>NC_135722.1:85741312-86403562 GCF_964656455.1 Halichoerus grypus | reverse complement strand
CATTAGCCAGCTCTGGGCCATGGCATCTGATGAGTTGAAGCTGTTGGATGCCTGGGCCCAGCTGGTTGGTGCTGGCTTTGAAGTTCACTTTCAATCCTTGCAGGTATGAGCATGGTGGGGGCCCTGCACCAAGTCCTATCACCTTCCTTCTGTCAGGCAACTGTCATCACCCCACAGAGCTTTTATTCACAGCCTGTTGTCAGGAAGCTGGCCAATTCCTTGGGAAGGTGAGAGAGGAAATTAGGAGGCTGGGGGCTGGGAGGAATCATGCTATCGTTATGCTCTTACCTTAGGGCTGATGGAAATAACACTGCTCTGGCACCTGGAGAGCTGGCTGGAGCCCAGGCTCTGCTGCACGTAAGCAGCGTGGTCCTGGGTGAGTCCTGTAATGTCTTTGAACTGCTCTTCTCACCCGTGTAAGAAGGATAAATATTCTAGCTTGCCTACCTACTGCATGGCGCAGTTGTAAGGATCAACTTGAGTGACACATGAGAGAAAGCAGCTGGAGAAGAAGCCAAGGGCATAGTCCAGTGGTTCTCACATGTCAGTGTACGTTAGAACCACCTGAAGGGCTTGTTAAAACAAGAGTCCTGGGGCTACTCTCAGAGTTTCTAACTCAGTAGACCTGTGGTGGGGCCTGGGACTTTGCATTTCTAACAAGTTCCTTACTCATCCTCCAAGACCTTTTTCAAGTTTTTTTTCCCATGAAACCTTTCTTTGGTAACGCAGGTCTGGCTGGTCTCACCTCTGAACTTTGAAACTGGGCTGTCCCATGGTTTGTACTCCTGTGTAATGGCACCCATGATGAGCACAGTGGTGGCTGCCTGGAGTGCTCTCTTGGGCAGGTTGCTGGAGCCACATCCTAGCTCAGGGCAGAGTGCTGGCACTTATTCACATAGGTGTGGACAGGGAGGTGGCGGTGTGCATAATAGATATTTGTCATCCCTGGCTTAAGAGACTCTACTGTATTTTCTGTGTGCTAGGCTTGCCTTTACAATTAAATTATACACTTCTTGATGACAGATACAATGTCTTTTACTGCTGTCTCTTCTGTGGTACTTGGCTTAGAACAAATCACCCTGAGCTCTGAGTTCCCTGAGCACAGGGCCATCTGTGTCCTGTTCGTTTTGACTTCTGAAGACTAGCACAGTGCTGCTAGGCATGGCAGTGGCTGCAAATATTCTTTGCTCAGTCAAATAATACTTTTCGAATACTGGAGGAATATTTCTCACGTTTTTGTTCTGGTCACAAATCTAACAACTACAGACATGAAGCACTTTCAACTTAATCTACGTTATTGACACGCTCTGCACTATTTCCTTAAGCCTAGGCAATCAAGAAACCAGTAAGTCAAGCCTTGATTTGCAGTGTTTGTCCATTTTTGTGGTGAAGGTACTTCCGCCCTGTTAATTTCAAGCTCCCAGGTTGATACCACTGAATACAGAGCTGGGAAGAGGTGCACAGCAGCATCCTTCTCTACAGTTTTTCCACCATGCACATACAGTAGATGGAAATAAACTCAAAGCAAAAGTGACTGTAAACTTATTAGGAAGTGATGGGTTTTTAGTATTTATTACCTTTTACAAATATTATTGACTTGTTCATAAGTTTGCATGATTTAATTATTAATAATGGCCGTGTTTAACACCTGGTTTGTACAATTCCTGAAGCTTTAACAACTGGTTCGCATGAAGTTTTCTTTAGCACACCACTGGATGAATTGGTATAGATCTGCAGAAGTTAGAATTTTTTTAGTTGCAAGTCATAAAATCTTAACCTAAATTGCCAAGAGAGATAATTTTGCCTTACAAAATTTAAAGCATATAGAAGGGTAAGGTCAGTCTGGTGTCAGGCCAGGTGTCATTAGGACCTATTCTCTCTTTCTGTCCTCTATGTGGTGTCAAGATGCTTGCCTACAGCTCAGGCCTCATTGTCCAAGGTTTCAGTCATCCAGAGGAGCAAAGACTTGGCCCATTGGCTCTGATTATGTTCTATGTTTGGCTCTGAACCAGGCACCGGAGTGGGGGAAGTGTGAGGCTCTCTGCCACAGTCTGATTTATCTCCCTTCACCATCAGTTCATATGTTGAAACTTTAACCTCTAGTATGATGGTATTTGGAGATAGGGGCCTTTGGGAGGTAGTTAAATTTAGATGTGGCCACGAGGATAGGGTCCTCATGATGAGATTAGTGCCTTTATAAGAAGAGACCAGAGAGCTTCCTCTTTCTGCCATCTAAAGATGTAATGAGAAGGCAGCCATCTGCAAGCCAAGAGGAGAGGCCTCATGGGGAACCAAACTGATTGGCATCTTGATCTTGGGCTTCCCAGCCTCCAGACTGTAAGAAATAAGTTCTCATTGCTTAAGCCACTCAATCTATGGTATTTTGTTATGGAACCCCAGACCGACTAAGACTCTCCTTCTCCAGGCTCCCCCTGGCAGTTTCACCCAAGCATGTGGACTGAGAGTGGAGAGGGGTTTCCTCATAGGAAATTCCAGGTATCATTACTGGAAGGGTGGTTGGAAGCAGACAGCAAAGCAAACATCCATTGTAAGCTCTCTCTGTCTCTGGACAGAAGGAATAGTTTCTTGGCTCAGAGGGTGCAGGTATCAGGGTAGCCTTTCTGGAAAAATGATTGGATCACTCCTTTTGTGTACAAGTGGGAAAAATGGGAAAGGAAAGAATGGAAACCTGAGGGGGAGCCACAGTCCAAGCAGCTCCATGATTTGTGGGCTTGCTTTTGATGGAGTTTAGGGCAGGCCACTGGAGAATGTGTCACTTCGGCATGTGGATTATTTCAAGCTGGACAGTCAAGGCCTAAAAGACTCAGGAAGAGCTTTTTACCTCTCCCTTAACCGCCTAAAAGAATTTAGTTGGGGGTTCTGGTCCCAGAGAGGGTTATCACCAGAGATAACCACGAGGAGTCCGGGCTAGGTGTGGTAGGCTAGGAGGAGTTTGGAGAGGCCTGTTTGTTAAGATTCCTCTCTCTGTTCCATTGTCTGTGCATGGCAAAATAAACTTTTAAAATTTTTTTAACCAAACATTTGCTCTTCCCATCTTCCTGTGGATCGTCTTCATTCCCTTTGAAGCCCAAGATCCCTTCCTCCTTCTTAGCTCAGGATGACATATAAACCTCAATTTTTGACTGTCTTTTAGCCTCATAGCTTCAGGGTTCCTGTATGTAGAAAATTAAATTTATTTGTTTTTCTCCTGTTTATCTGTCTTATCACAATTTAATTATTAGACCAGCCAAAGAACCTAGAAGGGAAAAAAAGGGAAAGTGTTCCTCTCCCACACCTCCCACCAGGGGAGCATGGCAAGATGTTTGTGGCAAAAAGGAC
Organism: Halichoerus grypus; assembly: GCF_964656455.1. Classification (NCBI taxonomy): domain Eukaryota; kingdom Metazoa; phylum Chordata; class Mammalia; order Carnivora; family Phocidae; genus Halichoerus; species Halichoerus grypus. The sequence continues at coordinate 86,400,223 of NC_135722.1, read as the reverse complement.
TACTGAGAATTTTGTTCCATGAGTCCCAGGGTTCAAACTTTAGCTACTTGGGTGAGAAGACTGTGCCCAGGAATGGAAGCTCTGAAAAGAAGTATCTTCACTGGGGAAGTATCTTGCTGATACTAGGAGCATCTTGCTGGGGGTTTGGTGTGAATTCTGAACTGACCAGCCATCACAACACTCCTAAAGACCTATCACTATTAGATCAAGAGAAGGCCCTTAAATTTGGTGTGTGAAGTTATGTAGGTGCCCAGAAAAATGAGTGCAATGTGAAGGTCAGAGCTGATATCTCCACTAGGAAATTTTGGAAGAAAAAGAGCTGGGGTTAGCAGTGGGCAGGTATGGATGCAGTCTTTTATATGAACTTCTAAGGAGGCGAAATGGAGAGAAACTGAATGGAACCAGATGTTGATGTATCTGTTCCAACCTAACAACTTGGTTCTTCAGGGTCAGTCAGGGCCATGGGTACAGGAGAGAATGCCAGGCTTTCTGGCCAGGAGCAATTCCAAAATTCTCTCTATCCCTGGAGGTCAACAAGACATTGACCTGGGTTAGCCCTGTACTTTGGAGTTTTTGTGCAGTACAGTGGGGCCAGGAGAAACCTGCCATATGCATATAGGATATTACAATACAGCGAGAATCTCCTATATATGCTGAGCACTGTGCCAGATGTTATTACACACACACCAGCTTGTTTGATTCCCTCAACTACTCTGTATTACAATCAGTTGTCCTCATTTGCAGAAGAGGAAACAGGCTCAGAGGCCACAGTTACATAGCTAGTAAGTGGCATTGCTAAGCTCTAACCCAGTTCTTTCTGACTTCAATGGCAATGTTGATTTCCTCCATTTGATGATGAGCTATAGATGTAGCAGCCTTTGGTTGAGCACTAATCATAAATGCAATCATCACTTTAGCTGTTCTTGAGGGCAGGGTTGTGTCTCATTCACAATCATACCCCCAGTGGCTAGTGGTGAAAGTTAAGAAAATACAAGATTACATATACTTTTCTTAATGACCCTTGGCATAGGTGTTTAAAAAATTCCACTTTAGAAAAGAGGAAACTGAACTTCAGAGAATTTAGATACTTTTTCTAAGTTCTCAGAGACTGTTATTCAAACTCAGGTCTGTGTGAATTCAAAACTGATGATCTTTACATTCCTTGGTATGTCTCCCCCATTGACCTGCCTTGTGCTACTCAGCTTCTCTCCGCACTGGGTAGATGCAAGTCAATTGTGGATGGAGAGAGAGTGGCAGTGGTGGTGGGATGTGCATCAGTTTGGCATTGAGAGAAGGCAAGAGGTGGACCAGTAAGCTGGATTCAGGCTCAGGCCCTACTCCTCTTTCAGTTGGAGTCCTGCTTAATTTATTCTGATTTCTTTCTTAAGATTTCATTTTTTCCCCCTAAATAGGAGATTTTTTTTTCTACCCTCAGGAACAACAAATATTTCATGTACAGAAAATATTATTCAGAGGCATCTTTGGTTTTTATTTTTATTTTTTTATTTGTTTTTGAAGATTTTATTTATTTATTTGACACAGAGAGAGAGTACAAGCAAGGGGAGCAGCAGAGACAGAGGGAGAAGCAGGCTCCCCACTGAGTAGGGAGCCCGAGGCGGGGCTCGATCCCAGGACCCTGGGATCATGACCTGAGCCAAAGGCAGATGCTTAACTGACTGAGCCACCCAGGCACCCCCATCTTTGGTTTTTAAAAGTTAACATTTAATTTATTAAATTTCTGAATTCAGAAACCTAGTTTTTCCTTAAAGATCAGTTTACAAATCTTATTATTCTATTTACAAGTTTAATAAATATCAATTACTTTTTTTTTTCTTGGTTAAGAGAACATTTATTTACCATTACAGGCAGACCCACTTGCTATGATACCACCACTCCCCACATTCGTTACAGATCACATAGGTCATCATCTCTTCATCTGGATTTGAATTCCGCACCCAACTTGGCAGGAAAAGCGTTCCTCTGGCGATTACAGTGACCTTGCAATGGAACTTCTCACAGCGTCTGCATTTTATTTTCTTTGTCTGCGTGCCCTCAGTGGCGTGGGGAAGGTGATGTTCCTGTATGCAAGATTCCGTGTAGGAGGCTCTCAACTGCTTCATTTCCTTGCTTGCCATCTCCATCACCGTCATTTCGGCGAATTCTCTCAGAGACGTGGTCCTAGAGAGCAAGTTCTGTTGTAAATGAGAATTTTTGGGGTTCCTCAGATTGGCAACTTTGCTTCTAACACAAGTTTTGTACTTTTTGAGGTTCTTCAAATGAAGGGTAAAAATGTGCCCTTCAATTTCTCTTGCAGTTTTGCCACAAATCAGCTTTGGACTGCTCTGTGCAAGAACTCATTAAAGCTTCATAAAGAAGTTCTGTGCATTTAGCTCTCACAGGTACTGTGGGATCCAGCGACTCACTGGATCTCTGGTCAGTGGATTTTGGGTCACCACTCCTGAAATGCTCCTCCCTGGGCTCCATGTGACTTGTGCCATTTTCAGGCACAAGTGTTTCAATGGCTCTTGCAACATCGTGGGGTGATGAATTAGAACTGGAGCCGCCTGATATCTCATCCTGACTTGGGTCATGAGAAAGTCCGCAGTTTTCTTCGTTTCTGCCCGTAGGGAATGATTTAGGGCTGTCCCTTGGTTTGAAGTGGAGATCCTTATAAAGAGCTTTCCATTCTGACAGCAAACACTTGCCTTTCTTTTTCAAAGCCACCGTAGGATAGTTTTTGAGGACTCTGTACACCGCCCTGACCATGACGGTCTCCTGGAGATGCTCTTTAGTCACATGAAGAGTCTCCAGCTCAGTAAGGTGGTTGCCAAGATCCTCAAAATTCCTTTTAGACATCAGTTGCTCAATAAGGGATGTTTTGGCAGCTACCTGCTTCTGGTCAGACATCTTTACAGCTCTTAACAGCAGAAGGCAATGTACATTTATTGAAGTCCATGTGCCATACACATTCATGTCATCTCCATCCTCACAATGAGCCCGAGTCAAGTATATGACTTATCTCCATCTTACAGATGAGGAAACTGAGAAGCGCAGGAGCTCGGGAATCTCGGGAGACCTCCACGTCGAGAAACGTCAATTATTTTTAAGGAAGCCTTTGATTAATAATTAGGCCCATTTATAGGCTTATATACCTCTAAGCTTTTAAACCCCATTTATGAATTGAATATCTTAATCTCATTTGAAATCCTTCAATATCTTGATAAAATAATCTTTCTCAACTTCTAAGTAACTCTTATAAATTTAATAAAATAAACTTACATAGATGGTGATTCTTAAGTATTCTTAGTGGTTCCAATACTGTACATAACCTTAGAAAGATTACACTTAAATATACCAATCAAGATTACTCATACATTTCAAACTGGGTTTTTTAGTGCAGGTAAATTTTATAATAGGCCAAACAACTTTTGAGTATTACAAATACTTATACTACCAAATAGGCACAGATTTATCCTTAATACATAAATATTAATGTTCTAAGTGTGAGTCTCTTAAACATTTTATTCTTAATTCTAAATTTTCCCAGAGTTGAAAGATGCTTATCCACTGAGGAAATAATAATGCCATCCCAAGCAATTTGGGGAGAATTCAGAGATTTTAGGTAGGATTGTACCTGGATTTCTGCCTGCCCTATTTGTAGCCCAAACCTGGACTTCATCCTGTTACAGGTGGTCGGGCTTGCATACAAGGCTGCACAAACTGGTATGGCCACACAGGTACTTACCAGGGTATCACTCTTGCTTACTCTCATTTTATTCCACTAAGCCCTGTCCCACCCAGACTACTCACGGAAGCCTGAAACTGACTCAGGCTGTCACATGACTCGATTTTGCTTTTCTTTGTCTAGGATATATTAATTTCTTTTCCATCTAGCTCCAATGACTTTTGACATTGATGGAATTCTATCTTCTTTCCATATTCTTCCTGACCAGTAGGGCCACACAATTCTAACAGTTATTAAAATGATATCCAATTACATCCTGCAAATCTCACAGCTTCTAAGGTAGAATGCCTGACAATTTTACAAAGGCTTCTATTGTTTAAAAGGTTGTTTTAGAACATAACACTGGTGGAATCCTCAAGGTTTAGAAGAAAGAACAAATATTTTGGGAGCACTTGCTATGAGCCAAGTACTCTATGTACATTATTTTATTTGTCTTCCAACACCCCTTCAAAGTGTTTATTTTTATCCCCATATTCAAATGAGGAAGCTGAGGTCATGGTGTTTCTCAAGCCAAATGACTAATAAATGGTAGAGCTAGGACTAGATTTTAAGACTGGTTGCAAAGTTCAGGATCCTTCCACTATGCTACTTTCCAAGTTTTGAAGGTTTTATTACATGGCTCTCCGAACAGTGGAGTAGTCTCCTCACTTCTGCACCTTGACGACCAAAACCTTCTAGTGTAAACCTGATCTTTCCAGACAACCTCAAGGCTCAAAAGCAGTATCTGTCGCCCTTCTCCTCATACTCCTTAAACCACCAAGATTTAGATTAAGATTTAAGATTTCCAAGGATTTTCATGACAGCAGCAAATTAAGGGCAAGCTCTAAGACACATTACAGTCACAGTCTTGGGCCAATGTTCCAGGGTCCTGAGGGGTTTGCATAATTCAAACCCTGACCTCAACTGATGGTGATGGGGTTCAGGGTTGGTGGCCCCAGAATGTTTCACTTTGGCATATGGATTATTTTGAACTGAAGACAATCAAGGCCCAGCAGACTCAAGAGCTTTTACCTCTACCTTAACTGTTTAAAAGAATTTAAATAGGAAGTCTGTGATGGGAAGAGAGCTATTACCAAAGACAACTTTTTTTTTTTACTTACATGAGAATGACTTCTCCATATGGTATGGCAAACATATGTTTACCAAACATTTGCTCTTCCCATTTTCCTGTGAATTGTCTTCCTCCCCTTTGCAGTCCCAGACCCTTATTTCCCTTCTCCTACTTGGGATGGCATATAAGCCTCTGTTACCTGTCAAGGGAGAGCCTCTCATCTTTGTGGAGCTCCCATTGGTACATAGTTAAAGTTGTTTTTCTCCTGTTAATGTTTTATGTCAAGTTAATTATTAGATCAACCAAAAAATTTGGAAAGGAAGAAAGAAAAGTATTTCTTCCCTGCAGTTTTGGTGCCCAACATAGGGCTGTCCAGGATCTGGCCAGTGCTCACTTCAGGGCTGCTGCAGGGGAGAGATCCTGGGACCTCTGACGGAAGCTGGCAGAAGGTAAGAGTTCTTACCATGTCAGTCTCCTGGATCTCTGTCTGCCCGGTCTGTTGGAAGTGAAAAAGGTGAGAATACTTTTCTTTTTCTAAATTTAGATTAGCAGAAAATATTTGGGTGAGCTAGTTACTTGGGTATAGCAATTCTGGTAAAGATTTGTGATGAGTACTTTTGATTTCTATTGATCGCGTTCCTCCCAGAAATGATCATTGTTTTCTTTTGTCTTTGTCTTTTGTGTCATTTGTCAAGAAGAAAAACCACAGGGTAGAATGGAGGCATAGGTCCTATAAGTTTGTTGTTTGAGCCGGCCTCACAGACTGGTGAGTTCATGGTTCTCACCAGAAGGGCATCTGTTTAGATGAACTTTGCTGTGGATCCCCTATGTAAAAACCAGCTGCGTTTTTCCTTTTGTCTTGTTGTATGTCCTAAGAGCTTGGCTTTGTGACGGGTGAGAATATTCTCTCTGGTCTCTGCCATCTGGGAGTGTACATACTGGTGTGCATCTGGTGGCCAGTCAAGTGGACTGGGGTTCTGAGACGTGAAGTCACAAACGGCATTTTTTGTTGTTCAGCTGTGCGAGCTCTCAGGAGAGTTTGTCTTGAGGGGTCCCAGTCCATAAGGGCCTTTGTTGTCTCAACCTTTGTTGTCTTGTTAGTGGTGGAAAAGTCCCATTTCTGTATTGCCTGCCTGGTGTCACAGATTAGGTGGTCTATGACTGAAGGTGTCGCAAACCAAACTCTGTGCTTCCGGGCCAAAACTCGAAGATGGAGTTTGGGATAAAGAGGAACGATAGCATTATTGCTTAGCTGGGCAAAGGAAGCTACAACAGGCTTTGGCCTTGAAAACCTGCAGGCTCTCCCAGAGGAAGGGACTGGGGGGCTTTATAGGGAAATATAGGCTTTAGCTGGTTTTAACAGGAATTGTGTATGTGCTACTAGCCTCCTTCATCATGTCTTTAGTGTGGTACCGGGTTCCTGAAACAAAAGGCTAAGAAGGGAGGAGGGGAGGTTTGCGGAAGAGAGGAAAAAGGTTACTTTAAAATCCAGCTTCACTGAAGCATTAGTGGGGCCATTTTGATTTTTGTTCAACTTTGTTTTTAAGCGGTTTCAAAGGCATCTCACATTCCCGAGACACTGTTTTCTCTACGCAGTTCTTACCACCAGTGACAACAAAGGCCTTTACTTTCTTAGGCTGACTTTGGGAGTGAACTTTCTGGATCTTGTGAGGACTGCATCTCTTGCACTCTCTTGTGGGACACCTCTTGTGCCCTTGGTTGAGCCATAAAAAGGCTATTGGTTTGAGTTGCTATTGAGATTAATAAACTCGTCAATGGCTAGGGGATGGATCTTTTTTTTTTTAAGATTATTTATTTATTTATTTGAGAGTGTGTGTGTGAGAGAGAGAGAGAGAGAGAGAGAGAGAGAGAAAGGCAGAGGGAGAAGCAGACTCCCCACTGAGCAGGGAGACTGACTTGGGGCTCAATCCCAGGACCCTGAGATCATGACCTGAACCTAAGGCAGATGCTTAACCGACTGAACCACCCAGGCGCCCTGGAATGGATCTTTTGAATTGAGGAATCTTCTATATTTGAAAAAAAAATTTTTTTAAAGAGAGCTCTCATGTTAAACAATCATTTTATTGGTATCTATGGAAAGACTAAATTAAAAAGTGGATACAAAGAAGTATAATGGCTAGCCTTGGGGGCTCCCTTAACAAGGTGAAAGAGCAGAAATTAAACTTAGAACAAAATTAAAGTCCACATCCAATGTAAATTCCCCTTTTTAAAGTCTGGCCCCATCTCCTCAGCAAATTCCCTTAACTTCCAAAATTCCTCTACTTTGCCCAGAAAATTCCTTACACACTCTGCTGCCTGTTTTAGCTTCTCTTTTGCTACAAGATTTACACAGAGCACTCCAAACTAATCTCTAGGCCCAAGGTATGCATTCTTTCTCTGTTCCTTAAAGATGTAAATCTTACCATGTCTTTGAAATGTAAACACCATATGAGGTAATTAAAACTCTGCCCAGACTGGAAAAAAAAGGGGGTGGGGGTGGGGAGGAAGAGGCCTTTTAAAAACACAAACTGCTAAAAAGTCTCTCTAGCCCAGATTCTAGACCATAGCCTCCTAAAGATCACCTGTCAAGAACAATACAAATACAAACAATACGATACAAATCTTAAAGTCTTCACATGTAGTAAAAAGTTTTAGCCATCTGAGCTCATAAACTTAATTTTACTCCAACTAGTACTTATGAACTAGTGAGTTTTATATTGTTATATCTGATTCATGGCTGAAATTTGAAAATGAAAGCCATAAGATCTCTGTTTATCAATATGTTTATGTATGTCTTTTGTATGTACATTATAGATATGGTATTTTTCTACCTCCAGATGGTGTTGCAAAATTAATTTGTGAAGAGCCTCATTTAATTGACTTAAAAATAAATGCTTATAAATTAAGTATTTCTTTTTTTTAAAAAGATTTTATTTATTTATTCATAAGAGACAGAGAGAGAGGCAGAGGGAGAAGCAGGCTCCCCGCTGAGCAGGGAGCCCACGCTGGACTCTCCTGGGATCATGACCACAGCTGAAGGCAGATGCTTAACCCTCTGAGCCACCCAGGTACCCATAAATTAAGTATTTCTAAATCTCAGAACTGTACCAGAAACGAAACCAAATATTTTTCAAGTCACATGATCTAGGATAATTTTTTGATAAATAAAAACTATTTAAGTTTGTTGGTTTAATTAATACATGTTTTTAGGGCTATCAGCATTAAGTATACAATACTTGTACTTTACCTAGGTTTACTAAGAGTAAAATAAGTACATGTTATCTCTGTTACAAAATGTCTCAGCAAAAAAAAAATAAGATGAGAGCCAACTGCTTTAATGTTTCCTGAAATTTTCATGAATGATCTAAGTATGATTGTTAAAAACAAGTAAATTAAATAGATGTAAATGAAATAAGAAATTTTAGGTGAACTTTTCAGTAATGGTTGTTTTATGGTATGTGTATTCAAAAATAGTTACCTAAATCTCTTTGGTGACTTCCACTGATAAGACTTTTCCTAAGGTAAATTAAATGGTAGAATTTTATTGATTATCTAGATCATTTCCAAATAAGATAAAATACTAAAACATTGATTACTAACAGTGAGCTTTCTTTTACAGAGGCACTGAAGATATTTGGGTCCATTACATGGTCTGTGCCATATTGAAAAATTTATATGGGAAACATATAAACATATATGGGAAAACATATATTTTCAGAAATTATATAAAGTATTTATAAATTTATCAAGCCACAGAATGCTAATGTAAAAGACAGTTCATTATTGTTCGTTTTTAAATTTTCACTAAATTAAGGTTCTTAAGGGTTAAATTCTAATATATGAAATTAAAGCTGCTAGAAATAAGGGACACTTCTCCAAACACAAGGAAAGCAGGATGTGTGTTTGCAGTGACAGAAGGTATATTTTTATACCATAAAAAATTACAATTTTTTATGACTTTTTTGTTTGAAACATTGCTGATTTTTAAAAATGATTTGTTTTTCCAGATTTAAAGAAACCTGTAGAGGCTTCTTGTAGGCAACAGGCTTGAGCAATGGAAACCTGAGTAAGGTAAAAGAGCCTACAGTGACCACAGGGCTGAATGCAAATGGATTCATTAGGCGACCCACCTCCAAATATCCATATGCCCTAGCTGAGCAGTGGGCTTCTTACAACCAGGTACAGGTACCAAAAAAGGAAAATTTCATACATTCCCATGCCTCCTCACTCCCCACCCTTAACTCTAGCTCCCCATCACTGCCTTGTGTCAGATGGTCTCTCTTTTTCTGTCCTGCTTACTGCTCCCTTGCAGTGTATTCAGTAAGCCGCTATGTCCTTTGTTCTGCCTCAGGTGAATTCTTTCACTGCCTGAGCCACCAGCTTCCACCTGACGGGGTCCCCTACAAAATATTTTTCTTTTTTCTCTTAGGCTACTTATGATTTAGAGCAATATGATAAAATATAGCTTTGTGAAGAAAGATGAAACATTTATCTTTTTTTCTTTGCTTGATCCCTCCAGAATTCAGAAACTCTCAGTGAATATTCTTATTTTCATGGCAATATAGTCATTTGCATGTGTTCAACTTGTGATCCTTGTAGCAAGACACACTTAGAAACATTGGTTATATCACCAAGGATTTGACTGGGATGTCATATTTGAGAAAGAAACACACAGACTCAGGACCAGACAGCTTTAAGGAACTAAGGTTGACTTTATTGAACCAATAAAGCCCCTTGAAAAATCAGTCTGGTACCTTGCTTACAGAGTTCCCAGCAGCCTTACCAGGTGAATAAGGAAGGATACTTCCTGGCAGGCCCAGGAACCTTAGGATATTTTGAGGACCTCAAGAAGAGAGAAATTCACCCAAATCTTCGGGTATTACAGGTGAAGTCTGATAGCAAATCCTTGGTTTCGCTGCTTAGCCCCAAGAAGCTGTTAAAAGTCCAATCTGAGATTCCTTATAAAAAGCAGATAAAAAAGATTCTATATAGTTAGCCGTTACTCTTGCTGCACTTATGTAAATAATCAAGCCAAGTTTATTGAAATGGACAATTTGCAAGCAAAATACTTTACTATGGTTCTTTTTAATAAAAATAGGAGTGAATTGTAGAGAGGAAAAATTATGTTTCTATAGAAACTGTAATAGACACTCACAGAGATTAGATTCTAGTCCGTTAATTGTCTTTGAGGTTTCATTTTCTACCAGTAAACTGTCCTGATCCTGAATTCTTCTACTTTCCTCCAATATTTGGCTATAATTCTCCAAACAATTCCTAATTGTTCTCCCACTCTTCTGACTTAGAATGGGTAAGAGCTAAAACTGCCCTTTTCCCAAAGCTGTGCAAGCTATAGCTGGACAACCTAATATAAACCACAGAGAAATCACCACAACAGCTCATATATAGACAGTCTTCACACTTATGGCTATGCGGCCACTGAATGCCCTCACTCCATCTGGAGATGCTTTGAACTTGACATCTAGAAATCTTCTTGACTGGCTACCCTCAGAACTCAGAAACGGGTTTATAATTTGTTCCAATCATTGAACATTGTTTTTCTTTTGTTTCCATGGAAATACCTGGTTAAGTACCTGATTTCTTGCACAATATAGGCCTAACTTTTGGGATCCCAGCTGCATCACCACCTCCTAAAATGAGACCTCACTGTTTAAGTGAACTGACCTAATTTTAAGACTAAAAGATTAATTCGGTGAAATCATGGAGCAATCTACCAGCTCAGCTTTTAATATATGAAATGTCCAGGGAAGTTTCAGAGGAGGGAACTGATGGAGTTCAGGGCAGGCCTTCCCAGAATGTGCTGCCTTGGCATGTGGACTATTTTGAGTTGAAGACAGTCAAACTCGACAGACTCAAGAAGGGCTTTTTACCTCCCCCCTTAACTACCTAAAATAATTTAGATAAGAAGGCTGTACCAGGAAGAAAGCTTATTTCCAAAGATAACTTGTTTGTGGGTTTTTGTTTTTTTGTTTTTTGATTTTTATTCTTTCATAAGAAAGATTTCTCCACAGGGCATGGCAAACATTTGTTTTCTAAACATTTTCTCTTTTTCATCTTCCTGTGAATTGTCTTCCTCCCATTTGAAGTCCCAGACCCCTACCCTCTTCTCAGCTCAGGACACATAAACCTCAACTACCTGACTGTTAGAGAAAGCCTCTCATGTCATTGTGGGGCTCCCATGAGAATGCAATTAAATTTGTTTTTCTTGTTAATCTGTCTTATGTCAATTTAATTATTAGACCAGCCAAAGAACCTAGAAGGGAAGAAAGGAAGTCCTGGCACTCCTTCCACTGTGTCCTAGAAATCTTTGGGCTCTCATCCATCTCCAGGAGGCATTCAAACAGTTATAGAAATTAGCACTTTCTGCCTCCTACCTTTCTTTGACCTTCTTTTCTGTTTGCCCAGGTGAAAACTGCTTCCCTGACAAGTCCCAGTGTGGCTTAGGACTCACAGCTTCTTAGGGAAGAAGGTGGGAACTGAGGCCCATGGGCTCTAATGGTTGAGCCAGTTCTTGTGCAGTGCACAGGCCAGCTGAATGACATCTTTCAGTCACCCTGAATGATTGCCTGAGAGGGAAGAAGGAGACTTCTTGACTCTGGAAGTAGGACGCGTTTGTAGAAATTCATTGTTCCCCTTTGCTGAGGGTTGGACCCAGCAGGGTGGATAGGCTTCCAGCACAGCTTCAAGCAGATGGCTGCATTTGAGTGACACCTGATGTGGAGACCCAGTGTCAGCCCACAGTAGACTGAATCAACAACAAAAAGGTATTGGGATTGAGGAAGGGGGTCTTTGATTCCGATCTTGGCTTTCTCATTGACTAGCTATGTGATTTAGGATTGAACTGTGAATTATGCTCCCTCTCTCCCCCATTACTTAGAATTTTTATTTTATTCCATTAAAAAAATTCTTTTAGACTTATTTAGATGTAGGTTTTAAAAAGTCATAAATTACTTTCGACATGAATTAAGAAAAGGAAAATATGAGTGAAATAAGCTGATTAAGGTATTCCTAAAACTTCTTTACTTTTCTGAAAATATTTTTGGCTTAGGCATCTAAAAACTACATTTTTCTGCACGATTGTTTTGAATACCGGGTAAGGTTGTAACAGCATGTTGACAGAATGGTGGCAAGGAAGGTACCTGCCCAGAATGCCTAAATCCTGCCTGACTAATCACACTCCCAGCAAGTCTTCTGAGACTCCTAAGGCCCTGCACACCCAAGGAACAATAGTTGAATAAGAATAAAATTGTCACTTGTCTGTCAGCACTGATAACTTGCATCTAACTTAGAACTCTGATCAAAAATCCTTGGAGCCCCTGTCATGGGGGGCCTAAATGAAGACTTCTGCTTTGGTCTTAAATCTCAATTTGGGACCACCTTAGTCAGGTGGGGATTAATGTGGGAACTTGGGCTATCTAAACGGTAAGACTGTCCATTTTGCACCAAGAGATTTTTCCTGAAGTGGCTATGTATATAGCCACAGGCAGTGGGACCAGATCCATTCTCTCAACTGGCATGGGTACCAGTCACTGGGCCAGGGACAACAGCTTGAATCTCAACTATGGGGTTGGGTAGACAGTCAAAAGGAAATGCCTGAAAGGGAGTCAGTGATTCAGTGGCGCTCCATTGTTTTCTGGAAAAGGAAAACTGTTCAACATTAACAGCTACATTCATCCTGCAGACAAAAGAACATTTGGTGAGATAATTCACCTTCCCTCTCCCAGCCACACCTTCCCTTATCACTTCACAGGATGCCGAAGAGACAGAAGGTATTTAAACCTGTTGGTTGGGCCCAGTTTTTCATCCTACTCTAGAAAACCAGCACTGTTTTCTTTTCATTATGGAGACTAGGCAGGGAAGTGGGAATAGGTATGTATTAGTGATGGAAAATGATTCTTTCCCCCAAATCAATAAAAAAATCAAACTTCATGTTCCTAAGTGGACTTGAGAAACCTTGGCTAAAGTTTCCTGTTAAGTTCCCAGGAATAGTTAAGAAACTACTTAAGGCAAACTTAGGGTGATCCTAGCCATCTGTACTTATCCAAGCAAGTGAAATGGATTGGGACACCCTGTGAGGCCAAAAAGATATGAGTACGGCTGTGTTTCAAAGTGGTTACAACCATGGGTTTGGAGCCACAGAGAGCTGGATTTGACTCTTGGCCCTGTTACTTATTCTATGAGACTGGGCTCTCGGCTCTCTCTGAACCTCAGTTCCCATCTCCAGAAATAAATGGTAACAATCCCCACCTCGAGAGTGCTGGCTCTTCTTAAGCAGTCAATAAATGATAGCTCTTATTATTGCCTAGGGAGAGAGGACTAGGGGCAGATGACTCAGCACAGAACTGGGCATTTAGCATAGAAATTCCTCTTACATTCCACTGCCTTTCTCCCCACTGCACATTTTACTAATGTCTGTGAAATCTTGACAAGGTAGTGTCTTGCCTAAAATGATATAATGAAGAAGACATTACTGGGTATGGTGAGGTGTGGTGTGTGTATGAATATGTGGTATCAAGCAGGGAATGAGAAAAGTTTATAATTCCTTGATTGTTAGATTACTGTGACAGTACCACTAGCAGGTGAAATTGATCATTGTGATGGTTGGCTTTTCTTCCATTTTCTGGATAAAGATACAAATCTGTGGTTTTTAAAGCTCTCCAGCATTTTTCTAGCTTTAATTAAAACCAATAACTATAGAAATATTTGTGTTTCTATAAATACCAGCAGGAACTGAATACTGGTTACTGTGTAAGAGCCCATCTATAAAGGGGAATATTCTGAGGCTTTATTTAACCCTCGTCATTAGGATACTGGTATTAAAGTTGTGGGTGGCTGCAAGCAGCTTTAAGAGTGAGGAATATAGTGAAAAACCTTTCAATGCCAAATAGCCAGTCTTTCCTGGGGAAACAGAGTCTGCTTCTGAGGAATAATCTAGCCAGCTGAGAGACTCTGGAAATTCATAGTGTGGCCATTCACTATAGTTGAACTCTAACTTATTCCAGAGATGGTTAGGTGAGAGGCTGAAGAACTTTGTTTGAAAGCTCCTACTTCTATTGCTAAGCCTAAGTAAGAGCTAGACAAAAGGCTTTGGAAAGATCTAAGGAAAAGTGAGACTCCAAGAAGGGTTGGACATTATAAAAAAATATCACAGAATGTCAGCTCTGGGAGGAATCTCAGAGATGAATTAGTACCCTAATCCAAAGCACTCATTTTATAGACAAGAAAACTAAGATCCACATAGATGGAGTAACTAAGATCATTGGAAACTAGAGCCCAACTTTTCAGATTACTGGTCCAGTGCTCTTCCCACCAGAGATTGTCACCTATTTATGGGGTGCCTTCTGGGTACAAGGCTATGGAAAGTATAAGACATCCTACCTTACTATATGGTACTTACTGTGTAGTCAGACAAACAAGATAAGTATGCATGGAGTGATAATAATATTATCAGGCATGTGTGATGGGCACCATCTGTGTGATGGGAGTTGAAACAGAAGGAGAGATCTCATTATTGATGGGCCAGGGAAGCTTCCAGAGATCATGGGACTATAGGTGGGCCATGAAGGATGTATGTGGTTTGGATGGGAGGAGAGGAAGGCCATTCTAAGAAGGAGAAAGACATGTTCAGAAGAGCCAAGTTAGGACAGTAAGTTGTTGTGAGTCAGCAACAATTTGGCAGAAGTGGTAAGTTTCCCAGGGTCACAGAATGGTAGAACTGGTAGATACTTCAAAGATCAGGCTCAATCACCTCATTTTACAGTTGAGAATATTAGGTCCAGAAGGTTAAAGTGGCTTGCCCAAGTTTATATACCTATGAAAGTCAGACTGGGGATTAAGACCCTCTCATCCAGTACAATTTTTACTATACCCTGCTGACTCTAAGAAAGTGATAATAGACAGAATGATCATAGAGGACCTTGCATGAGACACGAGATGTTTGTATGGGAAACCTTTGAACTGGGAGATGACACAGAGTGGTACTTCATACAGATTGAGGTGGTAGGAGAGCAAATGAAGAGGAAAGGATGAATGTGAGAGAGATAGGCTATGGGAGAGTCAGGCAATGAGAGAGGATGGAGACAAAGACTACTCTGGAAGTCCAGATTTGACCAGTTGTCCATGGAAGAAACCACTTTATACTTTCCTCTGGCTTTTGCTGTCACTTCCCCTTAGCACTTCACTCACATATTCATTCTTCAACAAACATTTTTGAGCTTGTGGAAGGTGTTCCATATTAACCCCAGCCAGTGACCAACTGAATGTGATGCTTCTGTTGTTTTCTTGGGATCTGCCCCCTTGAACTCTTCTTGGTCAGAGTTGTTAGAGGAGAAATAAGGAGAACAGTTTGGTTATTGAAAAGTAAAAAACCCTGATTGTCTGGGAGGGTGTTGAAAAGCCAGCAAGATTTCAAATGGGAGAAGGATCAAAGTGTCTTGAGAAGGGAGGAGGCGGGCCCTGTGCACACAGAAGCTCCTGGGTCTTAGGGAGAATAAAAGATCTCAGTGTGATGGCAACAAAGGGACTCTTGTGCATTCACAGCCATGGGCTTGCAGGGGTGATGAACAGCATTGGCCCTGAGGCCAGGCTGGGGTGGCTCTAGGCTCAGACTGCTGCCCCTACCCGGGAGAGTGGAAGGGTCAACTATTAGAATGAGGGCAGGCGCTGAGAGCTCCCTATATCTGAGGGAGACCCAGAAACCACAGCTTTAGAAGGCTGAGGGCTGCCAAAGGGTAGAGTCTATGCTTTCCTTCCCCTTCATTCATTCTTTCATTGATTCCTACCCCACCCTGATCTTTGGATACCCTTAATAATTATGGTTTGTCCTTCTCCTCTTCTTGGCTTTTGTGACTGCTTTTCTTCCAAAGGTTTAGTTTTACCAACTGGACTTGAACAAATAACAGCAAATTGGTCAGAACACACAGACCAACTAGCAGGTTGGTTCTAGCCATACAGAGAAGTATTCTGTCATGCATCTAGGCCAAGCATAATGGTTCTAGGCACAAAGGAGACTTTAAAATGGTTTAACTTATTTTTGTTTCTGTCTTCTAATAACATCGAGAGAAAATGGGGTAAAAGGAGGTTCAGAAATCAGGTTAGGGAAATATGGTCAAAAACTCCAAGTCAAAGAACTTCCTATTTACCTTACAAAATGTGTAACTTTTGTAAATGTCCTTTGAGGTCAGGGATTGTAGAGAAGTGCTCTGGAACCATTGCTCTGCTATTTCTTAGTGCATGATTTTGGGTAAATTACTGAATTTCTCTGGACTTTGTTCTTTATCTGTAACATAGGTATGATATCTACTTTGCATAGTTCTAGCAGGACTATTTAGCAAGTCTCTGGCAAAGAGTAGGTGTGGATTCGGATTAGTTCTGGGTGAGACCAGTTCAGATTTTGGACTTGGTATGTAATTCATTCTGTTCTCTCAGAGTTGTTTCCTTCTGGCATTGAGGAAAATTAATCTCAAAGAAATGTGATTATCAAGAAAGAGATGACCATGTGGTGGGAATTGCCATGTTTGAGTTCATCCTGGAGGTCACCTCCCTCATCATGTTGCCTTATGTTGACAGAACACCTTGGATGGATGCCCATTTAGACTTTATTATAGGAAGCCTGAGGGCTGGGCAGTGTATGGTTAGGAAGGTCATGTCCCAGCAGGAAAGAGTCAGTGACTTGTGCAAACTGCAAGCTGAGCCAGCAATGCAACCCAGGCATCCTGACTCCCCACCCTATGCCTAATGATAAGGCCCATTCCTGTGTCCTATATCTGGGATTGGACATCTCTGGAGCCAAGAGGGTGACATCAGGGCATCTGGAAACTCAATCTCCTTCTCTGATTTGTATATAGAGAAATGGTGTCAGAGCTCCAAGAGAAGGGCTTTGCAGCCTGGGTTTCTCAGAGGCCAGTGGTGGGAATAGGTTCTTCCCTGGAGACTAGAGGGAGGCAGCAAGCTTTCAGAATTCTCCACGGGCATGGGCGGGAAGAACCACTGAAGCATTGAAGGGGAAGGGGGAGAATGATTTATGGGTAAAACCTAAATGAGCAGAACTTGCCGGCTTGACCTCAGCACCAACTGAGGGGCGTGGGAGAGCATTCTGCAAATATTTGAGAAGCATTGGTGCCAGAGAACTCAATGACTGAACCTGGATGGAAGGGAAGAGAAGGAGCGCAGAGCTAAGTCTGTCAAGGAAATCTTTCTCAGAGACTCCTCCCTCAGGAACCCTTGTCTGTTTGGGCATCTCCCCATGGCAAAGGGTTTAAGGGCTGGCAAATTCCAGGATACAGACCACATGGGCCAGAGAAATAGGCCCAGATCACTTCTCCTGTAGAGAATTTGGGCAGAATGCATGAAGAAAGACAGGCAGTGAGAACAAGATGAATGGGATAGTCCTGCCCTTTCTTTTTATGTTCTAATCAGTTTTCTGAAGATCCCCATTAATTTGTGTTAGTCCTGGCTTGTTCCACCTTCCCCCCGGTCCCTTCCCTATAATATCTTTGTGTGTGTGTGTTTGTGTAGGTGTGTGTGTGTGTGTGTGTTTAACAATTTCACAGTAGGCAGTTCATCTTCCTTCAGGAAGTGCATCCCAACCTCAAGTGGCACATACTTGTGGTCATTATGGTGTTCCCCCCACTCCCCCACACCTGCCTCTGCCTGCCTGAAAAGCCAATACACTTCAGCATACCAAAGGTTCTGAGCTGTACTTGGTAAAGAAATATTTTGAACTTTGTTTATCCTAATATTTCCTAAATATGTTTGATTATGAAATTCTACTTTTAGATAAATAGGTTACATGTTGGCTGAGAGGCTTCCTCTCTTGGTGATTCATGTATGTACGACTGGCACCCCCAATAACATCCTAATGCTTCAGTGGGAAAGACTGCATATTCTGTTTCCTTTGCACCTTCCATAGCACATACCAAACCCTAGGTGCTCACAGCATTTGGGCTTAATTAAAAGACAAGAGGAACACAAGAAATAAAATGAAAAAGCAAATGACAAAACTGAGAAAAAAAATTTTTTAAGTGGAAAATTTTGCAATATGCATACAAAGGAATGATACCTTGCACATGGAGAAACTTGTAAATCAGTAAGAAAAACAATGACCACTGCAACAGAGTCAGCGCCAACTCAACTCATGAGTCATGAATACTCAACTCACAAAAGAAGAAATATACAAAGCTTATATAAATTTTGATGTCTTAACCTCACAGTTATAAAAAACATAAAGTAAAAAATGAAATATCATTTTATCAATTAAACTGGGAAAGAAGAAATTGCATTAGTGAAGTGATAGGGAAATAAGGACTCCTTTATATTGTTGACTTTTTAAAAAGTTTGTATTAGCTATTTCCTCCAAGATGTGCTAAAAATAGGAATTTCCCCATCATGAACCATTTATCAAAAATGTTATTATTGACTATATAATATTCCACAATATGGAGTATCAGAATTCATATGGCTGCCATTTTGACTGGGCATTTAGGTTATTTCCAAGGTTTTGTCTGATCTTAGATTATGTCCTTATTTAATAATGTGTTAGTTACATTGTGCTATGTAACAAATAGCTAACTAAATATTAAATGGCTCAAAACAACAATTGTAGTTAAATCTGGTTTCTCTGGGTCAAAAATTTGGATAGGGCACAGCAGAGCAAGTTGTCTCTATTCCATGATTTCTGGAACCCCATCTGGAAGCTAGAAGCCTGGGGCTGGAATCACCTGACATGTAACTTTCTTACATGTCTGCCATTGATGCTTAACGGGGCTGTCTGCTGGAACCCCTATGTGTAGCCTCCCTGTGTGGCCTGGGCTTCCTCACAACATGGCCATTGGAATCCAAGGGCAACTGAGAAGTGTATTGCACTAGCTCCTCTTGATGTTGTAACAAATTATCACAAATTTAGTGGCTTAAACCAACATGAATTGATTCTCTTATTGTTCTGGCAGTCAGAAGTCTGAGATGAGCCTTACCAGGTTAAAATCAAGGTCCTGGCAGTGATGTGTTTCTTTTGGAGGCTCCAGGGGAGAATTTGTTTCCTGGCCTTTTCCAACTTTTAAAACTGCATTCCTTGCATTCCTTGGCCTTTGGCCCCTACCTCCATCTTTAAAGCCAGCAGCAGAGCATCTTGGTTGAGTAGTCACATTTGCTTTCTTCATATGCCTCCCTTTAATAAGGACAGTTGTGATTGAATTTAGGGCCCACCTGATAACCCAAGATACTCCTCTTATCTCAGGATCCTTAACTTCTTCATATCTGCAATGTGTCTTTTGCCATTTAAGATAACATTCACAGAATGGTGATTGCCAGAGGGTGGGAGGTGAGGGAAATGGGGAGAAGTTGGTCAAAGGGCATAGACTTTCAGTTATGTGTCAGTTCTGGGGATCTAATGTATAGAATGATGACTATAGTTAATAATACTATATTACAGAGGTGCTTAGGTGGCTCAATCAGTTGAGTGTCTGACTCTTGATTTTGGCTCAGGTCATGATTTCAGGGTCCTGGGATTGAGCCCCAAGTCAGGCACCATGCTCAGCGGGGAGTCTGCTTGAGGATTCTCTCTCCCCTTCTCCCTCTGCCCTTCCCCCTGCTTGCGTTCTCTCTCTCAAATAAATAAATCTTTTAAAAATATTGTATTATATACACTTGAAATTTGCTAAGAGAATAGATTTTAAGTGTTTTCACCGAAAAAAAAAAATCATGTGGGGTGATAGATGTGTTCATTAACTTGATTGTGGGAATCATTTTACAATTTATACATGTACCAAATCATCACATGTACACATTAAATATATTACAGTTTTATTTGTCAATTATGCCTCAATAAAGCTGGGGACAAAAAGGTAGAAGTCACAGGTTCCAGGGAGTAGGATCTACATGTATTTGAGGATCCATTTTCAGCCTGTCATAATGACCAAAGGTTTTTCTCTCTTTTAGTTGGATTTATGGAAGCCATATAGTTATACAGTGACTGCTGCAGGTAGATGTGGAGTACTGGTACTATTGGGCGACATGGATCACTTGCTCATGCAGTGTACTCATGCCCTCTGGTCCTGCTCAAGTTCAGTCCCAGAAATACCCTTTCCATTTTGGGTGGATTGTTGCTAGGCACATCAGGTTTATGACTTGGTGGGTCTGATGGAGCACAGCCTATAATGAGCAGTGACAAGTGTGTGGTCACTTGGTGTCCAATGGTGAAGCATTCTATCTCTACCAGGACCCAGTAATATGCTAAGAATTGGGCTCAAATAATTTATAAATTCCTGCTGCAGATGGTATAACCTTGCTTCAGAAGCCCAAAGGCCTGCATTGTAATTTTTCCACTGGGGCTCCCCATAGTATCTATTATGCTGCATCTCTTCCCAACACTGACAGTACCAACACCACAGGGTGTGCCAGATCATATGGCTCGAGTGTCAAGGCTTTTAGCACCATGGCTTCAATCTACAGCAGAGGCCTTTCTTGCTCTTGACCTCATCAAAACTGGCAGCCCCAATGTCACCCTGTATAAGGAAAAGGGCAATATTTCTAGGTGTGGAATGTATTATATCCAGAACCCAAAAAAGCCTACTAGGTACTCTGGGTGCTAGGAATGTAAGATGCAGCAATTTGTCTTTTACTTTAGAAAGATATCCTGGTATGCCTCTTACTATTGGACCCTAAAAACTTAATTCAAGTGGCTGATTCTTGAATCTTCACATTCAAGATTCAAATCTTCACATTTTATAACCCACCTTTGGAGCACATGATATTGTGACAGAGGGTGGTAGAGTTAACATAACCTCATGGCAAATCTGTGAAGGAATGTTGTCTTCTGCCCCATACAAATGCAAACTGTTTCTGATTTTCTTTTTTGGTTGGAATATAAAAGAATGCATTTGTAAAATCAATGATTACATACCCTGAGGTTTTATTAATCTACTCTAGCAATAGGTTACTTTGGACACAGCAGCTACAATTGGGGCTCTTAAGCACTTAAGCTTATGGTGGTATATAGTCAGTCATTCTCCAGGGTCTGTTGGTTTCTGCAGGGGTCAGACTAGTGAATTAAATGGAGACATTTTAGGTACTATAGACCCAGCATCTTGTGGGTCATTAATGGTGACACTCATCCTGCCATTCTCCCAAGGATATGATATTTAGGCTGAGGGCTAAGGGGTAAAAGTTCTGAGGTTTCCAGGGTGCCTAGGTGGCTCAGTCAGTTAAGTGTCTGACTTTGGCTCAGGTCATGATCTCAGGGTCCTGGATTGAGCCCTGCATTGTCAGGCTCCACACTCAGTGGGGAGTCTATTTCCCCCTCTCCCTCTCCCCTTCCCCTCCCCCTGCTTGTGCTCTCTCTCTCTCATATATATAAATAAAATCTTTAAAAAAATAAATAAAACTGACCCATAGATCAGTATGACTGGTTTTTTATTAAAAAAATTTCTAAGGTTTCCAATTACTCTTTCCTACTACGATAGCTCTTTTTAAGATTTTTTTATTTATTCATTTGAGAGAGAGAGAGAAAGAGAGAACAAGCAGGGGGAGAGACAGGGGGAGAGGCAGAGGGAGAGGGAGAAACAGACTCCCCACTGAGCTGGGAGCCCGACATGGGGCTCGATCCCAGGACCTGGAGATCATGACCCGAGCTGAAGGCAGACAGCTCTTATGCCATAAGCCAGGGATCTAGTGTGGGGGTTACTCCAACTGCCATATGTATCAGTTCTAATTATATCCTTGGGGATTGTGTGAGTTGAGTCTGTGCACCTGGTGGGCACTTTGTGAGCTGAACTTTAGCTGGGACTGCATTTATTACCTGACTGCAGAGACCTTAGTTCTAACAGGAAAGCCATAATGATGCTTTGGGTCTCTGGGTATTGATATCAGCTTAGACCCTATGTTCAATTGTCCTCGAACATTCTGGTTATTTCCCTTTCCCTGATACACAGTCACCTGAAAAAATGGCTGTTAGGACCCTCTGGAGAATCATGTGTTATGTATTTGCCATGGTGTTGCAGGGTCTTTCCTCCTAGGAATCCAGTCTTTTGTCCTGTCAATGGTTCCAGTGAGGTCTGGAAACTGAACAAGGGACCATGTTTTTTATTTGAGCTGATGGTCTGCTTTTAGCCTCCTGCTCCTTTAATATGCCTTTTTTGGATTCTAGATATTAAGCAGCACCCTTATTGACTCTGTTTCTTTGGAGCTCTCTTATTCCTATGAATATTAATAAACCCAGCTTTGTGACTGCCTTTTCTACCATCTAATTGAACTGGGAATCCTGTAGTTCATTTGCTAAATCTGGCAACCCTGGCTCCTGCCAATCTTCTCAGTGCTTGATGGAAGAGGGGTCCTCTTATGGAAGGTCTTCTGGCCTCACCTACTCTGTCTACTGCAGTTCACTCACTTTCCTCAGGCTTCTCACACCTCTCTCTATTGTCTTCCAGGGTAACTCAAGCATTTCCAATTCTCTATGTGGCTACTGCCTTTCCAGGGTCTTAAGAGCCATCCCAGCAGCTGTTTGGCCCATCGCCTGGGTCCTTTCTAGGGTGTTAAGTCCATTAATGAGAGAAAGTGCCCTGAAATCAATTAATGTTTGCTCACCCAGTCTTACATTCTGACTACTTTGATCAAGTGTCTTCAAATTCAATCCCAAGAGTGCTTCTCTGGCTTCTGCTGGTATGTGCTCGCTAATTTTTGCAATTCTTTCAGTGTATAGTCTCTTTACTCCCCTATCAGGCACAGCATGTCCCCAGTTGGGTTGTTCTGGTATTTAACTGTAGTTATTGGCCTAGAAACCAGGGAGAGGCAGGGGTCAGCTTCTAAGGGGAAACCTATTGCCTCTGGGGAGAGGGCCTTGCAGCATCATCCATCACTGAAGTGCTAGTTTTTTTTTTTACTTGTCTTTTTTTTTTTATAAATTTTTTATTGTTATGTTAATCACCATACATTACATCATTGGTTTTAGATGTAGTGTTCCATGATTCATTGTTTGTGCACAACACCCAGTGCTCCATGCAGAGCGTGCCCTCTTTATTTTTTTTTTTATTTTTATTTTTTAATTTTTTTTATTGTTATGTTAATCCCCATACATTACATCATTAGTTTTAGATATAGTGTTCCATGATTCATTGTTTGTGCATAACACCCAGTGCTCCATGCAGAACGTGCCCTCCTCAATACCCATCACCAGGCTAACCCATCCTCCCACCCCCCTCCCCTCTAGAACCCTCAGTTTGTTTTTCAGAGTCCATCGTCTCTCATGGTTCTTCTCCCCCTCCGATTTCCCCCCTTTCATTCTTCCCCTCCTGCTACATTCTTCTTCTTTTTTTCTTTCTTAACATATATTGCATTATTTGTTTCAGAGGTACAGATCTGAGATTCAACAGTCTTGCACAATTCACAGCGCTTACCAGAACACATACCCTCCCCAGTGTCCATCACCCAGTCACCCCATCCCTCCCACCCCACCCCCCACTCCAGCAACCCTCAGTTTGTTTCCTGAGATTAAGAATTCTTCATATCAGTGAGGTCATATGATACATGTCTTTCTCTGTTTGACTTATTTCGCTCAGCATAATACCCTCCAGTTCCATCCACGTCGTTGCAAATGGCAAGATCTCATTCCTTTTGATGGCTGCATAATATTCCATTGTGTATATATACCACATCTTCTTTATCCATTCATCTGTTGATGGACATCTTGGCTCTTTCCACAGTTTGGCTATTGTGGACATTGCTGCTATAAACATCGGGGTGCACGTAGCCTTTCGGGCCGCTACTTTTGTATCTTTGGGGTAAATACCCAGGAGTGCAATTGCTGGATCATATGGTAGCTCTATTTTCAACTTTTTGAGGAACCTCCATACTGTTTTCCAGAGTGGCTGCACCAGCTTGCATTCCCACCAACAGTGTAGGAGGGTTCCCCTTTCTCCGCATCCCCGCCAACATCTGTCATTTCCTGACTTGTTAATTTTAGCCATTCTGACTGGTGTGAGGTGGTATCTCATTGAGGTTTTGATTTGGATTTCCCTGATGCCGAGTGATATTGAACACTTTTTCATGTGTCTGTTGGCCATTTGGATGTCTTCTTTGGAAAAATGTCTGTTCATGTCTTCTGCCCATTTCTTGATTGGATTGTTGAGCGTGCCCTCTTTAATACCGATCACCAAGCTAACCCATCCTCCCACCCCCCTCCCCTCTAGAACCCTCAGTTTGTTTTTCAGAGTCCATCGTCTCTCATGGTTCGTCTCCCCCTCTGATTTCCCCCCGCTTCATTCTTCCCCTCCTGCTATCTTCTTCTTCTTTTTTTCTTTCTTAACATATATTGCATTATTTGTTTCAGAGGTACAGATCTGAGATTCAACAGTCTTGCACAATTCACAGTGCTCACCAGAGCACATACCCTCCCCAGTGTCTATCACCCAGTCACCCCATCCCTCCCACCCCACCCCCCACTCCAGCAACCCTCAGTTTGTTTCCTGAGATTAAGAATTCCTCATATCAGTGAGGTCATATGATACATGTCTTTCTCTGTTTGACTTATTTCGCTCAGCATAATACCCTCCAGTTCCATCCACGTCATTGCAAATGGCAAGATCTCATTCCTTTTGATGGCTGCATAATATTCCATTGTATATATATACCACATCTTCTTTATCCATTCATCTGTCAATGGACATCTTGGCTCTTTCCACAGTTTGGGTATTGTGGACATTGCTGCTATAAACATCAGGGTTGAAGTGCTAGTTTTTAATAGGGAAGGGTGGGCCACCTCAGCAAGCTTAGAGGCTCTGGGGAGGAGGAGGGGAAGACTGAAGGGTCAACATTTTCATTAAGAAGTTCCTTAACATATTTTGAGGTCCCAGATTTACCCACCAGGGTGATTTCTTATGCATAAGAGATTGGCTGAGTATTCGAATGTTTCTGGAGCTCTGTGACTGTAACAGTTAGACATTGAGATTGCCACTTAGTTGTGTTTGTTGTTCCACTGAAGGAGATGAGGGCCTCACTGGGACTGCCCAAGAGGGCCTTTAGCTCTCACACTTAGCCATTGTTAGTGGCCCTCAATCTCTGTCCCTCTGCAGGGCATCTCTATGACTTAGCAGTAATAGCCAACTCTGAGTCTTTGTAGACATTGTTCTTCCCATATTTTTATTTTTATTTTTTAATTTTTTAGAGGCGGGGGGGGGGGCAGAGAAAGACTCTTCAGCAGGCTCCATGCTCAGCACGGAGCTCAACACAGGGTTCGATCTCACAACCCTGTGATTATGACCTGAGCCAAAATTAAGAGTCAGATGCTTAACTGACTGAGCCACCCAGGTGCCCTTTTCCATATTTTAAAAAATACCACAACATTCCTCTCCACTGGGACATTCCCAAGGGTACTACTGATGAAGCCTTAGCAATTTGAACTACTATCTTATGCCAGAGACTATCTGTGCTTCATCTACCAACAAGAATGGTGGAGGTAGGGGTCTTTATCCTTTGCTTCTTGGACCACTCCTGTGGCCTCTTGTGTTAGGAGTGTCCTCTGAGAAGCAGATGCCAAGATAAGATGAAAGAAAATGGTGAGGGAGCTGGGGGAAGCTGGGAGAGTAGCCAGCTTGTACTACAGTTCTGTCCCCAACAGAAGGTAAGAGGAAAAGAAGGAAGGTTGGGTGGAGGCCTCTCAGTCTGTAGTAAAGTTCTAAGAGAGTTCAGCATGGTTGTTAAGTTCAACTAAAGTAGCTTGTTAGAGGTGTTATGTGTTCTAGGTGCAAGCCTGTTTAGAATCCCCACTGTGCTCCATCATTGCGTTGGACCAGCCCATCAGAAGTGTGGCCTCAGAGTGGAAGTAAGGATGGCATTCAGAGCACAGGAGCTGGGCTTTTCAATTATGCTCCTGCACTGGGACACACTGGGGATGTATTTCCATGGTTTCCATGGGACCATGTCTTTAAGACCCCTGGGTCTCCCTCGAATCTCTTTCATTCAGGTCAGGGGCTCTACTAGCGCTATCTTAATTCTTCTAGAGGTCCTAACAGAGGGTGTTACACCCTTGAAGTGGTCTTTATCTTGAGGTCACCATGCTATTTTGGCAGCTTCCTATATTTGGTCTATGCTTTAATTTAGTCTCAGCTATGTTTTAATTTGAAAATTTTCAATGGATAGAGAGACTTGAGATAAGAAATTGTGTTATCTATATTACTTCTAAATTCTGAGTGCAAATTGATCAGTTCTTTTCTAAGTTTGTCTCTTTTTTATAGGATCTTATCATATATAGCACAAGAAATCAACTCATGTTTTCAACATTCTGCCCAAGTTCACAAGTTCATTAGGTACACTTGCTATCTTCCAAGCTATGGCTGGATGTACATTTCACCACTGTATAATACAAGTTGTCATTTTTCTAGTTCTCCACCTACTGTCCAGTTTCAATGCCATGTATTTTAGCTTTTTTTTTTTATAACAGAACCCCATTTTCATGCCAGTCATGTCAATTTCTATGTCATTGAATTATTTCTTCAGTAATAATGCATAAGAAAAATCACAGAAATCTCATACAACAATAAACATTTGTTTAGCTCATGCCTCTCTAGGTTAGCTGGTATAGGCTGGACCCAGTTGGGGCAGCTCTGCTCCATGGGTCTCTCATCCCTCTCATGGAATCAGCAGGCTAGCTTGGCGTGTTCTATTCAAGATGATGGCAGAAGCACAGGAGAACAAGTTCAACTGCATAAGTTTTCTTAACCTTTTGGGTTATTGAACTTGCTAACATTCCATTGGTCAAAACAAGTCACACAGCCATGCCCAAAGCCCAGGGGCAATGATGCATACTCTGCTTGTGGAGATGGAGAGAGGAGAGAATAAATATTTCCAAACAATAATCTCTTTGAACCACAGGTATTAACTTTTACCATCTTTGTTGCAAAACATGTTTCCATTTTATTGTTTGAAGGTCAATTTGCTTTCAAAGATTTTTGAAGTAAAAAAAAATTTAAAATGTCCTGGGACTAGAAGGCTAATTTTTGTAAACACTTGTGAGGCTACTTTTGACAACTTTTTAAGTCTTTATGAATAGTCTAAGATTGTAGGTAAAGAGATGGTCTGTGTCTTACATGCCCTGAGAAGAATGGATTCCTTGTTGAAATTCTACCCGTTTCTTTTGTATCTTAGGACTCCAAGGGGAAGCTCTCAAAAGCTCTAGAAGTCCACCCAGCCACTGACCCCAGTAACAAAACAGACAACGGCTCTCTTTCTGCTACGGTACTACTTTATTGTTTTTCAAGTTCTCATTTGTTGACCACCGACTCTGTCAAGTGTTGTGTTAAGTGCTTCAAATGTAGTATCTCATGGAATCATCATCACCATGCTATAGGCTGTTGTTACTATTGCCCTTATCATAATCCCTTCTGGATGTAAAAGAAATATGCCCCCGATCTCATAGCAAAGTAAAAGAGACTTGAACTTGGGCCTCTCTGACTCCAAAGCCAGTGCTTCTATCCTTATCAATACTGCCTTTTGTTTGAATCCTGCCTCTGTCGCCTTTTCCATCAAAACAGAGACATCTTTACTGTCCCAGAGGTCCTTAAGATCCCGATGAAATCAACAGAAACTGCTAATGCAAAGGAATTTGACTATAGACCACTACAAGAAGAGTAAATGGTGTTGGGATGTTTTGCTTCAGCCTAACATTGTGTCACCACAAGGAAGTACAGCTTGCAGAGGATTGGTTATTGAACTTGCCAAGAGTAAACACCCCCATGACTCTGGTCCGTGTTGAGGAAGCACTGGTGGCAATGGAAAGGAAGGGCGTCACTCCCTGTGAGATGCTCCCTTCCTCTTCCTGACAATAAATGCAGCTTCAGGAGGCTCTGCTTTGCAGGGCAGGGGGTCACAAGAGGAGGGGTGGTGAGAGATTTATTTTCCACTTAACAAAAGGCAAGGGATCCCTTTGGAAGTTTTTGTTTGGGATCTCAGGCCATCTATACACAGCGACCCAAGCAGAACCTCCCCGACTACCCTGCTCCTGCAATTTGCTCTAAACTGTCTTCTTTATTCCATAATCCCTGCCTCACTTGCACTGTGCCAACTGCCCAGCACAGCATCTCTGGCTGATCTCTTTGTCTTGGCAGTAAACTTTCTAGCTCCATCTCTGAGGGATTTGTCCTCATTTCAGGGTTGGAAACTTCTCACCTTCAAATTACACAGTCAGTTTCTTGAGAAGAATGAGATAATAGATCTGAAAGTGCTGTAACAGAAGAAAGGCAAAGAATGAAGAAAAAGACCCAAAGCATTGTCCTCTCTCACACCCCATGGGTATTTCATAGAAATAAAGAGAACCTGATTAGCCAGAAAAAGTAGTGGTGTTTGGGAGAAAGGGGACAGGGAGGAAAATTTTTAGATGTGGCTGTTTCTCTAGGGACCATGGGGATCTGAACTTCAGCTCTCTCAAAGTTGGTAGCAACACCAAGCTGAGGGCCTTGCAACTTTTTAATGTATAAACTCAGAAGGGTCTTAAAGGTTAAAAGTTCACCTAGGCCAACTCTCCCCTGCTCCCTACTTCTCTTTCCATCTGATGCTTGGTTCTCTTTGATGACTTGTTTTCTGCCATCTGGTTGAACACATCCTATTAGGGTAAGTCACTCCAGTCTGGCACAGAGCTTTCTCTCCTTGGGCAGGTCTCCCTGAGTTACTAAGCCCCAGAATAGGAGTTAAAGAATTGTGAGTAGGGTTCGGAGGTAAAGGATGTGATGAGTATTGCAAAATAAGAAAGAAAAGATTTATAGCATTTCTCTGTGCAGAAGAAAGAGTAGGAGGCAGAGCAGGTAGAAAGCTACTGAGCAGGGGATGCTCAGAAGCCTGCAGTCAGCTGGACATGTGCTCTGAGTCCCCTGGACTGATGAATGAGACACATTCACCCCAACTGCCCTTTTAATAAATGGCAACCCCCCAGCAGGAAGTTGAATTTCCCCATATGAGGGTTTATGAGGCCCTGCCTTAGCTCTAGCATGCAGTTATTCCCAATGCTCAGAAAATCTGAAATGATGTAGGGGGGGGGATGGGGAATAAGGGAGGTGGGGGAGTGAGGAAGGTGGGGGGTAGGAGAGGTTGCACAATGGGGAGAAAGAGAGGGAGTGAAGGTGGGAGGAGAGGGAGAGAAAGAGAGAAAGAGGTGGGGCAGAGGGAGGTGGGGAGAGGGCAGGGAGAAAGAGAGAAAAACACAAAGACATGAAGAGACACTGAGATACTGAGTGTATCAAAGGGAGCGGCAGTGAGTTTGGACAGGGAGAAAATTGTGAAGAGTTAAAGGAAAGTAGAGGACAAAGGAAATGAAGGGACATGGCCTGGAAGCCTATCTATTATAGCAGCATCTGTAATGGCACCATCATGGCTCCAGATTTCTGGACTGCATTGCTTCTTCTCTTGGGCAACTTGACTCCTCCCAGAAGAGTGGCTCCCAGGCTGGGGAACTTGGGTGGGGTACAGAGGGAAGTGGGGACTGCACCAGGAGGGTTGTGGAAGTTACCTATCTGTACTGACATGAGACACAGGCCCTCATGCCCTCATGCCCTGACCACTCCAGGAAAACAGGCACAGGCAGGGTGGGTTGGGCAGAACTGCCAAGCATTCTTGTTTTGGCACTCACTCTGGCCTTAGTACCTGTCACCACCCTGGTCTCCCCTTGCTGTTGGAGAGGCTGATGGAGCTGAAAGGTGGGTCCTCCCCTCCCCAGCTAGCTGGTAGCTGCCATCCTTCTGACTCCAAAGTTGGGCAGTGTGTTGACCTCACTGGGGACCTGAGATGGTATCAGGGGAGCACAGGGTATTCATGTGCAATTGGCCCCAACACTCACCACCTCTGGGTCCATTTATGAAATAAGAGGAGAGAAATTCCATGCTGGCTTCCCCTTCCCAGGCTTAGGAAGATACACAAGCAGTGGGGTGTATGGGTCAAGTTGGCTGGGGAAGTGGGCACAGTGTTTTTATTTTAATTTTCATCAGTGAATCCTGTTTGTGAAAACCTTTTCAAAGCTCTGAAAAGCTATTTATTATTACCTCTATCCTCACCACAAGCCAATGAGGAATGTGGTCCCTACTTTAAAGAAGAGGAGACAAGCACAGGAATGGCTCAAAGAGTTGTGTGGTGAGACTCCACGTCTAGTGCTCCTGCTGTGGTATACTAGAAGCTACTCTCTTGAAGGCTTAGGACAGGTTAGTCCTGGGCCTTGGTAGCTGGCTGGAGTGGGCAGGAGTTGGCTTTTCAGTTTCTTTAGAGGTCTGCCCACATTGCCTGTGGAGCAGCATGGAGTAAAGGAAAAAAAGCATTCACTCTCTTTGTTTCTCCCTCCCCCAAATAAAGCCACCCGCTTCTAAGCAAATGACCATGATAAAGTGTCTTACTCCTGCTGGGGCTCACATATCCAGTAAAGCACATTCTGAGCCCAGTTAAAAGTCAGAATGGTCTTCCTCTCATGAAAAATTGTGGGGCAAGAGGAGGAACAATTAGACACCAGTAGCATTCTGCAGGACGCTATGGCGGGGATCTTCATGTCACCCAATAACCCGAGACCCTCCTCTGCCCACAATGGCCAGGCTGTCAGAACCCAAGAAACTTGGGTTGGTAGGATCCAAATTTAACTTTGCAAGTCTTTATTTTGTGTAAGGGCTATAAATTTTGAGGAGATAGTAACTGAGCAAACTAGTTGAGTCTCACAGTCTGATAGATAGAAGACCAATATGTATAGAACTGCAGTATACAGAAGTACACATGAGCTGCAAGAAAGGAGAGAATGAGGTGCTGTATGGGATCAGAGGAGGCAAGCAGTCACATTGGGCTGGAGAGTGAAAAATCAGGAAAAGTTTCATGGAAGAGGGTGGCAATCAGGGTGCCATTCTGGATATAATATGTGGAGCTTCGCAGTGTATAAGACTTTTGTATACATTATTTTGGTATCCACTACTATGGTAGCAAATGTTGGTGAGGTGGAGAAATAAGCACCAGCCTGCTTCTGAGAGTGTAAATGGTTATGGCTTATTAGAAAAGCAATTTGACTCTCTCAGAATTCAAAATTCTAGGATTGGATGCTACAAACGCCCTGACACATATGGGCAGATATCCACGAACAAGAGACCCACTATAACAATGTTAGTAGTAGCAAAAGACTGAAAACAACCCAAGTGTTCATCACTAGAGATCAGGTTATGAATTCCGGGACATCCAAGCAATGGAACCCCATGCAGCCATTAAAAACAATAAGGTAGCTCTGTATGTGTTGCTATTAAAACAATCTCCAAAATAGAATATTAAGCAAAACAAAAAGGCAAAGAATGGTATGTACAGAATACTCTCATTTGTTTAACAATTGAGTTTGAGTGTTTATATATGAACAGAAAGTTTCCAGAAGGATACGCAAAAGTCTTTTAACAGTGGTCACTTCTGGGGAACTAGATTGAGGGTCTGGAGTAGGGGACTGTTAAAACATTTTCAATAACTATGAAATGTACCGTATATCTAGAAGAGTATGTAAAACATATGTACTATCTGAAAAGTAATTACAAAGCACAGCAGACTTATTGCATATTGTGTAATAAATTCTTGTACTCTGAATTTTATATCATTTGCGTATGGTAATATGTTACTTTTCCAATGTAAAATAATCTCTGTGAGGCAGACAAGAGGATTTATTCCCATCCCTTTTTCTAAGGGACCAATAGGAGCAGGGAGCTTAGGCAGAAGGCCTGGATGTGCCCAGGGATGGCAAGGATATTGGTCGCACTGAGGGCAGAGTGAGGGCTGGGAGGAGGAGCATCAGAGGGGAAGCCACGCTCCACACTGAGCTGGGGATTGCCAGGCCAGTCTGGAATGTCTTAGTTTCCGAGGATTTGTAAAATGTTTGAGGGAGAGATGCCATTAAAGTTTTACAAAGAGAACCTAAAATCAAATGCTTTGATGGTCAGCAAGTCCACCAACCAAGCAGGGTAGCATGGGCCAGGGGTAGGAAGGAGCTTGTTTTCCTTCTGCTCAGCTGTGAGAAATCACTTGCTGACGGTCTGAGTGTGCTAGGCACTGCACTGACCATGTTGATTGCATTGTTAACCTCATAACATGACCAGGTAGCTTGTCAGTTCCCATTCTCCAGGTAAGGGGACTGACTCTCAGAGAGAGCAGGTAACATGCTGAGGACCTCACAGCTGGCAAATGGCAGAGGTGGGATTTGACTCTACCAGAGCACGGGTGATTCTGTGTTCCCCCCACCCCACTTACTCTTGCTTTGTTTGACAACTGCTCATTGTCAGGTGGACTTTCCTGCACCTTACTCTGGGGGGGTGGTATTTCTCTCATCTTCTTGTGACATCAGCCATGCAACTAAGCTGAATGTGCAGTGGATGCCAAGGTAAATATGCATGATATGGGAGGTACCTAGGCTTCTCCTGGGGTCTTCACCTGCCTTCCATCAATCATGGAGTCCGTCTCCTTGCATGAGAAAAGTGCAGGATGGTAGAGCCTGAGAGCACAGGCTTTAGGGATGTATGGGCTTCGGAATCAGACTCCTGGGCCCTTGCTTTGCTTTTCTCCAGCACTGGGGTCCTCAGAATGGTGCCAGGCAGGCTTCTGTGCCCATGCCCAAACTTTGCTAGGTATCTATACACAGTACACAACTTCTGAGCAGAGGAAGGCATTAATGGCCTTCTTCCCATTCCTGCACCCATGAAACAAGGCAGTTTTATTTTGCAGTCTTGCATGTCCCACTGACAAGCACCATTTCCTGGTTTCTCACACAGATTCCATAGCAAGATTTAGCCAGGATCTTGCAAAAGGAAAGAAAGGGCAGATGCTGTGGGGTGGCCTGCACTCTGGACCATACCCTTGGGCCCTCCCTGTTTGTACAAAGGCATTAGAGATGCCAGTGATTCCCCAGAGTCTTTGCATAAGTGGTGAAGAGCATGGCCATTTTTACGGTCTGGATCTGGTCATGTGCTGCCTGGGATGATGGTTGGGTTTGGTCAAAGGGCCTTATTTGTTATGGTGAACCCACAGGCTACAATGGAGGCCTGCAGTATTGCCTCCCCTTTCTGGGAGTCTGGTGGAAGCACCAATGTAATAATCCTGATTTATATCTCTAGCCAACCCCCAAACATAGCTCCAGTCCCTGACAAAAGTAATTCTCCCTTGGACAGTAACGTGTGGAAATATGCCAGTTTGAGCCTGTACTGTACATTCTTCTCCCTGACCGGACAGAACTCAATGAATATTTCACCTTCATAATCTTGGCCACAGTCGGGGGTTTGTGAAGCTGTCTAAATCCAGTTTATCAGCAGGAATAAATGCCCTCAGACTTAAAAAGTGGGAAGCAGAACTTGGCTCCATCAGGCTGCTGATTTACGAAGGAACACCGGGCTGGGAATGGATGAGGCGAGAGGGGGAGGGAAGGAAGACAAGAGTCTGTGGGATTCCACTCACAACCTATAAAAGCAACAACATGTACTCTAACGAGAGATCATATTCCAAGATACATTTCCTCCTGTGAAGGATATCGCGTCTGGCATCCATCACTTGTAGGGACAGAAGAACTCTGTAGGGACTGAGCTGCCTTTGGGGTGCTTGGGAAGTGCAGGATGGGGCTGGATCTGCAATAGCCATGGCCTTGAGGTTGCACGTTCTTTCCGTTGGCTGCCCACAGGACCCTCCATGCCTGTATTCTCACAGCCCATTGGGCCCTATTTTTCCACTGTCCAGCAATTCCTGAACTATTCCCTCCAAACATCATCTCAGGCTGAAGCCTACTTGGAGTGTCCTTTCCCTCCACAATGACCACTTTGGGACCTTTGGCAGCCCAGTCAAATCAATAGCTTTCCTACTTGTAAAGTCTTTTTTTTTTTGTTTTGTCTTTGTGACATCTGCAAGATACAGATACAAGGTCACTCTCCTTCAAAGAATAAGCAATGTGTTGGAGACCATGGGGTGGGAGCCAGACTGCTTGGGCTGGCATCTAACCAATAGTTGTGTGATCTGGGTGGGTTTTCTTCTGTGCCTGGGTTTTCTCACCTGTAATATGGGGACAGTAATAGTATGATTAAACTCTCTGGGTTGTTAGAAGACTTAAATGGAATTATAACTTAGCCTAGACCCTAGCACATGGTTATTGTTCATTACACGGAGTCTCATCAGAATGATGGTGATGGTGATGTGATGGTGGTAAGAGTAGCAGGGCTTTATGGACACTAAAAATACTGTGAACAAACAACAGTTTTTTCTTTAAAAGATTTTATTTATTTATTTGAGAGAGAGAGAGAGGCAATGAAGGGTGGTGGCAGAGGGAGAAGGAGAAGCAGACTCCCCGCTGAGCAGGGAGCCCGACATGGGGCTCCATCCCAGGATCATGACCTGATCTGAAGTCAGACACTTAAACGACTGAGCCACCCAGGTGCCCCAATGAATAAACAACAGTTCTAAAGAGCAAAATTTTTGCAGATTCTGCAACTTAGCTGTTTTTTGCTTTTTTGGATGGTTTTGCAATAACCAGCACCAGAGCCTCCTCTCAGTTCCTCCCAAGGCACAGTGCAGTGAAAAAAGCATGAGCTTTGGAGTCACACAGGCCTGGAGCTGAACTGTGATCATGGTTAGATAGATCACTTAATTTCTGTGAGCCTCAGTTTCCTCATCTATGGAATGGGAATAGAATAGCTACTTTGTACAGCTGTGGGTGGATTGAATGAGATAGCTCAGCTAGCTTGCTGAATGCAGGAGAAACATAATGAGCACCCAGACACTAGCTTCCTTGCCCCACCCCTGCTCCACAGGGCTCCATCTGTCTAAATCCTCTTTCTTAAGATCTGTTTGAGACCTGCCTCCTCCATAAATTCTTCCCCCTACGGGTGGACATATTCCCTGTCCTTAATCAATTTATAGCCTTGGGTCACTGAGTTGACGTTTCCAGGTCTGATTGACCTGCCAGGCTGGAATGCCATCACTTTGGGTTTCATAACTCTGAAGTCAGTTCCCTTAGACTCTGGAGTTTGCCAGGAAGATGTAGATGTGATTTGCTTCTCAGCTAGAATGAAGACTCTTTGAGGTGGTTTTTCTGCCTTATCCACATGTATGAATCTTGCTTCTAGTATAAGGGCTGAAAATTAGTGGGCTCAATGTGTGATCATTGAATAAAGGAAGGAAGGAATAAGGCTCCCAAGAGGTAGAAGAGACCCTTTACCATTTAGAGAGAACTCCCTGGTCGTAGGTGGCCTCTCACAGCTCTGGGAGGAAGCTCTTCCCCGGCATCAGCCCTGGAGTTATGTCAGATGGGCTCAGGCCTCCAAAGTGTGGCTCTGTAAACAATGGAGAAAAAACAAAAGCTTTCTGATCAGCCTGTTCTGTTTGGATTGGCAAGAGGTTTCCAATTGGAATTAGTGCCTCAGACGTGAATATTGGAGTCATTCCATATAAGAGGAAGGCTTGCTGGCTCAGCCTCCAACTTTGATGTGGAGCACAAGGGCCCAGGGGGTACAACTTCAAGAGGGGAGGGGAGAAGGACACAGAGGGTCTGGCTGAGTTTGGAACTTGCCAGTTCCTTCCCAGGTCATTCCCATTGGCCAAGCATGCTAACTGCCCCAGTGTCGTTAGGTGGCAGGAATAGCAGGTTCTAACCTGGGTTCTGCTACTAGCTAGCTGTGTGACCCTAGGCAAGTTACCTCACCTCTCTGGGCTTCAGTTTCCCCATTTGTAAAATAACAAGGTAGATTAGATGATCCCTATTGTCCCTTCTCCCTGTTCTATGACATTTTTGTTAGTCTGTCGCTGCATATCCTGACCAGGAAGCACTGACATTTTTCAAGTATTTTAAGGAGTTGGGGGAAGAGGGAGGGGATATTGAGAAACAGGGATATTAAATGCACGCTGCAATGAGACCCAAGACTCCTTTCTCTTGGTCCTTTGCACTTGTCACAACCCTCGCCTCTGATTTTGCCTGCCCTCTACCCACCCCCAAAGATGATCGTTGTGGGAGATGAGCACATGCTCTGGTGCAAGCCTAGGACATCCCTTAATCTGCATGCCTTGGTTTTCTCATCTGCACGGGGAGGCTGATGCCACTTTCCTTACTCAGAGGCTGTGAGGATTGAGTGAAGTAAAAAATGTGCTGTGCCTTGGAAACTGTCAAACACCACATAAACGTAAGGAATTGCTATTACGGCATAAAGCTGGCCCCGATGGGAAAAATATAGCAAACAGTACTCTATCAGGTGGCCCCTTTCTTTCTGGAAGATGTTTCAGTGCAAGGGATGCTTCCACTGCTGTCTGTCAGTGGCCTGCCCTGTTTGGTTTTCTCGGCTCCTTTGAAACAGAAACATTGCTGTCTGAGTCTTCATTTCCTTGCATACTTTTCCACTAGAGCAGAAAAAGCATTTTCCATATGATTTGGCTTATCCTGCTTAGCCTGTGCGGCAGCATCTCTGGGTCTTTGAACGAGAAGACTTTTCTCGCAGTCCCTGGAGCAGAGAAGTCCAGGAGGCTGTGTTGGGAGCAGATGCCAGGAAGTGGTGACCAGATTGATGTTCTTTTTCATGACTGGGTCAGAGTTGGTGGTACAGAGAAAAGAGGCACTGGTTCCTGGTTTTGGGTTTCACTGCATATTAGCTGAGAGTGTGATGGGACCTCAAATAACATGCAGTCTAGCTTCCCTCTTCAACCGGAGAGTTAGGGGCTTGTCTGAAGTCAGCCATCTAATTCAGAAAGGAGCAGGGACTGGAACCCCTCTCCAGACTCAGTCCCAGCGCTCTTTCCAGCCTACCACACGGCTCCTTTTTCTTTCTTCTTCTTCAACTCACCCCCCACCCCTCACTCCCCATGCCTCCCTTCACCTGTGTCCTTTCACTTCCCTTTCCTGAGCCCATTTGATGCAACTTTTGGAATGGCAGTTTTCAGAGTTTCCGGGGCAAGCAGGTTGTTTGTTCTGGTTGGGTGATGTCCTCAAAGCACCGTGGGTATGTTCCCAGGATGTTAGATCACCGGGAAGCATCCAGGGCACCAGCTCACTGCATTGGCCTTTTCTCAGAGAGCCCACCCCCAGCCCCATGGCTAAGGGCTCAAGGATGCCACCTGTGAACTGGGGTTCTATGGTGGTAGGTGCTCACTCTCCCACTCCCCCTCTGTCATTGATATGGAAGGAGGGCTGGTGTGTGCTGAACACCAACAACACAAGCGTGGCCCAGGATCTCCCTCCCTGCACCCAACCTTCCACACCCCTGCCATCTTACTCCCCTGAGGGACATTCCAAAGCCACATGGATGAGCCATGCAGCATCTTGCTTGGCAGCCATCTCCAGAATCACCCAGATAGCCTTGGCCCCAGTTCAAGTGCCCATGCAGCCAACACTGCGGTGGCTTGTCTAGGGGAACTTACCATGGGGAGATTTCACCCTCTGGCAACAGCTGACTCTATTTATTCAGATGAGAACAATTTTCTCTCCCTTGCACTTTCAACAAGTTCGACCTCAAGGCCCCCCCTGCTCTGCTGCCAAAAACAATAAAAGGCAGAAGCAGGAGGTAGAGGGTGGGGGAGACTCTCCACTCTAATTGAGCTGTCAGCTGAGCCCTGGGTTTCCTGGATCTGGGGTGTCTCATGGCCCAAATGGGCCAGTTTGCTGCTAATGGGGAAGGGAGCTGTTTTACTTCCTAATCACTCTTGGAGATAACTGTGCTCAGTGCATGTAGGAGAGGCCCCTGTGGAAGAAGCTTCTGACCAGCCACCCCATGGCTGTTCTTCCTCAAGGGCTGGGCTGGGCTGGAGCTGCCTCAGTTGGAAACTGATCTGTAACTTGGGGTTGGGGGTGGGAGCATCAGGAAGGCCTCAGTGCTGTGTTTGTGATGTGCCAAAATGAACAAGTAAGGAGCCAGGGTCCAGTGCACCCTGAATCTGAGGCCCAGAGAGGGGCTCAACCCTCACCTGAGCACTAGTCCCCATGGGTTTTGTTAACTTTTCACTCTTATACAGTAACTACCCTTGAGTGGGATTATCGGACTCATAGTCCCCGTGGAAGAAATTTCTGGAGTGTCATTTTCTTTGGCTTTCTGTGGTCTTGGAGTTTCATGTTAAAAGAGAAGTGTGTGTTGGATGATGCTTTGATTGGACCTGGCCACTTTTTGGTGTTGAGGCCACATTGAGTGCAGGGCTGGGAAGCTGGGCTCATTCCATCCTGGGGTATGGATGGCTTGGGATCCTATCAGGTTGGGGAGGCAGAAGGGAAGGGCAGTGAGCAGGTTCCTTCAAGTGTGGAGGTAGCACAGAAGCCAACATCACGATCATTTGAAATAACTTATTCTCCCCAGCTTGGTATTCAAGACCCTCCATTCTCTGCCCTGCTTGCCTTCCCAACCTCATGTCATTCTCCTTGTCTTACTCCCAATCTTCATCCAGATTCATGGTTTCATGAATATTCCTGGCACTTGAGGGTGACTTTGCTCTCACTGCCCCTTCTGTCCCCACTGTCCTTTCCTCATATCCAAACCATACCCATAAACTGAGGCCATAATTATATCCTACTTCTTCCCTAATTCATTTACCTGTCATGCTGAGGCCTTTCCTGTTTCCTCTGGACCCTCTTGATCCCTCCCTTATAGCACAGAGAATAGTTTGTTTTATGTGAGCTGCTCATGAATGGTCCTGTCTTTTCCCAGGATTGAACTCTCTGAAAGAGAGATTTCCTGTTTTCTCATTGCCGTGTCTCCATATGGCCTAGCCCTGGGCCCTGTGCGGGTAAGTGTGAGATAATAGCCTATAAGGATGAAACATCTTGAAGTATGTATTAACATATATTTGCATATAGCACATATCCCATTTACATGGAACACTGTAAAGGTAGAGTTCCTGCTCTTGGTAGCTCTTAGTCTTGAACTCTGATGGGGACAAATAAATGAAAAGTCTCCAGTGTTCTAAGTTAGGGTTAGAAACAGCAAATTTCAGGGCTGGAAGAGGTGATAAAGATAATCTAGTCCAAAATCTTCTTTTACAGATGGAGAAACTAGGTTTCCAAGAGGAGCCTTGTTGACAGTCTTAGAAGCAGGTGATGGCTCTGGCCTGATGATTCTTATACCTGTTCTGTGGTTGTTGGAGAAGGCTTTCTACCAATGCTCCCAGGGTTTTCAGCAATGGTGCTGGATTCCCCTGTATTGCCCTGTCAGTCTCACTTGCCATGTTCTAGTTTCAGAATCCTGGGAAGCTTGCTCAAGACCTGTCTGTGCTAAATCCTGGAGGGGAATAAACTTAAATTCAAACACCACTTGCTCTGGAACCTCAAGTTGTTAGGCACCTTTCCATCAGCATTGCTGGATTCCTAGCTCAGCCTCCTGGGGGATGACCTTGCAATGAATTTCAGATTGTAGTCGATGGAAAAAAAAGAAAATTGAGATGAAATTAAAAATAAATGACAATAGCATACAGAAGCATGGGGAGGGCAGATCTGGAAGCCGGGGCCCTGGGTTCCAAAAGAAGAAAGATGTTCTTCCAGTGAGAAAATTGTCTGCAGGCTTCAACTGAACCTCTGTGAGGGACAGGGACTCCTATGTCCCCAGATTCCCTCTCCTTAGAAGAGGAGAAGGTTCTGGACTAGAGTTTTCTCCAGATGTTGGGCTAATAGAATTGGGCTCAGGCTCTGGGCTGGTGAATGTGGCGTCTCAGAACAATTGGGATGTCCTCTCAGAATACCTCTTGTAACTAGATTTAGAGACCAATTGAGGTGAAGGGGAGAGGCACAAATGTCTCCTCTCCTCTTCCTCACTCCCCTAAATTTATCAGCTCCCAAGCTCGGAAAAGAAGTGATTTCTAACTATCTCTTCCTTGTCCGGGCTCTTTGGAGAAAATAAGACAAACAGGGTCAGAAGGAGGGCAGCCCAGCCAGGCAGGTGTCCCAGCTGGGGATGTTCCAGCACAGCCTGGGCACGAGCTTGACAGGCGCCCTCCATCCAAGTTGGCCTGGGCTAGCCCAACTTTTCCACTCATTGGCCTCAAGGTGACAGGGGAAGCAGGAGGCCTGGTGGTATCCTTTCATGCTGTTCCCATCTCAGTGTTCCCCCTTTCCTTGAAAAAGAGTTTGTTTTATTATTTGACTTGAGAGAACATCATTTCAAGACACTACAAAACCCAAAGAATGTCCTTTATCTGCAAACCAAGGACCTTCTTTAAGCACCTCCTAGCAACAGAGAACAGAGCTGGCCAGAGGGAGGATGGCCAGAGATCCAATGGCAATCTTCCTTGAGTTCCAGATGTGAGTTGTGGCTTCCAGGTAGGGGCTGAGAGGTTTGGGTTTGCCATGTCCCCACATGGCTTTTGGCTGCAGAGCTCAGGGACTGTGCAGCCTGCAAACTTACTGCCAGAGGGAACTTGCCCCCACAGTCCGGCTGGCTCAGAGCCTGATGGCCTGGTCCAAGAAACCACGGCCTGCGGACCACAGGAATGGTCGGATGCTGTGGTGTGGGCACCGTTTAATCAGAAGCATTGCCGGCATGAAGAGTTTTCAAAACTTCACCACACACATCCACCTTGAATTTTCTCCTGACTCTGACCACATTTGCTCAGAGTCACGAGCATTTATTTCCCATCTCTCTGTGCTCAGAAAAAATACTCTCTTAGGCTTACCAGGTGTTTGAAGTGGGACAGGATTTCCAGCAAACCTGAAATTCAGAGGTCAGTAGAAGGAGTGGAAAAGGAGGTCCTAAGCCTTTTGTTACTTCATGCAGTCAGATAGACATTGAAGAAGCTGTTTTTTTTTTTTTTTTAAAGATTTTATTTATTTATTTGACAGAGAGAGACAGTGAGAGAGGGAACACAAACAGGGGGAGTGGGAGAGGGAGAAGCAGGCTTCCCGTCGAGCAGGGAGCCCGATGCGGGGCTCGATCCCAGGACCCTGGGATCATGACCTGAGCCGAAGGCAGACGCTTAACAACTGAGCCACCCAGGCGCCCTGAAGAAGCTGTTTTATGTCCCAGTTTTTTCAATTGCTGTGACACACAAACTCTCCTCTTTTTTTTTCAAATTTTTAAAAAAATTTTTTTATTGTTATGTTAATCCCCATACATTACATCATTAGTTTTAGATATAGTGTTCCATGATTCATTGTTTGTGCATAACACCCAGTGCTCCATGCAGAACGTGCCCTCCTCAATACCCATCACCAGGCTAACCCATCCTCCCACCCCCCTCCCCTCTAGAACCCTCAGTTTGTTTTTCAGAGTCCATCATCTCTCATGGTTCTTCTCCCCCTCCGATTTCCCCCCCTTCATTCTTCCCCTCCTGCTACATTCTTCTTCTTCTTTTTTTCTTTCTTAACATATATTGCATAATTTGTTTCAGAGGTACAGATCTGAGATTCAACAGTCTTGCACAATTCACAGTGCTTACCAGAACACATACCCTCCCCAGTGTCCATCACCCAGTCACCCCATCCCTCCCACCCCACCCCCCACTCCAGCAACCCTCAGTTTGTTTCCTGAGATTAAGAATTCTTCATATCAGTGAGGTCATATGATACATGTCTTTCTCTGTTTGACTTATTTCACTCAGCATAATACCCTCCAGTTCCATCCACGTCGTTGCAAATGGCAAGATCTCATTCCTTTTGATGGCTGCATAATATTCCATTGTATATATATACACCACCTCTTCTTTTTTTTTTTTTTCCTAATTTTCTCATTTTTTATTGAGGTAAAATTTGCAAATAGCATTATATCCATTTTACATGTGGACATAATAATTCGATGTTTGTATACACTACGAAGTGATCACCACAATAAATCTAGTTACATTCCATCACTATATGATTGACTATTTTTTACCCTTCCCCCCCACCCCCAAACCCCTTCCCCTCTCATGACCACCAATCTGTTCTCTGTGAGTTTTGTTTTGTTTTATTTGCTTGTTTTGTTTTTTTAGATCCCACATATAAGTGAAATCATACAGCATTTGCCTTTCTATGACTGATTTTACTTGACATAAGATAGACATCTTGGCTATTATAAATAATGATGTAAAGAATGTAGGGGTGCATATATCTTTTCAAATTAGTGTTTTTGTTTTCTTCAGACAAATATGCAGAAGGGAAATAGCTACATTACATGGTCAACCTATTTTTAATTTTTTGAGGAAACTCCATGTTTCTTATAGTGACTAAACCAATTTGCATGGGGCTCCTGGGTGGTTCAGTCGTTAAGCGTCTGCCTTCGGCTCAGGTCATGGTCCCAGGGTTCTGGGATCAAGCCCCACATCGGCCTCCCTGCTCAGCAGGGAGTCCGCCCCTCCCCCTCCCACTCTCCTCTCTTGTGTTTCTGCTCTCGCTAACTCTCTCTCTCTCTGTAAAATAAATAAACAAAATCTTAAAAAAAAAATAAATGAGTAAACCAAATTTGCATTCCGACCAAGAGTGTACAAGGTTTCCCTTTGCTGCACATCCTCTCTAACATATTTCTTGTTTTTCTGATAATAGCCATCCTAACGGGTATGAGGTTGTGTCTCATTATGGTGTTGATTTGCATTTCCCTGATAATTAGTGAAATTGAACATCTTTTCATGTTCCTGTTGGCCATCTGTATGTCTTTGGGGAAAAATGTCTATTTAGATTCCCTTTTTATTTATTTATTTATTTTTAAAATTTTTTATTGTTATGTTAATCCCCATACATTACATCATTAGTTTTAGATATAGTGTTCCATGATTCATTGTTTGTGCATAACACCCAGTGCTCCATGCAGAACGTGCCCTCCTCAATACCCATCACCAGGCTAACCCATCCTCCCACCCCCCTCCCCTCTAGAACCCTCAGTTTGTTTTTCAGAGTCCATCGTCTCTCATGGTTCTTCTCCCCCTCCGATTTCCCCCCCTTCATTCTTCCCCTCCTGCTACATTCTTCTTCTTCTTTTTTTCTTTCTTAACATATATTGCATTATTTGTTTCAGAGGTACAGATCTGTGATTCAACAGTCTTGCACAATTCACAGCGCTTACCAGAACACATACCCTCCCCAGTGTCCATCACCCAGTCACCCCATCCCTCCCACCCCACGCCCCACTCCAGCAACCCTCAGTTTGTTTCCTGAGATTAAGAATTCCTCATATCAGTGAGGTCATATGATACATGTCTTTCTCTGTTTGACTTATTTCGCTCAGCATAATACCCTCCAGTTCCATCCACGTCGTTGCAAATGGCAAGATCTCATTCCTTTTGATGGCTGCATAATATTCCATTGTATATATATACCACCTCTTCTTTATCCATTCATCTGTTGATGGACATCTTGGCTCTTTCCACAGTTTGGCTATTGTGGACATTGCTGCTATAAACATCGGGGTGCACGTAGCCTTTCGGGTCCCTACTTTTGTATCTTTGGGGTAAATACCCAGGAGTGCAATTGCTGGATCATATGGTAGCTCTATTTTCAACTTTTTGAGGAACCTCCATACTGTTTTCCAGAGTGGCTGCACCAGCTTGCATTCCCACCAACAGTGTAGGAGAGTTCCCCTTTCTCCGCATCCCCGCCAACATCTGTCACTTCCTGACTTGTTAATTTTAGCCATTCTGACTGGTGTGAGGTGGTATCTCATTGAGGTTTTGATTTGGATTTCCCTGATGCCGAGCGATATTGAACACTTTTTCATGTGTCTGTTGGCCGACAAACTCTCCTCTTAATAATTTTTTTTTATTGTGTGTTTACTTCAGGCCCTGGATCTTTTGCCTGATTTCTTTAGATTGGCTGTGGAACCCAAAGCACAGGGAAATTAGTGCTGTTATTTTCCAAAGCTTACAAAGGATAAGGGCATGTTTTCTGATCTCAGAGAAAGTTGAGAGATCCTCCCTCACTTCTTGAATCCTCTTCTCTTACCCGAGGGGAACGAGATTGGATGCCTTCTCCAAGATCTCTACACATCCAGGAAGAGAAGCAAGTGGGAGGATTGGCCAAACTGGGAATAAGAACCCTTAGCTGGGATCTAGAGCTGGCTAGACTGATGGACTGTTATCCATCTTTGGAACCTAGACTAGTTGGAGTTCCTTGAGATTTTCCTGAGGGCATTGTTCCCCAAATTCCACCTTTGCCTCATCTCAGAGGACCCAGCTTAGCAATCAAGAACAATTTTCTAGGAGTGAAATTTTTGCCCTTCTCCCCTCGACTTCAAATCTTGTCTCTATGCTACTGACTTCTTTAGGTTCTGTTTTAAAAACAAGAACCTATTAAAAATAAGAAAATAAGACCTCTGCTGGTTGTCTTGTGTCCTTCCAGAAATAGTGCTCAACTACTATTTAAGAACTTGAAGTCAGAATTTCCAAGAAAGCATCTGGGATGGGCTCCAGAGGGTGGGGTAACTTGCAGTGGCCCAGGTAACTTGCAGTCTGCCCCACATATGGGACTGCATGTTCCTTGGGTAGTTGGACTGTCTCTTTCTCTGGGTCCCATCTGGCTTGTTTGCAGCAGAGCAGCCCCCAGAGGATGCAGAGAAAGATTTGGCCCTCAGCTGACCCAGAGATTAGCCACTACTACTGACTTCCAAGAGATTTAGAGATCTGGTGTAGACCAGAGTT
Source organism: Halichoerus grypus (assembly GCF_964656455.1). NCBI lineage: Eukaryota > Metazoa > Chordata > Mammalia > Carnivora > Phocidae > Halichoerus > Halichoerus grypus. The sequence goes on along the minus strand of NC_135722.1, from coordinate 86,355,896 downwards.
TAAGAGCAAGTGCCATGCTGCCAGACCCACTTCTATGTTTCTTACCCATGTGACCTCAGGGAACTTTTTAATGTCTCCAAGCCTCTAAGTCCTCATACATAAGTGAGGGATAATAATATCTGCCTTATAAATTTGCTGTAATGATTAAATAACATTGAGGAAATGTTCAGCAAAGGCAGGGCCATAGCGAGCACTCAATACATGGTAGTTGTTAGCAAATATAAATTCACCTATAAGTGATGCTTCTTTTTTGGTGTGCACATATCTCTGTAAATGCTACAGGCAGTTGCTGACTTGCTGGGCTGTGCCACCTTCTAGATTGTGAATTTCTTGTTTTGTTCAGTTCATTTCCAATGTTTATCCCAATGCCTGGAAACTAGGAGATTCTCTCTAAATGGTTGTTGAATGAATTAATAATGACCTGACTCAATTAGGCGGGGAGGGAGGCAACTTACATGGTGAATGTCTAACTGCCTCTTCGGAAAACAGAGTAAAATTATGACCTGCTGATGCCATCAGGCAGGTACCATGTTCAGTCATTTTGCTTAGGGAATGTTTCAAGTTCTCAGGTGCTGGAGAAGTTGCTGAGGCTGAGAATCAAGTTCTCAGGTGCTGGAGAAGTTGCTGAGGCTGGGAATGGGGATATTAGGAAGCCTTAACGTTTCTGTTCTGCCCCTAATCCAGGAGGGCCTTATGACTTCAGCAAAGACACTTCTAGGCTGCTAATTTTGCACACATCACCAGGCCACCATTTACATTAAAGTCATTGTGAGTGGTACCTGGCAGAGCTGTGCCCCACGTGGTCTGAAAGGCCACATGTGGCAGCCCTGAACACTCCCACCATTGAGAACAATCTACATTCCTTGACAGTAGGACTCACCTTCCAAAGGAGGATTCATTTTCAAATGGCCTGAAAGAAATGAAGGTGGTAGGAAGATTAAGGGCAATTAAAATGTCTCCTCTGGAGCCAGGCCTACAGGGGTAGAGGGAGATTTTGAGGGTTCCATTGTGCTGGAGCTGGCTCACACTAGGCCACAAGACCCAGTTGGGTAGATTCTTCCCAACTCCATGGTGAGAGTATTCACACCATGGAAAATGGCATATGCTACAAACCCAGACTCCCTCCCTGCTCTCTAGAGAGCTGCTTGTTAAGTATTCACAGTACACCACTGATTTTTGACTGAAGGCCAAAGATGTCCACAAGAAACAACATGGGATGGTGAGGAAGAGGGTAAAAAGAAGTCCTGCGGATGTGTCAGGGGCCTGTGCAAACACCACTGGGGAAATGGAATTTTGCTTGCTGAATGCATTTTGAAAAGTGTTCACAGGCCCAAGCTGCTGAGAATTGTTCTATTTTCAGTTTTGAGTGCTATAGCACAGGAATTTGGCAACAACTCCCTCTGGGGCCAACTCTGCTTTGACAGATAGGGCTTGCCTTGGGACTGAGCCATTTGGAGTTTCCAAGGAAGCAAAGTAGGTAAGGAAAGGGGTGGGAGCAGCCTGTGCTAAGGCAGCCCCAGGCCCTAGATAGTTTGCAGTATTGTGCCTGGCCCTCCTATATTTGTCCCATTTGTGCCACAGCCTTTCGCCCTTTCTCTTTTATGTGCCCAGAGCAAATTTTAATAGGTAAGACCCATATAGTAATTTGAATTGCACTCAGCTGTGTGTGGCACATAGTGAACACATTAAAAAGATTTTTACTGTAGTATAAATTGAGGGTTTAGGTATGCTCTACATATATTATCTCACGTAAGGCTAAGAACCCTATGAATCAAGTACTGTTTTTCTATCCCCATTGTGCCCTGTGACACAGAGACACAGCCCCTGGAAATGACAGACCCATGATGCCAACACAGGACTTTCTGAGTCCACAGTCCCCACTTTTAACTGCTATGCTAACCACTTGGTTGGTATATCAAGGAGAGAAAGGAGGAAGATATAATGTGACTTGTCTAAGCTGTGCTGTCTCTGAGTGGGCCTGGTTGTGAGGCTTGGTTTTATTCTGGGGGCTTTGGCACCGTCTGGCATGGTTGGCTCACACTGTAACACCGCATTCTACTCTTTTGGGTTTTAAGGAGCATCCACTGATTCCATGCTCCAAACTCAGCTCTCAGCTTCCATTTGTTCATCCAGCCACTCATGAAAGCCAGTTTACTCCTGGGAAAGTTGTACTCTGTATCCCTCCGTGTATGTGTGTGTGTGTGTGTGTGTGTAATAATAACAATAAGAAACCCTACTCCTAAACCACATGTTTCACTTTGCTGCTTGTTAATTTTAACAAGGCAGCTGGTGGTTTGGGTTGAGAGCTTGCTTTTCTATTAACCACAGCTTTTCCTCTCTGTGGATTTCCTGTTTGTAGTTTTGGAGGTAGAGCCTTGGTAGAGGCAACTCTGAATCATTCCAACCTAACAGGATCAGCTCTCAAGAACCTAGGCAAAGGAAGCCTTGCACCAGGCCAATCTTGGTCTTTCAAAATAACATTTTATAGCATGTTGATTGTGGGTCAGGCCCTCTGCTCAGCATGGGAGACACAGGCGAGATGAAGATGACCAGGACCTCCAAGGAGCACATGGTCTAATAGTGGGATTAGACATGCCTGAAGAGTTACTATAAAAACTGTGCTAGGTACTCTAAGAGAGCCACAGGGCAGTGGCTGGGACACAGAGGAAATAGCAGATTCTGGGTCTACAGTCTTCATGGAGGAAGTTAGATTTGAATTGGCCTTTGAGGGGCAGCAGGTCTTTTTATTTGTTGTTTTATTTTTGTTTTTTATAGGCAGGGATGAGGGGAAGGGCATGCCAAGCAAGGAATAACTCCATGAGCAAAAGCTCAGAGGTGAGCAGTTGTGGACATAGTGACTCCCTTAGTTAATCAGATCAGAACAAATGTGAGGGCAAAGGTAAGACAACAAAGGAACCTGGGAGCCAGGTTGTGGTGGTCATGTAAGGTCATGTGAGCAGTTTGAATTATTTTTAGGCAAATGATGGTCACTATGGAGTATCACGTGCTAGAGGGAACAGTGTTCTACAAAGAGAACTGGTAAGTGGTCCTTAGGATCTAGATATGGGTGTCATGTAGGAGGCTGTCAGGGAGTTACATGAGAAGGATTGGGTGCAGGAGACAATTCAGGGAGGGACCGAGAGCAGCTGAAGATGACTCTGAGGTTTATAACCTGGGTGATTTTGATGACATTCACACAACAAGAAAGATGAGGAACCGAGGAGGAAAGGAGAGGAGACTTTTTGACAAGTTGAGTTTGAGGTGCTGGTGAGTCATTGAAGGTGAAAGGTCCAACTGCCAGCTAGAAATGTAGGTGGGGTTAGAAAGAGAGCTCAGGGCCAGGGTATGTGTTTTTGATTTGTATGGATGCAGATGAAGCAGAAATTCTTTTCTTTCTTTTTTTTTTTTTTTCAGAAATTTTAACCTGGAAATGGTAGGTTTTATTTATTATAAATTTATTTATTATAAATAAATAAAATTTATTTATTTATTTTTAATTTTATTGTTATGTTAATCACCATACATTACATCATTAATTTTAGATGTAGTGTTCCATGATTCATTGTTTGTGCATAACACCCAGTGCTCCATGCAGAACATGCCCTCTTTAATACCCATCACCAGGCTAACCCATCCTCCCACCCCTACCCCTCTAGAACCCTCAGTTTGTTTTTCAGAGTCCATCGTCTCTCATGGATCGTCTCCCCCTCCAATTTCCCCCCCTTCATTCTTCCCCTCCTGCTATCTTCTTCTTCTTTTTTTTTTTTCTTAACATATATTGCATTTTTTGCTTCAGAGGTACAGATCTGAGATTCAACAGTCTTGCACAATTCACAGTGCTCACCATAGCACATACCCTCCCCAATGTCTATCACCCAGTCACCCCATCCCTCCTACCCCACCCCCGACTCCAGCAACCCTCAGTTTGTTTCCTGAGATTAAGAATTCCTCATATCAGTGAGGTCATATGATACATGTCTTGCTCTGATTGACTTATTTCGCTCAGCATAACACCCTCCAGTTCCATCCACGTCATTGCAAATGGCAAGATCTCATTCCTTTTGATGGCTGCATAATATCCCATTGTATATATATACCACTTCTTCTTTATCCATTCATTTGTCGCTGGACATCTTGGCTCTTTCCACAGTTTGGCTATTGTGGACATTGCTGCTATAAAACATCAGGGTGCACATACCCCTTCGGATCCCTACATTTGTATCTTTGGGGTAAATACCCAGTAGTGCAATTGCTGGATCGTATGGTAGCTCTATTTTCAACTTTTTGAGGAACCTCCATACTGTCTTCCAGAGTGGCTGCACCAGCTTGCATTCCCACCAACAGTGTAGGAGGGTTCCCCTTTCTCCGCATCCCCGCCAACATCTGTCATTTCCTGACTTGTTAATTTTAGCCATTCTGACTGGTGTGAGGTGGTATCTCATTGAAGTTGTGATTTGGATTTCCCTGATGCCGAGCGATGTTGAGCACTTTTTCATGTGTCTGTTGGCCATTTGGATGTCTTCTTTGGAAAAATGTCTGTTCGTGTCTTCTGCCCATTTCTTGATTGGATTCTTTGTTCTTTGGGTGTTGAGTTTGATAAGTTCTTTATAGATTTTGGATATCAGCCCTTTATCTGATATGTCATTGAAGCAGAAATTCTAAGAGGAAAACAATCACAGAAAGCAACACAAAAGGTGTAATTGAATAGCTAGGGAAGGAACTAGGAGAGTTCAGGGCTCCAAAGCCAAGGGGAGGAGAGCCACAAGGGGTCAGTGTGCTAGGAGCTGCAGACCTGTAGAGGAGGGTGGAGGTGGGGACAGACAATTGAACTTTACCATTAGTAAGATACTGATGACATCCTGGAGAGAGAAGATCCAGTGGGGTGGTAGCCTCAGTGAGTCATGGGTGGAAGGTTCTGGCATGTTGCCTACAATTTATTCATTCACCATATATGCACTGAGTGCCTACTGTGCTGCAGGCACTGAACTAAGTAAGCACTAGGGACACAGCAGGGATCACATAACACAAAGACATTTTCTTCTTCCTTTCATAGAGCTTGCAACTCAATAGAGGAAATAAATATTAAACCCATAAATACTAAGAGGTTATTTTATTACATAATTGATATCCTAGTTTGGGGATCAGGGAGTGCCACTGAAACTAAGACTAAACAGGAGTTAATCACGTGAAAGAGGGATGGGAGAGGTTGGGCAGCAGGGAGAAGGGGCAGAGGAGAAGGCCCTGAGATGAGAGGAACTTGCCAAGATGGAGGAACTAAAGGGAGATCCTTGGGACTTCTTGAATGGGAGGGAATGGCTGCCTTTGGAAATTCATCAGTGATGCTGAGACAGAGATATGAGAAGCTTGAGGTAATAATGATCTAAGTGAAGTTGTGGTTATGGTAAGGGAGACTCAATATGGGAGGCCAACTAGAGTGAGTGATTCTGCTGCAGGTCTGAAAGAAGCCAACACAGATTGCCTCTGAGTGGGGGGTGCATGTGGCAGGGAACTGCTGGTGGCTCCTAAGGCCTGGAGGGAGCCTCTGGATGACAGCTGGTGAGAAGTGGAGGTCCTGTATTGTGTTTTTGAGGAAGCAACCTCTGCCAATGGCCTAAATGATCTTGCGGTTAGATTCTTCCCTAGTTAAGCCTCCAGATGATGATGCAGCCCAGATGATGCCTTGATTGCAGCCTGGTGAGACCTAAGTTGTGCCCTGACACATGCAGACTGTGAGATAATGTAAGTGTGTTATGTTAAATGGCTAGGTTTGTGATAATTTTGTTACACACCAAGAGAAAACGAATATGCTCAGTATATTTTTAGGCTAACATGTTGGAGGCTGTAGAGATGGAGTAGTGGAGGCTGTGAGAACATAATGTTGAAAATGCTGGGAAGGGCTGCCAGCCATGTGGTCTGGGTAATTGACAGGACATGGTCATGGAGAAGACAGGAGAGGGGAGGAGACGATCAAGGTGAGAAAATTTGGGGAGGAAGAGGACAAGAGTCATTTACTCTCAGGGATGTTCTTATATATTTCTGGATTTCCCTTCCATGAAAATTGTCCTCTGCTGTATGTTTCTTCTTTCCTCCATCCCATTAGGTCCTGCCCCAGAGCTCACTGACTTTATCTGAAATGCTGATCCAATGAGGGCCTGGTTGGGACAACACTGATAATCATTTAAAAATGTTTTTCCTTATTTTCATTTCCTTTGATAATATTTTTATACTTACACTAGAGGAAAATACTTCCTGCCAATTTTTTATAATTTTTAAACTGAATTTTTAAACTGAATAATATTATTCATCCAGAATTCTATCATCTTCACATATATACTGTTGTCCTTTTGGTGATTCTTTCCAGGCTCTTGACATGCAAATATACCTCTACATGATTGTAATTGCAGTTTTGCATAAAACTGTAATTACTATTTATATTTTGTGATTATAAAATTTATACATGCTCCTTATACATGTGTGTATAATGTTGAATTTTCCTTTACTATAAATATGTTTCCATATTGTGTCATAATTTTTATTGTTATTTTAAGGCTATCTAATAATCTATCATATTGAAATAATTTAATATTTGTAGATTGCCACAATTGTTAAATTTTATAGACCAAGCTTCAAAACCATCAGTATGTAAATAAATTCTTTTTCTTCTTTTGAGAATAAAATTTTAGGATAAATTCTTACAAGTGGAGTTACTGAGTAACAAGTAATAAATACTTTTATGGCACTAGATGTATATATCTATACCCATTAAAATAAACAACTAAAGGTAATTGAAGTACTACTCTTCCTTGTATCACAGAGTAAGCAGTTATTTGAAATAATTCCTTTAGCATTTATCCCTATGACCAATAGTCCAGGCAATGATTTAGGAAGGTGACCCATTTAGGACATAGAGGATAATTCCCAGAGTTCATCTATCCATCACTTACCCATTCTTCATATTCATCCATCCACTTACCCATCCATCTATTCAGCCATCCATCCATCCAACCACCTATCTACCCATTCATCCATCCATCCATCCAGACAGCCTCCTATCCACCCATCCACCTGTCCATCCATCCATCCACCCATCCAACAGATACACAATAAGCATCCATTCTTAGTCAGACACAGTGTTTCCACCATTACTGAAACAAAGTGATTAGGGGTGCTCCCTTTATTCTTCCATATATAACTGAACTTTTTCTGACTTCCTTCCCCGTCTCTGCCTTTGATGTTCACTTTAATCAATCTTCCTGAGTTTAAAAGTTTTGGCAGAAAGAAAGCCTTAGCCTCTCTTATTTGCTTCCCTTCTCATCTTTATAAGGACACCTCTGCTCATGCCCCAGACAGTAGTAAAGATAGAGTAGTATTGTTTTCCATCTAAAGAAAAACATCTCAAGTGTTTCACAGGAAGAGAGCATTAATCCATGCTGGTGATATGGTGCTTTTCCTAATGCCAGGCCTGTCAAGACATATGACAAGGTAATCTCATTGAGACAAAGCATATTGTTTTCTACAGTGTGAAGAAAATTAAAGGAAGGCCATTAACTCAATGGTTCTTAAGATCCTGAGATTCTTCCTTTAGGTTTTATACTCTACATAATTATGTTTTTCATAAATTTCCATGTGGCAAGTTGGGTAGTATCTTTGCTGAGTGTCTACTAAGAGCAGAGCTTTAGAAAGGAAGGGAGGAGAAACAGAAGATATGACCACCACTGGATCTTGCAGTCAGACTGGAAGGTAGACCTTCTTTCTCTCTTTCCTCTTTTCCTTCTTTTTCCCCCTTGTTTCTTCCCTCCCTCCTTTTCAACATCTCTGAACCAAGGAATAGGAACTAAATTACTTGTTTCAGTTAGTCTCATTCTCAAACATCTCTGGCTTTACACACACACACACACACACACACACACACACACACACACACAGCTTTTACATCATTAAAAGAAGGAAATGATTATGTTCCTTTCCTCTGAAGTCTTCTCTCTCTTCTAGTGACCAAATGAATATTTTCTGACAAAACTTGCTTTGGTTCCCATTACAGTCTTCCACACATAGAAAAACAGACTTTGTCTGAAACAAAATGCATTATGTGTCTAGTACTATGTGACCTGACACCATCGACACTAATTGTTTCCATTCTTAACTAGGCCCCAGCGTTTATTTGAAACTATTATTCATCCTCCCCCCACTTCCCTTTCCCATTTGTTTTTTGGAGCCATATTCTTTTATTTGCCTTTTTCCTTTCAGTTTCTTTCTTTCATTCTTTTCTTTGTATCCTCACATTTGAGTCTTAACCAAGCTCCAAGCCATGCTAGTTCATGTGAGGCTTCTTCTAAGAATCATTTTTCTCCATTCACTTTTTCTGCAATTTTTCTCTTTTAAGTAATCCTGACTTTATACACAAAGTCAACTGATAAATATGTACTTTGGGTTTATGTGCAAGACATCGTGGTGGGTATCTTGAAGGAAAGAAGAAAAAACTTGATTTCTGTCCACAAGGAGCTTGCAGAGTATTTGCAGAATGTTACATACGTGTTTAGGAAAGCTTCCCCCCAAAATCCCAATACAAAACAAAACTAAAAAACCAACAACACTGTGGTTTGGTATATTCCTGTGAATACATAACAGCTATTACTTCACTGATTTGATTTCTTCACTACACCCTGAATTCCCCTTGAGACAAGGAGTTTCATCTGTATAGTTTCCACTTAGCTCTTAATATACTCAGTCATTAATCCAGAAAAATTTTTACTGACTGTCTACTATTTGTCAGGCATTGTGTTGAGCTAGATAAGAGTAACAAGTCTGGTCAAGCCAGATAGTCAAACTGTTATAGGATGTTAGAAAAGGAGAAAAGAGATCACTCTGGGTTGAGTGGTTAAGGAGTGGATAATAGGGTGGGCACCAAGAATGTGTGGCATTTGGACATATGGGCAGAGAAGGGATACAGAAGCTTTCCAAGAAAGAGAAATAGAACAAACAAGAGCATGGGCGCTGGGTTCTGTGCGGGGGGGGGGGGGGCAGGGTGGCGGGTGGGTAAGTGAGTAGAGCAGTCTGGCTACCGTGGAAGGCTTATGTTTGTATCGGGATGTCCTGGAACATAAAGGTGGAGAAGGAAGACTTTTGTGTTGGAGAAACTCCATGGTTGCTTCCCCACACTGACGCCTATTGCCTGCCTTCCCACCTGCTTTTAGGCAGTTCTATTTCTTCCTGGCCCCTTCCATCCTTTTTCCTCTGAAGGATTGGAGCTGGATTTGTGCAGGAATATCAGATTGCAAGTTATAATATAATGTTTGGATACTGTACATTGCTGTGTTCTTAATTAAAACATCTGGCTTACCTCTGCATAAAACTGTCTGCTCTCGAGTGCCCCTGCGCCTCTGTGTTTACAGAAGTCTCTTGACTGCTTTATGTATTTACAATTCTCTACTTCAGTTCTCACACAGAAAAGTTCAGTCATCCAGTATCTCTTAACTAAAACTCATAAAATCATATAATGGCAGTTAGGAGGGATTTTTGCAGCTTATTCACTCAAACTCCTCATTGTACAGATGATGAAATTGAGACCCACAGAAGGTAGTCATTTACCCAAGTCTACATTACTGACTTGCTTATTCCTCATTAATTTGCCCTTCTGTTCATTTAGTAAAACATTTTTTAAATGCCTATAAAGGCCACATGCTGAAGCAAATATGAATTAAACATGAGGAATAGACTTGAGGAACTCACATTCTAGTGGGGAAGAATTAGAAATGGAGACTTACCATCCATGATAGAATAGTAACATGAGCAGAGTGGGGAGTAAGCGGTTAACTTTGTCTTGGTGATCCAGGGAAGACTTCTAGGTCTTGAAAGATGTGGAAGGGGTCACTGGGCAGAGATGAAGCATGGACATTCCAGGCGAGGAGAGAACAAAACGAGCCAAGAATCATGGAAAGGGATGCTTGGTAATGATAGAATGCATTGTGGCTTGAGGGTCCTTGGCAAGGATGAGTGGGAGTTATGGCCAGAGAAAAAGGTAGGGATCATATGGCAAAGGGGCAGAGGTGCCCTGCCAGTGTGACATTGAGTTGGTAGAGGTCTTTCATCAGGAAATGACCTGATTTGATGTTTTTCTTTGGTACAAGAACATGTATGATATCATGGCAGACGACGTGGAGGATGAAAGGCTGATATTAGAGACATTAATAAGAGGATTGATACTTAAAATAAATCCTGATGTAGCCCTGAATTAATCTGGTGGTAACATAGTTGCAGAAGGTGGACATGTTTTGGAAGATATGTCTAAGTAGAATGGATAGCAGTTGGTAACCAAATGGATCTGGAGGATGAGGAAGAAGGAAGAGAGGAGGATGACAGATATTTTTAGCTTTATGGGTTGGTCATTAATGATGGGGGGATGCCATTAGATTAAGGAATGCAAAAGGATGAGTGGGTATGGGTAGAGAGTGAGGGAAGAGATGCTGTGTTTGAGTGGGCTACAGTTCTTCCAGGAGGAAAGGGCCAGCAGGGAGCTTGACATTTAAGCCTGGGTGTTACCACACTCGAAGTGGATGTGTCAGGGCAAAGTGAAATGTACTGGGTCCCACTTCCATGCTCTCATTGGTACCAACATGCTGCTTATCCTCTCTTTCTTTATCTAGATTCCAGTTCTGATGTGAATCTGACTGGAGTGAAGGGAATGAGCTAAATGGCCTCTCTCACTTCAGTTGAGACCAAGGAGTCTTTGTTGTGTTTTTTTTTTCTCAAGTCATTTCCCAGGACTGATGGCACCCCAGGACTCCAGGGGAGGGCCTGTCAGATGGAGTTTATTTATTTAATGAAAAGAACTTAATAATTTGGTTTTGTTTCCCCCTGGTTCTTTATTTTTCTTTCTACCTCCCTCTTTTTCCCTGGGCCTTGCAGGGTGGGAAATGGGTCAGCAGCTTGGCCAAAACTTTCTTGAGTATTTAATTCCTTAGCTGTTTTACAAGGCTGCCTGGTTTATGTAGCTAATCTCTCTTCTGCTTGTCCCTAGAGGAATGTGTGTGTGTGTTGGAAGGTAAGGGAGGGGTGGGATGCATGGGCAGGGGCCTTGTTCAATCAAGAGGACTAAAAGCATAATAAAGTCTGGAGTGCTGCTTGTGCTCTGGCTCTTTATTCCTCACTATGTCGGCTTTTCACTGGGGCTGTGTTTCTGTGCATATACTCTTTGTGCCTTCTTGCTCAGTCTGAGGAGCTTGAGAGGTGGTTTGTCTCAAGGTTTACATGAGGTTTGAAGACTCTGGGAAGGTGTAGAGAGACCAGGAGTGTTGGAAAGGGTGCAATGGCAGGGGAATGGGCCTTGGGATTCAGGAAAGTGTACGTGTAAGTGGTGGTGATGGTGTCTCTACCATTGTTTCTCTCTGTTAGAAAATGGACTCTGTGATTCTGAAGTTTCTCAAATGGATTTCATCTTAGGATTTCATCTTAAGAAAGTGGGTACATTCCTGATGGAAGGACAGTGGAAAAGGAACAGTTTTTCTGGTGCTTATTATGTGCTAGGTCTTGTGCAAAAGCTCAAATATATCACCTCACTAAACTTGACAAATCATTGAAAAATAAGCATTACTGCTACTCTACTACTACTACTGTTACTATTTTAGTTTATATTATACAAATGAAGAAACTGAAAGTCAGAGGGTTAGATGATGTGTCCAAGGTGGTTCTGCTAATAAGCACAGAGCTGAGCCTGGATTCCCTAGACCCCACACTTTTAAGAATATTTTACAACATTTTTTTTCATACACTCACATATCAGATTCCCCACCACAAAAATGTGTGGCCAGACTGGGTGTGATTATCCCCATTTGACAAATGAGGAAACTGTGCCTAAGAAAGGTTAAGTGACTTGGCTAGAGCCACAGAGCTAATTAGTAGTAGAAGCAGACTTAGATCTTGATCTTTTGATGCTTAGTCCAGACTTCTCCTGACTACTCTAAGCTGCCTGCTCTTTCTTGTCACTGCTATACTCAATCTTATTCCTGAGTCTTGATTTTTGAAGGGTGGAAAATTTGCCTGTTTTAATCTCCAAACTTAAAGAGCCCCAGGGAAAACAAATCAACTGCAGCGCTTTCCGTCAAGGCTACAAAATCCACCCCTGAATTAATAGGATAGTTATTGTATATAAAATGTTAACTTGATTAAAAACATATTTATTGAGGATTAGCAAGTCTGTAATAGCTATAAATCTCCTTCATGGTCATTAAAATCTTAAAATATGTTTCCTATAACAATGCAATTATTTATATAATAATTGCCTGAGTAAAAGAGAATTAAATGCATATTTGGTGAGTATAGATTTCAATCTGTAACACATACAGAGCCTGGGATTGTGGGGTGGGACAATAGGAACAATGAAGATCTCCTTAAAAGAAGAGAGAGTGAGTAGGAGCATAAGGCAAGCTGCCCCCCGCAACCCTCCCACCCACTGTGTCCTGGACCTGCCTGGGCCTCATTGACATTTCACATGGTGTCTATGCCAAGTATTTTCATTGTGTTTCCAGAAGTACCTAAAGTATTTCCTGGGCGAGAGTCAAAGTGGAAGAAGCAAGGCAGCAAGGCCAGCAAATTGGAGCGCTGCAGACAGCCTAGGTGGCTTACCATCCCCTTGCCCTGCCCCAGTCAACTGTCTGAATTTCTGTTGAAATGATGTAAATAAGAAGAATTACATAATAGTATCATTTTGTGGGCACAAGTTTTAAAAACCACTGTAGAATTGTTGGAATTTCAGTGACAGAGTTTTACTGTCACTGTGATCTTAGGGGACATTATTTACCATAGGCTAAGATGGAATTGATGGCATAATAACCTGTTCAACAGATGGTGTTTCCTATACCAGATGTGACCACGTGGTCTTACTGATACACTCCCATATGTCAGGCCTTACATTATTTATTTATTTGTTTGCTCATTAAACAAATAACTTTTGAGTGCTAATTAATCACTAGGCACTGGGCAGGCATTATAAGTGAATATATAAAAGGGATAGAATAAGCCACACCCTCTTGGTAAAAGCCCGGGTATAAACTGTCCCATCTACTTCTTGTTTCACTTATTCAACATATATTTATTGAATTCTTCTTAAGTAGTAGGAATGAGTTTAGGAGCTAGTTCTTTAGCAGGGAACAAAACAAATTCTTGCCCTAATAGAGCATACATTCTTGGTGCCCAAAATTTGTTTGTAGAGGGATAAAATGCTCCATTGCATAATAAGAGATAAGACTTGAAAAGATATCCATATTGTGAAGAAAATGGAAAGACTATTTCTATTTGCAAAGATGACATGATCTTGTATATACATAGTCCTAAAGTATGCACAAAAAACCATTAGATCTCATAAATGAATTCAGCAAGTTTGCAGGATATAAGATCAAAATACAGAAATCTATTATATTTTTATTCACTAGCAATGAATGGTCCAAAGATAAAGTTAAGAAAACAATTCCATTTATAGAAGCATCAAAAAGAATAGAATACTCAGGAATAAATTTAAAAAAAGAAGTGTAAGACTTGTACATTTAAAGCTACAGAATTTTATTGAAAAAAATTAAGCAATACCGAAATAAATGGAAAGACATCTTGCACTTGTGGATTCAAGACATAGTATTGCTAAAATGGCAACACCCCCCAAATTGATCTACAGATTCAATGCAATCCCTATCAAAATTTCAGCTGCTTTTTTTTTTTTTCTGTAAAAATTGACAAGTAGTTCCCAAAATTTGCCTGTAAGTGCAAGGGACTCAGAACAGCCCAGACGATCTTGAAAATGAAGAATAAAGATAAAGTATTCACACTTCTCAATTTCAAAACTTATTACAAAGTTACAGTGATGAAGACTCTGTGGTACTGGCATAAGGAAGACATATAGGTCAAAGGAATAGAACTGAGAATCTCCGGTTGATTGATTTTCAACATGAGTGCCAATACAATTGAGTGGGGAATGAATAGTCTTTTTAACAAATTGTGCTGAGGCAACTGGATATCCGCATATAAAAGAATGAATTTGGATCCCTACCTCACATCATATACAAAAATGAACTAACACCAGGATATTAGACCTAAATATAAGTGCTAAAACTGGGGCACTTGGGTGGCTCAGTCAGTTAAGTGTCTGCCTTCAGCTCAGGTCATGATCCCAGAGTCCTGGGATCAAGCCCCATGTTGGGGTCCCTGCTCATTGGGGAGCCTGCTTCTCCCTCTTCATCTGCTGCTCCCCCGTTTGTGCTTTCTCAAATAAATAATAAATAAATAAATAAATAATAAAACCTTTAAAAAAAATAAAGGTAAGTGCTAAAACCATAAAACTCTTAGAGAAAACATAGACATAAATTCCCATGACTTTGGATTAGACAACAATTCCTTACATATGAAACCAGAAGCACAAATAATCAAAGGAAAAAATTGGACTTCATCAAAATCACAAACTTTTGTGCTTCAAAAGTCACAATAAAGAACATGGAAAAAGACAACCTACAGAATGGGAGAATATATTTGTAAATTGTATATCTGATAGGGATCTAGTATCCAGAATGAAAAAAAAACACAAATTTACAACTCAACAATAAAAAGAAAATTAGCTCAATAAAAATGGGCAAAGGATTTGAATAGATATTTCTCTAAAGAAGATGTATAAATGGTTAATAAACACAGGAAAAGATGTTCAACATTATTAGTTATTAGGGAAATAGGAATCAAAACCACAATGACATATCACTTAAAACCCACTGGCTAGTCATAATAAAAATAATGGGCAATCACAAGTGTTGGTGAAGATATGGAGAACTTGGAACTTTCATATATTTTTGGTGGGAATGTAAACTGGTACAACGACTTTGGAAAACAAGTTGTCGTTTCCTCAAAAAGTGAAAGACAAAGATGCCATATAATCCAGCAATTCTACTCTTGTGTATATAGCCAAGAGAATTGAGAACATGTGTTCACACAAAAACATGTACAGAAATGTTCATACTAGCATTATTCATAATAACAAAAATGGGAACAATCCAAATGTCCAAAGATTGATGAATAGATAAACAAAATATGATATGTCCATGTAATGAAATATTATTCAGCCTTAAAAAGGAATGAACAAAAGATCATATATTATATGATTCCATTTAATGAGATGTCTAGAATAGGCAAATCCATAGAGAAAAAAAGTTATTTAGTGGTTGTCAGAGGGTGTGGGAAGGAGAGATTGGGAAATGACTGCTAATGGGTATGGGGTTTCTTTCTGGGGTGATGAAAATATTCTGGAATTAGATAATGGTTATGATTGTACAATTTTGTGAATATACAAACAACCACTGAATTGTATACTTTAAAGAGATGAATATTATGGTATGCAAATTATAACTCAGTAAACAAAGTATGAAAATAATTTTAAAGACTTGAAATGCAAACACTCCTAGGAGAAGCTCTAAATGACTGATAGTTTATCTACTGCAGTACACAGTAGGTGTTGTCTAGTAGGTGGTCAACATATATTTGTTGAATAAATAAATTAAAAATCAAATTATTTCCCCAGGAATCAGGTTTTGATGAAGAAAGAGACAAAATACCAAGAGAAGCTTGAGGGAGCTCTTTACAATACAACGGAGGCAAGGGTGAGGGGGAGTGAGCTGGGAGATAAGGGGTAAGACTGGAAAACAATAACTAAGAATTTCCTCTTTTCACATTTTTGTCTGGACTGTCTCCAGATGCTCCTATTGTCTCCCTACTCTGGCCTGGTTTGATTTTGCTCCCCAGGGTATCCCTAGTGCCTGGTATCTACTGAGTTCTCAATGGAGACTTATTTAATAAATGAATGATTAAAACTTCAAGAGCTTGAGACCACTTGGTAATTTGGGGGGAGGTGGGGCTTGAGAAAAGTTGCATATCTTAGGTAAGAAAGTCAAATTTACCTTTTGAAATAAGATCCTCCTATTGGACAGAAAAGGTAAGCCCTGGCCCCTTAGCCCTCTGAGTAGCTCTGCACAAGGTTAGGAATCTCCCTTGCCTCATCTCCTACAGTGTGACCTGGAGCTAAGTCAAACCATAAGAGGGAAACAGCTGATCTTGTAGTTATTGGTGGACTTGTTCTGACCTAATGGTGGGGAAGACCCATGGGTTCAGTTCTGTCTCTAAGCTGTGCAGTTGAGAGGATTGGCCAGGAATTGCTGTGGTGGGTTTTATGGGAATGTTCATAGTAAGGATTGTACTCAGTCAACAATACACACATGTTATATGCATGTCTTTGTATATCTGTGTTATTAAAGACAGTATCAAATGTACAAAACACACATTTATGTGTATAAAAGAAGTATATATTCATTCAACAAATAATTCCTTACATACCTTTAAGAATACCTTTAATAAACAAATTTATTGGAATAATGTAAGAAGAACAGGACCAATTTTTTGTCTTGCTCTGTCACTAAGTGTGGGTCTTTGGACTTACCTGTCTGGCTTCCAGGTCCTCACCTGCAGAAACCCAAGTTTCATTTCTAGCTTTTGAGTCTGCCTTTTTGCACTTACATGACAGAGGTGATAAGGGGCAAGGAACATTAAAACTAAAGCCTTTATAAAAAATAATTATTACCTGTTTCAGAAGTACAGGTCTGTGATTCAACAGTCTTACACAATTCACAGTGCTCGGGAAGAATGAAGGGGGGGAAATCAGAGGGGAAGACGAACCATGAGAGACTATGGACTCTGAGAAACAAACTGAGGGTTCTAGAGGGGAGGGGGATGGGGGGATGGCTTAGCCTGGTGATGGGTATTAAAGAGGGCACGTACTGCATGGAGCACTGGGTGTTATACACAAACAATGAATCATGGAACACTACATCAAAAACTAATGATGTAATGTATGATGATTAGCATAACATAATAATAATAAAAAAAAGAAGTTTTGCAGTACTCAACAAGTGCAAACTTACCATGAGTAGGTAAACCTGGTTATTTATGAATGAAATAAAAGCTAATTTTTCTTTCAAAAAAAATAATTATTACCAAATAGAATCAACATGAAATGAAGATGAAGTTCTCTTACAAAGTCAGGAAGCAATAATAATAATAATAATAATAATAATAATAATAATAATAATAGATTTTACTCTCTTGTAAACTAAGGTATGCTTGGGGTTAAAAAAGAGGGACCCAAGAAAACCTTTAACTCAACTAGGGGAACAGATGAGCCACCCACCTCTGCAATCAAGCACTGTGAGCAGAGTAGGTCTAGGTAACCATTATCTCTCAAGTTCTAAAATAATGTGTTAGTAGCTAACATATTTTTAGTACTTCCTGAATGCCAGTTATCATGCTAAATAGTGTACTGTTATGACGTCATTTAAGCTTCACAACTGTCTTATGAAGTAGGTATAATTATTATTTTTTCTTTTTTTCTTTTTTATTATGTTATGTTAGTCACCATACAGTACATCATTAGTTTTTGATGTAGCGTTCCATGATTCATTGTTTGTGTATAATTATTGTTTTCTTTTTACAGATGAAGAAACTGAGGCCCAGAAAAGTTAAGTATCTTGCTCAAAGTCAACAGTTAGCAAATGACAGAGATAGATTTCAAACCCAGGCAGTGTACCTCCAGGCCCAATACTCTTTTAACTACTATACAATACTGCCTCTTGCTTTATGATTCTAAGATATGAAATCATGAATTGAGCATATTGTTAGCATCCCTTCCCAAACTATAATGTAAGATATAGGCTAAGAGAAGGGTTAGTGGTTTATCACCAACAGATGAAGAACTAATTCTTAAACCAGATCACAATTTTGCAAAAGGATTCCTTTTGGTAAGTAAGATGGATTAGTCAGAGTTGGTCCAACCATTGGGACAGGTCATGCAAACCCAGGCATGGGATCTAGATTCCATCCTGTATGTCCTTCTTAGGCAAGCTGCAGTGCCAGTCTTGGTTTTCTATGGTGGTCTACTCCATGGTTCTTATTTGGTTTCTGGGCATGGAGAAAATAGAGAAGGTAAGGGAAGAAAGGAGTCCTTTTTAACAGGTGGAAATGAAGGATGTTTCAGGGAGTCTACCAATCACTCTGATTCAGAGGTGAAAATAGCCAGCAAGTGCCCAACGACATGGGATAGCAGGCCAGAAGGGAGTTCAGGTTGATCCCAGCACTCCATGGTTAGATTCTCAGGATTTGGTTTATGAGCAGTAAATTCCTCCATGAGGTTTGTCTTTTCATTTTATTGGAGAAAGTTCCCTCATAAAGTTCCTCTCCAGACCATC
The DNA here is from genome assembly GCF_964656455.1 of Halichoerus grypus. Taxonomy (NCBI): domain Eukaryota; kingdom Metazoa; phylum Chordata; class Mammalia; order Carnivora; family Phocidae; genus Halichoerus; species Halichoerus grypus. Next base: position 86,337,636 of record NC_135722.1, on the reverse strand, counting down.
AAAACTCACTCAAACTCTTGGGAACTACACATTCCATCTGCATGCCTTGTGATTTCCTCCCCCACAATGTATCTTCGTCCCTTTTCTGTTAACAGATCCAGCTCAATCTTTTTTCCTCTCCCTCTATCCCATCTCAACTAGTGATCCCAAGAAACTCTGTTTTCCTAGAGCTACCATTTTGAAAATGTTGCTTCCTATTCTGGGAACTGCTTTATGAGTAAGACAGGACACCTCTCCATTTATCTATAAGATGGGGGAAAACCTATGAGTTATGGTGCTTAGATCTCATTTAGCTAGGCCTACCTCCCAATGTGAAAATGGTCTTTATGTCAAGTGGTCATCTAATGGCTTTTAAACACCCTCAGAGACAAGGAACAACCAGTTCAATTTTCAGACAATTAGAAACTTTTTTGTTATAGGGCAGAAATGTGGTATCTACCCTTAAGTTCCATTTCTGCTCTCATTCATGAGATAAGCCTTTAAGATCTCTTTCATGGCTTTTGCTTCATTAGCCATCCCAAGACATCATCTACTTTCTTTATTACGGCTATATGTCTTGTTTTTTTCATGATTCCTATGTATTTTTTCTTCTTTCTTCTTCTAATTTTTTTTTTTTTTGTTAAGTAGGCTCCATGTCCAGAGTGGAGTCCAATGCAGGCCTCAAACTCACGATCCTGCGATCAAGACCTGAGCTGAGATCAAGAGTCACTTGCTTAACCAACTGAGCCACTCAGGTGTCCCGTCAATGATTCCTATGTATTATCAACAACTCTTGGGTCCCCTGGGTGGCATAACTTGTTAAGTGTCTGACTCTTGGTTTCAGCTCAGCTCATGATCTCAGGGTCTTGATCTCAGGCTCTTGAGGTCAAGCCCCTTGTCAGTCTCTGAGCTCAGCAAAGAGTCTGCTAAAGTTTCTCTCTCCCTCTGCCCCTCCCTGTGCTCTCTCTCTAAAATAAATAAATAAATAAATCTTTAAAAAAAAAAAACAAACCCAACTCTCCTGAAGGGTGAGTCTGAAAGTGAATCAAGGTATATTCCAGGGGTGGACCAGCAGTGCTAAGGAAGAGGCAACAGCACAGATGATGTAGCTTCTATGTTCTGTGTTCTATATCTTAAGAATCTGTTATTTTTTTTTCTTTTGTAACCTCACTTCTACGTTAACCTTTCAGGAAATTAAATCCTTTAGTTTTTCTTGCTATTGCTGCTATTCAGGCATATTGGATCCTCTATGATCTAATAATAAGGTAGTAAATGGACCAAGCAGAATGGTCTTCTTTAGTAGTGGGAGACATTCTCTGAGTAGGGTTCCATCCTGTCATGAGGTTGACTTAATTACATGGTGAATGAACCTGAGTAGACTCTCGAACAAGTCAAAGGGACTGAGGTAAAAGAAAAAAGGCCACTGTTTCATTAGATATTTAGCAGGATGAGACTTGGGTACTTGAATTGGGTATGGAAATCAGGGGTAGAATTTGCCAAAGAAGCCAGAGAAAGAATATCCATGTCAGGAATGAGGAATCCAGTGGCTGTATTTCCACTTATTGATGTGATGGGGAGAAAGTTAGACATGATATCTCCTCTCTCAGCTGATGTTGTATAGCCCATGACCATTTAGTGTACAATTTATGGACCTTATATATTCTCATCCCTGAACTGAAAGCATTTGTGTTGCAATCAGAAAAAATGTCTCATGTGTTCTTAGCTAAGAGCCCAGCTCACCACTGAGAAACTATAGGGAAAAGAACCATAAGATGTGTTTCTAAGTCCCCCTTCTTTTTTTTTAAAAAATATTTTATTTATTTATTTATTTATTTATTTATTTATTTATTCATTTAAGAAAGAGAGAGAGAGGGAACAAGCAGGGGGAGCGACAGGCAGTGGGAGAAGCACGCTCCCCACCAAGCAAGAAGCCTGATGCAGGACTCAATCCCAGGAGCCTGGGATCATGACCTGACCCGAAGGCAGATGCTTAACCAACTGAGCCACCCAGGTGTCCCTCTAAGGCCCCTTTCTTAAAGTTTCCTAAAGATGGGGAGATCCTGATTTCTTCCCATAATCTTCCAGGCATCCCATGGTCATAGATTTAGGAGATATTTTGGTTACAAATTCAAAACATGGATGGGCACCACCTCCTAATCCCAGGGGAGGAGGAGGCTCTCTGATACAAGTTAGGGTAGAATAGAGCCACTGGGGTCAGAGGGAAAGCATTGGTGAGATGAGTGAAGGGTGACATCTCCTCCCAGTGGCTCTCTCCCTGCCACTTGCCTCTTCATTGCACCTCCTACAGTTGGAGTGGACAAGCTGGGGAGCCTATGCCATGGCTCGGCACTAGGGGAAGAGGGCGTAGAAGGGGTGGCCCATCATTTTCCCCAGACCTCAGCCTTAAGTAAAAGTGGCAAAAGGACTTGGGGAACTTCCTATATGGGCTAGTCCAGCTTTCGAGGCTGAAGTCTTAGGCAATATTAAGGGATCTGTTTGTCCTGAGAGCATCCCTGTCTAACTGGCCCTTTAGGAACTAAGCAGGGATGGTGCTTCGAAAGAGTTCCAGAGATCTCAACATCTCTCATCTTTCTTGATAAAGCCTGGCCCTAGAACCATCTTTCGGGTCATCCAGGGACATGAATTCCTACCACAGTGGCTGGTACCTCCGAGGCACTGAACCCACATGAACGATATCATAATTAAAAATCAGATCAGTTTTCTAAAATAGGGTTAACCATTCTCAAACATTTTGAATCTGGAGGACCTGAAAGTATTTTGGGTTGCATGAATCACCACAGAAGAACTATACAGAAAATGATTTTGTTATTCTTATTCCTGACAGATAGCTAAGCACAAAGTGACTTCCTGAAAAACCCCACAAAGTGTTAGCAAAGGCCTTGGGAAAAGAATTAGGAGGCCTGCCTCCTCCCTTGCTATGTTAGGCAGCAAACCCTACTTTCCTTCGCCAGGAACAGCAACCCAACAATGCTCCCTCTGCCAGATACTAGCTTCCCTGCCGAGTCAGGCAGGATTGGAAAGGCAGATGTTAGCCAAGTGGAGCTTGATTTGAGTCATATCCTGGTAAATGTGTGTCAGAAGCAGGTGAAAGATGTTAAATTTCACACAGACTGTGCACCAGATGAAAGGTGAGGAGCATAGCAGTGCCCAGCTTTACCTTCATGTCCAAACCACTTTCTGTTATGCAGAGAGAAAGACACCACAAAGTTGCAGAACAGAATGCAGTGTTTTCCCCCGGCGACTAGGAGTTAGGATGCAAGGGACAGCAAGAGTGCTGACATTGGGGTCTAGCTTCCACCAGACATGGGACATTGAGGCTTTAAAGAGGCAATAATTGCACAACAATGTGAATGTACTTAATACCATTGAACTGCACACTTAAAAATAGTTCAGATGGTAAATTTTATGTGTATTTTACAATTAAAAAAACAAACTGACAACATGAATAGCAAAGTACTAAGCAGCAATAGCAGCAAGAACAAAGGTAATAATTCTTTTGTGCAAGCAGTATAATAGGGGACAAAAGAGCTTCCTCTCAAGTTGTGCTGGAGGATCAAGTGGGACATTGTGTGTGCAAGTCCTCTGTAAGGTTATACCAATGTACGCTTTATCATGGTGTGTCTGTGCTTCTGATCATTTGTCCTGCGCAGCATTGTTCCTGGGACCCGAGAGGAGTCCTCTCCTCACCAAATACAACCTCCTCCAAGGCTGAAAGTTTCCATCAGGGGTTCTGCCTAAGGCCTCACTGTCATCACATGCTAACTCTTACTTACCACGCATGGCTCCTGCACCCTCATAGCTTGAGCAAATATCTGTGCCTTCCTGTTCTTCAGCTGAGACAGGCTGATATTTTTTTTTCTTCTAAACTTTAAAAATATATATTTAATACTTATAATATTATTCACAGAGTTCTTGGCAGAGTTAAGTATTTTGAGGTTTCTATTGTTGAGAAATTTGAGGTTCATGTTGTCTCTTTTTCAGTCCCAAAAGCTCCGTTTTGATTTCTCCAGGCTTTGGTGGAATTTCAGGTATTGTCAGGTCTGGCCGGTAGTACCTGTGCACTGCTTCGGCCCTGGCGCACATGGTCAGGAGGCTGGCAGCGAACATTTTCAGGTAGGTGGCCCAGGACACGCCCACGGGCATGGTTGGGGGGCACAGAATGCACTGGTGTCCGGCCGCGGGTCAGAGGGCGAGCCCAGGCTGATAAAGTAACATTACTAAAAACTAAAAGAAATAAATGAGGAAATAATGACAAGTTGCATAAGTAAAAAAATAGTTTTATTTTATTGAACACATACTATATGTTAGTCATGAGGCCAAGTGCTTGACGTGTCATTTTTAACCCTTACAATACTCTGGAAGGAAATTATTACTGTGCTTTTCTAATATCAAGGGAACTGCTCAGAGAGCTTAGGCACACAGCAAGGCTAAATCAAGACTCAACCTAGTCTGACTGGCTCTAAAGTTTTTCTTTACTTTTCCTTCCATACTGCTCTTGGATTTCCCATTCAAAGGATTTCATTGAAAGAGCAGAGAGGTTTAACAGGTGGCCACATGTCCCATGATAACCATGTTCCACCCCTGGTTGCAGGCACATTTTTAGGTCTTTGCCTGCCTCCCTCAGCTCCTGCCTCTTTCTCAGTAAGCTCATGGGGATAGGGCTTTGTTTGCTTGTTCAGCACTGTACCGGTATGACAGAGAACAGAGCTAGGTATCTGGACATAGAGTAAGTGCTCATAAATATTTATTGGATGGAAGAATGAATGATCATTTAGTGACATTACATTGTCCTCAGCACTCAGGGCTGGTCTGTCAGTCCATTTTGTCCTGCTATCCAAGGATAGGTATCAATTTTCATCTTAAGTCACTATTCAGATCCCAGAGTCCTTCTTCTTAATACTGGTTTCTAGGTAAACTTATTAGCTCTCCAAAAACTTACGGAGTTCCATCAAATGAACAAGTCCTTTTATAGCCTGTATTATCTTCTTTACCCCCAGAACACTACAGATTGTATTGTTGACCCCAGTGAATGATGATGGTGACTATGATCCTAGTGGTGATGGATAACTAACACTTATGGAGCAATTAATATGTTCTAGGCATCATGCTAAGAACTTTACAAGCATCATCACATTTAATCCTCACAATGTCCTTTGACATTGATCTTCTAATGGTCCCCATTTCACAGAGGAGAGAAACAGACTGAATGGCTCAGTGAAATGGCCAAAGTCATGAATAATTCTTTCTGTCTTCAAACTTTAAACTACTTTGTATTTTGCAAACCTGAATTGTTCCCCCTCTCATCTCACAAAACATACTGTCTTGAAAAATAAACTCCACCCATACAGCAGACCTATGCTATCACAGTAACCTACATCTGCACCATCAGAAGTAGCACCCACTCTGTAACAGAAATGATACCCTTTTACAGACAGATTTGGAATATTCTACTTGGTTGATGAAATTTGCCTCCCATGCCCCTCTAGGGTCCTTCACCAGCACTGCATTTCTTAACCCACTTTTTTCAAAGTACACGGTCCTTCCAGAAAACGCTCAAACTGTGTAACTTTTGGCTGGACTCCATTCAAAATCAGTATTTTACACTTAATCTGTTTCTAGATGGAGCCATCAGGATCAAGAGGATTTATGAGGAGTGCTTTCCTGAAGCCTGACCTTTCTCTCATGTTTTATCATTTATTTGTAGTCTAGTGTCTTCAGTGAATTTCAGCTCCATCCTGGGGCCTCCAGATGTGCCATACTATCAGATAGCTCCTCACTGCTGGAGTTGATGGTCTTGGCAATGAAAAGAAGTGGGGGCAAAAGTGAAGCATGGGGACTGGCAGCTTAGGGGATGACTTCTCAAGAACTTGTTGTAAGCTGCCTCTTCACCTCCAGCCTTGATTTGATTCTGGTTCTCTGTGGTCAGTTTCCTCATGATCGCTAGAGTGCTAGCCATACCTTCCTTTGTACCTGGCTGACTTACCTTTTGCAGTGAGTTCAGCATTGGAGATAGAGATGGAGCTGGGAAAGAGAGAAGTTTTAGTCCTGTATGAATTCATTTGGAAAAGTAAGCATGTAGAATTTAAACAAATCTCCATATGGCCCTGGAATGGTTTGAGGTCTTTGCAAAACCCAAGCAGCATAGCATGCCCCTTCTCTTCAATGTCAAGCATTCCATGATTCTAGAGTGAGTGAATCTATGTCCCCAGATTTGTTCAGGAACCCTTTCTCCTTACTCACCTCAACTAGAACCTGGGTATTTCTCAAGCCTCACATTCAGACAGGTGGGGTTGCTGCATTCCTTCTCTCCTGGTATCACCTTGAGATTACTGCTCAAAGGGACTGATTCTTTTTTCAAGAGACTGTTTTCTCTGAAAATTCACAATGTTCACCTTTATGTTTGCTTCAAGGAGAACTCTGAATTCTGATTGAAATCCTGCAACTTGGAAGATAGCTTTCCAATCTTCCTGAAATTTTGTGAGGTCATTTTACATGTTGGGAATTGGATACCAGAATTTTTAGATCCCTTGTTGGCCAAGGGGTACAAGCAGTAAGTAACCTGGTCTTCAGGATCCCTGAGAGTGACCCATATGATAGTCCTTGGGAACTCTCCCCCTTTAAAACGCTTGTGTTTATTTATTTATTTATTTATTTATTTTTTTTAAAGATTTTATTTATTTATTTGACAGAGAGAGACACAGAGAGAGAGGGAACACAAGCAGGGGGAGTGGGAGAGGGAGAAGCAGGCCTCCCGCGGAGCAGGGAGCCCAATGCGGGGCTCGATCCCAGGACCCTGGGATCATGACCTGAGCTGAAGGCAGACGCCTAACGACTGAGCCACCCAGGCGCCCCTCTTGTGTTTATTTTTTAATAAAATATTTCACACATGCAAAAATAAAATATATTGTAGGTAAGGTATACAAGATAATCAAGTAAATACTCTTGGATCTGTTTGCCCAACTTAGGAAGTAGAATGTTGCCAAAATGATGAAGCACCCACGTGCCCTCCCTGTTGGTTACTTCCTCCCTGCAAGGACTTTTATGTTTTTTGCTCTCTTTTCATTACAATTTGAAAGCATATTTATGAATATATTTTATAATTTTGTGTGAATGAACTTCATATGAACAGTATCACACAGGGTAATTGTTTGTGTTTTACGTTTTTCAGATTCATCTGAATTGATGCATTTAGCCATAGCTAATTCATATTTGCTGCTGAATGGTATTCCATTATATGACTGTGTCACACTTTGTTACCATCCCTTTGCCAGTGCATATTGGTTGTTTCCCATTATGCTATTAAAAGTAATGCTGGTATAAATATTGTTGGCCATGTTTCCTGGCCACATGGACAAGATTTTCTCCTGGGTCATAGTATTTCCTTTGATCACTTTATCTACGTTCTTATTTTCTCTGCTAGGATTCTCTTCTTCAGTGACCTCGTTTCTGGTAATTATCCTCAGAGACTATGAGGCACACACTGGTGGTGGAAATGTAAACAAGGCACAGTGCCTTTCCTTGGTCCACCCCTAAGTTAGTGGGATCATTAATCACAGAATTCATTTTGATCACCCAACTGAAACCCTGACATTGAATTCTCAGAGGTCAGTTGGCCTGTGGTGCCATCTTGCACTCTCTGTACTGGTCACCACACCTCTTTCTTGCCTCAAAATCACTATCTTTACCTATTCTTCCCCTCTCCATTCTTCCCCTCCCCCCTCCCCTCCTCCTTTTACCTATTCTTCCCCTCCCCCTCCCAAATTTTTACCTGTTCTCTTGATTCTATACCATGACCAAATCCCCTGACCACTCTTTCACATACTTTTATTTTCAGTCCATAGTTTTTTTGGTAAGCCCACTTAACATGGTGGGAATTCCCCGTATCCCTTAAACCTTTGATTTTTTTTTAATCTTAAACAACTCTCTCACCTCTGTCCTTCTTTGAAAAATACCTTTACATCTGCCACCCAACATCTGTCATCATTGACTTCTGCCCCAGACTCTGTGGAAGATGCCTGCCCAGAGCTCACCAGTTACCTCCCAAGGATCAAGTCTAAAGACTTTTTCTCTGTACTTCCTTAACTTGCTGAACCCTGGTCCCCTCTGGAACTCCTCCCTTGTTTTACACAGCATGCTATTGCCCCATCATCCTTCCCAACACTTTCCTTGTTCATCCTCTTCTTCCTCCATGTACATTCTCTAAGTTCTACTTCAGAGTTATCATCCATTTCTTTCATTTCAGCCTGGGAAGGTGGGGCTTTTCTGGGAACACTGCTGGGACCTCAGCAAAGGATGGGGTCAAAGCTTTGGCATACTCAACCTTCTTCTGGACCTGCAGAGACATTCAAGGGGAAATATGGTGGATGGTGTGGGGCAGCCTGTATTTTCAGATGGTTAAGATACTTTGAGTTAGGTGTCTGCTAATTTTGTGGTTTGGGTGTCTCACCCACTGTTCCCAGTCGATGGAAATTCTGGAGATCAGGGTGTAGGTCCTTCAGGGGGGAACCAATACCCCACTGTAGAATTAGGCTCTTAGTATATACATCCCAGTCTTAATTAGGATTAGCATAGAGACTAGTCAGCCCAGGCAGTTTCTGGACTCAACAGTATGGCTTATACCAGGATCTTCAGTGCTATCAACTTCATATGGGTGATCCTAGCCCTGGTCTGCCTCCTTGTCTCTCTGTCCTTTTTCTTTTACTCTTTCCCTCCATCTCTCTTTCTCGAATGTGCAGAAAAGTTGCAAGAACATTAAAAAGAATGTTTTTCCCTTGACTATATGAGAGTAAGTTGATGACATGATGCATAATCAGCTTTGAATATTTTAATGTGTATTTTCTACAAACAAAAAAGGATACTCTTATTCATAACCAAAATACAATCATTAGAACCAGGATATCAACATTATTAACATCTTAATCTCAGACTCCATTTCAGTTTTACTTATTGTCCCAATAAATTCTTTTATAGCAACAGTATCTAATCTAGAATCAGTCACGTTTCTTGATCTTCAGCCTGCAGTAGTTCCTCAGTCTTTCCTTCACAATCTTAAGAACAAATCCAATTATTTTGTAGAATGCCCCTCACTTTTGGTTTACTAAGTTTCCTCATGATTAGACTTAAATTACACATCTTTGCTGAAATGTTCCAGAAGTGATGTTGTATTTGACTTACTGCAGTGTTGAAAGTATATGATTTAAATTTGTCCCATTACTGATGATGTTAATTTTGATCACTCAATTCATTTTGTATTTCTCAGATTTCTCTCTTCTTTATAATTGATGAATATTTTATGGGAGGTTGCTTTGAGACTCTGTAAATATCCTGTTAATCATAAAACTTTTAATTTATTCATTAATTTATGTCAGTATGAACTTATGGCTTCCTATTTCATTCGATGGATTTTAATCTATTATTATTTATTATCATTATTTTTTTGGTACTAAATTGTCAACCGGGCTTTTGTGTTCTTTTGACATAACCATCATTCTTTGAAAACAGCCTTTATTTTCTGGCACAAAAAGCTATTTCAGGCTTATCTTTTACTTTTTCTATTCAGTCTTAGAGATAGCCATTCTTCTAAGGAACTCTGAATCCTTTTAATGAAAAATGGTATTTGGAAACCACAAAATTTGGGTGCTAGATGAGTTTACTGCTACTGGGGTGTTACTGCTTTCAGCTCCCTTTCAGAGGAAGAGCTATGAAGAAATGGCGCTGAAGAGAAAGAATAGGTATAGGAAGAGGGATTTTTCTTTTACAACCTAGTTCTTTCCTTCCCAACTATTTATTTGCATTGCCTCTGATGCATCTTATAGGCATTTTAAAATCTACATATCTGAAACTGCTCATAGTTCCTTTACAGTAAAAACCCTTCTCTCTTCACTCTCCTATACTGCTGATGGGAATATAAACAGTTTGTTCTTTCTGGAAGATGATTTGGTAATATGGTCCAAAAGCCTTAAAAAAATCCTACATTTCCTTTGACCTCAAATTATACTTTTAGGAATTTATACTAGAGAAATAATTAAATTTGTAAGAGATAGCATTAAGGATGTTAATTATAGCTAAAATTGGAATCATGAAGAATTCTTAGCATCAGGGAGCAAATAGAGTAAATTGTGATGAACAATAAGATAGAATTCTGTGTAATCAGCACAGTAATGCTGCGCTACAATTACTGATGTGGAAAGATGTTCACTATATGTTACTAAGGGGAAAAGAAGTTATAAAATGGAATGACCCAATTTATGATGGAAATATTAGAAATATATATGTGTAGGGAAGGAAAAAATTTTAGGAGGTATATCAAAAGGGAATGTTTAACAGCGAGATTATGGACTTTTCACTTCTTTTCCCTTAGCTGTGTTTTCAGGTTTTTCTTCACCAAATACTTTTATTTATACAATTATGAAAGGCAATGAAAAGAAAACTACACACATCCTTGTCCTGACTTTGGCATTTCTGTTAATGCTACAGCTATCCTTGAAGTCTCTGAAACCTTTGAATTATCATTGATGGCTCCGTCTCATCAGTCACAGAGTCCTGTTGATTCTCCTTTCACAATATTTCTTGGGATGTTCCTTTCATTTTGTTTGTCTGTCACTACTGTAGCTCAGACCTTGGTACCCACATCTGGGCTATTGCATTGACTGCATTGACAGAGCTCTTTATGCCCCCAGATGCAGACAGCCAGATGAGTTGTTCTGGGACAGTTCTTTGGTCACATCGCTCCCTGCACAGAAATCTTCAGTGGTACTCCTCTGTGTCTTTAATAAAAGCTGGATGCCTTAGCTCAGCCTTCCATAACCTGGTCCCAACCAGTGTTGCCTTGAAATTAGTTTCATACTCGAACTCTGTTCTCCAGCAAACATGATCTAGCTTCACTTCTTTAAATATATATTGTATTTTCCTGTGTCTGTGGTTTGCTCAACTCCTGGCCATTCTGGAATTATCTTTTCCCTCTACCCTTACTTCTTCTCTTTCTTCAGTACCCCACTCAAATATGACGTCTCCTATGGTGTCTTTCTCTGTAGGCTCCATTGGATTCTCCATCTATGAACAGTGTAACATCTTGTGTCAGTCCCATTTTATATACCACAGTCAGCAGTCTCTTCTTTTCTCAGCCAGGCAAACTTTCTTCCCCTGGGGTACAGTCAATCCACTCCAGAATCTGAGCCTTCTTTCTTGGAATTCCTATGTTTGGCTCAAACTTCTGTCCATTTTATTCACTACTCTATGTTGGAGAAAACTGGAATTGAGATCATAAGACTTGGATTTGATCTTCTTAAAGTTCTTCCTTGAGATTATTTCTCCACCCACTAAAATGTAGTTTCTGCCCTTATAAAAAAAATGACCTGGTAAAAGTCATTGTGATCTCCATTTGCTAAATCCAATAAGCTTATGTATGTGAAGGATTGCAGCATTAGGGAACTGACTCTGCAGTTGGACAGACTAGGGTTTGAGTCCCAACTTCTCCTTTTACTGTCTCTATTTTGTACAGGTTATATAAGTTCTTCAAGGACCAGTTTCCTCATCTATTAAGTGGAAAGAAATAATAGTACCTTCTTACTAGAATTGTTGTAAACATTAAATGAAATGATGGTTATAGAGTGTTTGCATAGTGTTGGACACCTCAAGGTGCTTTGTAAATATTAACCACTGTTGTTATTAGATCAAAAAGTCTAAGATCATTGCACTGGCTTCTGCCTACCCTTTACCCTCACTTCTTATTGCAGTCTTTTCCTCCTGTTCATCCCATACACTTTATGCTTCAATTATAGTAGAATGTATATAGCTTTCCAAACACACTCATTCTGCCCCATCTCTGAATTTTTGTGCTTGCTCTTTCTTTGACCAAGAATATCCTCTACCCATTCCTTATTTACCTGATTAGACACATCCATCTTTTGGAACTTAATTCATATGTCACCTCCTAGTGAAAGCCTACCCTCCTCTTCCCCAACAGAGCAATTTACTTTCTTCTTTGTGCAACCTTTCTACCTTTCATGTATTTCCATTGTTGTGCTTACCCACACCACACTATATTTTGTTTACATTGCCCACACCCCAACTATAAACTCCTTGACTCTGCTTCTATTTCTCTATTCAGTTCCTACTACAGTGTGTGGCCCATATTAGATATTCAACATTTGCTGAATGAAAAAACAGAAGGAGACAAAGCTCAGAAACAGCGAAACCAGGACTAAAAAGCAGGACTTTTTACTCCTAATCCCATGTTCTTTCACTGACATCCCCCCAAAGTCAAAAGCACATCAAGTCAGTTTTGCAGGTTGTCATATAATGTCTCATGGCCTTGGAATGACCCTGACAGTGAGATTTACTGCTTAGTATTATAAAAACTTTAGACTTCAGCTCATCTCAAGGGAATTGTGCAAAGATGGGACTAAAGGATGTCAGAAAACAGTGGGGATGTGGTAGGTTTTGAGGCTGAAGACAGGAACCTTCAAAGACCCCGTCAAAAACAAAATAAAAACTCTTTTTAAAAGCTCAGTAAAAAGAGAAAGAAGCTTTAAAAAAATTTGATATTAACATGATCTCCAGGCTGTGTTTATTGAAACAATCTTAGGTCCATAATCAAAACAATGTTTTATCATTTCCCCTCCAGGCTGGTCACAAGCTACAAACTGGATCATTTGACACATCTTTCGTGCACTTGAAACTCAAATTGAAACTCTGCCATTTTAACTGTACAAAGAAAAATAACTTTTCAAAGCCCCGCATATATATTTTTCTGATTCATCCTTTTGATATTTTACTTGGACCAAACCCCAAATTCACTTGGTTTTCTCCAAGCACATATTTGGGCTACTTCCATCATTGTTCTTGGAAATGATTTTTCCTTTTGACATACTGTACATTTGGTATACAACCTGGTCAACACCATCACAGGCCACAGCATTGACTCCCTTGTGGGCTATCAGGAGCATCTCTAAAATATTATGTCTCCACTTAGGTCAATCAACTGCTTAGTTTTGCAATGTTCAGGAAAACATGTGTGTGTGTGTGTGTGTGTGTGTGTGTGTGTGTGTGTATGTGTATGCATGTGTGTGTGTGTTTATGTCAGCATGAGTAAATTTTGTGTCTGCTGGGGGAAATGCTAGATTAGCATGTTTTTCAGAGGGTTTGGAGAATTTCTGTGGCTTGTTTGCTGATATGAATAAATGTCAGAACATGTTTTGGGAAGATCTGTGTATATGTTTTCATTTATCTGAGGAGTACCCTAAGTATAGGACACTTAATGTGGGGAGACATTGTGTCCCCTGGGTGATGTAGGCAGGGGATATCTGTTAGGAGAAAATGGAAAGTTTATCAAAACTGGGCAAAATTTCACCTTATTGTCTGAAAGGAAGAAGAAGACAATAAATTCTACTGCTATGGGGTAAGGTCATGGCAGCTTTTAGGAACTGGGGCATACTGTCTGGGGTGGGGGGGGGCAGTGAGCAGAGAGAGTAGAATTAGCTTTACTTTTGTCCACGGTCAAAATGCCAATCTCTTTGTCTTCCCAGGTCATTCAGTGAGTCCACTGCCACCACCAGATAGAGCTTAGTTCTTGTGCGTAATCCATTTCCAGCCTAAGCTTTGCTATATCAGGTCCCTTACTTTGCCTCGTAACTGATTTTGCCCCATCCCCTTTATTCTTGAGCCTCGTCTGCTCTCTTCCTTCTTTTCCAGTCTTCTCTCTCTTTGTTATAGGTCCTGGCTATCTTCTCCTTACAAAGTCTGTGCCACTTTAATTCGCTCCACCAGACTTTATTTTCACCCTTATCTTCCCTATTGTTTCTTGGCTCTGTCTTGACTTTAGGCTCTGCCTTTCTTATTCTTGGCATTCATGTTCTCTGCTCTTCTTTTCCTCCACAAGTCCTGGGTCTGTGCTATAAATGGGAACCCAGGAAAATCACTGACAGGTAAGAAAGACCACAAGAGAAGACTGAAGAAAAATAAATGCCATGAAAGGCAGAAGCAATTTGAATTTTTGGAAGAATTCAAATTCCTTTAACTTGGGCCACTCTTAATACACGATGAGAGAATCAGAGCCAATCAGGTGTTGATGCTGCCTCTGGCTTATTGCAGTTTATTTGTTATAAATGTTACAGCTGGATACAATGACAAGATGAACTTTAAGGTCCTCCCAATGCTGAGATTCTATGGTTGATAGAATATTACAGATATAATATTTTAAAATCATGAATTGTCTACAATCAAGGGTGCTATAATTGTCTATTTGTGACTGCAAGCCATACTTTTATATCCTAACTAAAAGGAAGATGTTCCAGCCATGTTCTAAGCTCTGTAGACTTGTTTGACAAACATTGCTTTCCTCTCTTCTTGTCACAGCTGTAGCCAGAGCCAGGGAACTCTAGCACACCCAGAACTTTTAGAGAGGCCAGGGTTGCTGCTTTCCAATTCCTCCCACAGTTTAGGGAGGAGATGAGCTATCAGTGCTCTCATTCCAGTGTTGCTGTGGCTTCAAAACACCATAAAGCAAACTGAGAATGGATCTGGCCAAGACTTGAGTCCTGGTGTTGGTATTCTCCCAGTCTTGAAGAAACCCTGTCAGAACCCTCCAGTTTCCCAGCCAGAGTAGGTGGTGTGCACATGGTTGTTAGCAAATCCTTTAAGAAGATCCTCTAGTTCTTGGATGATATCCTTCCTAGGATTTTCTACCAGAATCCAAGGCACTACAAGGTATGAGACTGTATCTTGACTTGACTGGTATCTGACTAGGTGTGAGGGTGAATTTTATGTGTCAACTTGGTTGGTCAAACACCAACCAGTCTGGATATTGCTCTGAAGGTACTTTTTTAGATGAGATTAACACTTTAATCAGTAAATTTTGAATAAAGCCAACTAACTTCACCCATAATGTGGGTGGGCCTCATGCAATCGGTTGAAGGCCTAAGAGAAAACAGACTGAGGTCCCCCAAGTAAGAAGGAATTCTGCCTCTCAATGGCTTTCAGACTCAAGACTGCAATATCACTCTTCCCTGGGTCTCCAGACTGATGACTAACTTGCAGATTTTGGACTTGCCACTCTCCACAGTCACGTGAGCCAGTTCCATAAAATAAATCTTTCTATCTATCTATCTATCTATCATCATCTACCTATCTATCTACACACATCTTATTGGTTCTGTTTCTCTGAGGAATCCTGACTAATATACTTGTAAGGACTAATCTGGACAGAGAAGAAGTTACCTTTTATTTATTTATTTTATTTTATTTATTTTTTTAAAGAAATTATTTATTTGGGAGAGAGTGAGCAAGCACAAGCAGGGGGAGTGGCAGACAAAGGGAGAGGGAGAAGCAGGCTCCCCGCTGAGCAGAGAGCCCGATGTGGGACTCAATCGCAGAACCCTGAGATCATGACTTGAGCTGAGGGCAGATGCTTAACTGGCTGAGCCACCCAGGCACCCCTGAAGTTACCCTTTATTTTATTGGTTAATATGTCCCTGCAGGAGACCCTTATAACAACTCATTGGATATCCAAGATTAAATTTGATCTTGGATGGATGACCATGTTGGTGACTATGAGATATCCCAACTTTTGGGTGAGCAACCATCCTGATTTGCCTGGGACTGAGGGATTTCCTGTGATGTGGAATGTTTAGGGCTAAAACTGGGAAACCTAAGAACCCGACTTTAACAATTTGGGCTACTGATTTTTTTCGATGCAAATACCCAACATTTTTGAGAACATAATAGAGACCACCTCTGGTGGACTTACTGAGAAACTGTTGTGCCTGATATCCCCTCCCTAGATCTTGGTTATTGATATAATAAGCACACTACCCTTATTGCAAACATATCATTTGAAGGCTCTGGTATTGCCTCCAAAAACCAGTCAGAGCATTACATAAATGTCTCCAAAGCACTTTAATTATGAGTTTGTCTCCTGCCAGCAAGTGCACTCTGGCCACAGAAGAGTCTTGGGATTCTCAACACTGGTTTCCACAAGCCACAGCAGACCCTGCCCAAGTCCAGTCGTGGGAAAGCCACAGCTGCATGTCCATAAGAGCAGGTCCTGAAACCTACCTTCTCAAATGCTGATGCTTTGTGACTTCCAATTTTCTGGCAAATTCACCTTTGACAGTCATAAGCCCTCCAAGTGCCCCTGTACTAAGGATTTCACACCATAGCCCCTTCTTCTGACTGGTTTCTGAGCGGAATGTCTGCTCAAGTCCTTCAGCAGAATCTATACAGAATCAAGGCCCTCCCTGTGCCAAACTCCTTCCCTTTTGGTCATGGTTTCTTGGCCACCCAATTTGTAAAATTGAATAATGAAGAAAGTTAGGGTGTGATTGGGTTAATGCCCCCTTGTCTGGCCACTCTGTTCCCCTCCTTCCTGGGGCTGTGTGAGACATCGCCTTTTGGAGAGACTGAGCTCTGGAGGGCCCTCATACCTTCAGGCCTCACAGTCCAAACAGTTCCATGTGGCATGTGGTTTTGATGTGAGAAGCTACATTTTGGGGATTATTGTGTTGTTATTTGCCAGACCTAAACTTCAGTGCTCAGAAAAGCCAAAGCCCCATGCATTCTCACTCAATTATAATTGTTGGCCATGAAACACATTCATTCACACAGGCACAGATATCTGAGGGCAGAAACTAAATCTCTCAAAGGTCTATATGCCAGGTACTGTCTAAGCATTTCACTCTGTGCAACAGATAATATGTTCTCCATCTTATAGATGAGGAAATGGACTCAGAGAGATTAAATAGTATGTCCAATGTCACACAGTAAGTAAGCAATGAAGCTAAGCTTTGATCCTAAGTTTTTCAGACTCACTCCAAATACCGGTTTCCTTCCTCTGATGCCTCATAGCTTAACAAATCACAAGTACATGATATACTCCAATCTCAAGTTCATCCTCTCTGAACTCAAAATTAGGATTGTGTAATACATTGTGAAAAATGGCCACAAACTCTCCCTTCCCTGTGTACATAGCTTGTGGACTGTGAGTTTGCTGTTCCATCATGGGGCAGAAGCTTGGTCTTTACTGCCTGAATCTGGGCTTGGCCAAGCAACCTGCTTTGGTTAATGTAACTTTCGCAAATGTGATGCTAGCTGAGGCTTAAAGAGTGCTTGTGCAGGGGGCTTGCCTTCTCTGTCTGCTGGAAAACTTCCCTCCACTATATAGCATGCTGAGATGTAGCTTAGTCAATAGCTAGTATGAACTACCAGAAAGGGGAGTTATGCCCTCTTGGACCAGCTCCCAGCTGACCCTCCAACTGATTGTATTTACATGACTGCAGGAGAGACAGAAAATAACCATTCACCTGAACCCAACTTAATTATGCATAGATCTGTGAGTTAATAAATCATTGGGATGGCTTATTATATAGAAACAGATAACTGATACAGAAGGCAACACTATCCCTCGAGCATAGGAGCAGCAAATGCACACACACACACACACACACATTCACATAGGAGATAATCACATGCTGATTTAGCTACTTTGTTATTTTGCACTATGCAAATGGGGTCCACCTGGCAGACTGGGTCTTCATTCCTATCTTCCTCCCTCTTCCTGTTACTTCCCAGTATCTTCTTGTTTCAGATTCTTTGTGTTGGGTGGGTGTAGGGAGTCCAGTATTCCTGTGCTGCAGTGGGGGTGGGGACCGTAGCACCTCCTGGGGACTTATCACTCATAAAGTCCTAGTTCTCTGGCTTATTCCTGTGCTTTGCAATTTCCAGAGCTGTAAATATTTCAAGAATTCACTGCTTTTCCTCCTTTCCTTCTTTCTGTTGGGCTCTGAGTTCATTGTCTCTTGATTTTGCTGGACTTGGAGGTGGAAACTAGGGGGTGTGGGAGAAAAATATGCTCTGATCCCTTTATGAATGGAGGTAGGGTTGACTAGAAAACATTGAGAAGTTTCCACTCTGACATTTGTATTTTAGTATGAGGGTTAATTTTCTTCCAGATATGAATTCTGCCCTCCTTTCATCTAGTTTACAAGAGAAATTACAAAAGAAATTTGTATTTCTCTTGTAAACATAACATACGTCTTATTTTTTATTGCCCAAGAACCCTATTTAAGCTCTCTGTCTAGTGAAAATAATACCAAGGTATAAATGTCCTTTCTCTCCCCAGATTGAGAAGGTTTATTATTGCTATTATATTATGTTATGTTTAACCACTCAAGGAGTCTATAATAATTTAAAATAAAAGCATAAACACATCTCAGATTGTCATATTATGTCTTTGAAAAAAAGAATGTTAGCAAGCTTTGGTTTAATATTTTTGTTGAAACCATACAACAATCACCTAGAACAGGGGATGGCAAACTTTCTGTAAAGGGTGAGATAGCAAATATTTTAGGCTTTGCTTTCATATGATTTCTGTCATAGCTACTCAACTCTTGTTCTTGTAGCATGGAACAGCAATAGACAATAATAAATGAGTAAGCATGGCTGTGTTCTAATAAAGCTTTATTAAAAAAAAAAAACAGTGTCAGGATGGATATGGCCTGACAGGTCATAGTTTACCAAACCTGATCCAGAACATGGAGATTCTGAGCAGGGCACATAATCCTTGGGGTTATAAATCAGTCTTCTCAAAATGATTGACTTATATGCATCAGGATGCTGGTGTTGAAAAAGACCTTTATAGCATCAAGTTTCACCCTTTCATTTTACAAGATGAAGCAATAGGGGCTTAGAAGCAAAATCGCAGAGAACTAAGAAACAGAACCCATTCTCTTGACTCTTAGCCGAGAGTACACCAGTTGTTAGCTATCCTTCTTTGAAAACTTCCAACAAGTTTCCAAGAGCCTTTAACAATAATACATCTAACATCTGTGTGTCAGTTTATAATTTAAAAAGGAAGGAAATAGTGTCCCATCTTATATATGAACAATAGATGATCATTGACTTTGCTAACTTGCTTATGCTTGTAGAGTCAGTAAGTGATAGATCTGGACAAATGCATGCCTTTAAACTCTAAGAATGGTGCTCTTTTTAGCTACATCAAATACCATCACCCTATAGACACAAGTTCTGCAGAGAATGTTGTACCTGCATAGATCTAGCAAGATGCAGAACCAGTAAAGTAGAGAGGAGGTGGTACCTTCCCATTTAATTGGTAATTCCTTCCTGAATGTACTCCTGGGTAGAGAAATGCAGGTGGTCCTTTTTGGTTCCTGTCTTTGGAGGTTTGATCCTGAACGTCTGGGCCTGGTCTGGTATGAGAGCTTAAAGTGATCCCAACACTTGAATTAAGGATCTCCAGTGCTTCCTGGCACTGTCCCATTTATTTTTATTTATTTATTTATTTATTTATTTATTTATTTATTTATTTATTTATTTATTTTTTATTTAAAAAATTTTTTTTTATTGTTATGTTAATCCCCATACATTACATCATTAGTTTTAGATATAGTGTTCCATGATTCATTGTTTGTGCATAACACCCAGTGCTCCATACAGAACGTGCCCTCCTCAATACCCATCACCAGGCTAACCCATCCTCCCACCCCCCTCCCCTCTAGAACCCTCAGTTTGTTTTTCAGAGTCCATCGTCTCTCATGGTTCTTCTCCCCCTCCGATTTCCCCCCCCCTTCATTCTTCCCCTCCTGCTACATTCTTCTTCTTCTTTTTTTCTTTCTTAACATATATTGCATTATTTGTTTCAGAGGTACAGATCTGAGATTCAACAGTCTTGCACAATTCACAGCGCTCACCAGAACACATATCCTCCCCAGTGTCCATCACCCAGTTACCCCATCCCTCCCACCCCACCCCCGACTCCAGCAACCCTCAGTTTGTTTCCTGAGATTAAGAATTCCTCATATCAGTGAGGTCATATGATACATGTCTTTCTCTGATTGACTTATTTCGCTCAGTATAATACCCTCCAGTTCCATCCACGTCATTGCAAATGGCAAGATCTCATTCCTTTTGATGGCTGCATAATATTCCATTGTATATATATACCACTTCTTCTTTATACATTCATCTGCTGATGGACATCTTGGCTCTTTCCACAGTTTGGCTATTGTGGACATTGCTGCTATAAACATCGGGGTGCACGTAGCCTTTCGGGTCCCTACTTTTGTATCTTTGGGGTAAATACCCAGGAGTGCAATTGCTGGATCATATGGTAGCTCTATTTTCAACTTTTTGAGGAACCTCCATACTGTTTTCCAGAGTGGCTGCACCAGCTTGCATTCCCACCAACAGTGTAGGAGGGTTCCCCTTTCTCCGCATTCCCGCCAACATCTGTCATTTCCTGACTTGTTAATTTTAGCCATTCTGACTGGTGTGAGGTGGTATCT
Organism: Halichoerus grypus; assembly: GCF_964656455.1. Lineage (NCBI taxonomy): Eukaryota > Metazoa > Chordata > Mammalia > Carnivora > Phocidae > Halichoerus > Halichoerus grypus. The sequence goes on along the minus strand of NC_135722.1, from coordinate 86,317,339 downwards.
CATTGAGGTTTTGATTTGGATTTCCCTGATGCCGAGCGATATTGAACACTTTTTCATGTGTCTGTTGGCCGTTTGGATGTCTTCTTTGGAAAAATGTCTGTTCATGTCTTCTGCCCATTTCTTGATTGGATTCTTTGTTCTTTTGGTGTTGAGTTTGATGAGTTCTTTATAGATTTTGGATACTAGCCCTTTATCTGATATGTCATTTGCAAATATCTTCTCCCATTCTGTCAGTTGTCTTTTGGTTTTGTTGACTGTTTCCTTTGCTTTGCAAAAGCTTTTTATCTTGATGAAGTCCCAATAGTTCATTTTTGCCCTTGCTTCCCTTGCCTTTGGTGATGTTTCTAGGAAGAAGTTGCTGCGGCTGAGGTCGAAGAGGTTGCTGCCTGTGTTCTCCTCAAGGATTTTGATGGACTCCTGTCTCACATTGAGGTCTTTCAACCATTTGGAGTCTATTTTTGTGTGTGGTGTAAGGAAATGGTCCAGTTTCATTCTTCTGCCTGTGGCTGTCCAATTTTCCCAACACCATTTGTTGAAGAGACTGTCTTTTTTCCATTGGACATTCTTTCCTGCTTTGTGGAAGATTAGTTGACCATAGAGTTGAGGGTCCATTTCTGGGCTCTCTATTCTGTTCCATTGATCTATGTGTCTGTTTTTGTGCCAGTACCATACTGTCTTGATGATGACAGCTTTGTAGTAGAGCTGGAAGTCTGGAATTGTGATGCCGCCAGCTTTGTTTTTCTTTTTCAACATTCCTCTGGCTATGCGAGGTCTTTTCTGGTTCCATACAAATTTTAGGATTATTTGTTCCATTTCTTTGAAGAAAGTGGATGGTATTTTGATGGGGATTGCATTGAATGTGTAGATTGCTCTAGGTAGGATTGACATCTTCACAATATTTGTTCTTCCAATCCATGAGCATGGAACGTTTTTCCATTTCTTTGTGTCTTCCTCAATTTCTTTCATGAGTATTTTATAGTTTTCTGAGTACAGATCCTTTGCCTCTTTGGTTAGATTTATTCCTAGGTATCTTATGGTTTTGGGTGCAATTGTAAATGGGATCGACTCCTTAATTTCTCTTTCTTCTGACTTGTTGTTGGTGTATAGGAATGCCACTGACTTCTGTGCATTGACTTTATATCCTGCCACTTGACTGAATTCCTGTATGAGTTCTAGCAGTTTTGGGGTGGAGTCTTTGGGATTTTCCACATAAAGTATCATATCATCTGCAAAGAGTGAGAGTTTGACTTCTTTGCCAATTTGGATGCCTTTGATTTCTTTTTGTTGTCTGATTGCTGTGGCTAGGACTTCCAATACTATGTTGAATAGCAGTGGTGATAGTGGACATCCCTGCCGTGTTCCTGACCTTAGGGGGAAAGCTCTCAGTTTTTCCCCATTGAGAATGATATTCGCTGTAGGTTTTTCATAGATGGCTTTTATGATATTGAGGTATGTACCCTCTATCCCTATACTCTGAAGAGTTTTGATCAAGAAAGGATGCTGTACTTTGTCAAATGCTTTTTCTGCATCTATTGAGAGGATCATATGATTCTTGTTCTTTCTTTTGTTAATGTATTGTATCACGTTGATTGATTTGCGGATGTTGAACCAACCTTGCAGCCCAGGGATAAATCCGACTTGGTCGTGGTGAATAATCCTTTTAATGTACTGTTGGATCCTATTGGCTAGTATTTTGGTGAGAATTTTTGCATCCATGTTCATCAGGGATATTGGTCTGTAATTCTCCTTTTTGATGGGGTCTTTGTCTGGTTTTGGGATCAAGGTAATGCTGGCCTCATAAAACAAGTTTGGAAGTTTTCCTTCCATTTCTATTTTTTGGAACAGTTTCAGAAGGATAGGTATTAATTCTTCTTGAAATGTTTGGTAGAATTCCCCTGGGAAGCCATCTGGCCCTGGGCTTTTGTGTTTTGGGAGATTTTTGATGACTGCTTCTATTTCCTTAGTGGTTATAGGTCTGTTCAGGTTTTCTATTTCTTCCTGGTTCAGTTTTGGTAGTTGATACATCTCTAGGAATGCATCCATTACTTCCAGGTTATCTAATTTGCTGGCATAGAGTTGCTCATAATATGTTCTTATAATTGTTTGTATTTCTTTGGTGTTGGTTGTGATTTCTCCTCTTTCATTCCTGATTTTGTTGATTTGGGTCATTTCTCTTTTCTTTTTGATAAGTCTGGCCAGGGGCTTATCAATCTTGTTAATTCTTTCAAAGAACCAGCTCCTAGTTTCGTTGGTCTGTTCTACTGTTCTTTTGGTTTCTATTTCATTGATTTCTGCTCTGATCTTTATTATTTCTCTTCTCCTGCTGGGTTTAGGCTTTATTTGCTGTTCTTTCTCCAGCTCCTTTAGGTGTAGGGTTAGGTTGTGTACTTGAGACCTTTCTTGTTTCTTGAGAAAGGCTTGTATTGCTATATACTTTCCTCTTAGGACTGCCTTTGCTGTATCCCAAAGATTTTGAACAGTTGTGTTTTCATTTTCATTGGTTTCCATGAATTTTTTTAATTCTTCTTTAATTTCCTGGTTGACCCATTCATTCTTTAGTAGGATGCTCTTTAGCCTCCATGTATTTGAGTTCTTTCCGACTTTCCTCTTGTGATTGAGTTCTAGTTTCAAAGCATTGTGGTCTGAAAATAGGCAGGGGATGATCCCAATCTTCTGGTACCGGTTGAGATCTGATTTATGACCTAGGATGTGATCTATTCTGGAGAATGTTCCATGGGCACTAGAGAAGAATGTGTATTCTGTTGCTTTGGGATGGAATGTTCTGAATATGTCTGTGAAGTCCATTTGGTCCAGTGTGTCATTTAAAGTCTTTATTTCCTTGTTGATCTTTTGCTTAGACGATCTGTCCATTTCAGTGAGGGGGGTGTTAAAGTCCCCCACTATTATTGTATTGTTGTCAATGTGTTTCTTTGCTTTTGTTATTAATTGCCTTATATAATTGGCTGCTCCCATGTTAGGGGCATAGATATTTACCACTGTTAGATCTTCTTGTTGGATAGACCCTTTAAGTAGGATATAGTGTCCTTCCTCATCTCTTATTACAGTCTTTGGTTTAAAATCTACTTTGTCTGATATAAGGATTGCCACCTCAGCTTTCTTTTGGTGTCCATTAGCATGGTAAATGGTTTTCCACCCCCTCACTTTCAATCTGGGGGTGTCTTTGGGTCTAAAATGAGTCTCTTGCAGACAGCATATCTATGGGTCTTCTTTTTTAATCCAATCTGATAGCCTGTGTCTTTTGATTGGGGCATTTAGCCTATTTACATTCAGGGTAACTATTGAAAGATAGGAATTCAGTGTCATTGTATTGCCTGTAAAGTGACTGTTACTGTATATTGTTTGTGTTCCTTTCTGGTCTATGTTGCTTTTAGGCTCTCTCTTTGCTTAGAGGACCCCTTTCAATATTTGTTGTAGGGCTGGTTTCGTGTTTGCAAATTCCTTTAGTTTTTGTTTGTCCTGGAAGCTTTTTATCTCTCCTTCAATTTTCAATGACAGCCTAGCTGGATATAGTATTCTTGGTTGCATATTTTTCTCATTTAGTGCTCTGAATATGTCCTGCCAGTCCTTTCTGGCCTGCCAGGTCTCTGTGGATAAGTCTGCTGCCAATCCAATGTTTCTACCATTGTAGGTTACATATCTCTTCTCCCGAGCTGCTTTCAGGATTTTCTCTTTGTCTCTGAGATTCGTAAGTTTTACTAGTAGATGTCGGGGTGTTGACCTATTTTTATTGATTTTGAGAGGGGTTCTCTGTGCTTCCTGGATTTTGATGCCTGTTTCCTTCCCCAAATTAGGGAAGTTCTCTGCTATAATTTGCTCCATTATACCTTCTGCCCCTCTCTCTCTTTCTTCTTCTTCTGGGATCCCAATTATTCTAATGTTGTTTCGTCTTATGGTATCGTTTATCTCTCGAATTCTGCCCTCGTGATCCAGTAGTTGTTTATCTCTCTTTTTCTCAGCTTCTTTATTTTCCATCATTTGGTCTTCTATCTCACTGATTCTTTCTTCTGCCTCATTTATCCTAGCAGTTAGTGCCCCCATATTTGATTGCACCTCATTAATAGCCTTTTTGATTTCTACTTGGTTCGATTTTAGTTCTTTTACTTCTCCAGAAAGGGTTTCTCTAATAACTTCCATGCTTTTTTCAAGCCCAGCTAGTATCTTTAAAGTGATGGTTCTGAACTCTAGATCTGACATCGTACTAATGTCCGTATTGAGTAGGTCCCTGGCAGTCGGTACTACCTCTTGTTCTTTTTGTTGAGGTGATTTTTTCCGTCTTGTCATTTTGTGCAGAGGAGAATAGATTAATGAGAGAACAAAATGCTAGCAGGGTAACAACGTCCCCAGAAAATATACTCTAAACAAATCAGAAAAGACCTGAAGCAGTGGGAAAAGAAAGGGAAAGAGAGAAAAACGAAAAAGAAAGAAAAAAAGAAAAAAGAAAAAGATAAAGATAAAAACAAACAAAAGCAGAACAAAACAAAACAAAACAAAAACAGAATGTGATCAAATATGATCAGGCTGGTTTATAGATCAGTGCCACACACTAGATTTTGGGTGTATTTTGGTCTGTTAAAAGAAAGTCCCTCCCAAAATTTTAAAGAAAGAAGAACTTATATATGTACAAAAATAAGGGTTGATATGATGAAGGGATGGAATATGACTGTAAAGATGGAAATTATAAAAAATTTTAAAAAAGGATTTGATAAGTTGTTTGAAAAAAGAAAGAAGAGGATTAAAAAATAAAAAGAAAGAAAGAAAAAAGGGAGAGAATGTGATCAGGCAGGGGAGTAGAAAAAATATACACTAGAGATTTAGAGTATATTTTGATCTGTTAGAAGAAACTATCTCAAGATTTTAAAGAGAGAACAACTTATATATATATGCCAAAAATACGGGTAACTACTATGAAGGGATAGAATATGACTTTAAAAATGAAAAATAAAAATGTTTTTTTTTTAAAAAAGGGATTGATAAGATGTTGGTTGAAAAAGGGAAAAAGAAAAATTCAAAAAAAAGAAAAAAAGAAAAAAGAAAAAAAGACAGTTAAAAAAAATAATTAACTTTGAAAGACTAAAGAATCATGGTAAAAAAGCCATGAATTCTATGTGCAGTATTCCCCTAGCGCTGGAGTTCTGCCGTTCTCATTGTCGGTAAACTTGGTCTTGGCTGGCTGTTCTCGCTGATCTTCTGGGGGAGGGGCCTGTTGCCGTGGTTCCCAAATGTCTTTGCCGGAGGCAAAATTGCCCCGCCCTTGCCGGTTGGGGCTAAGTAATCTGCTCGGGTTTGCTCTCCGGAGCTTTTGTTCCCTGCAAGCTTTCCGTACAGCTTTGGAGGCGGAGAGTGTAAATGGTGGCCTCCCAATCTCCGCCCCGGAGGAGCCGAGAACTCGGGGTCCCGCTCCTCAGCGAGCCCCCAGAGAAAAGCAGTCAGTCACTCCCGTCTCCTCGGTCTCCGGCCGCACTCTGTGCTCACCCAGCCTGTGAGGGAGCGTTTCTATCTCTGGCACCCGACCCCGTGTGGAGTCTCCAAACCCAGCAGATCCCCGCGGTGCGCTCCCGCACCGCTCCTCCCGGGGGAAGAAGGTGAGTCTCCCCGGATCTGCCGCTTGTTGGGTCCCTGCTGGAGGAGCAGTGGCCCGACTGTGCCGCAGATCACGGTTTATGGCAACCCCGAGCTGAGAGCCTGCGCCTGGGCTCCGTCTCTGCAGCCGGCTTCCCTGCTCTGATACCTGGGAGCTCTGCCGCACTCAGGCACCCCTGCTCTTTCTGTGACCCCGAGGGTCCTGAGACCACACTGTCCCGCGAGGGTTCCACCCCCCACTTCGCCACCAGAGTGACGTCCCTCAGTGGAGTAGACTTCTAAAAGTTCCGATTTTGTGCTCCGCGGCTCTATCACTTGCCAGAAGCGGCCGACGGAGGCCCCTCCCCCGCCGTATATCCTCCCGAATAACACCTCGGATTCACTTCTCCGCACGTCCTACCTTCCAGAAAGTGGTCGCTTTTCTGTTCAGAGAGTTGTTGCTATTCTTTTCTTCGATCTCCTGTTGAGTTTGTAGGTGTTCAGAATGGTTTGATCCCTATCCAGCTGAATTCCTGAGAGGAGACGAAATCCAGGTCTCCTACTCCTCCGCCATCTTGCTCTGCCCCCCCAAATGAATGGCACTGTCCCATTTAAATGCAAGAATCTGGCATCCATATAAGCTTTTGTTGCATAGGTTCTCGGGGATTAGTGTGTGCAACACACTTGCTGAATGGTGGTCATTAAATATAGAAAAATTTAGCAGACGAGCTTGGAATGCATTCTGCAGGTTGTCTTTTTTTCCCTAGTGGGGAGGAAGTGGTGAGTAAGGGCATCCTGGGGCCAGGTATACCTGGGGCAGTACAGGGTGCCCAGAGAGCAAAGCTCTGTCTGGTATCTATCAGTCCCACCCCTTCTAGCCTCTCTGTGACAACCTGCCAGGGCAGCGGTGCCTGGCAATCTCTTCCCACTCACATTCCTGAGCACTACTGAACCCAGCCCAACTAAGCTCAGCCTGCCAAGCAACCCAGCACACAGAGTGCGGTGAACCGCCTAGAAGAATGTAGGGGCTGAGGCCAAAGCCTGCTTGAGTTTATTATCATTTATTGTGGTGTATTTATTTAATTGTATTTGCAATTTCTTCTTTATTTTCCTTACTTGCTCTTGGATGGCTTGTGACAAGACTTTCTGGCATCATATCTAATTATACTATTTTAAAATTCTCTCTTACTTCTGATCCATTGGCAAATATTTTTCAACAAACTTGATGGGATTAAAACTAAATTGACCAAATGGCTTCTTTGCACCTAATTTAGCGCAATCCTGTGGTGCCAGATTTCTAGGCACAGGGACCCATTATCCCCTCACTTGTTTCCTTGAGCTGCTCAACTCTGCTTTGCCTTTTATATTTATCAAATCTGGAAATGGATTTAAGAAAATGCACAGATGTTACTCAGCTAAGAGGAGCCTTGAGGCTTTAGGGTTTGGCAGAGAAATGCAGCAATGTGCTGGGAAGGGGCCCTAAGTGGTGTGAAGGGCCATCTTTTCATCTTCTAGTTCTGCTTCCTAAAGCCCAACTAACAAAGGGAGTTAATGGGCTAGAACTATAAGGCTGGGCCTGAGTTTTATGTTTTGTCTCTGCTATTTTCATTATCTAAATTTTTTAGAGGGTCTGAGAATTTTCTGGTTAACACTTAGATTCATTCATCCATCCAATATTTTCTGAGTTCCTCTAATATGCCAGACACTGAAATAGAATCTGAAGATATCATTGTGAAGAAGATAGATAGTTTTTGCCCTATCAGAATCTATGGTTTATTTAGGGGAAAAATATTAAATAAAGGTAGTCCAGGTGTTGCTAGAACTCCTCATTTTTTCTTGAGAGGGGAATCTGACCTACAAGGAAATTAGGAGATTTGGACTTAACATAATTTTCCTATATAGGTGAAATTCTAAGTTCTTTTTTGAATCCTCAGTCTCAAGTAGTATTAACTAGATGAACACAGATGTTCACTGACTCTAAGTTTCTCAGGTTTCAGGCCATGAGTGAGGGTAAAAGTGGAATCTATACTGGCCAGTAAAATTTGCTAACTTGCTGGTTCCCTCTTTAACTGACATGTTAGCTAAAGATATCACTCTAAGAAAAACATAAGTTTGACCATCAAGCAACAAAGGACAGTGATCAGTAAGACAGGAAACAAATGAAGGGAGCCCTACAATTGTTTCAGCTTACTATCTGGGAAAATTTTTCAGACAACAATGCAGGTAAGAAGTACTCAGAGAGAGCCCGGTTGTTTCCCTGAGTTGAGAAAATGGAGCTGGCAATCCAGGGAAGCCAAGACAGCTAGAATTACATGGAAGATTGCCATAGATGAGAGACCTGCACACAGAGAGAATTTCAGAGAGTACTCTTCAAGTATTTAGTTGAGTATTGATCAGGCTATGCATGTGAGGAAATTATCCAAGGTTGAGGAAAGAAACACCTTGAAAGGATTAGAGACAATCATAACTAAATGTTATATAGGGTATATTGCTTGTTCCCCAAAGCCACAGGGGAAAATCTAAGTTAAAAAGCATCACTTAGAGTTCTGAGAAGTGTCTTGCCTCAACAGTGAGGAAAATTATGCCTAGACTAAATGGAGCTCTGGTTTCCACCTAACAAAGTTTAAAGCAAGTTCTGAAAGGATCAAACTGTCTTCAAGTAACTCTAGCCGTATTCTAGAATCAAACTTAAGAATATTTTTAAGTATAAAAAAGTCCAGCACATGACAAGATAAAAATAAAAATGTCTAGCATCCTTTCAAAAATTACTAAATGTGCAAAGAAACAGGAAAATGGAACCCACAATGAGGAGAAAAAAATCAGTCAAAGGTGACACAGAAATGACATAGATGATATAATGTATTCCACATGCTCAAAAAGGTAAAGATAGAACATGTTAAGTAGAGACAGGAAAAATATATAAAAAGATTCAAATCAAGCTTCTATAAGTGAATATTGTAATTCTGAAATTTAAAAATATACTAGGTGGGATTAAAGATTGTCTACCACAGGAGAAAAGATTAGAAACATAATGATATAATAATAGGAACTATACAAAATAAAATGCAGAAAAAAATGCTGGGAAAAAAAAAAGAGTAGACCATCAATGAGCTGTGGGATGACTCAAGTGGCCAAATATCTTCATAATGGAACTCCTCAAAAAGAGTAGAGGGGGCATATTTTAAAAAATTGAATAAATAATGGCAAAATTTTGTTCAAAGTTGATGAAAATAATAAATATACAGGGGCACCTGGGTGGCTCAGTCGTTAAGCGTCTGCCTTTGGCTCAGGTCATGATCCCAGGGTCCTGGGATCGAGCCCTGCATCAGGCTCCCTGCTCCGCGGGGAAGCCTGCTTCTCCCTCTCTTACTCCCCCTGCTTGTGTTCCCTCTCTCACTGTGTCTGTCTGTCAAATAAATAAAATCTTAAAAATATATATATATATATACACATCTAAGAACAAACCCTAAGCACAAATAACAAGAATAAAATGACATAAAAACACATAATCATACTGCTTAAAACCAGTAATAAAAAGAAAATGTTAAAGCAACCAGAAGAAAAGACATATTATAATGTGGAACAAGTGGAAAACAAATACATTTAAATGCAATCATATAATTAATCACATTAAACATAAATGGTATAAACACCTTAATTAAAAGGCAGAAGATATCTGATTGCATAAAAAAATAAGACAGAACTTTAAGTTTCCTAGAAGAAACTCCAGTTACATGTAAAAACACAAACATTGCAAGTGAAAAATGGAAAAAGATATACCGTGATAACACTAATCAAAAGATAGCTGGAGTGCTCTATTACTATCAGATTAACAAAGGTTTCAAAGTCAAGAATATTGTTAGGGATAAATTGGGTCATTTCATAGCAAAAGAAGGGTCAATTCAAGAGGACATCACAAGTGTAAATGTTTATGCAACTAATAATGGAGCTTCAAAATACACAAAGCAAAAACTGATAGAACTGCTAGAAGAAATACACAAACATGATAGTCAGAGATTTCAACACCTTTCCATCAAAAAACTGACAGAGCAAGTGGACAGAAAATAACTAATGATCAAGAATACTTGAAAAAACTATCAACCAACTTGACCTTAAAATTTATAATTCTAGAACACTCCATACAACAGCAGAATACACTCCTTTTCAAATGAACATAGAATATTGACCAAGATATAACATATTCTGGGGCATAAGACAATATCAATACATTGAAAAGGATTCAGTTTATACAAAGTATGTTCTCTGGCTGCAATTGAATTAAATTGGAAATAAATGACAGAAAGATTTCTGGAAAATACCAAAATATTGGAAAGAAAATAATATACTTCTAAATAAGCAATGGGTCAAAAAGGAAGTAAAAATGAAAATTAAAAAGTACTTTAAACTGAATAAAAATAAAAACACAAAATATCAAAACTTGAGGGATGCAACTTTGGAAATACTTTGAGGGAATTGTTATAGTAATAAACACCTATATCAGAAAAGAAAGATTTCAAATCAATGACATCAGCTTCCACCCTGAGAAACTAGAAAAGGAAGAGCAAATTAAACCAAAAGAAAGGAAATAATAAAGATCAGAGTGGAAATCAATGAAATAAAACCCAGAAAAGTATAGGAAAAAAATTCAATAAAACCAAAAGTTGTTTCTTTGATCAATAAAATTGATATGAAAATTTAGTCAGTCTTATTGGGAAATTAAAAAAAAGAATATGTAACTTACCAGTATCAGGAATGAGAGAGATGACAACACACCAGATTCTACAGATAATTAAAGAATAGTAGAACAATATTATGAACAACTTTATGTCAACAAATTAGACAACTCAGATGAAAAGAACAAATTCCTTGAAACATACAAATTACCAAAGCTCACTCAAGAAAAATAATTTGATTGACCCTATACCTATTTTAAAAATTGAGTTTATAGTTAAAAATCTTCCAAAAAGAACACTACAGGACCAGATGGCTTCTTGGATAACTTCTTTCAAACATTTGAAGGTTTCAAACAATTAAAAATTCCAATTACAGATAAACTCTTTCAAAAAACTGAAGAGAAAGGAATACTTGGTAACTACTATTATGAGGTCACTATTAGTCTGATACCAAAACTAGGTAAAGACACAATAAGAAAAAATTATGGACTGATATACATCATGAACATAAAGGCAAAAATCTTAACAAATTTTAGTAAGTTCAATCTAACATTATGTAGAAAGAATAACACCTCATGACCAAATAGAGTTCATCCAGAGAATGAAAGGTGGGTATCACATTAGAAAACTGATGTTATTAACACGTTAAAAAAAGGGAAAATATATGAGTTTTCCCATAGATGCAGAAAAACATTTGACAAAAATTTAACATATATTCATGAAAAAAACTCTCAGCAAAGTAGGATTAGAAGAGAACTCCTTCAACCTGATAAGGGAGGGCGGAGCAAGATGGCGGAGGAGTAGGAGACCTGGATTTCATCTGGTCTCAGGAATTCAGCTGGATAGGGATCAAACCATTCTGAACACCTACGAACTCAACAGGAGATCAAAGAAAAGGATAGCAACAACTCTCTGAACAGAAAAGCGACCACTTTCTGGAAGGTAGGACTTGCTGAGAAGTGAATCTGAGGTGATATTCGGGAGGATAGACGGCGGGGGAGGGGGCCTCCATCGGCTGCTTCTGGCAAGTGATAGAGCTGCGGAGCACAAAATCGGAACTTTTAGAAGTCGGCTCCGCTGAGGGACGTCGCTCCAGTGGCTAAGCAGGGGGTGGAACCCTCTTGGGACAGTGTGGTCTCAGGACCCTCGGGGTCACAGAAAGACCGGGGGTGCCTGAGTGCGGCAGAGCTCCCAGGTATCGGAGCGGGGAAGCCGGCTGCAGAGACGGAGCCCAGGCGCGGGCTCTCAGCTCGGGGTTGCCATAAACCGTGATCTGCGGCACAGTCGGGCCACTGCTCCTCCAGCAGGGACCCAACAAGCGGCAGATTCGGGGAGACTCTCCTTCCTCCCCCGGGAGGAGCAGTGCAGGAGTGCACCACAGGGATCTGCTGGGTTTGGAGACTCCACATGGGGTCGGGTGCCAGAGATAGACACGCTGGGTCACAGGCCAGGTGAGCACGGAGTGTGGCCGGAGACTGGGGAGACGGGAGTGATTGACTGCTTTTCTCTGGGGGCTCACTGAGGAGCAGGGCCCCGAGTTCTCGACTCCTCAGGGCAGAGATTGGGAGGCTGCCATTTTCACTCTCATCCTCCAAAGCTGAACAGAAAGCTTGCAGGGAACAAAAGTTCCCAAGAGCAAACCCGAGCAGATTACTTAGCCCGGACCGGCAAGGGTGGGGCAGTTCCGCCTCCGGAAAAGACATTTGGGAACCACAGCAACAGGCCCCTCCCCCAGAAGATCAGCAAGAACAGCCAGCCAAGACCAAGTTTACCGATCAATGAGAACGGCAGAACTCCAGCGCCAGGGGAATACTGCACATAGAATCTATGGCTTTTTTACCATAATTCTTTAGTCTTTCAAAGTTAATTTTTTTTAACTGTCTTTTCTTTTTTTGAATTTTTCTTTTTCTCTTTTTCAACCAACATCTTATCAATCCCTTTTTTAAAAAACATTTTTATTTTTCATTTTTAGAGTCATAGTCTATCCCTTCATAGTAGTTACCCTTATTTTTGGCATATATATATAAGTTGTTCTCTCTTTAAAATTTTGAGATACAGTTTCTTCTAACAGATCAAAATATACCCTAAATCTCTAGCATATGGCTTTGTCCTAGTCTCCTGCCTGATCACATTCTCTCCCTTTTTTTTCTTTTTTTTTTAAATCCTCTTCTTTCTTTTCTCAAACAACTTATCTTATCAATTCCTTTTATAAAATTTTTTATAATTTTCATCTTTACAGTCATATTCCATCCCTTCATCATATCAACCCTTATTTTTGTACATATAGAAGTTTTTCTTTCTTTAAAATTTTGGGAGGGACTTTCTTCTAACAGACCAAAATACACCCAAAATCTAGTGTGTGGCACTGATCTATGCACCAGCCTGATCATATTTGATCATATTCTGTTTTTTTTTGTTCTGTTTTTGTTTGTTTGTTTGTTTGTTTTTTTGGTTTCTTTTTTTTTTAATTTTTTATTGTTATGTTAATCCCCATACATTACATCATTAGTTTTTGTTTTTGTTTGTTTTTATCTTTTTCTTTTTCTTTTTTCTTTCTTTCCCTTTCTTTTCCCCTGGCTTCAGGTCTTTTCTGATTTGTTTAGAGTATATTTTCTGGGGATGTTGGTACCCTGTTAGCATTTTCTCTCATTCATCTATTCTCCTCTGGACAAAATGACAAGACGGAAAAAATCACCTCAACAAAAAGAACAAGAGGTAGTACCAACTGCCAGGGATCTACTCAATACAGACATTAGTACGATGTCAGACCTAGAGTTCAGAATCATGATTTTAAAGATCCTAGCTGGGCTTGAAAAAAGCATGGAAGTTATTAGAGAAACCCTTTCTGGAGAAATAAAAGAACTAAAATCTAACCAAGTAGAAATCAAAAAGGCTATTAATGAGGTGCAATCAAAAATGGGGGCCCTAACTGCTAGGATAAATGAGGCAGAAGAAAGAATCAGTGAGATAGAAGACCAAATGATGGAAAATAAAGAAGCTGAGAAAAAGAGAGATAAACAACTACTGGATCACGAGGGCAGAATTCGAGAGATAAGCAATACCATAAGACAAAACAACATTAGAATAATTGGGATCCCAGAAGAAGAAGAAAGAGAGAGAGGGGCAGAAGGTATAATGGAGCAAATTATAGCAGAGAACTTCCCTAATTTGGGGAAGGAAACAGGCATCAAAATCCAGGAGGAACAGAGAACAACTCTCAAAATCAATAAAAATAGGTCAGCACCCTGACATCTACTAGTAAAACTTACGAATCTCAGAGACAAAGAGAAAATCCTGAAAGCAGCTCGGGAGAAGAGATATGTAACCTACAATGGTAGAAACATTGGATTGGCAACAGACCTATCCACAGAGACCTGGCAGGCCAGAAAGGACTGGCATGATATATTCAGAGCACTAAAAGTGAAAAATATGCAGCCAAGAATACTATATCCAGCGAGGCTGTCATTGAAAATAGAAGGAGAGATAAAAAGCTTCCAGGACAAACAAAAACTAAAGGAATTTGCAAACACGAAACCAGCCCTACAAGAAATCTTGAAAGGGGTCCTCTAAGCAAAGAGAGAGCCTAAAAGCAACATAGACCAGAAAGGAACACAGACAATATACAGTAACAGTCACCTTACAGGCAATACAATGGCACTAAATTCCTATCTTTCAATAGTTACCCTGAATGTAAATGGGCTAAATGCCCCAATCAAAAGACACAGGCTATCAGATTGGATTAAAAAACAAGACCCATCAATATGCTGTCTGCAAGAGACTTGTTTTAGACCCAAAGACACCCCCAGATTGAAAGTGAGGGGGTGGAAAACCATTTACCATGCTAATGGACACCAAAAGAAAGCTGGGGTGACAATTCTTATATCAGACAAATTAGATTTTAAACCAAAGACTGTAATAAGAGATGAGGAAGGACACTATATCCTACTTAAAGGGTATATCCAACAAGAAGATCTAACAGTGGTAAATATTTATGCCCCTAACATGGGAGCAGCCAATTATATAAGGCAATTAATAACAAAAGCAAAGAAACACATCGACAAAAATACAATAATAGTGGGGGACTTTAACACCCCTCACTGAAATGGACAGATCATCTAAACAAAAGATCAACAAGGAAATAAAGACTTTAAATGACTCACTGGACCAAATGGACTTCACAGACATATTCCGAACATTCCATCCCAAAGCAACGGAATACACATTCTTCTCTAGTGCCCATGGAACATTCTCCAGAATAGATCACATCCTAGGTCACAAATCAGGTCTCAACTGGTACCAGAAGATTGGGATCATTCCCTGCATTTTTTCAGACCACAATGCTTTGAAACTAGAACTCAGTCACAAGAAGAAAGTCCGAAAGAACTCAAATACAAGGAGGCTAAAGAGCATCCTACTAAAGAATGAATGGGTCAACCAGGAAATTAAAGAAGAATTAAAAAAATTCATGGAAACCAATGAAAATGAAAACACAACTGTTCAAAATCTTTGGGATGCAGCAAAGGCAGTCCTAAGAGGAAAGTATATAGCAATACAAGTCTTTCTCAAGAACCAAGAAAGGTCTCAAGTACACAACCTAACCCTACACCTAAAGGAGCTGGAGAAAGAACAGCAAATAAAGCCTAAACCCAGCAGGAGAAGAGAAGTAATAAAGATCAGAGCAGAAATCAATGAAATAGAAACCAAAAGAACAGAACAGATCAACGAGACTAGGAGCTGGTTCTTTGAAAGAATTAACAAGATTGAGAAACCCCTGGCCAGACTTACCAAAAAGAAAAGAGAAATGACCCAAATTAACAAAATCATGAATGAAAGAGGAGAGATCACAACTAACACCAAAGAAATACAAACAATTATAAGAACATATTATGAGCAACTATATGCCAGTAAATTAGATAACCTGGAAGAAATGGATGCATTCCTAGAGATGTATCAACTACCAAAACTGAACCAGGAAGAAATACAAAACCTGAACAGACCTATAACCACTAAGGAAATTGAAGCAGTCATCAAAAATCTCCCAAAAACAAAAGCCTAGGGCCAGATGTCTTCCCAGGGGAATTCTACCAAACATTTAAAGAAGAATTAATACCTATTCTTCTGAAACTGTTCCAAAAAATAGAAATGGAAGGAAAACTTCCAAACTTGTTTTATGAGGCCACCATTACCTTGATCCCAAAACCAAAGACCCCATCAAAAAGGAGAATTACAGACCAATATCCTTGATGAACATGGATGCAAAAATTCTCACCAAAATACTAGCCAATAGGATCCAACAGTATGTTAAAAGGATTATTCACCACGACCAAGTCGGATTTATCCCTGGGCTGCAAGTTTGGTTCAACACCTGCAAATCAATCAACGTGATACAATACATTAACAAAAGAAAGAACAAGAATCATATGATCCTCTCAATAGATGCAGAAAAAGCATTTGACAAAGTACAGCATCCTTTCTTGATCAAAACTCTTCAGAGTATAGGGATAGAGGGTACATACCTCAATATCATAAAGGCCATCTATGAAAAACCTACAGCAAATATCATTCTCAATGGGGAAAAACTGAGAGCTTTCCCCCTAAGGTCAGGAACGCGGCAGGGATGTCCACTATCACCACTGCTATTCAACATAGTATTAGAAGTCCTAGCCACAGCAATCAGACACCAAAAAAAAAAAAAAAAAAGGCATCCAAATCGGCAAAGAAGAAGTCAAACTCTCACTCTTTGCAGATGATATGATACTTTATGTGGAAAACCCAAAAGACTCCACCCCAAAACTGCTAGAACTCATACAGGAATTCAGTAAAGTGGCAGGATATAAAATCAATGCACAGAAATCAGTGGCATTCCTATACACCAACAACAGGACAGAAGAAATTAAGGAGTCAATCCCATTTACAATTGCACCCAAAACCATATGATACCTAGGAATAAATCTAACCAAAGAGGCAAAGAATCTGTACTCAGAAAACTATAAAATACTCATGAAAGAAATTGAGGAAGTCACAAAGAAATGGAAAAACGTTTCATGCTCATGGATTGGAAGAACAAATATTGTGAAGATGTCAATGCTACTTAGAGCAATCTACATATTCAATGCAATCCCCATCAAAATACCATCAACTTTTTTCAAAGAAATGGGGCAAATAATCCTAAAATTTGTGTGGAACCAGAAAAGACCCCGAATAGCCAGAGGAATGTTGAAAAAGAAAAGCAAAGCTGGCAGCATCACAATTCCGGACTTCAAGCTCTATTACAAAGCTGTCATCATCAAGACAGTATGGTACTGGCACAAAAACAGACACATAGATCAATGGAACAGAATAGAGAGCCCAGAAATGGACCCTCAACTCTATGGTCAACTAATCTTGGACAAAGCAGGAAAGAATGTCCAATGGAAAAAAGACAGTCACTTCAACAAATGGTGTTGGGAAAATTGGACAGCCACATGCAGAAGAATGAAACTGGACCATTTCCTTACACCACACGCAAAAATAGACTCAAAATGGATGAAAGACCTAAATGTGAGACAGGAGTCCATCAAAATCCTAAAGGAGAACACAGGCAGCAACCTCTTCGACCTCAGCCGCAGCAACTGGGGTTGTGGTGGGTGACTGATTATGTACTTTCATGTTGGGAGGTATTAGGGACAGCACAAGCCTCCAAGGTATTTTGGAAACAAAGTTTCCGGAATCCTGAGGGGGCTAGCTAGCTATTGTTAGGAAAAGGTCATTTATTATTGTTTAGAAAAACTCAGTCATGAGACTCTTCAGATGTATATCAGTGGGCCATATGCTTGGAGGATGATTGCCAATATGTATCTTGGAGGGTAAAGATAAAGGAAGTTTCCAAAGGAATTTTTATATGTTAACGTACACTTACAGGATCCTGGGGGTTGGGCTAAGATTGCCTCTTGCCCTTAGCAAAGTATTACATTGAGGCAGCTGCGTCTAGAGGAACGCCACTCTCCCTGTTTCAAGGACTTGTCAATGGGCTGTAAGTAGTAAGGAAATTTAATTTTTCTTTTGCCTTTGTTTCCCACATCACTTTCACTATCTGCAAAAGTTAACTCAAAATGGATCATAGAACTGAATGTAAAACCTGAAACTATGAAACATCTAGAAAAAATTGAGGAGAAAAATCTTTATAAACTTCAGTTAGGCAAAGATTTCTTATCTACAACATCAAAAGCAGGATCCATGAAATAATAATTGTTAAATTACACTCGACTAAAATTAAGAATCCCTGATCTGCTAAAGAGAATGAAAAGATAGGACATCCACAAGGAAAAAAATATTTGTAAATTAAATATCTGATAAAGGACTTGTATAATATATATGTATGTATCATGTATTATATATGTAATTATATATTTACATTTATATATTTATATAGATATAGAAATATAAACTATAAGTATATAGTATCTATATTTATATATAATATTTATATTTATATTTTATGTATTTACATTTATATATACATATATAAATATGTATTGTTTATATATGTAATTATTTATATATATATAAAAACTCTATATTAAGATAACAAACAACCTAATTAACAAATAAGCAAAAGATTTGAATAGATGCTTCACCAAAGAAGATACACAGATGGCAAAAACACATGTGATAAGATACTCAACATTATTTATTATTAGGGAAATGAAAATACAAATTAAAACCACAATGAGGTACAACTACAGTCTTATTAGAATGACTAAAATTAAAAAGCCTGACCACATACCATGTGCAGGCAAGGATAAGGAGGACCTGTATCTTTCATACACTATTGGTAGGAATGTAAAACATGCATCCCCTTTGGAAAGATTGGCAGTTTCTTAAAAGGTGAAGCATATAAATACTATATGGCCTTGTCATTATTATCCTAGTATTCACCTAAGAGAAGTGAAAGCGTATGTTTATAGGACGGCTTTTACTTGACTGTCCATAGCAACTTTGTAATAGCTTAAAATTGGAAACAATTCAAATGTCCATTAACAGGTGAATAGATAAGTTGTGGTGTACTGATAGGTTGGACTAATAGTCATCAGTAAGGAAGTAATGAACTACTAATACATGCAACAACATGGATGAATCTCAAAATAGTTACAATGAGCAGAAGAAGGCATAAAAGAGTGTATACTATAGGATGTCATTTATATAAAGTTGTGAAAAATATAACTTATGGTGACAGAAGGCAGATTAGTCGTTGCCTGGGGATGGAATGGCAGGGTGGAGCTGAGGAAACTTTTAGAGTGATTATATGCGTATATCCATTCTATCTATCTATCTATCTATCTATCTATCTATCTATCTATCTATCTATTTATCAATCATCATCTATCATCTATCTATCATCTATCATTTCTACATAATATATTTAAGCAAATGTTCATATAATAAAGAATACATATATTTATTTATATGTACACAGATATATATATAGCTTGATTATGTAGAAATCATGAAATTTTTACATTTAAATCAGTCCTGTTTATTAGATGTCAATTAGATGTCAATTAGACCCAAAGAAAGCTTTGAAAAAACAAAAGTAGCTAAGTGTGGGTGGGAAGCTATTCCCTAATTAGGGAAGAGTATTGTGAAGTCCCTGATACCAGAAACAACTGGGAATAAAGAGGATCACTGACCCTTTTAGTGAAAGGGACCCAGTGAGGTCATCTTATTCATCTCCCTGTCCCCATGAAGATACCAAGTGAAAACTTTCCAAAGAAAGGATTCTGTCCTACTTTTAAGATGTTTTATTTTAAAAATTTAGTTTTGATCATCTTTGTGTAATGCCACTTGGTATTCAACCATACAGCAAAATCCTTCTGTCACAGATCTCACTTTGTATGGGACACAGATAAGATAATGGAGTTATGAACGATGTGTGATAAAGAATGACACTGATGGGTGCTGTAAGGCTGAGCGGAGGGTGGGCTAGTAGTTTGCAGAAGGGCTCATGGACAAATAATATATCCTGTGTAAATTTGTGTCCCATCTTCAAAAGGGAGATTTCAGAACCTCTAGTCATTAACATTACTATCTAAAAACTCTTTCTAATTGGGAGAAGTTTTCCTGTCTAATATGAATCCCTTCATTATTGTTAATATTATTTATTTCCAGAAGAGACAAAATAGTATATGTTATGACATATCAACCTGCCTACATTGGAGGCACAAAAAATTCATTTGTACATTGAAACTTCTACATAGCCTCTACTTTCAAGTTGACGTAATTGTAGGTTTAGATGCAGTTGTAGAAGCAATACTCCCATGTACTCTTTACCCATTTTCTCCAGTGGTAATATTTTGCAAAGCTGTAGTATAATATCACGATCAGGAAATTGACATTGATAAAATCCACCAGTTCAGGTTTTGCCAGTTGACATGTACTTGTGTGTGTGTGTGTGTGTGTGTGTGTGTGTGTGTATTTAGTTCTATGCTATTTTATCACACATGTGTGTCTTACATAAATGGAATCATACCATAAGTAATTTAGGGGGGTGGCTTTTTTTGCTCAGCATAATTTTCTTGAGATTCATCCAAGTTGTTGCATAATAAAAATAGCTCATTCCTTTTTATTGCTGAGTAGTATTCCTCAGTATGGGCATGCCATAGTTTGTTTAACCATTTACCTACTAAAGGACATCTGGGCCATGTCCAGTTGTGTACTATTAGAAATAAAGCTGTTATAAACATTCACGTGCAGGTTTTTATATGAACATAAGTTTTCGCTTTTCTGGGATAAATGCCCAAGAATGAAATTGCTGGGTTTATAATATTGCATATTTAGTTTTACAAGAAACTGCCAAACTGTTTTCCTGAGTGGCTGCACCATTTTACTTTTCACCAGCAGTGTTTATGAGTAATTCCATCTCTCTTCCTCCTCACAAGTATTTGATATTGCCACATATTTTGTTTTGGCCACTTTGATAGGCATCTAGTGATCTCATTGTGGTTTTAATTTGTATTAGTGTGTGATTATGAAAAAATTCAACTACTAAAAGGAAAAAAAAGAAGTGTAACAGATGTTCATTAAGAAATCCTTTGACTACTCTGTTCCCTCAAGTTGTGGAAGGACCTCATAAAGTCTTCCAAAGATAGATTGAAAGAATGCTCTGTGGCATACAGCATTAAGAATGTTTGCCTGCCAGGTAGGGTTCTAATAATACTCTTGTAATATGTATAGAAACCCTAAAGAGTAAAGCTTGCTTTTAAAGATCTTGAAGCTCTATGCAAATTATCATGTTTATGCATCACAATCATTTTCTAAAATAAAGAACATTTGAATTTTCCTACCTTGCAATCTCAGATCAAAGATAAGCTTAAGACAGCATTCTCCAAAATGTATTCTCCAGAACTCTTGCTCTTAGAGATGTTCATGGATGTTATGGGGAAAAAGGTGAAACCCAGTAAAAATGGCTTTATGAGAAATTAGAATATGAATAATCATGTGAAACTATGGGAGGCATACATACCATGCAAAAGAATATGCATATTCAAACCACAGAATCCCTCTTTGCTTAGGAGCCTTTTGTCAGGCGAGTGTCCCATTAAATAAATTTTGGTGATGCTGACCTAGAGAAAAGCTTTTGTTCTGCAAATGTAATATAAAAGTGACACCAGAAATCAATCAGCTGTCCGTGCATAGTTAAGCAGTTTTCTCTATGCAGGATAAAAATGACAAAAACGTTTACCCTTATCTATCATTTCTTAACTTTATTGAACAACTTCAAGAGCAGGGGTCTGGGCTGTGGTGTGCCATCAGCCAGGGTCGAGCATGGGAACCCCTCCATGTGATCTGGGAGGGGGCGTCTTGGCTAGAAGCCAAGTCAGAAAGCCAGGCAGGCTGCCCATGAGAAAGTTTCAGGCAGAGAGGAAGAAACTGGGTATGTGCCAGTGGGAGGAAACCGAAATTTTCATTAAAAATTTTCACAGATGTTATTACCTTTCTACTATTTGACTTAGCAATTGCAGTTGTTCTCCATCAGAAAGAGCAAAGGTGGGAGGAAGAGCCTGGAGGAACTCCCTTGGTAAATGAGTGCAGGGGCCACAACTATTTATGGAGCTGAGACCCAGGGGCTTAGGCCCAGGGAGAGAGCTGTTAAAGGTGGCTCTGTATGAACATGGTTTCTCCTTCACATTAGACCTCTTTTCCTGGGTGGAAGAGACTGCATGTTGCTGGGCTTACCCATATTGGCTCTGAGACATTTCTCAAGTGGCAAGAAGAGTCTTATGACCATTTCTTTGGAAAACCAGATGCTATGGTTTGATTGGATGCTGCAGGGGTTCAACATTTCTGTCACCACAGACTTGTAATATGCCATCCTATAATGTCTAGGCTATCAGATAGACATGCCAAAGTCCAAGAACTCTATCCCATGACTTCTGACTTTCGACTTGTCTCAAAGGGTATGCTGTTGTTGATGGTTGAGTCCTTCTTAAAACAGATTTTTATTCTTTTTTATTTTTATTTTTTTAAAGATTTTATTTATTTATTTGACAGAGAGAGACACAGTGAGAGAGGGAACACAAGTAGGGGGAGCAGGAGAGGGAGAAGCAGGCTCCCCGCTGAGCAGGGAGCCCGATGCGGGGCTCGATCCCAGGATTCTGGGACCATGACCTGAGCCGAAGGCAGACGCTTAACGACTGAGCCACCCAGGCACCCCTTAAAACAGATTTTTAAAAATACTATCAGGTGAGGATGTTATCCACAAAATTTTAGGATAGGGGCTCTTCAGGATGCCATTCAGTAAGTTCTGGAAAATTATTGAGGTATTACATAGACAAATGACTTTCTTGTGTGTTCAAAATGAGTTGGGCACCTTTAGAAAGCCATTCTCTACTTGCTTCTTTCTAGAGACAAAGTTGAAGGTGTCTCCAAGTACAGATTTCATAAAGGTTCGTCCTGTATAGAACTGGTTCAAGAACTAAGGGCTCATGTGTAGAGAGGGTGGTAAAGAATGTTGACTGTACTGAGATCTGAATAAGCCTGGAGGAGGTAGACTTTTCTCCCTTCTTCTTCATTACAAAAAGCCCTGAGGCTTATACAGGGAGGATGAAGGTCTGAACAAACCCCCACTCCAATGTGATTTTTGATATATTGTCATAAGCACAGGTCCTGCAGAACAGATCGATTCCATAGTGATACCCCTTATGTGAGGATCCATAGTCCCTCCTTTTCCTCCTCCTCCTCCTCTACCTCCTCCTCTGCCTCCTCCTTCTCCCCCTCCTCCTCCTTCTTGTGGCTCTTAATATGGTGGCAGACATCTTAAGGGAAACAGTGGATGAGGGTTATTAAGGAGATATATGGTCACAGCCATCTATGGACAACATAGATGTTTCTATGGGGAAACATAGGTGAGGGAAGCTTCTCCTAGTCCCCTTCTTGCAGCTTGAAACAGACCCTGTTGCCCCATCATTGTGTTTCCATGCTTAGTTTATTTTCTGGAGCCCCCTTGGACTGGGTGGGGAGCCAGGACTGCTGTATCTGGGCTTGGTCTGTCACTTATATAAGTCTCGTTACCTTAATGTAGAACCAGGAACCAGTGATTTTGACCATATCTGGGATGCAGAAAATCCTTCCTATGGCCAACAAAGGGGGCACAATGCAGGGAGGGCCCAACGGTTTCCTGGCAGTTGGATTGTATCTCATGGATATGGCATCTTTGGATGAGTGGGCTGACCTGCTGTGGAGCAGGCACAAATATACATTTTGCTTTTCTGGGCACCAGTGGGTTGTGAGGGTGCTACTATATGGGGCCCCTTTTCTCCTTGGTGTGGAGGGCTGGGGACCAAGCAAATGGTGAACAGAAGGTTGATGGAGCAGTTTGGCTCACAGGCTCAGGTCAACTCATGATGCAGGGTCTCTGGAATCCTCAGAGCTTTATCTGATTTTGCTCAAGACCTGGCTGAGAAGCCAGAATTCTAGGGTTCAGTGGGCCACCAATTCTGTCTCTGACACAGCCTATAAATGGCTTTTCTGGCTACCTCCTAGCTGTCAGGAGCCCTGGTCAACTTTTTGCAGCAGCCTGCCACCAGAGGAAAGGAACTGCCCACTTTCTGCATTTTCTGCCATAAATGGGAAGAAATATGACAGGATTTGAGTTGTTTTTCTCCCCTGTGGGATAGAGTATTTTAGTTTTGATTATTTGTACCCTGCCTCATTCCACAAAGAATATGAGGTGGCTTACACAAATGCATGTAATATAAAGGAATGAAAATAAATAATTGAATGAGTCAGGGTGATGTGAAAATATTAATAAAATGAAGCCTTAAGTAATTTTATCACCCCAAAATACATACCCCATGGTATGTATCCTAGGATTGGACCACAAATGTGTACCTATGGTGGAAGGAAGTTAAAGTCCCAAAACACAATTTAATAAAAGCAATTCTAACAGGGGAAAAAAATTAATGCAGTCTTTGAAACTAGAACCCTGACTTGTTTGGGATGTAAATTATACAAGACCAACTTTTTCATTTTTCTTTATTAGCTTTAATATGTTATTTGATTCATACAAAAGAATATTCATAACCTATATGTAGTTATAAATTACAGTAATATAGTAAAAAGCCAGGATCCTGCACTCAACCAGAGAACGATACATTCTATAACTTTTATCTGCCTCTGTGCTCCCTCCTCATTCCCTTGTCCTACCTCTCCTCTCCCACCAGAGAGAATCACTATCCCGAATTCTCTTTATCATTCTCTGGATTTTTTGTTTTGTTTTATTCCAAATGTATAAATACATAAATGATATTTTTTCAGTTTTGCTTTTTTGAAGTTTTGTTAAAATAATATGCAGATTGAAGTCTTCTGGGATTCTTCTTTTCCATTCAACATTGTTTCCAAGAGTCCATCATGTTGTTGCATGTACCTGTAGTTCACTCTTCTTTACCTGTGTGACCACCTTTTAATGAATATACCAGCCTTAATCTATTTTTTGACCCTTTAGGCTTCTTCCAGTATTGTGCTACTATGAACAATGGTGCTGAAATCATTTTTGAATATGTCTCCTGGTACACATATTCAAGAGTTTCTCTAGGGTACACATGTAGGAGTAGAATTATAAAATATACTTTATAAGATAATGCTAAAATGTTTTCCAAAGCAGTTGTGCCAACGTACAATCCTGCTAGTGCAGTATGACCTTCCTCAAATCCTTATCCTCTCCAACATTTGATATCGTCAGACATTAATTTTTGCCCTATAGTGGCATAAAAATTATCTCACATGGCATTAATTGCATTTCCTTGATTAGTAAGGCAGTTGAATTTCATGTATTTATTTGTTTTATACTTTTTCTCTTCTGTGAAGTATTTTTTTCTTATTTTGCATATTCTTTCATTGGATCTTTTTCTTATTGATGTGTAAGAATATTTTACATTTCTTCTCTTAGGCCAACTACTTTTTTCCTAGCCAGGAAATTTCATTTACTCTTATGACTTCAAATTTTTTTCTATATGCTGATTACTCACAAATCTAAGTATTCAGTTCAATACTTTCTTTTGAGCGTCACACCCATGAATCCAATTGCATACTCAACAACTTTACTTAGCTGTCCCATAGGAAATTTGTGGCTCAACATGTCCAAAATTGAGCTCATCATTCTCCCACCCTGGCTGAATTCTTTCATCTTGTTTTCTATCTCAGGGATATCACTACCAAGAACTCAGGTGTCCAAGCCCCAAACCTAAGTGTGGTTTTTGACACTAGCTCTCTCTTATATGCTATGTTCAATTAATTAGGATACTAATTCCTAAATATCCCTTGAATCCATTCCTGTCTCTACATATCCAATGCTACTTCTTTATTCATTAATCACAGGAAACCCTAATCACTACAGAGCCCTCCTAACTGAACTTCTGGCTTGCAGTCTTGCTTCCCTCCAATCTATGCTCCATGCTGGAGCCAGAGTGATATCTTTCTAAAGCACTTCATGTGGTCAAGTTACTCCCTTGTTAAAAAGTTTTTATGGCTTCTATTTCTTACAAAGGTCCAAACACATCATGGCTCAAAAGACTCCATCTGACCCCAGTTTACCTCTTGTTCCTTATCTCTTGCCATGTCCTCTGCTTGTTCTGTGCTCCAGTTATGCCCAGATATGATGGAAGCTGTCTTATCTGATAAGATTAATAAAAAAAGTTGAGTAAAAGAGAGAATCATACAAAAATGATATGTGATGTGTATTTTATTTTAACTCAAAACACATAAATGTGTGTTTGTTCAGTAATGTTTTGAAATAGGACCAAGAACTTGGAGTGTGAGTAAGTTGATTGGTGTTGAGAGTCATCTTTCTTGCATAAACCACACCAATAATGGATTATTTATGATTTCCAGTTACAGTTTTTTAAAAAGTAGATCATAGACTTGACACTTGCAAAACAATATCAGTGCATAATTCTTTTACATTTTAAAGACTTTTTTCTCCCCACCAAATGGTTAAAAGTGTTTCATCCACATCTAATTTGATAGTATTTTCTTTTTAGGATGCATCTGTATGAAATTTTTCAAAGAATTCTACTTAGTATAAAAACCACAACTTTCTTTTTGCAATTATTTTCATGAGGTTACATGATATCTAATTAAGTTATATAATTAAAATAATATTAAAACTGGCATAAACAGCTTTGGGAACAAATACAACTGACCCTTGATAAACATGTAACTCATCTGGTGGAGCAGAAGTACACAGGCTCAGCAGTCATGCATGCTCTGTGTGTGGTGGGCAATTTGTTTTGCAAATTAATATAAGAAAAGGCTGGTTAAGAAAATGTCTACTTTATTTGCAGTCCTTTCAATCCTCATCTCTAGGCTTTTGCCTAAGCAGTTTCTTCTGCTTGGGATCCTATTTCCTAATTAAGTTCACTCCTAATTCTTCTTCATGTCTCAATGTACCTATCACTTCATCTGATAAGCCTTTTCTGACTCCCCAGAACATGGATAGAAACCTCACTATGTGCTACCATAGGTTTCTGTCTTTCTGTCTTAGGTTTCTCAATGTTTTTGGGCCAGATGGTTCTTTCTCATTGGGGTCTGTTTTGTGTATTGTAAAATCAGTAGCATCCCTGGTCTCGCCTAGATGCCAATAGCACTCTTTCCCAAGTCACAATAATCTAAGAGGTCTTCAGATATTATCAATGTGCCTGGGGGACAAAATTGCCCTGATTGAGAACCACTGCTCTAATTTATAAATGTTCATTGAATAACCAAATGACCTTATTACTTGGACTGACACAGAATCAAACAGCAACAAAGCAGCATATAAATTCAGGAAAGCACATAGGTGCTATTTCAGACAATATTTCCATGCTGTAAAATACATTTCAGTGCATTTTTTATCTGGAGCAGTGCTGACAACCTAGGAAGTTGTTTTTACTGTCTATAGGAGAAGCTTGTTAGTGATGTTTTGTATATTTTAAATTATTTTTTAGCATACTACAAGTCCTTCTCTCCTTCATTCTATTTTGCCATCTGCCAAATCTTAGGCCTTCATAGTGGGAAAGAAATACTCTATTGGTCAACTGAGATCTACCAATACATTTCCAAGTAAATTTTGAATTCCATGCTCCTTAAGTTTGTGAAGGAATGAATATATGTAAATAAGGAAGGGTGGTTTAGAAGTGCAGTTAGTTTAGCACCCTGTCCTATTCTATAGTCTCTCTGTACTTGAAAACAAAGCTCATCAAAAGTGTGTATCACTTTCCATATATCCTTGGCACTATCTCACCTACCTATAAAACCTTTAATCATTTGTTTGACAAATATTCCTGAGCACCTAATGTGTGCCTGACACTGGATTAAATGCTGGCCATTATAAATATGCTATGTAATCTACCTAAAAATAAGTTCAGGCTATAGGGACATTAGTCTACCTTTGGGCTAAATGCTGGTCCATATCCTCCATGTTATCTAGCTTATGCCTCACTTGATTTAAGGAGATGTTAAAGATGATTCAGAAGACAAAGAAATGGCCAAAAGGCTAAGGAATTGCTAAGATCACTGAGGTTCTCTTTTGTGAGAGAATTAGTGCTGAGTGACAAGACTCATCTAGAAAAAGATGATGTACAAGTTCAGCTGCATAGACATCACAGACATCCTCCTGACTTGCATGCTGTCACCCACTACAGGTGACTGGTAGTTTCACCCACCTAACCTGAGACTTGGTACCTATGCTTTTCTATATTTGTGTGCTGGCATTTTGGTTTTCAGGGCCTAAGGAATTCTCACTATGAAATCCCTACCTGCTGATATTCTATGTGAGGAAGATGGGTTTCCATGAACATTCTCAGGAATAACTGTTGTGGTTTATGATTCTTTTCCCTTGAACTGCTGGAAATAGGTTTGATGACAAACCTCAGAAGGGCATGTTGGTTTCTGTTAACTTATCACCTACAGAGCATCAGAGGGAACTTCCTGCTGGCCTCCCTGCTCTGGTCCACCCTAGCTTCATTTTCCATCTCTGGATGCTTCCACCCATGCAAACATACACATGGTGACTCTGGGACAGATACACACATGTGAAAAGAACATGAGGCAAAATCTCCCCTCTGATTCTTTGTTAGGAGGGGAAAGGAACTTTCAAAGCTTTAAAAACCACCCTGTTTATCCTCTAATTTTCACACAAGTGCAGGTACCTCAGTCATCAACATGGTGTCCTTTGGGTTTTCTTTGTGTTTGCTCATGGACATGAACTACAGCTATGGAAGATCTGCAGAAGACACTCCAAGAAGAACAGAGCCTCATACCCCTAAACCCCCCTGAAAATAGTTTGTCAGTTGTTTGATGGAGAAGTGGCATTGGTAGATGACCAGAGCTTTCCACACTGGACTGACAGGCTCCCTGTTATCTTACCAAGTCCTCTCACTTTGCCTTGTGAGCTTCTGATTTTGGACCGCCCATCTCCATTCCCACCCTAGTTCAGGCTGCCACCTGCTCATGTCTGCATCATTGTGGCAGAATCCCAACAGCTCCCTTTTCTTCTGATCCCTCTGTCCACTCTCCTCCCCAGCTGCTGGCTGTCCTATGTACTGAGGAAGACCAATTTTTCCAGGATTGTTCTTGCAGGATCTGGTCATGGTCATGTCACACTTGGCTCTGGTTCACGTCCAACATTGTTTTCCACGGGAGATCAGGTTTACATGAACACCAAGCAGTGACAAGAAAGACAGCTGCTGCCTGAAAGAATATACATAGTAACAGAGAAATGACTTTGAAAATGTTGTTGGTGGTAGAAGGTCAGTGGGAGGCACTAGAGGCAGAGGTGGGGTTAGGGAGGAAGGGGGCAAAGGGCAGGGTTTATTCAGCAGCCCCACGAAAAGGAAGTGTGTCCACAATGCCAACTCTGATCACTTGGTGATGCCTTTTTGGATGCTGTGCTGAACTGCACTCTTGTTCTGTGGTAAAGAGTGATGGTGGTCAATTGTCAATGCTTGTGGTTGGTGCAGCAAGAGGGATTTCCCTCCCCTGAAATAAATGAGTGTATATTCCCTAAAAAGTGGGCATGGGGAAAGTCAATGACCAGGGGCCTGTTTGGAAGAGAAACAGCAGATCTGAATAAATCAACTTTCATTTTCACCACTTGGTTCTAGAATGAGGGTCACCCACGTCATCAAGCCTAAAGTTCTCTGGATTTCAGGATTTACCTCAGCCTGGCTCAGACCAATTTTAATTCCTACTTCTCCACATAACCCTTTTGCTGAGGTCAGGCATATTACCTTTTTAGTTCTTGAAGGCAGTTCCCACTGCTTGCTCCTATATCTTGAGTCTAAGCCCTACTACCCCTTCCCCTGCTTCCTGAAAGTACTTGCTGTCAAAGCCAGGTTCAGGACTGCTTCTTCCACAAGCTATGCGGACAGCTCCACCCATGGGGATATATCTCTTTCCCCTTTGTGCGTCTCCATCCCCCACAGTGCACACACTCCAGATTGGCACTGAGTCTTCCCCCCATGTCTTCTTGTGTGTTAGGTCTATCCTATAGACTGAGCTCCAGACCACAGACCGTGTTCTGCTTTACCAAGCCCCGAGGACAGGGCCAACTTGTGGGAAGTGCTTGGTAACCACCTGTTGAGATTCTGTTTTCATTCAAAAGTTTGCATTGTAGGTGTGTCACACTCCAGGTTGCCTACCCAATGTGCATTCCCCTCTTCTGCCTTGGCCACATAACACAGTTTTTTCAGTAGTGTTATAACCAGCTAAAAAGCTACTTTTCCCTGTCTACTATATAGCTAAGGGTTAACAATGAAAGGCAAGCAAACACTGTTGGGCAGGACTTGTGGGCAAGTTTCTTAAGAGGAGGACAGAGACAGGTGTTTTAAAAATATTTTCTTCCAGTTTGTGGCTTGTCCTTTTATTTTCCTAACAATATCTTCCAAAGAGTAAAAGTTTTTAGTTTTGATGAAGTCCAGTTTTTCACTTCTTAATTTTATACGTCATGCTAATTGTGTCACATCTAAGAAGTCTGCCTAACCCATGGTCACAAAGATTTTCTCTTATGTTTTCTTCTAGAAAATTCCAGTTTTAGCATTTCCTTTTGTGACCATGAGCCAGTTTGAGTTAAAGTTTATATAAGGTGTCAGGTACAGGGTCAAGGTTAATGTTTTCTTTTTTTTGCAAAGGGATGTTCTATTATTCTCAGCACCATGTATTGAAATGATCCAAGTTCTTTTTTTTTTTTTTTTTTAAGATTTTATTTATTTGACAGAGAGAGCACAAGCAGAGGGAGAGAGAGGGAGAAGCAGGCTCCCCGCTGAGCAAGGAGCCCGATGTGGGACTCGATCCAAAGACCCTGGGATCATGACCCGGGCCGAAGGCAGCCGCTTAACTGACTGAGCCACCCAGGAGTCCCATCAAGTTTTTTTTTTTTAATTTAATTTTATTATGTTATGTTAGTCATCATACATTACATCATTAGTTTTTGATGTAGTGTTCCATGATTCATTGTTTGAGTATAACACCCAGTGCTCCATACAATACATGCCCTCCTTAATACCCATCACCGGGCTAACCCATCCCCCCACCCCCCTCCCCTCTAAAACCCTCAGTTTGTTTCTCTGAGTCCATAGTCTCTCATGGTTCGTCTCCCCATCTGATTTCTACCCCCTTCATTTTTCCCTTCCTACTATCTTCTTCTTTTTTTTTTTTTTTAACATATAATGTATTATTTGTTTCAGAGGTACAGGTCTGTGATTCATCAGTCTTACACAATTCACAGTGCTCCTTATAGCACATACCCTTGACAATGTCCATCACGCAGCCACCCCATCCCTCCCACCCCCCACCACTCCAACAACCCTCAGTTTGTTTCCTGAGATTAAGAATTCCTCATATCAGTGAGATCATATGATACTTGTCTTTCTCTGATTGACTTATTTCGCTTAGCATAATACCCTCTAGTTCCATCCACGTCATTGCAAATGGCAAGATTTCGATTTTTTGATGGCTGCATAATATTCCATTGTATATATATACACCACATCTTCTTTATCCATTCATATGTTGATGGACATCTTGGCTCTTTCCATAGTTTGGCTATTGTGGACATTGCTGCTCTAAACATTGGGGTGCATGTACCCCTTTGGATCACTACATTTGTATCTTTGGGGTAAATACCCAGTAGTGCAATTGCTGGGTCATAGGGTAGCTCTATTTTCAACTTTTTGAGGAACCTCCATACTGTTTTCCAGAGTGGCTGCACCAGCTTGCATTCCCACCAACAGTGTAGGAGGGTTCCCCTTTCTCTACATCCTTGCCAACATCTGTCATTTCCTGACTTGTTAATTTAGCCATTCTGACTGGTGTGAGGTGGTATCTCATTGAGGTTTTGATTTGTATTTCCTTGATGCCAAGCAATGTTGAGCACTTTTTCATGTGTCTGTTGGCCATTTGGGATATCTTCTTTGGAAAAATGTCTGTTCATGTCTTCTGCCCATTTTTTGATTGGATTATTTATTCTTTGTGTGTTGAGTTTGATAAGTTCTTTATAGATTTTGGATACTAGCCCTTTATCTGATATGTCATTTGCAAATATCTTCTCCCATTCTGTCAGTTGTCTTTTGGTTTTGTTGACTGTTTCCTTTGCTGTGCAAAACCTTTTTATCTTGATGAAGTCCCAATAGTTCGAAATGATCCAAGTTCTAAACTAGCATTAGAGACCTCTGTTGATGGGCTTTAGGGGGTCCTAGAACCACTTGAAATGGAATGTAACATTTAGTAAGTGCACTTGGGAATGGGAGGGAAGAAGTGGAGATGATCCCCATGATTCACCAGTTTCTGGAAGGGGCCCCTGACCCTCAAATGGTGAGGGTCACCACTCTTATGTCATTCAGCCTTTGTCTTCACTCACTAAACAAAGGCAGCCACAGAACAGAAGGAAAGATGTCAAAGACTGTGTGTGAGCTGCTTTGGAGTTCCTGGGAAGAAAATGATATGATCCCTTGGGAGTAAGCCTGTACAAACATACACAAATTCTTGGTAATAGTATTAAAGCTGAGGCTATAAAACCTTGTAAAATCTGATACTAGGCATCTTTAACATAACACATAATTCAAAGCAACTGTGTGGTTGTTTCCAAGTTCATTCTTCTGGGCCACTGTGTTTTAAATGGATGAAACTTACTGAGCAAGAATGTTTAAAACCCACGTTGAAAACGAAACTTTAATTAAAAGGATTTTGTGAATCTTTCCAAAATTAGTATTCTGAATTCAGAATCTTGTAATCCCCAAATGTCAACTAGCTGCAATCATCAGAGATCATCCCTTACCTCACTGGACTGGTCATGAGGCTCTGCCAGTGGTGAACTGCTTAATGTCTACCACCCTGGTTTGGAGCCACGGCAGGCCCTTTCCCATGGGGTGAGGAAATTAAATATCTTCCTAATGGGAGAGCAAGCTAGACTCCCATTGGCCTTCCATTCACTGTGGAACTTCTTGCCCCACATTTTCCAAGTTTTTGGTCAGGCCACACATTGATGGACCTTTCCATGTCCCTGCTTCCCGAGGAGCACTCTATTGTGACTCAGACTAAGTCCACAGTCTCCCTTGATCCATGGAACTTACAGAACCAGAGGACTGGAAGGAATCTTGGACATTAGCTGCTCTGACGCCTTTAATCTTCAGTGGATAAATTGGAGCCCAGATAAGTGAAGTCATTTGCCCAAGGTCATACAATTAGAGGTAGAACTGGCACTAGAAGCTGGGCATCCTGACTGCCAAGCCAGCATTCTTTCCATTATACACGAAATAGAAAAATGGAAAAGCAAACAGACCTAGGAGTCAGCCAGACCTGAGTTTGGATTCTGACTTTTTGCTTGTAACCTATGTAACTTTAGGAAGGTCAGTTAACCTTTCTAAGCTTCAGTGTCCTCATTTGAAAACAGAGATAAATATTCAGCAAATATTGATTAAGCATTTTTTCTGGACTGGTACATGCTGTTTTTGGTCCTGGGTACATAGTAGGGAATGAGACAGGCTGAGTTGCTTGGCCCAAGATGCAGAGTTTACATCCTAGTATATGTGAAGGATAATAGAAATACCTCATTAAATTAGGTGGTAAATATGAATGTCTTAATATGATTCTTGGCAGAGTCAGCTTTTAATAAAGGGCAATAGCCATTATAATTTTCATTAACATTATATATTCCAAATATATATAAATTCACTGTCTCTCCAAATAAGGCAAACTCCTGGGGTGGCAGGGCCTGGTCTCAGTTTCTTACCCAGTACCAGAGTATCTAGGGTCCTCTGGGCAGCCCCTGATAATCTATTTGTTGACCAGAGTACTGCACTAACCTACCTTTAAACTCCCAAGTAGGGTCCTCACTTCTGAACTTCTGTGACAGCCTATTGATTAATCCAGATGCATATATCCTTAGTTTCTCAGCTGGGATCTCTTCTGAAAGACTACAGAAGCTGGTGATCCTCTGCCAGCCCCTTGTGCCCTGCAGCTGACACTTCCCAGTGGATCACTCAGCTCCTTTCTCCTCTGGTTTCTGAGCCATGGCCACCAGGCCCTGCTTTGGCTCTGGCTCTGGCCTGCCATTTGGCCCCCTGATCCCCCATTTGGGATTGTTTTCTCCCTCTTATTCAGCCCTGATGTCCTCCCTGGCCCCCTCATGTTGCCCATGACACAGTTCCTGCCAACACTCTAGCATAAACCCTCAGGGCAGGAAGTTCTCTCCTTGTTTCAGTGTCATCTCATCCCCAGGCCCTCAGTTCATTCTGGGTTAATGGGACTGCTGGTGGAGAGTAAAGCTCTTGGCTTTAGATGCTCATAAACTCTACTTTATCCACCATCCCCTCACATATAGGGCAGGGTGAGCCATGGCCTGAGTTGCTGGGTATGGAGATAGCTGTTTAAAAAGGAGAGAAAGTGGGAATTAGAATGGCCCAAGCACACGTAGCAGAGTGCTCTCAAAATCACGTCTCTCCTTGTACTGCCAGATCTCCGTGGTGTTATTGTGAATTTTTCCTGATATATTGGTGTCTACTACCCCAGTTGAACCCCCAGGTTCTCCAAACAGAGGAGGTTAGGGTTGTAAAATGAGGAATATAAGTTTAAGTGGGTGTGTTTCTATGTAACAAACCCATTTCTCTATAGTCCTGGTCTTTCCACTTTCTCCTTGGTAAAGGTAATTGAAAATTAGGTAATAACAATAGGTAACACTTATGGAGTACTTGGAGATACTATTCTAAGTAGTTTAGATATATTAACCTATTTAAGCTTCAAAACAACCCTGTAATAGGCACTATTATAATTCACTTTATTATAGATAAAGAAACTAAGGCACCAGGAGTTTAAGTAATTGGTTCAAGGGCACACAGCTGAGATACGTTCCTGGCAATTTAGCTCCTGAGCCATCATACAATACTACCCATGATCCACTTATTTCTCAGTAATTCACATAAGAGAAATGCCTTTTATACCAGGCAAGAGCAGTAATTTAACATGAGTGCACATTCCATCCACATATTATTGTCAGAAACTGTTACTAATACAGCAAAGGAATGGGAGGAGCAATGATAGGTGTCAGGCTGCAGTTTTCCTCCTTGTTGCTTTTGGGCAGGAAGGGCACCTACTTCTCTTCCCTTGGGAAGTTAGGCTACAGCCTATCATATCTCCTTAGTGGAAACCTCTGGCCCATCCAACTGGGAAGGCTCCCTCCTTGTCCAGACTATCTCTGTTAAAAACAACAACAACAACAAAATTGTTAAAAAAATCCCAGAAGACTTGTAAATTAAGGTGTTTTTTGAATGCGAAGTGATTATTCTGACTGGTGAGCTGGGCACGTATAGCTCAGCCTCTTCTCCCTCTTCTCCTTGTATCTGCCAAAGCACTCCTATTATGTTCTGCTTCTGGAGGGTAGGCCCTGCCCTTGCACATGAGGCATACCTCATCTAGAACTTCCATGGCTGGATGGTTTAGTCTGTTGAATTTCAGAGTTCAGTGTTAGGAAGCTCATTGTTGCAGCACATCTAAGCCATGTTTTCCAATGCCTATTTCAGTAATGAAGTTGGTATTTTTATTTTCCTTTTTCAGTTGGTTACAAACATAGACAGGGATAAGGGGAGCTAACTATTTCCTTTCCTATTACTAGAGTTGGCCAAATCAGTCATGAGTTATTGTTTAAAAATACATAGGTACATATGCACAAATGCACATATGTAAAGAGCTATACATTAAGAATTACAAATGTTTCAGGGAAGGCTGCATTGGTGGTTTTACTTTCTTCCTCCAGGCTGAATCTTCTGTGCTTGGAAGCTGGGCTACTAGGAAGTGGAGGAAGTCTGAGTGTTCTAAACTAAATGATCTACTGTTCATAGAACTGAGTTTTCCCTAATCTGTCTTTCTAGCTAGTCAAGATGGAATGCAGAAGTAAGCATAAAGCAGGGGCAACTTGAGGTTGTCAGTAGTAGTGCCAAAACAATGCTGGGCTAGAGTCAAAAACAAATGTGAGTTTTGGTTAGCTTGGGTTTGGATCTCAAATCTTGGCACAGAGGAAACACTTAACTAGAAAGATGAACATGTATGTACCATTTAGAAAATAGTTGTTCACTATCATAGATTAAATGTTTGGGCACTATACAGGGCACTAGGTTCTTTCCATTATATGATGTTAAGGACATAGCATATTAAGTATGGATATATGATATAGTCACTGTTTTTAGGTAGCTTACAGCTGAACTGGAAAGACAAATACACACCCATGATACAAAGATTGACTATCATATATACTCAAAGAGCCAAAAAGCTAAAGAGCTAAAACATGAACAAACACAAAGGAAATCAGGAAAATAATGTAAAAAACACAATAAGAATATTATAAAATAGATATAAAAATTATATAAAGGAACCAAACAGAAATTCTGAAATTAAACACACACACACACACACACACACACTCACTCACACACACACAACTAGGGATTTCAACAGCAGATTTGAGTATGCAAAAGAAATAATAAAGAAAGTAGGATGATTAAAATTATTATCAGCAGAAAGAAAAAGGAAGGAAGAAAAGTGAACATAACCTAAGGGATTGTGGAACCATCAAGTGGACCAACATATTTGTTAAAGGTGTTCCAGATGGAGAAAAGAGAGAAAGGAGCAAAAGATTATTTGAAGAATTAATGGCTGAAAACATCTCAAATTTGATGAAGGACATAAATCTATAAATCCAAGAAGTTCAATTAACTCCAAGTAGGATAACTCAGAGATCCACAGTAAGACACATTATAATCAACTTGTTGAAATTACAAGAAAAAGAGAGAATCTTGGAAGCAGCAAGAGATAAACCAGTCATCATGAACAAGGTATTCTCAGTGAGATTATTAACCAAATTCTCATCAGAAACTTTGGAGGCCAGAAGACAGTGGGATGATATATTTAAAGTGCTGAAAGAAAAAAAGCACTGTCAATTAAGAATTCTGTATCTAGGGCGCCTGGGTGGCTCAGTTGTTAAGTGTCTGCCTTTGGCTCAGGTCATGATCCCAGGGTACCGGGATCAAGTCCCACATTGGGCTCCCTGCTCAGCAGGAAGCCTTCTTCTCCCTCTTCCACTCCCCCTGCTTGTGTTGCTACTCTCGCTATCTCTCTCTCTGTCAAATAAATAAGTAAAAATCTTAAAAAAAAAAAAAAAGAATTCTGTATCTTGCAAAACTACCTTCCAAAAATGAAGGGTAAATTAAGACATTCCTAGATAAACAAAAGCTGAAAGATTTTATTATGACTGATCTGCTCTACAAGAAATGCTAAAGGGAGTTCTCTAGGCTGATATGGAAGGATGCTAGATTGCAATTTGAAGCTGTATAAAGAAATAAAAATCTCCTGTAAATTTAAATGCATGGATAAGCATAAAAGCCAGTATTATTATAATTTTGGTTTGTAAGTCCTTTTTATTTTCTACAACATTTGAAAGACAACTATATAAAAAGGAATTATAAATTTATGTTTTTGGGCAATGTTTAAAGATGTAATTTGTGGTACTAATAAAGTCAGGAGCAGAGCTATATAGGATTAATGGCATCCAAGGTCTTTGCAAGATGGCCAGTTGTGCCTTTGTGAGAGAGTTCTATTATCCCCATCACCTCTCACTTGTCATATATATGAGTCTAACATATTAATATTTACTTAATTATTTAATATTGGTATATAATTAACACACAACATTATATTTAGTTTCAGGTATACAACATAATGATTTGCTATTTGTATACATTGTGAAATGACCACCACAATAAGTCTAGTTAACATTCATCACCATACATAGTTAGAATTTTTTCTTGTGATGAGAACTTTTAATATTAACTCTCTTGGCAACTTTCAGATACATAATACATATTATTAACTATAGTCACTTTAAAACATATGTTTATATTTAGGCTTTGAAAATTGGATGTGGACAAACAGTGCATATATTTATTGTGGTAGTGAGTCTTTTATTTTTCTCTTTGAAAAACAAATTGATGATTTATTTTATAATCAATGGTGTATGTAAATAGGTTAAATATGGTAGTGATCCTAAGATTTAAATGGTGTGTTGAAGATCATAAAAGAATTATCTGTTTAAGGGAATTAAGGGAGGGAATTAAGAAAGAGAGTCTTCTTGGTGCTGACTTCTGGGGCTGGCTGGAAAGTGGCAACACAGATTAGAAGAAAGGAGGAAGGTTCACATTTTAGGTAAAGAGAATAGACTAAGTAGAGACGTGTGTTGAGAAATAAATGTGGCAGTCACTATTTCAAGATCTTTATGTATGTTCACTCACAAACCTCATGATAAGCCTATTATTATTAACCACACTTTACAAATGAAGAAATCCAGATACAGAAAAGATAATCCCTGCAAGGTCACACAACTAATAAGTGGCAGAGCTATGATTTAAACCTAGGTAGTCTGGTGAGAGTCCACCCTCCAGCTACTACTGGTTTTGCCTGTTCCTGATCCTGGTAGAAGAGGAGCCCTTACAAAAAGGGAAAGAGAAAAAGGAAGTAAGTATTTACTGAACACATAAAACTACCAGCAAATGAATTTAAAATAGTTGAACACCATTGTATGGTTGAATATTAGCCAAGGAGTACACAAGAAAGGAAGTTCCTGTGACCATGAGTAGGCTAATTCTTATGTGTATATTTTTATCACTCTATCAAAGAAGCACTATTAGATTTTAGATCTGTCACAGGTGAAGGTGTCTCCCTATGTTTGGAAAACGGTCTCTCTAGATTGAGTGAATCACAGTGTATTTTGGGTGTGTGGATATGGGAATGTCTTGGATAGGCAATGGTTATTAGGTAGCCATAGGTAAATTATTAGGTGCTTGCTTTTATGACTTCCATTACTAAATAAGAAAATTGAGGCTTAGAAAAACAGAGTAACTATCCCACAGCTGGGACCCTAGTGCAGGTCTGTCTGACCCTCAGTGCTCTGAACTCAAGAGTTAGGGAAGTGTGCACCTTTAGCCAGACATATTTCTGGAGCTTTCCTCTAAAAAGCTTGGCAAGTTTTTTATTGCGTTTTAGTAAGGGAGGCATTCTCTTGTTCTTTTATGTGCTGATTAATGCTTTAGAGCCATTCCAAAGGGAGGCTCTGGGGATACAGGACTTCCTGTGTTACCCACAAGCTTGATATGTATATCTTTTATGTCTTCATATAATTGGCTGATAAAAATGTTGACTATGACATGGCCAGAACTGGGAGGTATTTCAAAATAATATCAAAAGACTTGAGTTATGGGCCAAAATCAATAAGATGAAATTCAACTGTGTAAAATGTCAAGTCCTGACTTGAGGTTAAAAAGAATTATATAAATACAAGGTGGTAAAGAGCTGGTTTGAAAAAGGCTTGCAGTTTGGTTGGCTGCACTTAAAATAAGGTGACATTATGAAATAATGAACAAAATAGAGGGTGGATTTTTAGGTTGCATTAAAAGCAGGACTAGTGTCCAGAGCAGGAGAAATGGTACACTATTGACCATGGTGCTGGTCATACCCACCTTAAAAATCATATCAATTCTACCTGAAACTGGATGTTGACAACCAGAGGACTGTGGTCAAAGGGAGTAGGATGGTGAGTGTTGAGAAAACCATGACAAATATGGAATAATTCAGGAAACTTGAAGTAGAGAAGGACCTGGGTCAGAAAAGCCTTTGAGAATAGCTAAGTTACACACTCCCCACTGGGCTCATTAGAACTCTGAATAGCATGCTATTCATTGTCCTCCTTTAGCACCTGTTTGCCATTTAAATGTTTTCTGTCCCGACTGAACTCTCTTATATAGTTTTGAAAAGCTCTAGGATGTTTCAGGAACTACATGGTCCTTTTGCACTGGCTTTACATCATACTCAGTGTCTCTTCCTATTTACAGGAAGTTGTATGGAGCTCTTTATGTACAAACCCAATCCTTCCAAACTTCCCACTCAGCAATATGTCTAGAAGATATTGGCAGTTACAGTATGCATGATGAATTGCAATACAGATAAATCTTACACACTGAGGACAGTGTGGTGGCATATCAGTGCAGGGCACAGAGATGAAATACTCCTTGTTC
This sequence comes from Halichoerus grypus, assembly GCF_964656455.1. Taxonomy (NCBI): domain Eukaryota; kingdom Metazoa; phylum Chordata; class Mammalia; order Carnivora; family Phocidae; genus Halichoerus; species Halichoerus grypus. Next base: position 86,278,020 of record NC_135722.1, on the reverse strand, counting down.
TCCACAGGCTAACCCATGGGTTGTGTCCTTGCCCCTTACTCTCCTGACTCTTTTGGGACTTTGTTCTCCATCATTTCTCTCTCTTTTATTTTCAACACTCTCCCCTTCCCAGCTTTGACTTGAGACCCATCCTCACTTCATTCTGTCCTCTCCCAGCCCAGCTCCCAGCAAATCCTTCTCTTTTCATTAACTTTTTGGGAAAGTTGTCTGCATTCAGACTCTCACTCTGCACAATCCATTTGTCTTTTAAACCCTGAAGCCTGGCTTCTTATGTGCCTTCTGCTGGAATTGTTCTCACTCTGGTCACTGTTCACCTCCCCAGCTGCAACTCTGCAGGACTTTCTCCAGCAGATTTTACTAGAATTCTGCTGTATCTGCTCATCCCTATCACTTTCTTTTCCAAAATCCTTATTTCCTTGGCTTTTGCTCCATATATCTGAACATGTGTTCTCTTTTCCTCACAGAGTTCCTTTTCTTCCACCTCCCCCTTGACTATTGGTGCTTTGTAGGTTCTCATGCTTGACCAGCTTCCCTTCTTACCCTAACACTCTCTGGGGGTGATTTTATCCACTGGCAAAGTTTTAATCATCATTATGTGTAGAAGACTCTCAAGTCTAAATTTCTAGCCCAGACTTCTCTTCTAAGCTTCAAATTCAACAAATCTGAAATGGATGTCCTCTTTTTCTAAAATATACCTGGAATCCTCATTGGTTGGCACAGCCATATAGTCATTCAGACAGAAGTCCGATATTATCTTTCATGCTTGTTCCCTCTGATTCAGTTATCAATTCTTCCTGTTGTTCTTTTCTCAGTTGTTCTTGAACATTCTTTTCTAGTTCATCCCTATAGTCACAGTTTTATTTTTAGATCCTCATCTTGTCTGCCCAGATGAGAGAAACAGCCTCAACACTGACCATGCCTTTTCAGATCTCTCCCTCTCCTGTTCACTCTCTACAGAGCCATCAGAGTGATCTCTTTAAACTTAAACCAAGCACATGACCCCCTACCCCATGACTTCTCCTTTGACTACAGGCTCCACACTTGTGTACGTGTCTATCCATTATCTATCTCTCCAATCATACATCTCACCACTTCTGGCCTAATTCCTTTCCCTCAGCAACAAGGAATGGCAGCCATGTTGTCCCCTTCTTCTGCACCTGGAGCCCCTGAACTTTGTCTTCTCTGCCTCTCTCAGCTGTTGGAATCTCCTTTTCTCCTCCACAATCTCTTCCCTGCTAGATACTATCAAGACAATCCCTGCTCCTTGCCCCACTCCTGCTTGCCTGTGTCCAGTGATGCAGATATATCTCAGTGCTCAAGGCATATCATCTGTGGACAGATGTCACTCACCACACTGATTTTGCAAACTTATTTTTCCTATAACATTCATTCTTTTTTAAATGGCTGAAGTACATACTTAAGTTGGCAGACTTGGAAGAAAATTTTTCCAATCCCACTAGTCCTAGAAATTCCATTATCAAAATATGAATAGTATTTCCAGTCCCCTTTCTATGTGTATATATACATACAGGTTTGTATATAATTCTTTCAAAATATATCAAGCACTTTCATATGTGCCAGGCACAGGCTCTACTCTCATTCAGCTATGGTCTAGTTGGACAGTCAGATATTCACCAAAGAGTCAACAAATAACTGCTAGATATAGCTCTACATATGTAGTTGACACTATAAAGAAGGAGGGGTACATGGAGCTATGAGGGCATAAGACAAAGAGAACAGACTTGCTCAGGAGATTGAGATGAATGATTTAAGATTTAAAAGAAACTAGGAGTTAACTAGCTCAGAAGTTTTGTATACTGTTGAGTGTAGTCTGCTTACCTTTTTTTTTTCCTTCTGTTTTTGCACTTATGAATAAACAGCAAACATTTTCCTGGTTAAAATTCATTTTTGACAGAAGTATTCTAGGTATAGTATTCAATCAGATAGATATATTGCAGTTTAATAAATTCCCCCAACATTAGATATTTAAGTTTCCTACTTTTTATTATGAATTATGCTGCAGTGAAGATTTTTGCACATATATCTTTGTGTATGTCCCTGATAATTTCCTGAGGATATATTTTCTACAAGTGGGAGTCCCATGTCAAAGGATGAGCACCTTAAAACTTTCGCAAATAACTGCCAAATTGCTCTCTGGAAAGGCTCCACTGATCTACTTTTCCTTCCACCAGCGGTGTGTGGGAAATGCTTGACTCTGCATGTTCATTGGCTCAGGGACTTCTTTTTCTTTTTAAATCTTTGTAGATTTTAACTATTAAGAAAAGTGGCATCTCACTGAAGTTTGAGTTTTAATGTCTTTGCTGGCATTGAGGATGAAGTTTTAAACAGATTTTTGTTCGTGCAATTTTTTTTTTTTAACCAATTGTTTATTTGTGTCACTCTATTGTTTTCTGATTGTCTCAGTATTTGTTTCTCATCTTATTGAAGCAGAGGCTTTTTTGGCTCAATAGAGTACCTAAAGCATGGTAGGTACTATAAGAGGATGTTTTTAAGTGACTGGTTTCTAGGGCTTTACTAGTTACCTGCCCAGAAGGAGGGTGGCAATAGTCAAGCTTGCTCCAGTCTTATTATCTTTGGCACACACCATGATCAGAGAATTAAAATCTTCCTTCTGATCCCTTGAATCATATGATTTGGTCACATGGGCAAGTTTCACTTCTGCTACTACACAGCCCCGTGTACCCACTCTTAAAGATCCTTGAAACGTAAAGAAGAATTGAGCTCAGTGGTCTAAAATGTCTCTTCAATATTATCTTCTCCTTTAAACTTCCAACTCCCAAGGGGTCATCATGAGACCTCCAACTCCGAAGCCACTGACTCTCCCCAAGGAGAAAGGCGTCAGGCAAACTCTGGATAGCTGGCAAAGACCAAGTTAAGCACCCTGACATAGGGGTCCTTAGATCTTTAGATCTATTCCCTAGGAATAATAGTCTTCAATGTCATAAAGAAGAATGAGGATGACTGAAAGGATATAAAAGCATATAACATAAGGAATGATTTAAAGATCTGTGGGTATTTATCCAAGAAAAGAAGTGATTTCAGGAGTGAGAAAACATGAAATCTGTCTTCACTGCACTTTAATTATAAAAGCTGTAAAAACATGAATTTTTATAATGCAAATTGGATATGACATAGTGGGTTAATAAAGGAACATAATTTACTTTGCACACGCTACTTTGCTTGTAAGTTGGTTTGTTGTTCATTCATTCATTCACTCATTTACTTACTATTCATTCATTCAACAAATGTCTTTTAAGTTTTTTTAAAAAGATTTTATTTATTTATTTGAGAGAGAGAGTTATTGAAAGAGAGCACAAGCAGTGGAGAGGGACAGAGGGAGAAGGAGAAGCAGATCCCAGGACCCTGAGGTCATGACCTGAGCTGAAGGCAGATGCTTAACAGACTGAGCCACCCAGGCGCCCCTATCTTTTAAATTTCTAACAGGAGCCAGACACTGTGGTAGATGCTGGGAACTCAAGGGAGAACAGTTATCCCTGCCATTGTTCTGGCTCTCATGGAGATTACAGAATCAGGAATAAACCAGTGCATCAGGATCAGGAACTAGCTCTGCTCTGGGAGGACATAAGCTGTTGTATGTAACATGCTGATGTTGCCTGAGAGATCTTGTGTATCATAACAGTGGGAGGTAAGGGGTTAGAAGAATTTGTAAGAAATACTGTATTAATTATAGTGCTGGTAATGATAGGAAAGGGAGAGATCTTTTGCATGAAATCTAAGTATAGCCAGATACTAGAATTGCTCAAGGATGTTTAAGTTTTAAAACTCTCCATGTAAAGCTATAAAGAAAGGTTATTGTCAAAATATCTTCATGAAACAAATAAAACATTCTACTTTGTTATCTTGAGTCTAAAGCTCTCTAGCTTTAATATTCTCATTGAATAATTACTATAATGCATTATTTTAGAATGCAAGTTTTCCTGCAATGCTACTGTTGAATGATGGGACAGACTGCATTTGAGCTCCTTCTTTTGTTCTGCATGACCAAGTGTCAAGGAAGATCAATGACCAGAAGCTGCAGGGAAGAATATTTTGGTTGAACATAAGGAAGAAGAATTTTGTTAGGGAAGAAAAACAGAAAAGATTACCATTTTTCCCAGAGAGTAGTGAGTTGTCTCTATAATAATAATGATAAAGATGATGATGATAGCAATAGCAGTGGCACTTGTTGTACACTTACAATGTTCCCATGTGCTGTGCTAAAGGTTGTGCATACATTATCTCATTTAATCTCAAAATACCTAAGAAGTATTATAATCAATACATATAGATGATGAAAATGAGGACAAGCTAGGCTAAACATCTAGCCCAAAGTCAGTTAGAAAGTGGCAGCACCAGGCTTTGAACACCTGCTTTGGAGGACCAGCTCCAATGCCTCTGTTCTCAATTATTAGGCTATTCTGTCAGTTTTTCATCACTGGAGGTGTTCAAGCATAAATTGGATTAGTGCATGAATGAAACAATAAGTAGGGGATTCAAACTTGAGATGAGAATGAAGGTGACTGGGCTGGTTAACAGCTAAGTTAGTAATTCTAGATGGTAATAGATTCTGTTGAGAATTTGACAACAATATGTGGGCTTTCTCCCTAGAAAAATCCATGTGTGCACACAGATGCATACCAGCACGATGTAACATTTTAGGAGTTAGGATGCTCATGTATCCCTTGACACCATCTGTGGGCTCTAGGTTGAAAGCCCTTGCTCAAAAGACACTTCTGCTCTGGTACATACTTTTGGAGGTGGATTTCCCTCCAAGTTCTGACTATAAGTGTTGAGATGGTGCCACCACCATATGGCACTTAGAAAAAACAAAACAAAACACTGAAATAAGAAGAAAGAGAAGCCCTCTTTACACATTTCTCAAAGCAGGCTTTATGTGCCATTGGAAATCTCTCCCTTGGCTGTTACAATTTCAGGTGCATTCAGAATGACTCAGAAATAGAGACACAAACCATATGTAAAGCCTCCACTCATATTATTATTTATGGGGCACAAGAGCCTGTCCCTCCCTAGCAAGCCCATTGCCAATAAAGAAGTGAAGGGAGGTTGGGGAGGAGGGGCAAGACCATGGAGGGAAAAGTGTCTGTGGAAGGAAATATTTTTATATGTTGTTGATTTCTGGTTCCTGCCTTGCCTGATAGCGCATGTGTTTCCAATCTGGAATGAACCCGTAAGCTCAGTATCTAGAGAGAGGCCATCAGGCATAAGGCCCCTCCTCTGCTGCTCCACATCCCACTCCCAGCCTGCACTCCAGCGGATAAGAGCTCTGGTACTGGGGGTCTGGAAAACATTCTTCAGCTGGCCTGGGCTCCCTTAGTCTGGCACCCATCTCAAAAACATATACGTGTGTCTGTGAGCACGTGTGTCTTGTATGGGGTTTCATTTTCATTTAAACCTTCTTGTTTGGACATTTGGATTGCAGAAGTTTCCGGGGGATTATGGATGCATGTTAGGGCCTTCTGAGTCCCTTGAGGAGGGTTACAGTATTTTTCCTCTTCTCTGACCATCTCTTCTATTTTAATGCATTGTTGCATGCTTAATTGCTTTGGCATCAGTCCTCAGAGCAGGGCTCTCTGCACAGGTTCCTGATGATTTCTGGGGGAAGCTCGGCAGGGAGGCAGAGCTGCACAGCAGGGGACGGAACGCCAAAGGATGTGCAGAAAACATGTTTCTGCTGCTCCACCCCTCATGTCTGCTCTACTTTGACTCGGGCCCTCTATCTCTCATCAGGCCATTGGAATTAGGCTTCCAACTCCTTTCTCTGCCTCTATCTTGTTCCCATTCAGTCTATCCACCATGCTGCTACTGGAACAACCTTTGTCAAACACAAAAATGTCATTATTTTGCTTAAAAGCCCCCAATAGCTCCTTGATATCTTGTTATAAATAATAATCCCAGTAACTTCTACAAGTTATGAAGCTCTTACTCTGTACCAGGCACTTAGCAAAGTATTTTTCATGCAATACTTCTGATAAGATTAGTTTTGAATAAGATTGGATAAGATTATCCAAACAAACTTACCAGATGAGGTTTACTTTTCTCTGCACTTAACTGAAGAGAAAGCTGACATTGAGCGTCTGTAATGAAGGTCACACAGCTGGTAAGCACTGACATTGCATAAAGTTGTGTAGCTTATACCCTGCACAAGGGCACCAACTGGTCGGGTAGATAAAGCCTTAAATCTAGCCAGGCCTTTGCTTGCTAAACCATTTGTATTCACAGGAGACCTCCTCTTCTAATTTGCTCTTTATTTAGGGAGCAACACTCATTCTTCAGGTCTTAACTTACCACCATCTGCGACTGCCACTTTCTACACTGGTCCAATTTGGTGCTGGTGCTTGTAGAAACCCAGAGATAATCAAATATGGCTACATACCTCAGAGATTTACAGTCCTATACGGGAGACAGATGACACAGACAGATGATCTTCCCATCCACTGGAGGAGACAGATGGCCATGGTATAAATCTGTTTCAATGGACTATGTTTATTTATTTATTATTTATTTGAGAGAGAGTGAGAGAGAGAGAGAGAGAAACAGCATGAAAGGGGAAAGGGCCAGAGGGAGAAGCAGGCTCTCCACTGAGCCAGGAGCCCCATGTGGGACTCGATCCCAGGATTCCGGGATCATGACCTGAGCTGAAGGCAGTCGCTTAACCAACTAAGCCACCCAGGCACCCTCAATGGACTAAGTTTAAAGTAGAGCTCTACACAACACATTCTGGGAGCACAGAGGAAAACCATCTTATCCACCTTGAGTGGGGAATAGAATATAGGAAGAGGCCCAAGAAGCCTTCCTGCAGGAAAATGATACCTGAGAAGTCTTAATAATGGGCCCAGTTTGCCAGATGAAAGTGGAAGTAGGAGAGAAGGAATTTTAGGCTTTAGGAACAACACAAAGGTATGAACAGCACTGGATGTCTATGGTCTTATTTCGGAAAACTCCTTTGTAAGTGCATTTGCAGTGGACAAACATGAAATCTTAAGGGGTGATTTTGTTGGAGACTTCAGTCAGAGTAAACCTATGAAAGTTTTTTACAAAAAATTTTCATGTTCACTAAATGGACAGTCTGCTAACAGGCAATGACCTTCAATATGTCTGAAATTATCCCCAGTAGTCACTGGGCTGGTAAAGCTTGAGAATTTCCCTTCCTTGGGGGTTTAATGGGATGTTGTGAATACATTTTGCCAGGTAGAAGATGATGGACATATTCAGAGGGCTTTGTCTGTGTTTGCTCCTCTACTCTAATGTCCCACCTTTCTGATTTTATGACACATGCTTTCCCCCTGGCCAGGTAGAAAAAGCTTTGAGTCACCTGTACTGAGTGGCACATCATTTCTGGGCAGGTATTTCTTATACCTCTTCCCAAGTATGTGGGACTTTATTGTCTTTGCTGTTGTTACTATTTGCTTGATTTCAAAGTCCACCTGGTCTATCACACCTATCTCTGCTCCATTTTCAAGTGAAGCTCCACCAACTAATGAATCTAAGGTCCCTCTACTTCTTTATCTCTAAGGCTTCATGACATGAAGACCTATTCTCACTATGCCATTTGTTTTCCCTCTTGTCCTTGCCCTATTAATTTTTTAATCCAAGTAATACATGAGTATAACAAAGAGTCAAGTAGTGTGATAGGGCTGATAACAGAAAGCAGATCCAAGTCCTACCTCTCTCCATCCCTAAGTCCTACCCCTGAGAGTGTGTGTCATTTGCAACCCTTGGCTTTTTCATTGTGCTTTACTTTTATGTTTCTAAGTAATTTGCTCACTATAGTTGGATTTTTTTTTTTTTTTAAGACATCATGTATTGGCCTCCTACATGGGAGAGGAAAATTTTAGGTCTCTCACAATAGTTAGTGCACATAGTTAGCATAGTTTAGTTCTCTGTCCCCGCAATATACATAAAGTTTCCCTTTCTACATTCCACAATTATGTCACAATTTTGCTTAAGCCAATACTACATTTTTACATGATTATGGTTATATAAACATTATTAATAGTTGAGCCACAAAATATAATTACATTTCTTTGTTTTATGCATTTTTTTTTCCTGGAGTGATTTTTCAAGTTTTCTATGAATCTACCAAAATTTTTCCTCAAACTCTTACAGAATCATAAAACTCCTCTCAGCAGGGTCAAAAGGATCAGCAGATTATTGGTCTACACCCTAACCCCTTTCAGGCCCTTTTCAGTGGCTGCCCTACCCCACCTTGCTCTGACTATACAGGTTCCTCTCCAGGCCTGGGATTCCCTCCACTATCATACCCTGCCATCATGCTCTCCTCTGATTTAAATCCCCTATTTTCTGAATACTGCATCTTCCTCTTTCTTGCTTTATTTTCTCCCTCCCTCACTCTTTTTTGGTGGAGCAGTAGCTTCTTGAGAAGGATACATGGGAGATAAAGGGTACAAGGAAGACAAATTTTTAAAAATGTCTTTATTCTACTCTCACACTTGACTGAAAGTTTGGCTGGCTTTTGCATTCTACTTGGAAAAGATTTCTGCACATAATTTTGAAGGCATTGTTCCACTGTATTTTAGCTTCTATTATTGTTCTTGGAAAGTCCAAGCAATTCTGATTCCTGATTCTTTATGTTTTTTTTTCTCTTTCTCTGGAAGCTTTTAGGATCTCCTCATTAATTTGCCCATTCTGAAATTTTATAGTAATATATCTTTCTTTTAAAAGATTTTATTTATTTATTTATTTATTTATTTATTTATTTATTTGACAGAGACAGTGAGAGAGAGAGCACAAGCAGGGGGAGCAGCAGAGGGAGAGGGAGAAGCAGGCTCTCCACTGAATAGGGAGCCCAATGTGGGACTCCATCCCAGGACCCTGGGATCATGACCTGAGCCGAAGGCAGATGTTTAATGACTGAGCCACCCAGGCGTCCTTATAGTAATATATCTTTAGGTGGATCTTATTTTTCTATAATTTGGTGGGCTCTTTCAATCTCGGAACTCATTTTAGTTTGGGAAAACTTTCTTGTATTATTTCTTTAATTACTTCCTCCTTTTGATTTTATATCTTCCCTCTACTGGAAATTGGGTATAGGTCTGTCTGGATTCATCCTCTAATTTTTTCTCTTTCCTCTCCTATTTTCTATTCTTTAACTTTGGTTCTGGGAAATTTCCTGAAATTTAACTTCTTATCCTTTCAGTTGCTTTGACTTGACCCGAAACTTGGCAGTTGGTGGGAACTTGGTGAGGCATAGGGGTCATTACCATGGCAGAAAGTGTGATAGGCAAAGATACAGAGGCAGAAATGTGTGGGTATGCTTGAAGGAAACCAGCCAGGCTAGACTGGAGAGTATAGGCCAGGGAGTACTTTGGAGACCCTTGACTGCTGATGTAAGGAGTTTGTACTTTGTATTCTTGGCAGGAAGAAGCCATTGAAGGATTATGACACATAACACAAAGACAAATAAGTAGTTCAAATAAGGCCTGAAGCATGTAAATATTTGCCTCAGTTATCAAAAATGACACTAGAGACCGATGTTACTAGTGCATTCACTACAAGTTATTTCGCAGTAGTGAAATTAGATTGAGTAAATTCATCTTCTATCCACTCTGGAGCTCTTTGCATATATTCAGCCCCTTGGCTGGTTGGACTTAGGGGTTTAGTCTAAGAGTTGTGGGCCACCTGACTTGATTTATATGGGGATCAGACCAAATTAAAAGAATGCATAATGTTTTCAGGGCTGAAGGGAGGATACACAAAGGAGATCTGGCAGATTGTATTAATCAGGAAATGCTGGTGAGGAATGGGGAATTCTGAGAGAGGAACAGGTGGCTCACTGAATAAAGATATGGTAGAAAACACAAAAAGAGATTTCAGGAAGCTCAGGTTTTATAGGTGGCAACAGCTTACTATCGAGGTTCTTCACACTTGCTCCATTAGGATCTCAAACTAGGTCATACAAGAAACAAAACATCATGGAAAACTAAAAATGTACCCAACCAATCAATTGTTCAGTCTATATGATGCCAACTAATTTCAAGGGAAACTGCTGTTTAATCTCAGTTGTTGGTTGCTGGGGCAACAAATCGGCACAGTTCTAGTGCCTGACACATCTGACACGTCACTCAGTGCAACAGCAACATCTGGCACCACATGATTCTTATGGACATCCCAGCAGTCACTGCAGACTATATAGGCTTAGTAATTAACTTGTCAACACTCCCCACCAGTGGCCAGAAATTTCCATCGGTCTGGGAGGACTCAGCTCATAGTGTAAGCCATGGTGTAGGAAGGTTTTCTTGCCTTGACTCTTGGAACCAAGCCTGCCCTTTCTGGTGGGTGAGTTTGCTGGGGCCAAGTCTTGTCCTTTCCTTGTGTTGTGTATTTTCAGTTCTGCAGAGCTCTGTTTAGAAGGACTTCATTGTTGGTTCTTTAGAGGCCAGCACTATGGTCCTATTACAGATAGAACCCAAACTCAAAGTAAATGCAAGCTGAAAATACCCTTCTAATGTGTGATTACTTCAATTTTGTATATAACTAGCATTTTACTCACTGTATGTTAAAATGCACTCTACCTAGACTTCTTTCTCTGAGGTCTCCCACTCACTTGAGAATTAGATACCAAGCCTTTTTCCTTTCTACAAAAAGGAAACCTTTTTCCTTTCTTGGCCCTGATTGTACCTGAGCATTAAGATAATGCATGTAAAACATACTTATTGCTTAGCGTTTGAAATATAGCAAACTCTGAATAAATGTTATTTATTTAATTACAATTACCCCCATAACATGACAATTGTAATATCAACACAGGCTCCCTCAGTCTAGAAATTACCTTCTGTTCAGGTTCCTTTTTTTTTAGAGAGAGAGAGAGAGAGCAGGGTTGGGGGGTAGGGGGCAGTTGGAAGAGGCAGAAGGAGAGGGAGAGAGAGAATCTTAAGCAGGCTCCATGCCCAGAGCACAGCCCAATGCAGGGCTTGATCTCATGACCCTGAGATCATGACCTGAGCTGAAATCAAGAGTGGGACGTTTAACGAACTGAGCAACCCAGGCGGCTCTCTGTTCCAGTTTCTTATGAACAGTCATGTCCAAACAGTAGACTAACTAGAATTATCAGGGAAAGAAGAGGTGTTGGTTTCTCTGGTGTGGCCTGCAGTCAGTGTATCAGCTTTAAGTGGTGATCCCGGAAGGGAGTGTGTGTCTTCCATATATGACAGGGATTGGTAACCCCTCTTATTTTCTTGGTCAGCTCCAAGTCATTCAATAGAAAAATCCAAACTCAGGAGAAAATTTGGGGGTAGTTAGTTAATAGTTCCTAGTTTTCTCCTTAAAGAAATCTAATTAGAGAAATAATAATTCATCTTTTTGCCTATAGCTTAGTGTCTTCAGTATTGTTTTGGACACAATGAGAGATAGAAAAGACAGAAGACACAGTTCTAATAATCAGAAATCTATCATTTAGGTGGCTAAAGAAGACATTTAAACACAAAAACAACCAATAACCTTAAGAAAATATTTTTAAAACTTCCCAGGTACTACCAAAAGCGATCTACATATTAAATGCAGTAACTATCAAAATATCAATTTTTTTATTGTTGCAGAAATAGGGAAAAAATCCCTCCCAAAATTCATATATAATTTCAAGGGAGCACAAATAGCCAAAAAAAAAAAAATCTTGAAAAAGAACAGTTGAGGGGTGCCTGGGTGGCTCAGCCAGTTAAGCGTCTGCCCTTGGCTCAGGTCATTATCTCAGGGTCCTGGGATTGAGCCACGCAGTGGGATCTCTGCCCGGGGGGAGCCTGCTTCTTCTTCTCCCTCTGCCATTCCCCCTGCTTGTGCTCTCTCTCGTGTACCACCCCACAAATAAATAAATAAATAAATAAAATCTTAAAAAAAAAAAAAGAAAAAGAAAAAGAACAGTTGAAGGTCTCATCCTACTTGATTTCAAAACTTACTACAAACCTACAGTAATCAAAACAATACACTATGGGCATTAAGACGGACCTATAAACCAGTGGAATAGAATAGAGAACCCAGATATAAACCCTTGCATATATGGTCATATGATTCTAAACAGTAGTGCCAAGACCACTCGAGAGGAAAGGTCTTTTCAACAAATGGTGTTGGGGAAACTGGACATCCACTGCAAAAGAATGAAATTTGAACCTTACCTAATGCCATATACAGAAATTTAACTCAAAATGGATTTAAACAATCTAAATGTAAGAGCTAAAACTATAAAACTCTTAGAAGAATATACAGGAAAAAAGCTTCATGACAGTAGATTTAGCAATTATTTTTTTGATGATACCAAAAGCATATACAACAAAAGAAAAAAACAGATAAATTGGACTTCATCAAAATTTAAAACTTTTGTGCACCAATGGACACTATCAACAGAGTGTAAAAGCAAGCCACAGAATGGAAGAAAATATTTGCAAACCACATATCTGATAACAGATTTATATCTGGAATATATGAAGAATTCCTATAAGTCAACAACAACAAAAACAACCCAATTAAAAAATCCTTAAAGGACTTATATAGCTATTTCTCCAGGGAAGATATAGCTAATAAGCACACGAAAAGACCTCATCATCACTAGTCATAGGAAAATGCAAATTAAAACCACAATGACATTAGAATAGCTATTCTTAAAAAAAAAAAAAGAATAGCTATTCTTCACACCCATTAGAATAGCTATTATAAAAACAAAACAAAACCCAAAAATAACAAGTGTAGTAAGGATGTAGAGAAATTGGCACACTTGTGCTTTGCTGATGAGAATGTAAAATGGTTCAGCCTTGTGGAAAACGATATAATGGATCCTCAAAAAATTAAACATTGAATTACTGAATGATCCAGCAACTTAACTCCTGGGTATATACCCAAAAGGATTGAAAACAAGATATCAAACAGATATTTGTACACCAATGTTTATAGTAGCATTATTTGTAATAGCCAAAAGGTGGAAAAAATCCAAATGCCCATCAGCAGATGAATAGATAAACAAAATACAATGGAATATTATTTGGCCTTAAAAAGGAATGGAAATCTGAAATGTGCTATAACATGAACAAACTTTAAAGATATTATGGTAAGTGAAATAAGCCGGACATAAAAAGACAAATATTGTATGAGACTACCTATATGAGGTACCCAGAGTAGTCAAATTTATAAGTCAGAAATGGTAGTTGTCAGAGACTGAGGGGAGGGAGTTGTCAGGGACTGAAATGGGGAATTATTATTTAATGAGTGTGGAGTTTCAGTTTTAGGAAGACAAAAGGGTTCTGGAGTGTGAATATATTAATGCTATTAAACTGTACACTTAAAAATGGTTAAAATGATAAATTTTATGTTGTTAATTTTACCACAGTTAAAAAAAAATTCCTGGAAATCCAGATGAAAATAAGATTACCAGCCTGGAAGAGAATGGAGAAGGATGGCTTCTTGGAGGAGGAGGTCTTATGCAGAAGTAATGACTGCAATTTGACCAAGGGAAGACTGGGGGCATTTGTCAAAGGCTCACAGTTGGGTCTGGTTAAGATGTGTGTGGCGGGTGCAAAGAGTCCTGGTCTGGCAGGAGCAGCATGCAGGATGGGGGCTGTGGGAGAGGAGGTTGGATAAACCAGGTGGTGGGGAGGAGCCTGCAGGAGAAGGAGGGCTGCTTGGTGGGGCCTGGGAGAGACTAGGGCAGCCTCCTGGGAAGGAACTAATTGCAGGAAGAGAAACCATTGCTGCTGTGTTATCACAATGGTCTGGAAGAGAAACAGCAGGAGAAAGGAGGAAGGGGGAATGGCTAAGATCCTGAGGCCTCAGGGCTTGGGCTAGGGGGTGGTAGGAGTGGGAATGAAGGGCCAAGGCAAATCTTTGCAATCAGGGATGGTTCCCACCTTCTCTTCTTGATTGCCAGTGGTTGTTTTGGTCCTCTGCAATGGGGAGCGGAGGGCCAGAGCCTCCTCTATTTGCAGCTTTCCTGTGTGGGCCTTCTAAATGTAAGTCAGATGTGTATGAGGGATAGACTGAGGGTTTATATGGATTTCCTCCAAAAGATTGTCTCGGATAGTAGATGACAGAATTGGATCAGATGGTGGCTCTTTCCTGCTCTCAAATACTGTGACTCACTTATTTGAATAATAATTTCTCAACTCATAGCATGTGCCAGGCACCATGTGAGGCAAATACAACAGTGAATGGCAGGCATCTGTTCTCATGTGGCCGCCTCCCCTGTTTGTGTCCTCCCTATTTCAGTGAACTCATGTGCCTAGCCTAATACCTGGCATAGAGTAGATCCTTAAAATGGCACTCATTGTTTTTACTGCTCCTCATGGCTCTAGGCATCCTTCATCACTTTGTCACTGCTCATGTGTGCTGTTTGCACACACACAACCCCCACCCCCCTTTTCTGGTTGTTGTAAAGCTAATCCCAGATCTGCCACAGCACCGGTATGAGCTCACCATCCATGAAGTGGGACTGATACTGCTTAGCAACTGGGAAAATAGCTCCAGCAGGCCCCATAGGGGCTCTGCCCTTCATCCCTGGGGCATGTGGGAATGGAAGAGCTCCAGTTGAAATAAAGATACAAACTGAATTGGTCTCCAAACATCATGTTTCACGTTGCCTGACACTCAGGGGAATGATCTTATTTGCATCTTGCTTCACTTCTCTCTTACGCTCCAACATGTGCCTAAAAGTGGCAGGTAAGATGGAATAAGCATTCAGGGTTGGGACATTTATAAGTCCTCTCTCAGATGCACACAAAGATTCAAACACACACAGTGATGCACACATTTGGATGCACATGCACCCACAGTTTGAGGTGACTCTCTGTTCTGTCAGTATGTGCTGAGTCAGCTGTTTGCAGTCAGAGGCCAGGAGCCATCCTGTGTGTCTGGAACAGTGAACGAGGACAAAAGTTGCTCAGTTGGCAGTGTTTCACAACCACATGTGTTGGAGACCTGCTGTCCTTCCTTGGTCTTCTGCATGGCATAATCTATACTAGCTGGGGGAGTTAAACATCCAGGACAAAATGCTGCTGTCAGCCACACAAAGTAAGGAGGTGGGGTGCATTTCCAGGATCTAATTTCAGGATCTAATCAACTGGTAGTCCTGGTTTGCCTTTGGAGATGCTTTGGGTGTTCAGTTCCCATAGAGAGATGATTTTAAGATAATGGAGAGATTTTTCATCAGGACAGCTAAACTGAAGAACTTTCTGCTAGCTTGCTAGATCAGAAGCAGGAGTAGGGCAGAGAGAGTTTTGCAGTAACCTCGTGAAGACTGCTTTATGCCCCTGGGCCCTAACCATGGAAATTGGTATGATTAAGAAACTAGAGTAGAAGGCCTGGAACAATGAAGCCTCCACCTATAAATGATAGTACATCACACCAGGAGGAGAGGTAGGTTGGCTGGGCTCACGTATTACAGTGAGTGAGTATTGTAGTGAGTCCTGGGTCAGGTCACCTGGGGCTGAATCCTGGGTCTGCCCCTCACTGGCTGTATGGCCCAAGGCAAGTTATCTTATGTAAAATGAGACTAATGATATTTCATAGCGTGGGTGGAAGAAATATTGAGGCTGTGTCCATATGGTTAAAAGGAGGTCTGGTAACTCCTTCCACTCTAGTCACCTAACATTTAATTAATTAATTAATTATATTTGAGAGAGAGAGCATGAGCAGGGGGAGGGACAGATGGAGAGGGAGAGAATCTCAAGCAGACTGCACTGAGCGTGGAGCCCCACGTGCGGCTCAGTCTCATGACCCTGAGACCATGAGCTGAGCTGAAATCAAGAGCCGGATGCTTAACTGACTGAGCCACCCAGGTGCCCTGCCACCTAACATTTATGTGAGTTTTTCACTCCTGAATCCCACACCCTGGATTCCACCTTGGGTGCCTTCATCTGGTCAAGCGTCATCAGCTATCTTGATCCTCAGTCTCTAGCCTTGACCATTTTATTCCTACTTGATTACTTCTTGTCTTTGGCAGGCCCATCTATTAACCCTTTTTGCTCCCACTACTCACACCTTGACTTCCTTCACACCTCCTTGTCCCAGCTCTCTTAGCATCAAATAATGTCTATTATTCTGACCCTGTAGTCAACTCCTAGCTTGTTAGAAAATTACCATTCCCCAAGCCTACATATAACATTTATAAGATAATTTAATATTGCAAGGTTCTAAAAAATATTGACCCAGTTCATATAAATTTAGACTTAGTGCTTTTTACTTCTCTAATCATTATCTTAGTCTCAGGGCTGGACTAGAGCCAGGGGGTTTTGGTTCCAATCTTCTAACATCTTCCTCCTATGGGACTGAGGCGAGAATTAGGGTGACCCTGAAAAGATTGTGAGCCAGAGTTAATTCAGGCTAAGTCTAAAATGAAAAAGGGTCTGTAGAAATGGTCATCCCTACACCCTTCCCTCCAATTCACTCTGGATTTCACTCCAACTTGGCTTTAATACTTACCACTTTATTGAAATGGCTTTTGCTAAAGTCAGTAATATGTGCTCTACACAATGGGCACCATTATTTTTTTTGGACTGTTTAATTCACATTTTGGACTAATTATTCAAAGTCTGTATGGCTGATGCTATCACAAGCATTGGAAAAAGAACACATACTTTGTAACAAGCACTGAATTTAGACACTGTTCTCATAGATCATTTTACCTTCAGGAGATCAAGAATTTCTAGGAATTATTAAAATTATAAAGAAGTTAATATTTATAAGCTTTTTGCCTCAAATTTTGCTAAAAGTAGCCACATTAAAATACTGACATAGTATAGTCTTTGATCCTGAAGCAACAATGTATCATAGTGGATTTATTTTAATCCTTATTCAAGAATGACATTTAAGCAGAGCCCTCATTCAGTAAGATATATATTTAGATATGTCAGGAAAATGACATTCTAAAGTTTATAATACACTTCCAGGTATTGTCAACCAGATTAAAAAATAAGAACCAATGCTATTATATATGTCCTTGAGCTAGGAAGTTTCTCTAGTAATGAAGTCATCTTCAGGAACTAATATTCAAAAATATAAATTCTTATACAATAGTTTCTCTAGGTCTCTTTCAAATTCTTCAATTAACAGAAATACTTAAAAATATCTTAACTATAAACTTTAGCTTGCAATGTTTTTATTTTTTTGAATCTTAAAAATTTCTAAATATATTATCTTATGTTTCCTTTTAAATAACTAATGTTCATAAAATGATCATTATTATCATCCTCATCTGATTCAAAATTTACCCTTTAGCTTTTTGGCTCTGGGACATATGCAACCACCTTTGTAGGAACACGTCTTCTTCCGCATCTGATTTATCCTCCTTAATCAATCCCTGAATGACTCCTAGTAGCAACATTTTGGGAGCACTGCCATCATAGATTTAAAGGCAATATATAATAGACATATTTCTAGATGGTATTGACATATTGGCCTTTGGACTTCTGCTTTGAGTAGAAGTCTCTAGACCAGTGCCTGGCTTACTGGTTTATTATAAAGGATAGAGCAACAGCCAAATGAATTGGAGGAGATGCCTGGGGCAAGGGTTGGGGAGGAGCTTCCTTGTCCTGCCCTGTCATGACATCTTCCCAGTACTTCCATGTGGTCACCAAACTGGAGGCTTCAAAGATGAAGAAAGATTTTTCATTTTTCTTGTCCATATGGCATGTTCACACCACTGACCATTCCCTCCTTCTTGGAACATTCTGTTGCCTTCTGTGACACCACACACTCCTGGCCGGCTTCCTGCTTCTCTGGTCATTTATTTTCTGTCTCCTTTGATGGATCTTTTCCTTCTGCCTGATCTTTAATTGTAGAAGTTCTCAGGTTTTGATCCTAGACCACGTTTTCTTCTCCCGTTACTTCCCTCTGGGAGATCTCACCCACTTTTGTGGTTTCAAATACCATCTACAGGATGACAGCTCCCAAACCTATGTCTCTAGGTAAGGCTGCTCTTCTGAGCTCTTCACTCCCACATGCAGGGCCTGTCGATCCCAAATGCATCTACTTGTCTCTCTCCTCTGCCTCCTCCTTTGGGCAAACTCACCACCCCTCACTTGAGTGACTGTGACAGCTTGAGAGGCCTCTCTGCCTCCATTCCAATTGATATCTTCTGCATTTAGCAGCTAAAATGATTATTTATAAGTGCAAATCAGACTCCATCATTCGCCTGTGTAAAACTCTCCAGTGGCTCATCCATACTCCTGGGATCAAGTCCAATATAACATGGCCTCTTAGGCTTTAAATGGTCTGACTCCTAGTTATGTCTTCAGCACCCTGGCTTCTTTCAGGTTCTTGAATTTACCAAGTTTCTATCCATCTCAGAGCCTTCTCACATTCCACTTCCTTGCCAGGTATGCTGCTTTTATACACTCATGTGGACTTTTCCGTTGTGGCATTTATCATAATTTCCACTAAATGTTTGTGAAATTATGTATTTATTGTCCATCTCTCCCACTGAAATGTCCCTTAAAATCAGGCACCAGATCTCTTTTGTTCAATTCTTTATCCCTAATGCTGAACACAATTTTATTTGACTGAATAAACACTTCTTGAAGGACCGAATAAGCTAGTGAGGGGGTGAAGGGATGGGACGATCCCGGCATCAGGCTTTTGCCTGAACCTTGAAAGTGGTTGCTTAGGTTGGTGCCTGTGGATAGACGTGAAGCCCAACCTTTCTGCAGATGTGGATTTTAGACTTCCACAGAGGGGATTATCTGTGTCAAGGTCATTGGGTGTCCCAACGACAGCACAGTTTGTGAATAAGCTTGATGACAACAACTCTGTGAGACTACAGGGTGTCTGAATTGGCTCAATTGTGAAGAAGGAGATTGTGACATGGTCTTGTTTTCACAAGTAATGAATTGGTAGCATGATTCTGTAAAAAGAGCGGAGCTCAGCCTCAAGCAACAAAGATACTCTGGTTTGAATCCTAACTCAAAAATCTTATAAAATCAGGCAAGTTATTTAATTTCTCTGAACCTCTGGATTGGGTACCTATCTCATTGGGTTGTTGTGAGAATTAAATTATATAGTCCATGTTAAGTACTTAGCAAAGGGTTTGGCACATAGCAAGAGTTGATTAAATGTTTCTCTTGTTGTTATTATTATTGTTAGTGGTCTCAATTCTCTAATAAAAAACTATTTGGCCTTGACTAGGTTGCTTCCTCCAACTGTAAGATCATCATCTTTTTTGGACAAAGTGACCTCTGTAGTTTCTCCAGCTTTAAGATTCAGTGATTCAGAGAACTTTTAGGTCTCATCCATCCTGGAACTCTTTGAACCACTCCCATGAGAGATGTAAGAACCATTTCCCTTTGCAGCCATACTCAGATGGACATGTCCTGGAAGATAAACAAGGATGACACACACAGGAGGGGAAAGTCCAGTCTAGTCTGGCCTGGAACCTGGCACTTTTGGGTGAGATTGAGACAGATGTTTCATGACAGCCACATCATGTACATCTTTCTGGGAATGATGGCAGGAGAGAAATCAGAGAAGCAGGATGACTTAAATTTATTTTCTTGGAAAGATTTTGTTGGCAAGATTCATATTTTGCCTCATAAATGGGCAGGGAGGTTAAGTGGGCAGGAAGAACTGGGTTTGAACTAATCCCTCTCTGCTGACCAAGCCCAAGAACATTGCCTTTAAGAGCCCAGTCCTTGGCTCCAACTCACACCTGCCTTCTCCAGAGGTCCTAGGCTGTCCTTCTGTCCCTTTGGTGATCTGTTTAATATGACACATGTGTAATTTGAATCCATTTGGGTGAAATATATGGGAGGAAAAGAAGATAATTCAGAAAAGAACAATGACTTTAAGTAGGAAGAGATGGGGGAAAGAATGGAGATATCCAGTGCAATGGATAGGATTCTATCCAGCTCAGTGACAGAAAACCCCAGATCAGTACATTAAGGTTTATCCATCATGCACATTAAATGCGAGAGAGCTAGACCAGGGTTGTTACCATGGCTCCACCATTGTCAGTGACCAGACTTCTATGTTACTCCTCTGCCATCTTCAATAAGCAGTTTCTGTCTTGTTGCCCAAGATGATGGCTCCAACTTTTGTCATCATATCTGCATTCTAAGCAGCTGGAAAAGGAAAGAGAGCAAAGGGGAGGGGAAGGGCACATCCCTTCCCTTTAAGGACACTTCCCAGAAATTGAACACATGGCTTCAATCTTCTATCCTGCTGCCCAATACTTAGTCATATGGCCCCACGTAGCTGCAGAGAGACTGGGAAATGTGTCTTTACTTTGAGTAGCAACATGTCCACCTAAATTTTTTGGAGTTCTCTTACTGAGGAAGAAGTAAGGAACAGGTGTTGGAGGACACACCCTGAAAACAAGAATGGACAATATACAGTGATATCATAGGAATAGCCACAGTCAGCCTGGGGTGTCAGCTCTGGAGCCAGGCAGCCAGACCTTGTTGGAATCCTCATTCTACCAAATGCTAGCGGTACAATGTTAGGCATGTTTCTGAATCTCTCTGAGCAGCAGTCTTTTGTAAGTGACACTAATAATAACTACTTCAGAGAACTGTCACCAGAATTAAACAAGGTGATGTCTGTAAATTGCATAGTGCCATCCTGGTGAACAGTTGGAAGCTTACAATAGACATTAATGATTACAATGTTTGGCTTGGATGCAGAACCTCCCCAGGATGTCCTTTTCCTTTGGCCCAACTGAGAATGAGATTTCTAGCTGGCTATCATCATTCTTGTGACCATTACACACACCCTTCAGAAAGGCCATCATTTTCTCTTTAGATAGATTAATCTCTTGCTTGGATTTTGAGTTCCTCTGAAAGCCAAGATCTCCTGGACGGAATGGAGCCCTGACATTTCAAAAGTAATAGCTTATAATAAGAAAGTATCAGTGAATTCTGTCTTTAATAGTACTTCATTCTCTCAAACATGCACTTAATTTAGGCTTAATAAAGCAGTTATTGTCCATTTATTAATAATTCCTTATTAAAAACATATTGTAGCCTATGGTGTGGTCACAGAACACCAAAAAGCAATCCCAGCCTACACTTCCCCCTTCTCCACCTACTACTGAATGGCCAACGTTTGCGCTACTCCAAAAGGATTTTATTAACTGCTCTTCATTGCAGTAAAGCACATGCTTAAGGCTATTCCTTCCCTCTCCATCCCAATGATGACTATCCCCCAGCCTATGCCTCTAAATGACAAGGCATATGGTGAACGCAGGTATCTGCTGGATGGTTTTCTTCTGCAGGCTGTGGACCCTGCCCATGTGTTGTACCTGCTGTCACACTGAGGCAGAGCCAGGTTCTGTGTGATTTCTTTGCACAGGACCAGTGGTATCACGTATGATTTCTGATAAAATTGAAGCATAGCTAACGATACTTGACATTTATGTGAAGTTTTGCAACTTATGAAACATTTTTGTATGCCAATGAAAATAATGATAATACTAACCATTTATTGAATACATATACTAAGTATGCCAGACACATTATCTTTAAATTTTACCATCTAACAAGATGGGCATTATTGTACACTGGTTTTACAGATAAGGAAACTGAGGCTCAGAAAGCAGGGATGACTTATCCAAGGATACAAGCTCAAAGGAGGCAACTTTCGAAAGAGGCAAAGTTAGACTCCTCATGCATTTTCTTGATTTCACTATAATTTCTTGCCTCTTAAGGGAGCCAGTAGAAGAAAGAAGAAGGGGACAGACTTGGGTCATACAAATGCTACCAAAAGGAAACATGTTAGAGCCACAGCTGAATGGTCCCTGTAGGACAATTCTACAGGTTCTAGGCAGCCCAGAAGTCACTCATTTTCTTGCCTTCTCCCAAGTTCCTTTCTGGCTGGGGGAAGATGGCAGCTGTTTTTGAGGGTTACTGGCTAGGAAGGGCTGGCAGCACAGAGATGTTATCTTCAGGGGGTGCCTGGGTGGCTCAGTCATTAAGTGTCTGCCTTCAGCTCAAGTCATGATCCCAGGGTCCTGGGATCGAGCCCCACGTTGGGCTCTCTGCTCAGAGGGAAACCTGTTTCTCCCTCTCTTCCTGCCTCCCCCCACTTGTGCTCTCTCTCTGTCTAACAAATAAATAGAATCTTAAAAAAAAAAAGAGAGAGATATTATCTTCTGACATGACAGTCAAAGCCCAGCACCATTGACAGGTTGTGGTGGTCAGGGCAGCCGTTGGGACTCTTCCTTATTATTAATAACAATAATGCAATTTTTTCCTTTCCATATTTAATGTTACAGTTTTCCTTGGCCTCTTTCATTATATAATTGTATCTCTTCTAGTGAGAATTTTATTTCTTAAACATCAATATAGAGGCTTTTTCCTACAATTTTTATAAAACAGTTTCAAATTGCATTGTCAATATTGCTAATAACATAAAAACTACTAATCGCTAATATTTCTTTTGTCATTTTAATATGCTGTGCACTTGGATTATTTTATATTTTTTATATTTGATTTTGTCTTGTTTTCTTTTCCTGTTTGCTTTAACTGTGGTTTTTATATGTAAAACATTTATTTAATTGAAATACAAAATATTGCAAAACATACGCTCAGAAGATTTCCAAATCTTATCCAAAACTTCTTCAACCCACTTTCTTTAGGTAATCATTTTCATTAGTATCGGACTCTTCTTCCAATTTACTTTTGCAAATATAACTATGTGTATATATATGTTTTTACATAGATATTCATTAAAATATTCTTAGTTTTTTTCTTTCCTTATTTTTTTAAAGATTTTATTTATTTATTTAAGATAGAGCAAGAGAGAGTGAGAGAGAGCACATGAGCATGGGGGAGGGGCAGAGAGAGAGGGAGAAGCAGTCTCTCCGCTGAGCAGATGTGGTATGGGGCTCCATCCCAGGACCCTGGGATGACCTGAGCCAAAGGCAGACACCTAACTCACTGAGCCACCCAGGCACCCTTTTTTCTTTCCTTATTAAGGCAAAACATTTAATTGCTAAATCAGACTGAATATGGATGGTAGACCTTACCCAGTTTCTATTTACATATGATTTAAAGGACATAGGTGAAAGCAAGATACTGATAAAGCATTTGTCCTTTGAAGAGGTGCAGGACCATATGCAGCTCCCCTTTGTCTTTTCCCTCTTGCAGTAGGACAGATCCTGCTCCATGTTTAACATGCAAGGATTAAGCAACGAACGTGGGCTGTTGCTGTTTTGACTGAGAACCTTGCAGGATTTTCACATGAAGGTAGCTGGTTTCCTCCACTGAGGGTGAAGGAAGTGTTTCTGCAACTCAGGAACAGCCAGATGGAAGAGATGCATGAGACAAGATATGTGGGAAGACACGTGTTGTGATGAGCACTGGGCGTTATATGCAACTAATGAATCATTGAACACTTCATCAAAAACTAATGATGCACTATACAGTGGCTAACTGAATGTTAAAAAAAAAAGATGTGGGAAGGGGGACAGAGCTTCTGTACTCTTGGGTGTGCTATTCCCAGCACCTCCACGTGTTCACCAACCCAGAAACTCAATCATGCTGTTTGAGCACTGTTTCATCAATGCCATTTCGAGCACCAGGTGCTTGTCACGGAGTTCAGAGCTTTACTAACACGGTTTCATTGAATTCTCACAACAGTCTTGCAAAATAGATACTATTATCTGTTTCACAAATGAGGAAAATGAGACTCTGAGTGGTTAATGCACGAGGATGCACGGTTGATAAGAGGTGGACCCAGGATTTACCTCCAGTTAGTCAGATTCTTCTGAGCATTTGAAAACTACCCATTCCCCTGCTACCCAAAAGTTCACCTTATGCTACTTTGCTTTTACAAAAGACCTGCATTGGTACCTGTTTTTGCTAACTGAAAGAAATCTGAAGAGCATTTTCATTTTTATGAAATAGTGTTGCTTCTTCGCTTTACGCCATTTCAGCTTATGAAAGGTTTCGTAGGAACTCCACTTTCAGTTAGCAGGGAAAGCCTACATATTGAATGCAAATAAAGTACTGAGCATAATGAAATACTTAGTAAAAAGCTCAGGGCCTGGAACATAGCTAGAGCACAGCAACTGGTAATTATTGTCTAATCAGAATTTGGAGCTCACTGGGGGCAGGGATTAATTATTGCGTATATATCTTTCTATGTCTCCGAGTGTGCACGCAGAGGACAGCGCCGTAAATGCTTACCAGGCCCTGACTGACAATGACTTCAGAAGTAAGAATACCAGTGGAGAAGGAGCAATGTAACTTGAGCTCCTCACTGCTCAAGGCAGGCAACGAGGACATGTTTGGTGACGGTCAACATCTCGGCTTTCCCAGAGGAACCCGTCTGGCTGGGCTTAGAGTCTCAGTCTCCCCTGGGGGTGAAAGAGCCTGGGAAAAGCTACGACGAGGAACAAGAAGGTCACTGCCAGCTGTGAAAGGTCTAGGATTTGGTTTCCAGAGGAAAGGGAGAGGATATGGGTTAACTGAGTTTTCAGACCTCAAAGTAACCAAGGGGACTTTCCTAATTCTTGTAACCAGCCACTAGTTGTGGTGAGTCAAGGAAGCGGTAAAGAAGCAGGGGAGAGGCAAGTGTTCAACACCCCCTTCTCGGGGGGAAATGTCCAAAAATTATTCTGGCTTAATCTTATCCAATCTTTGTAGAAAACAACTATGGTCACTTAAGGGACCAAACATGTCCCATTTGGACCCAGCATCCTCCAGCATTGGTGGCAACCACCCTCCTCCAGTTACAGAGTCATCCTCTCCCATAGCGCTTCCCTCTTCCCATGGGGCGGGCCTCGTCCAGCTCCCAGCCCCGTCCAGTCCAGTCTGCCCCATCCTGTTTGGCCCACGTTTCAGCCAAGGGGGCCACCTCAGGAGACATCCCTAGCTGTTTGCCAGATTCTGACTAGGTCACACTCCATGCCTGTCATTGCGTATGTGGACAAGTCAAGCCAGAAAACCTGGGTAAGCTTGAACCACGTACCTGGGCAAGGGAGGAGTGAGAGCCGCATCCCCGACAAGCTCAGGGACAGAGGCAGTCCACCAAGAAAGGATCAACTTGCCTTTGTTAATGGGCCTCCTCCTGTCTTGAAATGCTAACAGCTAGAGGGAGTTAAAAGGATTTCTGAAAGGTTTATTTTGGGGTGGGTTTGAAAGCTCCCCTCTCTTGCTCTGTTTTTCTTTTTAGACAGCTTTGCACAAGGGGCAAGCCTCCTGCCAAAAGGCCTCGTAATGCCCCTCTTTGGGGACTGAATTTATCCGCTCAGCTGTCCCTTGTAAATTTATTCCTGTGTGAGATTTTTCCCAAACCATTCATTCCTCCGCTTAGCTCAGGCAGCTGGAATGCCGAAAAAAAAAAATACATTTTTGCTTTTTCTTTTCTTTCTTTCTTTTTTTTTCTTTCTCCCCCCCCACCCCAAGAATGTGCCTTTTGTGTGCCGGGAGGGGCTGGGCTGACAAGAAAACAAACATGTGAGCGCATGCACCTTCACACAAGGGGCCACCATCAGCCCCATGGTGGCCCTGGGAGCTGCCTGGGTTGGTGGGGGAGGGGGTGGCAGAGGGCTCCTGGGATGCCAGCTATGGAGGGTGTCCGCAATGTGGGCCTCGGGTCCTCAGCCTGGGTCACAGCCAGAGAAACACCTCACTGGTTGTTTCCATGGCAACATCACAGTTTAACTGGAATGGAAAGCCTTGGTGGTTTAGAGCCAGGAGCTGCTTTCCAGCTGCACATGTGCACAAAGCAGGTCCGTGGGGAGGAGGAGGAGGGTGTTGGGAAAGTTTACTTTATTTTTCCTTGAGTGATTATGGTCTCTGAGGCAGGTGAGGGCTGTAGAAGCAGTTGGGGTGACATACGTGCTTAAAGAATTTGGGTTGCCTTAGGGACTGAGAATTTTCCTGCAAGGCACGATCACTGGGGAGGCCTTATGTTTTGGGCAAGCGGGGAAAGGTGTGTTGGTTTTAGGGAAGGATCTCTTCTACTGTGTGCTTTATGAACCACCTGACCTCCCTGATCCACAGTTGGGTTGATGGGGCCCAACTGACTGTACACCACACCCAGGAAGAGGCAAAAGAGAAATGGAAGATGTAGTCTCTATCTTTAGGGAGTTGGCAGTCGGATGTAGAGTATGGTTAGGAACTATGGGAGGCCCAAGCGAACTGGAGAACAACTCCAGGAGGGGCCAGTGGGGCCTGTTGAAGGCTTCTCAAGCCTCCGTGTGCATAAAAATCAGCTGATTATCTTGTGAAGTGGCCCATTCAATAAATGCTGCTCTGGGTGTGGCTGAGGTCGACCTTTCTGACAAGCTCCTAGGGAATGCCAAAGCTGCTGATCCACTGACTACCCTTTGAGTAGCAAAGGGTTAGAACACTCATCCTGTGGGGCCTGGAAAGGTTTCTTGCACTATGGAGAATGAAAGAACATTCTCAATATAACTTTCCTGCCATTGTACTCCGGCAGGGGTGTGGCTTCTCTTTTGTAAGCCTGTCTTTCCTGGTCTTACCCTCCTACAAACAAGTGATTCAAATACCAGTTGTCAATTTCAGAGTGCCATGCGTTGGGATGAGTGAGTTTAAGGGCAACTATAGTTTGCTCCTGGAATTGCAATATCACTTCATGGCTAAGAGTTCAGCACTTGATGTCAGACGGTCTTGGATTTGAATCCTAGCTCTCCTATGTATGTAGCTATGAAGCCTTGGAGAAGTTACTGTTCTCATAAACTTAACTTTCTCAACTGTGAAGACTAAATGTAATAATGCATGTGAAGCACCCGATTTTTATTAGCTATTACCATTATTGGCTATGAAATAATCGATATATATCAGAAGTTATTAGTTGGAGGCCCCCAGCCTGAACCTACCCTTCCCCTAGATCCAGATGGGTTTTGTTTGGCCCATGCAGTATTTTAAATAACATTGACTTAGTTGCCAACATCTTAAAATTGGGAAATTTCACATAAAAATCGGAATTTGAGGCTTATGTTGAAAAATCATTAGCTCTGACAAACCTGGCACCAGTTTCTTGCATGGTAACAGGCAGCTAGCTGCAAGGCTGAATAGGAGCTGGCAACTTTCCAGGGGGTCTACACCTCCAGTGCACCATCGGCCCTAGTTCTCTCCTTTGTGTTCTCTCCTCCTGGTGAGCATATGCCCTTGGGTCCTCACACCTGTTGGGTCCTTTCTGACTTTAGAATTCTAGTTATTTTGGCTCACTGATGGGTAGTAAAGGCTTCTGGAACTGAGCAAGTGAAGGATTACCTTGCCAATAATGAATCCTTCTACTGCTTACATGAGAGAAGTGTGCTAGCCTCTTCTTTGTAATCCAACTGAGTGGTTGACTTTATTGCTCTCAGCAATATGTCTGGGACCAGAACCTCCTGGCTCTGGAGTCTCCCTTGCCTGCCACTGGCCACTGGTCATCTCAGTATCATGTCTTCCTTGCTCTCTCTCCAAAGCCTAAAATGCTTGTCACCTTGTGCTTGCAGTTTGGGCATAAGGGTAATGAGCATCGGTACTTTTGGGTTGGACCCTTGTTTTTTTTTCTTTTTTTTTTTTGAGTCTCCAGAGCTGCCTGGGTCTAGCACCGAAGAACATTGCCTCTTGAGTCAATGCAATAGCAAAACTAGACTGCTGCTGGCTGCTACCCAGAAGTACCCTGGTGCTTTTGTGGGAAAGGCCATGACAGGAAGGAGTCTTCTTGCTCCCTCTCTCATTCTCCAGCTTTTAATTTTTTATCGGCCAGAGGTGGAACCACAACGGCAGCGAGGAGGGGAAAGCACAGAATGAAGATAAAAGCCCTGAGCCTTTGATTCTTTTCCTCACAGGCTCTTCTGTGGACTCAGAACTTCACAGAAGTTCTGTGAATGCTGCCTTCTCCTATCTGCCTCAGACAGACTCCTGGGGTTAGGGTGCTGGGAATGGGTGTGGGAGAGCTCTGGGAGGGGAATGGGGTTTAGGTCTCAGAGGGACCACTTGGTTGTTTCTGTGGGTGGATCCATTTCTTTGACCCGTAGTGAACAATCCTGTGTGAGTCCTGGCCGCTTCCCTTCCCCCAGGTTCCTACCTCAAGGTGGGGGTTTTCAATACTTTACTGTAGGTTGTTGGTTATTTGCACAGTGAGAAAGAGTGGGATGGCTGCCATTGGGAAATGTGACTCCAATGACTCTCTATTTGTCAGATTCTCCAACTCTGGGGACAAATGCTCCATGAATTTTAGCTTTGTAGGTTTATATGTGATGATGGATGAGAGATTTTGTAAAAGAGCTTGATGTTCCCTGCCATCACATCTAGAAAGCAGGAATAAATCAACAGAGCATTTTCAGAAGATCTGAAGAAAATACCATTCATGCAGACTCAAGCTTGTTATGCAAGTTCCTTCAATCAACTTAACAGGGGAGCAAGAGATGGCCAAAAAAATTACATTTTATTTTCTAGAATTTTGATAGCCTTAAGATAATCCACTTGTGTTCACTGATCTACAAAGAACTCGTTCCTATCAGAGGCTGGGTTTACTTACCCTGTATGTCTGGACACGAGTGACCTTCTCCTCTTGAAGTGTCCAACTGTTTGGCCTTGTGCAGACAGGCCTTTCAGATGACTGAAGGGATTGCTGAGCCTGCTGGCCTGGAGCTGACCTGTGAAGAGACTGCTGGGACCCTCTGCATCTCACACAGCCACAGGAAGCTGGGGAGGAGAGGGCCCCCAACCTGTCTAAGGCCATGTCCCTGCAGAGCGCACGTTCCTTCACACCAGGTTGCACTGGATGTGGGTAGTTTTCCACCACAAATCTGTACCAGAATCAACTGGAAGCTCTGTAAGTGCAGATCCACTGAGTCAGAGCGCTGGAAGTCAGCCGGAGACTACACTTTTAACAAGCACCCCCAGGTGACTCTGAGTTTAAGAACACCAGTCTCACATGTGGACTTTAAAAACTCATGTGGAGAATGTTTCTCATTCCTCAATTTAAAACATTCTTTAATAGTATCTCTGCTTAGAGTGGAGAAGTTCCAGGAACCGAAATGCCAAGCCCTGGAGGGGACAGGATATGGGCTTCATAATCGTCTCATGCTGTTTTGTACTACATTAGGGTCAGGTGAGTGAGGGCCTCATTACCTGGGACACCTGCTGTGAGGGAGCTTCTATAACCAACTCTGGATGTCCTTCCAGTTAAGCTTGAATTGTTTTCTTTAAAGGCTTGACCTGAACGCCCTTTGGATCCAGGTGGAACACATTTTCACTTAAAACCATCAAATGTTGGCTCTGAAGGGAATTTAAAGATCTATTCCAGAGCCCCCATTTTTTATAAATGAGGAATTATGTTAGAAACAGACCAAAAAAAAAAAAAATGCTAGGATGATAAACTCCTGAATCTACACTTAAGGAGCTTCACGGTGAGAGGCACTTAAGAGGAGAGCAATCAGTTTGGAACAAAATCATTCTCAAATTCAGCTGTTGACTGAGCAGAGATGACCTCCAGTTTCCCAAGAATCCTTTCAAGAAGGGATGCATGCCAGGCAAGGACTGTGAAGTTCCCGTCCAACCCAGCCTTCCCTGTCGCTCAGAGGGAACAGCTTGCCTGGCCCCACCCTGCTTCAGCTGGTCCTTCTACCCAGAAATGCACCAACCTCTGTAAATACTGAGTACCAGTTATGTGCCAAGCTCTACTCTAGGCCCTGGTGTATATCATTAGCAGGAGCAATGGGAGCTCCTTTCACAGAGCTTACTGTCTAATTCTAAACTTATTAAATTCTGTTTCCGTATTTTTAACTGTCCAGTGTTTGCCTTGAGTAAAAATTTTGATGCTTGAATTTTTGGTAAAAAAATTTTTGGTAAAAAATCACATCTTCATTTTCTCATTCCACAAATATTCATAAGGAAACCACACGATGTCAGGCATTCAGTGCACCTCGTGGGCCAAGCGTTAGGTGCTAGGTATTCAACAGTAAACAAAGCAGACACAGCTCCTCTTTCAAGGAACTTGCTATTGAGGGTAGAGTGACAGGAAAGTGATAAATAAAGAACAAAGTAATTACCATGATGAGTACTTGGGAGATATGGTAGAACAACCTGGGGTGAGGGTGTGTTACCGAGTCTGGGGGTGAAGAAAGCTTACTCTAAGGGTTATATTCGAACCTAGGTTTGAATGATAAAAGGAGCCTGTCAGAGAAGAATTAGGGTGGGGGAATAGCATGTGCAAAGGCCCTGAGCCAGAAGCAAATTTGGTGCTGGTCCAGGAACAGAGAGGTGAGTATGAGGTAGTAGGTAGGCACCAGACCATCAGGGCCTTGCAGGTGGTGGATGGGGTTTAAGCTATGGAGTAACTTGATATGACTCACGTTTTTAAAAAATGTTCTGTCTGTGTTGAGAAGAATAGATGTGGTGAGATGAGAAGGAGAGCAGGAACACCATTGAGGAGAAGGGCTTGGGCCCTAGGTAGGGGTGCAGATGGACTTGGTTATAGGCAGGATGTATTCCAGAGGAACAGCTGAAAGGATTTGAGGCTTGAGAGCTTTTTACATGAAGACCCTTTGAGAAGGTATGAAATATGTAAGGGAAGATTAGTATTTTCTGGAGTCACTTCACCATACGCTTCAGAAGGGCAGGTATGGTGTCTATTTTATGCACCACTGTATACAGTACAGGCTCACAGATAGATGCACAGTAAACAGTTGCCGAACATGTAAAAATGAAAGGAATGACATTCAATGGGGTCTCCTTTTTTAAGTTTAATTTTTAAAAATGAGATTAAATTAACACACAATAATTAGCATGAAATGAAATACACATAATTTATACGTCCTGTTTGATGAGTTTCTCTGTGGTTTTCTATGGCCAGTTTTCTTAGTTCTGCCTTTATGTTTCAGTCTGTTTCTCCTTTATGTCCTTGACCCAGACTAAAACATGGCCTCTCAAATCTTGGCAAATGGGGCTTCAACACAATCCCAGTAAGTGGATCAACTCATGGCATGGAGCAATTGGAGATCCTCTGCCACTTATTGTTAAGAGAGTATCCCAATCCAAAGCCAATGCCGCAGTATCTCCCAGTTCCTGCCGTGCAGGCCTCCCACGAACGAAGAGATGAAGCCATTTGGACTGGCTGAATTAATTGTTAATCCAGCTTGGACTGAAGATGAGGAAGAAGAGGAAAGTGTTAAATTGGTCTCAACCTGTCTGGACAGAGCAGAGATCAGGACCAGGTGAAGGGACAAGAGAGGGTAAATTGAAGGGTAGGTTGGAGCACGCTGGAGAAAAATCACTCAAAATTTGGCAATGGGCAAAAAATAGTATCTGTCCTGGGAGAGGGAGGAGAAGGACAGCAAAGGTTATGGTTTTTGACTCTGAGAGACATTAACCCGTTTAGATTTTAACGTAGTGATCTTAGGCTAACCTCTCTTTCTTAAATTGCCTATAAAATCAAAAAATTTCAAATTGTCATTTGTAGCAGTTTTAATGTCTGTTTTCCTCATTAATTAATGCAGTGGATAAGCTCTATGACATGTATTCATTTTATATTTGCATAACAGTCATGGAGTTATATCTTTGAAAATGGCCTCAGTGTCATCTCTTCTTCTGAGACTATATGATTACCTACCCTTTCCCAGGTCCCCTTTCCGCAAGGGCCCAGAGTAACTCAGGGGGCTGGTGTCCCGAGGGGTCCCATCCTGCCTCATGGTCAGATTCCTGGGCAGTCTGGGGGTTGGGACAGTGCGTGCATCTGTTCACTGTACATAAAGGAGGTGTATGGAGGGAGGTGGTATTTAAATCATGGTGCTGGGGATACAAATATACATCATGAACAATCCCCTTAGTTTTCCATTTGCCAAGTTGTTCCAGGGCCCAGGGTTGCCAGGTTAGGAGCAGGTGACTCATTCTGAATGGAAATACTTGTATAGTAACTCGCAGCTCCTCTCCACCCCTGATGGGGCTGCAGGGACCCACCAACTCGGCACTTTCTTTTGCCCCCTTTTGATGTATCAATGGGAACCTGGAGTTTACCTCCCTAAGGGTTTCCTGAAACATTACCCATTCAGACCTTGCCAAGTTGCCAGGTGGGATAGAAGGAAAACAAAGGTGGCTCTTGAAGACTCAGGAGCCGGCCTTAAATCCTGACGCTCCTGGGGTGTGAAAAGGTCTGAAGGGCCAGCCAGGTTGAGGTGAAGCAGTAAGTCTGTGGCTTGTCAGGAAAGGAACAAGAGTATAATTCTGTATTAGTAGTTGACTGACCTTGGGCAGCCTGTGAATGCATAATTGCCTTGTAAAATGGCATAGAAACGCAGTGTCTATGAAAGTGGCAGATGGCTGGGGAACAAGAGTCATCCCACATCTGGCAGAGCCACGAGCAGAGAGGAGGCAGGCGGAGGGTATGGAAGGTGCAGGAGTCATACTCTTCTTCTGGTTGGCGGCAGGGAGCAGGCTGGGCCTAAGCCCATCACCACTGTTTGTGTCCCATCTGGTACATTTATCCTTTGCCTCAATTTGCTCTGTCAGGATAGTAATGAACAACTTTTGTTGTAAAGCTCAACTTTTGTTCCAGGTAAAGTATCAAGTACTTCATACATATAGCTTAGTCTTCACAACCACCTCATGCAATAGGTAGTATTATCACAGAAAAGAACAGTGAGCCTCAGAGAGGTAAAGCAATTTGCCCAAGGTCACACAGCCAGCCAGGGGCAGAAATGGGACCCTGGTCTGTTTGGCTCCCAAGCACCTTATTACTATGTTACACTTGCCCCTGCTGGTAAGACTGTGAATCCAGTTGTAGAAAAATGTTAATAATAGGATAGAGGAACTGCCAAGCTCTTCTCTCTGGCAAGATTGATTTTTCAGTGAGACCGTGAGCTTAATGAGAGCAAAAGCTCAGGCCTTACACTGCTTTATGTGCCCTCAGACCCCAGAAGTGCTAGGCATGCAGGGAGAGGACAAAAAGCAATATTATTGCTGTGAGCTTTCATTAGGATGTATAGAGTTGTGTTATGTGTTTGGAAAGAATCCATCACCTCAAGAGGCTATATAATGCTCAAAACAGCTTTAGAAATTCTCTTTGGAAATTGCTTTCTAAGCCTCAGGCACATAAATATACTTTTATATATATCTTCAATCATGGCAAGCCTTAGTCCCGTGAGGCTAGCTTTGAATGCTAGAGAAATCCAAAGGCAATTCAGAGCCAAATTTGGTGACGGAGGTGAATTATCAATTTCAAATTTTCAGTTTTGTTTAAAAACAAGCTGGAGTTAGTGTAAGGCAACAAGGCCGATGGTGTTGAAGAGCTTGCAAACCCACGCTGAAGACATCTCTGCAGTAGGGGAATTTTAACAAGGTTTTGAGCAAAAGCCCTGCAATTTTGGGTCCCTGCCTACCTCACCAGCCTCATCTCAAACTGCTTTCCCACTCACTCTCTATGTCCCTGTCACCTGGCTTCCTTTCTGTTTCTTGGGACACAATGCATATTACCTCTCTCAGGCCTTCATATACATTATTTTCTTGCCTCTTTTTGCCCAGCTCACCTGTCTAGCCTAAGCATATGTGCCATTTCCACAGCATGACCCTCTCACCCACAATTCCCTCCTGATCTTTTCCTTTGAACTTGTAATGATAGATTCCAGGACGCTTCTAGGGATAAAATACCTCGGCTCCAACCCCATCCCGCAAGCTCCATGGCAGCAGAGTATTGTTTTGCTCACCACTGTGCCCCCGCACTCACCACAATGTATGGTATAGTTTTGGTACTCAACAAATATTTTTGAAAGAATAAGTAAACAGGACCTTCCACGTCACCAGGTACCAAAGTGCTTCTCTACCCCTCCCTAACTCGCTCTGTCACCTCATCGGTTGACCTGCTTCCTCTTCTGTCTCTTCTGGGCTTCTCAGAAGCTTTCCTTGCCTCCCCCTCAGTCCACTTCATTGGTTCCCTTTCCTCTTCTGGCCTCTCACTAGGACTCTGCAGGTTCTGCTTTTAGCATATTTTCTTTTCATGCTAAATTTATCTTCAGCTCTGCCTCTCTGTAGTGCCCCAGCCTGTTTCCAGCTCTCCAAATCTGGGCACCTGAAACCCATCTCAAGGACCAGAACCACTTTTTCCCTCCTGCTCCTCTTCCTGTACTTTTTCTCTGGAATGTTTTAAAATCTTCTAAAAGAAGTCTTCTAAAAAGAAACTGTAATGTGATCTTCACCTTCTTCTCTTCTCTTTCCATGTTCGATTCTGCTTCAGAATGTCATTTGCATCTTTAATTTCCTATCCATTCTGATGAGAAAATTCCAAGATAGGCCCTAATTATTTATTATTTCTCAGCTAGACAATTAAAACAGCTTCAGGGGTGCCTGGGTAGCTCAGTAAGTTGGGCGTCTAATTCTTGATTTCGGCTCCAGGTCATGATCTCTGGGTTGTAAGTTCGAGCCCAGCATTGGACTCCATGCTCAGTGTGGAGTCTGCTTGAGATTCTCTCTCTCCCTCTCCTTCTGCCCTCACCCCTCATGTGCTCTCGCAGATAAATAAACCTTAAAATAATAATAAGAAAAAAAAATGAAACAGCTTCAGAACTTGCCTCCATCCCTAGGCAGCTGTCAAGCTTCCCCCCAGGCTTACAATTCATCCTTCAAACAGCTGTCTGAGTGACATAATGACCCTCCATTGTCTAAAGAATAAAGCCCACAATCTAGTGTTAGCTACCGCTACCTCCTTCACTATTCTTAGTCCAGTTGTTCTCAAAGCACTGTATGTCAACATCACCTGGAAGCTTGTTAGAAACACAAATTCTTGGGCTCCACCCCAGACCTACTGAGTCAGAAACTCCTCAGGGAGGGGCAGTAATCTGTGTTTTAACCAGTCCTCTGGGTGATCTGACGCACTCTAAGAGTGAGAACCACTGCTCTGGTGGTATCAGATTTAGCATTTATCTCTGAAGATTGCAATTATTTTTGTGCCCTTATGACTTTGCTCATGCTTTTTCATCTGAGTGGAATGACTTGCCTTCTTCACCCTCCATCCCCTACATCCCACACTCCATGATTTTCCCCCCTGCCAAATTCCTGTTCATCATTCCAGGTCCTGCCCAAACCTTACTTCTCCATGAAATATTCCCTGATTCTCCCAATCAGAATGAAACACTCTCACCTGTGAATTTTCACTGGCGTTGCTCCTTGACTACTGAGATGTGTTTGATTTTGCCTCATTAATTTTCTTCCCCTCTTGACTATGAGCTCCCTCATGACAGTGTCTGAGATGTTTTTTATCCCAGTATCCACAGCCTCCCATATAATAAGCGTTTTCTGAATTGACTTGGATCGATGAACTATTTCATATACATTGGCAGAAAAGGGTGAGGTTTGTCTTGTGTAAAGAATCAGGTCAGAGACATACAGTATCCCACCCCTTTAGGAACTCGATGTCCTAAGGTAGGTGCTCTGTGGCTCCTCTCTAGCAATTTGGGTTACCCAAAGTTGGGTAGCTTAATCTTGGAGACATACCTTGAATAACTAGAAGCCTCAATTTCTCAAAAGATAGGATATTTGAAGAGAACAGAACAGAGAGCAGATAATCAGAAAGGTAATGATAGGAAAGACTCAGGACTCCAGACCTATACATCTAAGCTAACAAAGGAAGCAGACTGTCACCCCTCCCCCAAACCCTCAATAAAGAAAAGAAACAAAGGTCTGTAGCTTTCTGATCTGCTGGTATGGACATGGCAAAGCATTTTTAGTTCTGAAGCCATTAGTTAACACTGATCCATTTTTTTCCTCTGCTTGTTATGAACTGAATTGTGTCCCCTAAAAATCCATATGTCGAAGCCCTAACCCTCAATATTACTGTATTTGGAGCCCCAATTCAATGGAACTGGTGTCCTTATTAGAAGAGGAAGAGATACCAGGGATGTGGGTGCACAGAGAGAAGCCACAGGAAGACATAACAAGAAGACTGCCACCTACAAGCCCAGGAAAGAGATGTCAGAAGAAACCAACCATGCTGGCACCTTGATCTTGGACTTCCAACCACCAGAACTGTGAGAGAATACGTTTCTGTTGTTTTAGCCACCAGTCTGTGGTATTTTGTTATGACAGCCTGAACTAATATGCTGTGCTGCTTTCATTTTCTTCTCCACCCTTTTCTTTTCCCTATTCTTATATTGCTACCTGCTCAATTTCCAGCTTCCATTATTTTCTTTTCTTTATTTCTTTGTAAAAACAGCAACAAAAATGACAAAAGAACATAAACTAGTTTGGAGACTGTGGATTAGAATTCTACTGGATAGCTCAGAATCAGAAAACTGGAAGTTTGGGTTTCCATGGTAACAAATCTTCCAACTGAAATCATGTTTCCCAAGCTTGTGTTCCATTAGAGCTTTTAAAAAATATATATGCCTATAAATATACATATATCCTCACAATTACATGTTATTTTGGTGAGTCTTATGGGTCCACCCTTCCTGATACGACTCTGGCTTTTACTCAGTTCTAATGTGACTAGAGACTAAATGACTAAAGAATTTAGATGAATTCAATCCTCCCTAACTCAAATTAGGGGCGTATTTCCCATTCTGCCTCTCATGTTCACCCTCCACCCAAGAACTTCAGTCCCAGAAAATAATCTCAGAAGGGAAATCCTATTTCAGTGATCTCTGGAATAAATACTGCTTGTTACATAAATTGGAAAAATATGAGGATGTATGCAATAAAAGTAGAAATATTTTAGAATGAAGAGAGATACAACCTAAGTGAAATCCAATTTCATTTTAGCCAATTGACAAATTTAGTCTGGTGTGTGCTAGGCCTAGAAATTATACACTGGCCCACTAGAATGAGTGAGGAAACTGATAAAGACAATGACAATAACTATTTTTTTTTTACATTACCTTATATAGTTTTATCATTTATAGGTAAAACTATGAATCAATAATATTGTAATTAATAATACTGATTCCATTTTATAGATGAGGAAAGGAAGATTAGAGAAGATATGGGATTCACTCAGTGCCACACATAATCAGTAAATGTAACGCCCAGGGTATGAACATCCTACTGTAATACATCTTCTACTGGTATCTGTAAGGATTTTGACTTTAAATATTTCTTCCTAATTCTTCACTTGCCTTCTGGGATACCAATTGCACACATGTTACATTCTTTGTATTCTGCATGTCTCTGATACTCTGTTTATCCTTTCTTCCATCTGTCCTTCAGTATTTTTTTTTTCTATTCACATGTCTTCAAGTTCACTAGCTTTACTTCTGCTATGTCCTATCTGCTGTTAAAAACATCTAATGGGTTCTTACTTTCAGGTATTGCAGTTCTAGAATGTCCACTTGTATTTTTAACTAGATGCCTGTTCTGTGTGGAAATTCTTCATCTTTCATCCATCTTTTTGTCTACCATTTTCTCTATTAAAAATATATATATAATAGTTACTTTCAAGGTCCTTCTCTGCTAACACTAACCTCTGGATATTTTGTGGATCTGCTTTAAGTCAATTTTTTTTTTTCTCTTAATTATTGGTCCCATTCTCCTACCTCTCTCATGTCTCATCACTTATGGTTGTTTGCCAGACAAAAT
This sequence comes from Halichoerus grypus, assembly GCF_964656455.1. NCBI lineage: Eukaryota > Metazoa > Chordata > Mammalia > Carnivora > Phocidae > Halichoerus > Halichoerus grypus. The sequence goes on along the minus strand of NC_135722.1, from coordinate 86,240,524 downwards.
GTATAAAAGAACCATAAAGACTGAAAATGTTATTTTCTCCCAGAAAGGGTTTGCCCTTTCTTCAGCTGGACAGTGTAAAGGGCTGATCACCTCAATGCCTTGAGAAAGTAAACTGGGCCATGGCTGTTTGCAGTCAGACTTTGTTCTTCCTGGTTGCTGTCTCCTGCCTCCAGTGGGGTTTTTTTCTCCTATTAAATGTGAGACTGAGGGAGGTTTAACTGCATTCCTGTCCTTGCCCCCTTCTGGGCAAATTCCGCATGGGCTTTGGATTGAGATGCTGTTGTATCTCTGTCATATCTGCCCTGAAAGTTGAGGTCTTTAGCCTCCACATCATCCAGATTCAAAATCTGCCCAACATTGGGTATGATCGTAAGCCCCTCCCACTAGTGAACTTTGAGGCTAGGGAGAGATTTCACTCTTCCTTGCTGGCTTAGCCCCCTAGTCTCCTGTGCCACCCCAAATGCAATAATTGTCCTGTGGGGAAAACCTAGTTATGGGACTGGGACTCCTTTAAATTCTGTTCTGTTTCACCAGGGTGTGGAGGGTGGGGGGAAGCTCCCCTGATTACTCTTCCCCTCTGCATACTAAGCCCAATCCTTAGGCAGGGCCTTGGCAAAAGCCCCCCGCGCCCCCCACCTCACCCTGGGCTGCCAGGGGAAGAAAACTGACAGCAACCTCAACTCATTTTCCATGTGCTCTTCCCCTCTGGAACTTCCTTCTTCTAGTCCTTTATGCCTCTATGGTTCTCCACATTGTTTTAAAAATATGATTTTGTGATGTCTTTATTTTCCCTAGCTGTTGCAGTGGGAAAAATGCCTACTAAATTTTACTAGGAAGCAAAAGTCTAAAAACTGACTGTTAATCTATTTTTTCATCAATGAAAGCACACTGAGTCATATTATTTTGCCAATATTTTATTATGAAAATTTTCAAGTCTCCAGCAAAGTTGAAGGAAGTTTATAATGAACAACCCACACATTCAGTGGTGTGTTGGTAAACTCTCTTTCTAGGTGAAAAAAAAAAGGCTCTAATTTGTGTGGTTTGCCAATTTTTGTGGTATAGATATTCCTGCCATGGCCAGTTTTAAGCTACCAACATGAGCTGGGGAAGATCTGTGCAAAATCAGCTCTTGTGAGCCTATATGAGCCACTTCAGAGATACCACTGCATAGAACCATCACCTAGATTATACCACTAACATTTTATGTATTTGTTTTATCAGATAGGTATCCATTCCTGTGTCCATCATCAATTCATTTTATTTTTTGTAAGTTTTAGATGTAAGTATAATTCCCTCTAAATACTTCAGCATGCACATTGACAGGAGTTTAATATTTGTTTACAGTATTTTCTTTTGATGTAAAATGAGTTCTCAGTCTTAATTGTACATTTGCTAAGTTTTGACAAATTCACACACCTGTGTAATCTATCCTCTATCAAATATAAAAGAATACATTTTCCACAGAAATTTTTCTCAAAGTTTGGCCAACTAAAACTTTCAACTTTTCCTGACATGAACTGTCACTCAACCAGGACACCTTCATTATATATAGTTGATTAATTGATCATTGCACCCTAAATGTGTGTCTTTATATTGGTTCCATTTTATACTCACCAGGATAAATCATAAGACATTTGCATTATAATATATAACCTTCAAAGTAGATGTATCATAAAAGCCTGAAAGCTTCAGTACCCAAAATGTATACCCTCATTGAATCGTGACAAAAAAGCATCACAAAAGCACACACTAGGTCTATAGTCCCCAGGATGGAGAAGCAGCATCATATTCCATCCCTTCAGACTTCTTTTAGCTCTAGCTCCCACACTAAATATATGTGAATCATTCTGCTAATAGTCCCGTGACATCATGTGGTCCCAGAGAACAAGCCTTTTCTACTCGCCACCCCTGGCTGTTCCTGACCACACTTCATTTGGCAATATGTGCACTTGGCTTTCACCTGTCATAATTCAAGGACAAACATCAGTCAACAGTGAAAAACAAAATCCAGAAAAGCACTCAGCAAAAAAGGGGAGAAAACAATCATTTGCCTTCAATTATGTGGAAGGATATTTTAGACTCAAGTTGTGAGAAATATTGGACAGTATTTCAAATTCTAACCCACAAATCCATGTTCCAGATGAAAAAAGGCAGGTCGGAAAAGAGCAAATAGAAATCCCTTGCCTAAAGTACCCAAAATGTTTTAAAAAATAATTTTATATATCTGTGATATTAACTATGACAGTGATTAGTATATGATGGCTGCCTTTTGTTATCTGGGACCTGTTAAAATCATAATATCTTACACATGTGACATGGTTTATAAAGTTTTTGTTTCGGTCACCTCACTTGTCAGACCTGGTAAGAATGGGTGGAAGTTACAAGAAGGCAGATTTCTTTAACCATGAGAACCATGTAACAATAAGATGGGTTATTGCTAGAGGCTTCCAGATCTCATGACTTCACGACCACATGACTCTCCATTGACCATATTTTCCAAACTGAATTTGGGTCATTTTTTTTTCCAAGTAAAAATATGATACCCAGAGAGAGTAGAATATTCAGGAGTTTGCTGTTATTATTCAGCTCATTAAACAGACAGGCATTTATATAGTTTCTGTTAGCCTTGTTTTACATATCTACATAGTTATGCTTTGTAGAATAATAATTTACTTAACCATGTCCCTACTATTATTTATGGTGTTGCACAATTATGGTGTTTCTAATTTTTCCATATGACAAATATTTCCACAGTGAATACCATAGCACAGGACCCTTTCTCTGTATGTCAGGTTATTATTTAAGCATAGTTCGAAGGACATAAACCTTTTTAATACCATTGAGCAACATAATAAAATCCTCTACCAAAAAGTTTGTATCAATTTACAGTCCTATAAAAAATGTATCAGAGTACCCTTTTCAGTGTACCTTTATTCACACTGAGTGATAGTAGTATATTGAACACTGAAGATCTGAGTAATCCAGGAGGATCCAGGTTGAGTATTACCATACCAACTTTGGGGGTTCTGATAAAAGAGGCTCTAATTAGTAGGGGTAGCTGAATAAACTTTATGTATCCATCTCAACTTCTAGCATTATACTTATAATCCATTTAATTATGACATAGCTAGTTATACCATGACTGATTTTACAATAAATATGTTCAAAAATATACAGTAGTACCCCCCCTTATTCACGGGGGATATGTTCCAAGATCCTCACTAGATTCCTGAAACTACTGAATCCTATGTATAGTACTGAACCCTATGTATACTCTGTTTTTTCTTATACATACACTTTTATGATAAAATTTAATTTATAAATCAGGCACAGTAAGAAATTAATAATTAATAATAGAATATATGCTATAATAAAAGTTATCTGAATGTGGTCTCTCTCTCTCTCCTTTCAAAATATCTTGTACTGTACTCACCCATTTTCACGTAATGATGTGAGATGATAAAACGCCTACGTGATGAGATGAAGTGAGGTGAATGACATGGGCATTGTGCCGTTGTATTAGGTTACTTTTGACCTTCTGAAAGTACTTCAGAAGGAGGGTTATCTGCTTTCAGATTGTGGTTGACTGAAGGTGACTGAAACTGCAAATAAGTGGAGGCTACAGTATATAAAAAGCTTAAATGGCACAGCTGTTCCATATGACATATTGGTATAGTCTTTTGTTTTTCAGGATTTTTGGAACCTAAAGTGGGCATGCTTGCAAATTAATTCACTTAGGATGCAAGTTATCTTTATTGTTAAGTTATATATGTATATATATCTATCTAATTATATAAGTAATATATAGATTTTACTTGTATGTTAGCCAGCTCAGACTGCCATAACAAAATATCTTGGACTGGGTGTCTTAAACAAGACACTTGTTTCTCAGGGGAACCCTCCTACACTGTTGGTGGGAATGCAAGCTGGTGCAGCCACTCTGGAAAACAGTATGGAGGTTCCTCAAAAAGTTGAAAATAGAGCTACCATATGATCCAGCAATTGCACTACTGGGTATTTACCCCAAAGATACAAAAGTAGGGACCCGAAAGGGTACGTGCACCCCGATGTTTATGCAGCAATGTCCACAATAGCCAAACTGTGGAAAGAGCCAAGATGTCCATCGACAGATGAATGGATAAAGAAGAGGTGGTATATATATACAATGGAATATTATGCAGCCATCAAAAGGAATGAGATCTTGCCATTTGCAACGACGTGGATGGAACTGGAGGGTATTATGCTGAGCGAAATAAGTCAAACAGAGAAAGACATGTATCATATGACTGCACTGATATGAGGAATTCTTAATCTCAGGAAACAAACTGAGGGTTGCTGGAGTGGGGGGTGGGGTGGGAGGGATGGGGTGACTGGGTGATGGACACTGGGGAGGGTATGTGCTCTGGTAAGCGCTGTGAATTGTGCAAGACTGTTGAATCTCAGATCTGTACCTCTGAAACAAATAATGCAATATATGTTAAGAAAGAAAAAAAGAAGAAGAAGAATGTAGCAGGAGGGGAAAAATGAAGGGGGGGAAATCGGAGGGGGAGAAGAACCATGAGAGACGATGGACTCTGAAAAACAAACTGAGGGTTCTAGAGGGGAGGGGGGTGGGAGGATGGGTTAGCCTGGTGATGGGTATTGAGGAGGGCACGTTCTGCATGGAGTACTGGGTGTTATGCACAAACAATGAATCATGGAACACTATATCTAAAACTAATGATGTAATGTATGGGGATTAACATAACAATAAAAAAATTTAAAAAAAAAGAAAAAAAAAAGACACTTGTTTCTCACAGTTCTGGAGGCTGAAAGTTTGAGATCAGGGTGCCAGCATGGTCAGATTCTGGTGAGACTTCTCTTCCTGGCTTATAGGGGGCCATTTTTCTCACTGTGTCCTTACTGAGAGAGAGAGAGAGAGAGAGAGAGAGAGAGAAATCTTTCTCTTCTTGTAAGTCCCTATTGGATTAAGGCCCACACTTTTCACCTCATTTAAACTCAATTACATCTTAAAAACCCTGCCTCCAGATATAGTCACATTGGGGGTTAGGGCTTCAATCTATGAATTTTGGGGGGAGCATAATTCAATCCATAGCAATATGTATTTCTAATAGATGTGTGTTATTGAGATAATATTTGAGCAACACTAGAATAGATGTTTTAAAAAGTATAAGCTATCAAATTGATTTTGTTTTCAGTCTTGAGCTTTGGTCTCAGCAGTCTTTCCATGACCTCTTGTGAAATCTCTCTGTAGGTTATTAGGTGAGATGGGATTCTAACTCTCCAAATAAAAAGAGATAAACAGTGCCAGAATTCTCTGAGGAGCTGACTGCAGACCTTGTCCCCTTCAGATTAAAGATCAATGCTAAGACCATGTTATGGTTCTCTATTGCTGCATAACAAATCATGTCAAAAGTTAGTGGTTGAAAACAACAATCATTTTATTATCTGTTATAGTTTCTGTGGCTCAGGAATTTGGGAAGGACTTAGCTGGGTGATTCTGGCTTGGGGTCACTCATATGGTTGTAATCAGATGGGAGTTGAAACTGGAACAGTGGAGGGGGTGTGACTAGAGTTGCTGGAGCCTGGCCAGGCATTTCTGTCTCTGCATATAGTCTCAGGGCCTCTCCACATGGTCTTTCTACTTTGTTTGTGGGCTAGTTTGTGCTTCCTCACAGCATGGTGGCCTCAGGGCACTCAGATCACTTGCATGGTGGCTCAGTGTTTTAGCACAGTGTTCCAACTCACAAGGTGGAAGCTGCTCTTCACCATCTATGGCTTAGCTTCTGAAGTCATGCAAAGTCACTTCCTCAGTATTCTATTGGTTACAAGTGAGGCACAAAACCACCCAGATTCAAGGGAAGGAAAATTAGACCCCACCATTTACTGAGAGGGTGGCAAAGTTCTAGAAGAGAAAATGGGATGAGAGTTATTGTTGCATCCATCTTTGGAAAATACCATCTGTCACAAACCCCTTTATAGAATATCCAGATCTGATAAATAAATGCTTTCCACTAAATTCATAGGGAATTTAGTGGAAAGCTGAAATGTTATATCCAGTTCTGGGCACCTGTTTTAACTGGGGTGCATAGGAGAATGTGAAAGCTCACCCTATGAGGAATGATCATGGAAACTAGCTTTATTTTTCTCAGATAAGAGATGTTAGGAGAGATATGATCACTATCTTAGCACATCTGGAGGACGGTCATATAAGAAAGGGAACAGGCTTGGTTTGGGTTGCTCCAGAAGGATGAATGAGTACAGGGTTTTTCAAAGAACTTGAATATCTTGATGAAGAAATTTAGAAGCTTCTTGTCTAAATTACCTCTGTTATATATTCTGTATACAATTTTCTTTTAAAAAGTGTCTATTGATCAAAAACAAAAAAGGTTCAAGCCATTAGACTTGGTCATATAAATGAGTGTTGTAATGGTAAAACTGGGTGTCATTGCAAAAATAAATTAGGCTATGCCTTTCAAAATGGGAGTGCCTATATTCCAAGGAGTACAAGTACTGTGCTAGTGGGTACTGAAAGCCATAGAATAAATATAGTGCAACATTCACATGCATTTTAAATTAAAACTTGAAGAGAATTTCCCAGTTGCAGGTAGCTAATCAGGGTGATCCCACAGATCCCATGGATACTGTGTAAAAATGTTTGTATCAACATAGTTAAGGGTAGACTGAAGAAGAAGGCTGCCTGAGTTCAAATCCTGGCTCTGTTACTTGCTAGTTATGTAACCTGGGGCAACTCAACTTCTCTGCACCTGTTTCCTCATCTTTGAAATGGAGTAATAGTGATTCCTACCTTACAGAGTGATTGTAAAGATGAAATGAAATGATTTAAGTGCTTAGAGTAGTGCTTGACATAAATACCACCAAAGTGCTGATTAAATAAATAAAAGTTTGAGAAATATGAAGGCACCTACCCAGGAAGGTAAATAATAGGCACTTAGTCACTGTGATCATGAACAGAAGCTGGAAGTCATACATGTTGAAGAGATTGCTTTTGGGGTGGTGGTCCCTAACCTACTCTCCCAAAAGGAATTCTAAAAAATTAAGACTAAAGCCAAGGTCACCCAGTTGCTGGGTGGTTTTTGATGGTCTAAACCAGGGATCAGCAAACTTTTTTGCCAAGGGCAAAATGGTAAATTTTTTTTTTAAGATTTCATTTATTTATTTGAGAGAGAGAGAGAGAGAGAGAACAAGCACACGAGTGGGGGAGGGGCAGAGGGAAAGAGGGACAAACAGACTCCCTGTTGAGTATAGGCTGACTTGGGGCTCGATTCCAGGACCCTCAGATTATAACCTGAGCCAAAATCAAGAGTCAGAAGCTTAATGAACTGAGCCACCCAGGTGCCCCCAAATGGTAAATATTTTAGAATTTGTGGGTCATAGGATCTTTGTTACAACAATTCAACTTTGCCATTGCAGCATGAATTAAATGAAAGGTCAGGTCAAATTTGGACTATGATCCATATCATCATGGTTTACTGACCCTAGTCTAGATCATGCTGGGCCTGGGCAAGGGAGCTGGAAATAGAATGGGTTTTGATGGGAATTTTTTTTTTTTATTATTATGTTATGTTAATCACCATACATTACACCATTAGTTTTTGATGTAGTGTTCCATGATTCATTATTTGCATATAACACCCAGTGCTCCATGCAGAACGTGCCCTCTTTAATACCCATCACCAGGCTAACCCATCCTCCCACCCCCTTCCCCTGTAGAACCCTCAGTTTGTTTTTCAGAGTCCATCGTCTCTCATGGTTCATCTCCCCCTCCGAATTCCCCCCCTTCATTCTTCCCTTCCTGCTATCTTCTTCTTCTTCTTTTTTTTTTTTAACATATAATGTATTATTTGTTTCAGAGGTACAGATCTGTGATTCAACAGTCTTACACAATTCACAGCGCTCACCATAGCACATACCCTCCCCAATGTCTATCACCCAGCCACCCCATCCCTCCCACCCCCGCCACTACAGCAACCCTCAGTTTTTTCCTGAGAATAAGATTCCTCATATCAGTGAGGTCATATGATACATGTCTTTCTCTGATTGACTTATTTCACGCAGCATAACACTCTCCAGTTCCATCCACGTCGTTGCAAATGGCAAGATCTCATTCCTTTTGATGGCTGCATAATATTCCATTGTATATAGATGCCACATTTTCTTTATCCATTCATTTGTCGATGGACACCTTGGCTCTTTCCACAGTTTGGCTATTGTGGACATTGCTGCTATAAACATCGGGGTGCACATACCCCTTTGGATCCCCACATTTGTATTTGATGGGAATTTTTGATGGCCACTACAATGCCACCTCTCTTCCTGGGGTGAACTCAATCTGACTTTGAACAGGTCCTCTATGTCTGACTGGGACACTCAGAACCATGTATCCACAGATGCATATGAGGAACAGCAATACAGAAATCATTCATTCTCATCACTCTGTGTTCCATTATTGTATTGCAAAGTATTGGAGAGAGAGCTGAGGCTTTTATTTTCCTTCAAACCAGCTCTAAAACCCAGAACAATGCTGTCCATTCTGTGGATGGTCAGTGAGCCCTTGCTGACTGTCTTTATTTCTTCACCTGCAATAAGATCTCCCCAGGCTCATATGGAAACCTAAAAGTTCATGAGGGACTAATTTAGTGAGACTCTTCCAGGGGAAGTTTAGTCCCCATGGGAGATGATTACACACTGATGGAATTCTTGCACACTGGATGGAAAAATGATCTTTGCCTTTTGGCTGTGTCATAGTAATAAGTGGGAGACTGATTATTTCTAAGAGTGCAGCTCTTCCCGGCACTGATAAGAATGGAATGCAGGCTACCATGGAGATTCAGGTCACTAATTAGTCCCAGAAGCTTCCATGACTTGAATCACTGTTATATTAATTATGCATCAAATTAGAATGTTGGCAAAGGCCCCGGGCCAACTGTGCTGCAGAACCGGGTGACGGCATGGAGAGATCAAGGAGTGTCCCTCCCAGCACACTGCGGGGACCAACGGATGAAACCCAAGGCTTGAGTGTGCAATGACCCTGCCTGATCTCTGACCCAGCTGTTTGCAGCCTCCTGCCAGAGAGCTTGTTATTGGCACAGAGTCAACAAAGGCAGGAGAGGAAGAGAATGATGGCTGCCCCTCAGCTGGACCTCAGAGTTCTGCTGCAGTCATGTTCATCTGTAAAAAGACAGAAAACAATCAACTGGACATTTTATTTCCACATTAAAAAAAAAGATATTTCTAGGTGTTAAAAACATGGAGATAGCATGTCTGGACTGTTGTCTGACTTACAGGTTTTTTTTTTAATTGAGGTATAATTGACATATCATATTAATTTCAGGTGTATAACATAATGATTTGATATTTGTATATGCTGCAAAATGATTGCAATCAGTCTAGTTACCATACATATCATCTCTATATAGTTACAATTTTTTTTTCTTGTAATGAGAACTTCTAAGAATTACTCTCTTAGCATCTTTCAAATATGCAATACAACATTATTGACAACAGTCACCATGCTGCTTATTATATCCCCATGAGTCATTTATTTTATAACTGGAAGTTTGTACCCCTTCATCCATTTTGCCCACTCCCTTCCCCTCTGGAAACCACCAATCTGTTCTCTGTATCTATGAGTTTTCTTCGTTTGTCTTATGAGTGCAATCATACAATATTTGTCTTTCTCTGTCTGACTTACGTCACTTAGCATGATATTCTCAAGGCCCATCCTAGTGCATCTTGGCCTTTTGGTTAATACCAAGTGTAGTATCTCAAGGCCCATCCATGTTGTCATAAATGTCAAGATTTCATTCTTTTTTATGGCTGAGTGGTATTCTATTGTATGTATATAAACTACATCTTCTTTATCCATTCACCTATCTGTAGATACTTAGGTTATTTCCACAGCTTGGCTGTTAAAAATTATGCTGCAATGAACATAGGGGTGCACTGCATATATCTTTTTGAATTAGTAAGTTTTTGTTTTCCTCAGATGAATACCCAGAAGTGGAATTGGTGGATCATATGGTACTTCCATTTTTAATTTTTTGAGAAAACCTCATAGTGTTTTCCATAGTGGCTGCACCAATTTATATTCCCATCCACCAAAATGGAACGCTAAAAAGGGTTCCTTTTTTTCCACATGCTTGCCAACATTTGTTATTTCTTAGCTTTTTGATACTAGGCATTTTGACTGGTAGAGGTGATATCTTATTGTGGATTTGCATTTCCCTGATAATTAGTGAGGCTGAGCATCTTTTCATGCACCTTTGGCCATCTGTATGTCTTTCTTGGAAAAGTGTTCATTCAGCTCCTCCACCCATTTTTAAATTCGATTGTTTGTTTGTTATTGAGTTGTATGAGTTCTTTATATATTTTAGATATTAATCCCTTATCAGATATATGATTTGCAAATATTTTCTCACATTCAGTAGGCTGACTTCATTTTGTTGATGGTTTCCTTTGCTGTGCAAAAGTTTTTTAGTTTGATGTAGTCCTGCTTGTTTATTTTTGATTTTGTTGAATTTGCTTTTGGGGTCCATTCAAAAAGTCATCTGCCAAGACTGATGTCAAGGAGTTCACTGCCTATGTTTTCTTCTAGGATTTTTATGGTTTCAAGTCTTACATTCAAGTCCTTAATCCATTTTGAGTTAACTTTTGTGTATGGGTTAAGACAGCAGTCTACTTTCATTCTTTTGCCTGTGGCTGTCTAGTTTTCCAAGCACCATGTATTGAAAAGACTGTTCATACTCCATTATATATTCTTGCTTCCTTTGTTGTAAATTAATTGACCATATATGCATGGGGCTATTTCTGGGCTCTCTAGTCTGTTCCATTGATTTATAGGTCTGTTTTATGCCAATACCATACTGTCTTGATTATACAGCTTTATAATATAGTTTGAAATCAGAGAGTGTGATGCCTCCAGCTTTGAGCTTCTTTCTGAAGATTGCTTTGGCTACTCAGGATCTTTTGTGCTTCCATACAAATTCTAGGATTGTTTGTTCTATTTCTGTGAAAAATGCCATTGGATTTTTGATAAGGATTGCCCTCACTTTATAGATTGCTTTGGATAATATGGACATTTCAACAGTATTAGTTCTTGCAATCCATATGCTTGAAAAAGTCTTTCCATTTATTTGTATCTTCTTCAGTTTCTTTCACCAATGTTTTACAGTTTTCAGTGCACAGTTCTTTAGCTTTCTTGTTTAAGTTTATTCCTAGGTATTTTATTATTTTTGATGCAATTGTAAGTGGGATTATTTTTATTTTACTTCGTGGCAGTTAATTGTTTGTGTATAGAAATGCAACATATTTTTATATTGATTTGTTACCCTGCAATTTTACTGAATTTGTTTACTAGTTCTAACACTTTTTTGATGGATTCTTTAGAGTTTTCTATATACAAAATCCTGTCATCTGCAAATGGTGACAGATTTATTTCTTCGTTTCAAATTTGGATGCCTTCTCTATCTTGCCTAATTGCTCTGGCTAGTACTTCCAACACAGTGTTAAGTAAAACTGGTGAGAGTGGACATTCTTGTTTTGTTCCTGATCTTAGAGGAGAAGCTTTTAGCTTTTCACTGTGAGGTATGATGTTAGCTGTGGGCTTGTTATATATGGTCTTTATAATATGTTGAGGTATGTTCCATCTATATTTGTGTTGTTGAGTGGTTTTATCATAAATGAATGCTGAATTTTGACAGATGCGTTTTCTGCATCATTTGAACTGATCATATGAGTTTTATTTTTCATTTTTTAAGGTGGTATATTATGTTGATTAAAATGCTGATACTGCATATGACCTCACTAATATGAGGAATTCTTAATCTCAGGAAACAAACTGAGGGTTGCTGGAGTGGGGGGTGGGGTGGGAGGGATGGGGTGACTGGGTGATGGACACTGGGGAGGGTATGTGTTCTGGTAAGCGCTGTGAATTGTGCAAGACTGTTGAATCTCAGATCTGTACCTCTGAAACAAATAATGCAATATATGTTAAGAAAGAAAAAAAGAAGAAGAATGTAGCAGGAGGGGAAGAATGAAGGGGGGGAAGTCGGAGGGGGAGAAGATCCATGAGAGACAATGGACTCTGAAAAACAAACTGAGGGTTCTAGAGGGGAGGGCGGTGGGAGGATGGGTTAGCCTGGTGATGGGTATTGAGGAGGGCACGTTCTGCATGGAGCACTGGGTGTTATGCACAAACAATGAATCATGGAACACTATATCTAAAACTAATGATGTAATGTATGGGGATTAACATAACAATAAAAAAAATAAAAAATAAAAAGCTAACATTAAAAAAAAAAAATGCTGATACTGATCAATCTTTGCATCCCTAGGATAAATCCCACTTGATAATGGTGTGTGATCCTTTTAATATATTGTTGAATTTGTTTTGCTAGTATTTTGTTGAGGAATTTTACATCAGGGATATTAGCCAGTGATTTCCTTTTTCTGTGGTGTCTTTATCTGGTTTTGGTATCAGGGTAACACTGACCTTGTAAAATGAGTTTGGAAGCAAATTTTCTTCTTCAATTTTTCAGAACAGTTTAAAAAAATCGGTATTAAATCTTTGAATGTTTGGTAGAATTCACCAGTGAAAATCTCTGGTCCTGAACCGTTATTTGTTGGGAGGTTTTTGATTACTGATTCAATGTCCATACTAATAATCAATCTATTCAGATTTTCTATTCCTTATGATTCAGTCTTGGAAGGTTGTATGTTTCTAGGAATTTATCCATTTCTTCTAGGTTGTTCAATTTGTTGGCATGTAATTATTCATAATAGTTTCTTATGATCCTTTGTATTTCTTTGGTATCAGTTGTAAAATCTCCTCTCTCATTTGTGATTTTATTTATTTGAGCCCTCTATTTTTCTTAGTGATTCCAGTTAAAGGTTTGTAATTTTTTTTATCTTTTCAAAGAACCAGCTCTTAGTTTCATTGATTTTTCTATTATTTTTTTTTTAGTATCTATTTCATTTATTTCTGCTCTGATCTATATTATTTCCTTCCTTATACTAATTTTGTGCTTTGTTTGTTTTTCTTCTTTTAGTTCCTTTAGGTATAAAGTTGGATTGTTTATTTGAGATTCTTCTTGTTTCTTGAGGTAGGCCAGTATTGTTATAAACTTCCCTCTTAGAACGATTTTGCTGCATCCCATAGATTCTAGTGTGATTTATTTCCATTTTCATTTGTCTCTAGGTATATTTTGGTTTCTTTTTTGATTTGTTTGTTGACCCATTAGTTGTTCAGTAGCAGGTTGTTCAATCTCCACATATTTGTGACTTTTGCAGTTTTCTTCTTATAATTGATTTCTAGTTTTATACCATTGTAGTCGAAAAAGTTGCTTGATGTGATTTCAATCTTCTTGAATTTATTGAGACTTGTTTGTAGCCTAACATGTTATATATCCTGGAAAATGTTCCATATGCATTAAAGAAGAAGTGTATTGTGCTGCATTTGGATAGAATGTTTAGTCTGTATCTATTAAGTCCCCCTGGTTTAATGTGCCACTTAAGGCTGATGTTTCCTTATTGATTTTTCTGTCTGGATGATCTATCCATTGATGTGTGTATTAAAATCCCCTCCTATTATTGTACTGCCATCAATTTATTTATTTTTTAAATAATTTTTTATTATGTTAGTCACTATGCAGTATATCATTAGTTTTTGATGCAGTGTTCCATGATTCATTGTTTGTGTATAACACCCAGTGCTCCATGCAATATGTGCCCTCCTTAATACCCATCACTGGCTCACCCATCCTCCCACCCTCTAAAACTGCCATCAATTATTCCTTTAGGTTTGTTAATATTTGCTTTATATATTTAAGTGTTCCTATGTTGGGTTCATAAATATTTGCAAATATTATAGAGTAGTCCCCTGCTTATCTTTGGGAAATATATTCCAAGACCCCCGGTGAGTACCTGAAACTGTGGATAGTACAAAACCCTACATATACTACGTTTTTTTTCTATACATACTTAACAATAATACTTTAATTTATAAATTAGGCTCAGTAAGAGATTAACAACAATAACTAATACTAAACTGAACAATTATAACAATACACTGTCATAAAAGTTATGTGAATGTGGTTTCTCTCTCAAGATACCTTATTATACTGTACTCACCCTTATGATGTGAGATGATAAAATGCCTACATGATAGATGAAGTGAGGTGACTGACATGGCTATTTTGATGTAGCATTAGGTTACTATTGATGACAGAAGGAGGATCATCTGCTTCTAGACTGTGATTGACTATGGGTAACTGAAACCACAGAAAGCAAAACCATGGATAAGCATGGTCTACTGTATCTTCTGGAACTGACCCTGTTATCATTATGTAGTGACCTTCTTTGTCTTTTATTACAGACTTAATTTTAAAGTCTATTTTGTCTGATAGAAGTATAGCTACCCCATTTTTCTTTTGGTTTCCATTTCCATGAAACATCTTTTTCCATTCTGTCACTTTCAGTCTGTGTGTAAACATATATCTGAAGTGAGTCTTTTGGGGGCACCTGGGTGGCTCAGTCGTTAAGCATCTGCCTTCGGTCAGGTCATGATCCCAGGGTCCTGGGATTGAGCCCCACATCGGGCTCCCTGCTCAGCAGGAAGCCTGCTTCTCCCTCTCCAACTCCCCCTGCTTGTGTTCCCTGTCTTGCTGTCTCTCTCTCTGTGTCAAATAAATAAATAAAATCTTTAAAAAAAATGAAGTGAGTCTTTTGTAGGCAGCATATAGATGGGTGGTTTCTTTTATTTGTTATGTTTGTTTTTAAATCCATTCAGCCACTTTACATCTTTTGGTTGGGTAATTTAGTCCATTTATATTTAAAATAATTGTTAAGTATGTACTTATTAACATTTTGTTCATTGTTTTCTGGCTGTTTTTTGGTTCCTCTTTGTTGCTTTTTTCTTCTCTTGCTCTCTTCCCTTCTGGTTTGATGATTTTCTTTAGTATTATGCTTAGATTTGTTTCTCATTATATTTTGTGCATCCATTATAGGTTTTTTTCTATTATAGGTTTTAAAAAATGATTTATTTATTTATTTGAGAGAGTGAGAGAGAGAGAGAGAGCATGGCAGAGGTAGGAACAGAGGGAGAGGGAGAGAGAAACCCAAGCAGACTCCAGGCCAAGCATGGAGCCCAATACAGGGCTCAATCCCATGACCCTGAGATCATGACCTTGAGCCAAAACCAAGATTTGGATGCTCAACTGACTGCCCCACCCAGGCGCCGCTCTACTAGTTTTTGCCTTGTGGTTACCATGATGTTCACATCTATCTATCTATCATCTATCTATCTATCTATCCATCTATCTATCTATCTATCTATCATCTATCTATCTATATCATCTATCATCTATCTATCATCTATCTATCTATCATCTATCTCTCTATCTCTCTATCATCTATCTATCCATTATCTATCTATCATCTCTTATCTATCATCTATCATCTATCTATCTATCATCTATATCATCTATCATCTATCTATCTATATCTATCTATCTATCTATCAATCATCTATCTATCATCTATCTATCTATCATCTATCATCTATATTTCTCTTTCAATTTTGAATCATTACCTTGCTGGGTTGAGTAATCTTGGTTGGTTGGAAGTTTTTCCTTTCAGTGCTTTAATATATCCTGCCACTTCTTTCTGACCTTCAAAGTTTCTGTTAAAAAATCTTCTGAGAGTCATATAGGGGTTCCCTTGTATGTAACAAATTGTTTTTCTTTTGCTTCTTTTGATTCTCTCTTTATCTTTAACTTTTGACATTTTAATTATAATGTGTCTCAGTAGGAATCTCTTCAGGTTCATCTTATTTGGAACTCTCTGGGATTCCTAGATCTGGATATCTATTTCCTTCCTCAGGTTAGGGAAGTTCTCAGCCATTATTTCTCCAGATAAGTTTTCTGTCTCTTTCTCCCTCCCTTCTCCTTTGGGAGTCCCCTGATAATGTGAATATTATTCCTCTTGATATTATTTCATAGGTCCCTTTAGCTGTCCTTAATTTTTAAAACACTTTCTTTTTGCTACTCTGTTTGGGTGAGTTCCATTTTTTTGTCTTCCAGATCACTAATCCTTCTGCTTCATCTAGTCAACTGTTGGAACACTCTAGTGTATTTTTCAGTTCAGTTATTGTATTCTTCAGCTCTATGACTTCTGTTTGGTACTTTCTTATATTTTCTATTTTTCTTTTTCTGGTGTTGAAGTTCTTACTGTGTTCATCCATTCTTCTCCCCCATATGGTGAGCATCTTTATGACCATTATTTTGAACTCTTTATCAAGTAAATTACTTATCTCTATTTCATTAAGGTTTTTTGGGGGGGAAATTTATCTTGCTCTTTCATTTGGAACATATTCTTCTGTTTCCTCATTTTGCTTGACTCTCTGTGTTTGTTTCTATGTATTAGGCAAAACATCTAGTCTTGAAGAAGTGACCTTGTGTAGGAGATGAAACTTATCAACTTTTCCCTAACTCTTGGTTTTCCCTAAAACCTTTGTGATTGTCTAAGCAGCCTGATTTATTCTTGATAGAGCCCAGTTTTTGAGGGTTTGCCAAGACCTGTCAGTGTTCCAGAGAGGGGCAGATTTCAGTCAACACCAAGTTTCAAGCTGATTGGAAGCCAGACTGTCAGGCCTCAGATTTTAATGTATTTACATATATAATATATAGTCCTGCATATATATAGTATAGTAATATATAGTCCTCCAAAACATATATAGCCCTGCAGGGCCACGATTGTAAGCCCTGCTGGCCTCCAGACCAGGTGATCTGGTGGTGTCACCCTCATGACAGTTGCAAAAATCAGGGCTCTAGATGAGTGTATAAATTCCTTTCTGTGATGTGCCAGAAAACTGTACAGAGACCAGGAAGGAACACACACACAAAAAAAGGCATCTCCCAGCCTATATTCTCTGAGAGCACCTCTGTAATCTTTAGATACGTGGCAAACCTGAAGCTTGTCCCTCAGGCTGAAACTCCAGGACAAGTTAATAGGCTTTTTTTTTTTTTCCACAGGAAGATTGGAGGTGTGTTTCAGCCTGCTGTCTGGGCCTGAGATGGTAACTGCCAAGAGCTGCCTCTTCAATTGTTTCAGTTCTGTGGGGCCCAGAAACACAAAATCCTCTGGCACCAGAGCCAGGTGTTTAAGCGGTGTGAACTGCATATGCCTGTGTGCACTGCATGTGCCAACCAGTTTTAGTGAGGCAGTGGGAGAGCAGGGCCAGGGTGCACCCACTGGTTTCAGTGGGAGAGTGACAGAACATAGGGACAGGGCACACCTCTTGGCTTTAATGGGGCAATGAGAGAGTGCTGTGACTGTGTGCATCTGCTAGCTCTAGCTAGGGAACCAAAAATGATTACCACCAATGCCTCCATCTCTGGAGAGTCCCAACAGGCTAGGCTCCTGCCCCTCTGGCAGATAATTAATATTAGCAAATGAATCTCTCACATATGTCTAGGCACTTTTCAAACTGCTTGTTTTGCACTGGGCCTGCAGTGAGTAAGTCTATGTGTGAGTATAGAGTAATAAAAGTCTCATTTACTATAGCACTTTGAATCTCCTAGACGTAAGCTTTTTTGGTTTTCAAAGCTAGATGTTTTGGGGCTTTATCTCTTTGGTGCAGGTCCCAAGGGTTGAGGTGCCTGATGTGGAGCAAACCTCCTGCTCTTCAGAGAGGAGCTCCATATTTGTGAGCTTTCTCCTGATTGTGGGTTGCCCTGCCAGGGGTGATGTTTTTGGTGAGACAACATCTCTGCCTCTCTTACCAGTGTCCCTTTTGTACTTTGTTCCTTTTGTCCTTAGTTGTGGATGAGCTATTTAGTTAGTTTTCAGGTCTTTTTCCAAGGGAATTGGTCCAGGGATAGCTGTGGATTTGGTGTGTTCATGGGAGGATGTAAGTTCAGTATCTTCCTATGCTGCCATCTTGAACTGCACCCGAATTTCAGTTTCTATCTCAAGTTTTTAAAGTCAGGTAGACATGGCTGTAGCTTTGGTTCAATTATATTTTCTCCTGTTCCTCTTCTTCCATCACCTCCTCTTCTCTTATGTTCTCTTTGAACATAAAACCAAAATATACTAGGTGCTTGGTTGTAAAATAAACAGATGATATATAGCAGTCTCTGTGACTGTTGGGTTATAATTCCATCGAGGGCCTGGGTTGAAGTCATAAACCACAAGAAGTGAAGCGTGACCCACAAATAGTCTTCAAGATGGAATTACAGCTCCATAATTCAGAATGGACCTTTGAAAAAATAATTCTTAAACCTAGCTTTAATTTAGGGAAGAGCTCTGGCTGTATGGCATCTTCTGATCAGTTCATCAGTAAACAAATAGTTCCTCTATGTTAATCTGTGACATTTATTAATGTTAGGTGAGCACTGTACCTGTTCTCTAGGAGTTACTGTTGCAATCAGGCCATAGTGCCCTAAACAGAGCCAAAGAAAGGGAAATTGGAGTCCAACAGTAAGAAAATTCACCACAGATGAACATAAATAAGCATGAGGTGAGGAGATACATTATATTGGGACTGATAGGAAGACATGCTGACTCTTGACAACAGAGGAGCAATAGTCTCTTGCCTTTGCTTTTCACACCTTTTGTCTCTGCTCTTTTCACTTGTGATATCATGTAATGGCTGAGTTTGAGTTTTGTGGAAAGTAATAGACTGACATAAATTCCATCCCTGCTCTGTATCTTGCCACTTCCCTAAATGTGTTTGCTATTTTCTAAACCAATTCTGCTTGATGTCATAATTCATGAAAGCAAGTTGATCTCATACAACCCAAGTGTTATTAGAGGCTTTTTTCACCATGGTTCTTGTGTGATGGAAACTAATATTCACACATTACAGAAAAAATAAACTAAATACACCAATTCTGCAGGATGTGGATGTTTAAATCGCTGCTTCTGGTGATCATAAATTAAACCATCAAAATCCCCTAAGGATCCACTGTAGCCTTGGTATTAAATGAAACAACATATGTGCAAGGGTTGGCAGATGGTAGGGGCTTAATATATGGTCATTCATTGACACAAACTGTACCATAAAAATTCAGAAATTCTTATATATGCTCTTGTATATATTTATATGCTTTCTTCAACAAGGCTATTTTTTATAACAAAAATCTATAGCTATGATAAAAGGAAAAGCAACAGAAAAGAACAATTTAAGATAAACTATTAGGCCAAAATGGACAAAGGATCATATAATTTGTCATCAAACTTGTTGAGGTATAATTTTCATATCAATTTGCTCTTTCTTTTGTAATTTCTTAAGTAAAAAATTATGTGATTGATTTGAGACCTTTCTTTTTCAAATATAAGCATTTAAAGTTATAAATTTCACTCTAAGTACTGCTTTGGCTGCATCCCAGACATTTTTGTAGGTTATCTTTTTTTTTTGCCTATATGTTTATATGTTTTTGTTTTGATTCAAACTATTTTCTAATTTCCTTGGTGATTAAGTTTAGATTCATGTGTTATTTATTTTCTAAATGTTTGGGGATTTTCAAGAAGTTGTTCTGGTATTGATTTATATTTTAATTCTGTTGTGATTAGAAAATATACTTTGTATGATTTAAATTACCTTAAATTTACTGAGAGCCAGAACATAGTCTTTTTTTGTGAGTGTTGTGTGTGCATTTGACAAGAATTTCTATCCTGTTGTTGCTGGACGAAATATTCTATAACTGTCAATTAGGTCAAGCTGGTTGATAGTTTTGTTCATGTGTTATATACCCTTCTTAATTTTCTGTCTATTTGTACATCAATTACTGAGAAAAAGGATTTTTAAACTTCTGACTATTGCTGTGGATTGATCTGTCCTTCTGTTTTCTAGTTGTCTAACAGTTTTTGTTTCATTTATCTTGAAGTTGTTAGATATATGTGTATGTACATTTAGTACTGTTTTGCCCTTGTGATAAATTGACCCCTTTATCATCAGGTAATGTCCTTTTTTATGCCAGATAATATTCCTTGTTCTAAAGTGTACTAAGTCTGATGTTAATTATAGCCCCTACAGATTTCTTTTGGTTAGTTTTTGCATGATATTCTTTTCCCATCTTTTTAGTTCTAATTTTTCTATATCTTTATACATAAAAACAGTTTCTTGTAGGCAGAATGTAGGTATGTGTTGCTTATTAAAATCCAATCTGACAAACTCTGATTTTTAATTAGAGTGTGAAAAGTTCTCTTTAATATTTCTCATAGTGTAAGTCTGTTAATGGGTTCCTTGAGCTTTTATATGTGAGAAACAGTTCTCTATTTTCAATTTATTCTCTATTTTACCTTCACTTCTGAAAGAGAATTTTCTTTGGAATACAATTCTATGATAATAGTTTCTTTCTTTCAGAGTTTAAGACATTGCTCCATTTTCTTTCGGTTTGCACATTTTACTATAAGAAGTCTGCTGTCATGCTTGCCTTTATTACTCTGTATGTAACATACCTTTTATCTCCTGCTGCTTTGAAATTTTTCTTTTTAGTTTTGGGTTTTAGCAATTTCATTATGATGTGCTTTCACAAGATTTTCTTTATACTTATTCTCTATATATCCATTTGTCTTTATATATAACACAAATTTATACAGAGCAAAACTAAAAGTCCTGTTTTATCCCTCCTCAATTGTCCCTTAATTATTATCTCTTCCCCACAATCTCATCACTCATGTAACCAGTTAAACCATTTTCTATATTTCCTTCAAAAACTTTATGCATTAATAGAAAGAGCATCACGGCTTAGATCAGAGGCTCTAGAAACTCTGGGACAGAGTTATGGCTTTAGTACTTATTAAATTTGTTTTGCCTAGTCTTGAACATCTTATAAGTGGACTTAAAGAGTAAGCATCCCTATGTGTCTGACCTCTTCCCCCAATGTCGTATTTTTAGTGTTCATTGATGTTATTGTTTGTATCAACAGTTTATTCCTTTGTATTGTATTCAATTTTATTTAGCATTCTATAATAATACCACATTTTGTTGGTCCATTCTCCAGTTGATAGATATTTGGGTTATATCCAGTTGGGCTATCATGATAAAAGCTGCTAAGAATATTTTGTACAAATTTTTGGTAAACATACTTTTTCACTTCTCTTGGGTAAATATTTAGAAGTGAACTTGCTGGGTCATAGGTCATGTTTAAGTCTATAAAAATTTTGCCTATTTTTGGAACTGGTTGTATCATTTGCTTTCAGCAAAGTATGAGAGTTCTAGTTCCTCCATATCCTCAGCAGCTGGTATGAATCAGTCTTTTAAATTTTAGACACACTAATGGATATGTAGTAATGTATTTTGTGGTTTTCTGTTCCTGATGACTAATTCTGTCAGTCTTTTCTTGTATATCTTTTTTTGTGTGTGAAGTATCTGCTCAAGTTCTCTCCTCATTGTCCTGTTATCTACTCAGTATAACAAAAATAACCCCATAACTTAGTGGCTTGAACAACAGTTTTTTAAGTTCTGTTTAAAAATCTTCAATTTGAGCAGAACTCACTTTGAATACCTAATTTCTGCTCCATGTGGCATCAGTTGGGGCAGCTTGACTGAGATATTCACTCCAAGATATGTCAGCTACAGACTTGGTAAGTTGAAGTTATTAGCTGAGGCTATCATTTTGGGGCCTTGGTTCCTTTTCGTATGAATTTGTCCCTATGGATGAGTGACTGGGTTCTAAGAGCAAGTGTCCAAAAGAAGAGAAGTGAAAGAGAAGAGAAGTAAGGTTTTAACCTGGAAACTGAGTTATCGTCACTTCTTTCATTTACTATTGGTCAAAGCAGCACAGAACTCACCCAGATTCAAAGGGAAGGGAGAGAGAGCCTGCCTCCTGATTGGGATGGGATCATATTTAATCTGCCATAGTCCACCCTCTGGCCAGAAATTATATGCATCCATCTCATGTTAAAAATATACTCAGTTCCCCACCCCCAAAGTCCTGCAAAGGTTTCATTTCTTGCTATCTCCCATCCTTCAAGAAAAGGAAGCTCTTAAGTGAAAGTTAAGTGTGTATCTCATCTAATGAGTTTCCCTTACTTCCAAGGTAGTATCAGGCCCACTTCTGCCTGCTACAGTTATTCTCCAGGGTATGCAAACAACTGGTTTTTAGAAATTGTTTATAGTTTATCATTGCCTTTGGCAAGGAGATTAGTCCAATACATTCTGCTCCACCATTGTTGGAACTAGAACACTCCCCCCCACACACACCCCTGTATATTATATAAAATATTTTCTTAAAATATATAAAATGGGGAAAAATAAAGGTAAACTTAAACAGCAGTATGTAAAATAGAAGCACCAAATGAAAGTAAAACAAGCATTTACATGGGAAATTACATATGGCCAAGAATAATTTTTTATTTGTGATTTGATAGTTGCATAACTTAAGCAGTTTACTATATATGTTCAGGCTCAGATATTTATCTGACAGACAGAAAGTTTACTCAGATGATGTAAGGAATTCTTTAGATCTTTGAAATCTACAGTTCTAATAACCTTATAATTTAATGTAGTGTTTGGTTTCTATTTGGTGAATGTAAACAAAGCGTGAGATTTACAATTTATATGGTCAACATGAGGCCAGAATGTATAAAAAAGTATCTCTCAAACGTTAAAATTGTATTTCCAGATGGAACTTACAGTACCTGAATGTGGGTTAGGAAATTGTCTCAGACTATAAACATGGCTCATCTTCTCAAACATCGATTTTACATATGCAATTTTAGGTAAAATCATATTTATTTTATTTTAAAATAAACTGATAAATTATGTCATAGAATGTGAATATCACATGAATATTTTTAGTTAGAAATAAAAATTAAAAATATTCTCCTTGGAGATAAACATTATGGCAACTGTCTCAGAGGCTGGGGCATGAAGACTTTCTCTCCTCTAGTACTCTGGCAGAAAAGTCTGAGAAGTTCTGCAAACTCACTGGGCATGGGGCAAAGAGTTTGAAATCCTGCTCTTTCTTTAAGATCCACCATTGCCGTTGGATCTATGCCATAAATGTGCTGTGTTTACCCAGACATCTGCTCTATTTATTTGGTTGTAGTCACAGAATGAGCAGTTTTTACCTTGTATGAAGTGCTACACTCAAAACTCTTCATATGCTCCTCAGTATATTTGTTGTCGATAGAGTTTGGATGAAATATGTGTTTCTTTGACCCTTCACTGAGGTAAAACATAGTCGACAGCTTGCCTTTCCTTTCCAGCTGTAAGCAGAACTGAGATTACCAAACCATTCCTCCCAGTTGACTTCTGAGTAGTACACTAGGAATAGTTTTCTGTTCTGACTTAGGGGTTCCAAGTGTTCTCCCTTCTACCATGGGCCATCATAATGCCTAAAGCACCATCCCTCTGCGGTAGCACAGTAGTGATCTTGACAGGCCAATGGAAGATGAAAGGGAAAATCCCTTCAGCTATTTATCATTCATAAACATCTTAATTCAAACTAGTTGGCCATGATTTTAAAACTTGTCCTTAAATTCCTTGACACTCTTACCATCCAACAGTTGAATCCAATTCCCCTTCCCTGAATATAGGACAGCCTTAGTGACTCATTTCTAATGAATACAATTAGGCAGAAGTGACACTGTGTGACTTTTCAAACAAGGGTAGGGAAGGCAACACAGCTTTTGCCCAGAGCTCAATCTCTCTCTCTCTGCCCATCTCTGTATGCATATCTGAACTCCTGAGCCAACATGTAAGAAATTCAGCTACTCTGAAGCTACCACCCTGGAAAGACCATGTGGAGAAAAAACATGGACATAAAGATGCTTGGGGCTCCAGCTGTTCCAGCCTTCAACTGTCTGAGACTTCTTAGTCTAGGCACCAAGCATGTGAATGAGGATCTTTCAGAGGATTCCAGCCTTTAAGCTGCCCCAGCTGCTACCAAGTGAGACAGAGATGAGCTGTCCCTGCTGAGCCCTAAAATTGCAGATTCATAAGCAAAATAAATGTTGTTGTTTTAAGCCATTAAGGTTTTTTTTTTTCCCCCCGTTATTACATCCTTCCTTTATTTAAAGTCTGTTTCCGGGCCAGTCATCAGAATTTTTTTTTGTTTTTTGCTTTTGTTTGTTTTGTTTTGTTTAAGACATTAAGTTTTGGGGCGGTTTTTTTAGGTAGTAATAGATCAATGAATTCTTTCCTATTGCCTAGAAAAACTCTGAGGAATTGGGACATAATTAAAGTTTTAATTGTAGACAAAAGGAGTATGGCAGAGAGAGTCCAGAATTACATGCCCTAAGAGAGAGTTTCAGAAATGTGGAAGTTGAATTACTTTTGCAGATATTATTTGCAATATATATGTGTGTTCATAGAAACTTGGAAGTTTTAAATTTGAAGAGATCTTAGGGATCATAAAACTCAATCCATTTTTTTCCAAAAGTGTAACTCAAAGTTAATGAATTTGGGCAGGATTCTAGAGACAGACTAAAGCCCAAGCTTTCAAACTTCCATTGACCACAGCGTCTCTTTTCTGAAGACATGTCTAAGAAACTTCACCAATTTAGCAAACACACAAGGGCAAAATCAAACAAACGAAAACACATGAGAAAGTGCTCAACATCACTTGGCATCAGGAAAATACAAATCAAAACCACAGTGAGAATCCACCTCACACCAGCCAGAATGGCTGAAATTAACAACTCAGGAAACAACAGATGTTGGCGAGAATGTAGAGAAAGGGGAACCCTCTTACAGTGTTGGTGGGAATGCAAACTGGTGCAGCCACTTTGGAAAACAGTATGGAGGTTCCTCAGAAAGTTAAAAATAGAACTACCCTATGACCCAGCAGTTGCACTATTAAGTATTTATCCAAAGTATACAAAAATAATGATTCAAAGGGACATATGCATCCCTGTGTTTATAGCAGCGATGTCCACAATAGACAAAATATGGAAAGAGCCCAGATGTCCATTGACAGATGAATGGATAAAAAAGATGTGATTATATATATATATATATATATATATATATATATATATATAAAATACACACACACAATGGAATACTACTCAGCCACCAAAAGGATTGAAATCTTGCCATTTGCAATGACACGGATGGAACTGGAGGGTATTATGCTAAGCGATTCACTCATATGTGGGATTTAAGGAAAAAAACAGATGAACATAAGGGAAGGGAAGGAAAAATAAAATAAGAGAAAAACAGAAGGAGGCAAACCATTAAGAGACTCTTATCTATAGGGAACAAACTGAGGGTTGCTGGAGGGATGTTGGGTGGGGGTATTGGGTAATTGGGTGATGGGCATTAAGGAGGGCACTTGATGTAATGAGCACTGGGTGTTATATGCAACTGATGAATCACTAAATTCTACCCCTGAAACTAATAATACACTATATGTTAACTAGTTTGAATTTAAATAAAAAATTTAAAAAAATACAACAGCAGCAGCAGCAACAGCAACAATAACAACAAAAATACCCCATAATGTAATCCTTGTTAAGCCTCTACCTGCCTGTCATTTCCTTGTGGAACAAGTGCCCCTATACCCTGGTTCTTCATATTCTGGGAAAACACTGAAGAATTTGCAGTTCCAGTTCTTCTGGCAGGAAAAAGAATGAATCTCTGACATCCTAATATTATTCCACTACAAACATCATTATATTTGATGATGGTACATAGTTATTGAGGTATAGTTTACATATACTAAGAAGCAACCATATTAAAGGGATAGTTCAATGAGTACTGACAAATATTTAGACCTGTATAACCACTACCATAATCAAGATATAGAACATTTCCAGCCTCTTCACCCCTCAAATTTCCGTTTTGCTCCTTTGCAGATAATCCTCCTCTCCTCATGCCCAGGTACCCTTGCTATCCTTTCTGTCACTATACATTTTTTTTTTATTGTTCTAGAATTTCATATAATTAGAATCTCACAGTATGTAGTCTTTTGTATCTGGCTTTTTTTTTTGTTCAACATAGTGTTTTTCAGATTCCTCTATATAACTGTACAATAGTTTGTGACTTTTAATTGTTAAATAGTATTCCATTATATAGATATATCACAATTTGTTTATCTGTTCTCTGATAGATTTTTGGATTGTTATCAGTTTGAGATTATTATGAATAAACATGCTATAAACATTGCTGTAGAAGTCTTTGTGTGGACATATGCATTTACTTCTCTTAGGCAAATACCTAAGAGTGGGTTATATGGTAAGTATATGTTTAACTATAAGAAACTGCCAAACCATTTTCCAAAGTGATCATATCATTTTAAATTCCCACTAGATCTGTGTGAATTCCGTTTGCTTCACAGATTTGTACTCCAGCAGGTATGCAGTAGTATCTCACTGTGGTATTTATATTTCCCTAGCGATTAATAATGTGAAAATTTTCATGTCTCTATTTTTTGTGGAGTTTGTTTTCAAATTATGTGAAATTTATTCATCTTTATTTCATAAGGTTTTAATTAATAGAATATTTTATAATACTGAAGAAATCACATGTCAAAATGTGCAACTGAAATTTGGCATACAATAGTCATTTATATTCATGATTTTTTAGACAAACGAAGTAGTTAAACAACAAATGTTTTTTTTTAGAGATATCCTCTTTTTCTTTTTTTTTAATTTAATTTTATTATGTTATGTTAGTCACCATACGATACATCATTAGTTTTTGATGTAGTGATCCACAATTCATTGTTTTCGTATAACACCCAGTGCTCCATGCAGTATGTGCCCTCCTTAATACCCATCACTGGGCTAACCCATCCCCCACCCCCCTCCCCTCTAAAACCTTCAGTTTTTTTCTCAGAGTCCATAGTCTCTCGTGGTTCATCTCTCCCTCTGATTTCCCCCTCTTCGTTTTTCCCTTCCTTCTACTAATGTCCTCCATGCTATCCCTTATGTTCCACAAATAAGTGAAACCATATGATAATTGACTTTCTCTGCTTGACTTACTTCACTTAGCATAATCTCCTCCAGTCCCATCTATGTTGATGTAAAAGTTGGGTATTCATCCTTTCTGATGGCTGAGTAATATTCCATTGTATATATGGACCACATCTTCTTTATCCATTCATCTGTTGAAGGGCATCTAGGCTCTTTCCACAGTTTGGCTATTGTGGACATTGCTGCTATGAACATTGGGGTGCATATGGCCCTTCTTTTCACTACATCTGTGTCTTTGGGGTAAATACCCAGTAGTGCAATTGCTGGGTCATAGGGTAGCTCTATTTTTAATTTTTTGAGACACCTCCACACTGTTTTCCAAAATGGCTGTACCAACTTGCATTCCCACCAACTGTGTAAGAGGTAAACAACAAATGGTTAACACCCATGGGTTCCAGACATTCCAGCACCATTGTATATTTTATGTGAATATAAAGATATAAGGAAAAGTCTCAGAAAGAGACAAAAGAAACATAAGTCATGATATTTTCATAATCATCTTTAAGAGATTTTTTTCATCATTAGAGTAAAGCCATGAAAAGGCAAAATAAGCATAAAAGTATTTTTTGGCAAAAAATGTTTAAAATTTGTTGAGGAAAAGTAAACAGTGTGAATAGAAAAAAAACCCCACTTTTTTGATACATATTGGAACAATTGATTTAAATGTTTTATTCAGAGGCAGGACTCCATTATAGCAAAATGGGGAGTTCAACAAATCTTTTTCCCAAAAAAACAAGTATAAACTGGGAAAAACAAAAAACTGATCAAAAACAACTGTTTCAGTGTTCTGCAAATCAACCAGAGAAAAACAAGAAATTGAGAAGTGTTTATTCACGAAAAACTACTAGAAATTTGGGTGAGAAAAATGAGAGTCTACAGAGAATCCACAGCCTTCTTGCCTGGAACTTTTCCTCCTGCACACCCCCTCCAAAAATTTGGTCAGGAAAGTAGCCTTACCATGGCATGACACCCTGTGAAAACCAGCAGCTTCACTGTTAAAAGGGGCTGACTTGATTTGGACTGGGGAGCCAAACCCATTGCTGGCAGCATTATCAGTAAAAGTGGCATATGTGAGAGGAAGTGAATGGGGAATTCCCATAGCCTTGTTAAACTGAGTTTTGAGCCCCAGTTATGGCAAGTGATAGACTAGCCAAAAACTTTACAAGGAGATGATGGAAATGAGAGAATCATAGAAAGGCTAGATAAGCTCTCCGTATCTCCCTGGCTTAATGGGAAACTATGCTCATGTTTACAGGACACCCTGGAAGGTCCAGAGTAAAGTAAAAGCCCAGGGAGACTTGAAAACTGCCTGAACTTTGAATGCTTACCTCAATGTACACATAGATCTATCAGCAGAGGATGGTAGCCTTATAGGCTCGAAGTTCTTGAGCACAACCTCTTATGAATCAGTGACTTGCTAGTAAGCCATGCAGACCCAGGGCAAACCATAGGAAGCCAGGCAGAAAAATAAAATAATTAAAAACAAAACAAAACAAAACAAAACGGCAAAGACATCAGTGGCTGCACATTTCAGAGAGACAGATTCTGCAGATTAAGTCCAAATAAATTACTAAAAACAACAACTACCTTATGGGGAAAAAAAATAATCCAGAGGTGCTCCATTATATGGTCTAAAATGTCAGTTTTCAAAAAAAAAAAATCATGAGATAGTCAAAGAAACAGGAAAATGTGACCTCTACTCAGGGGGAAAAGATCCATAGAAGCTGACTCTGAGTAGACTCAGATGTTATATATACCACACAAAGACTTAGAAGTGGAGCTTACAATATATTTAAAATGTTAAATGAGAGTATGATGACAATTATCCTCAAATAAGAATTCTCAATATAGAAACAGAAAAATAAAAAAGGAGCAATGAAAATTCTAGAATTTAAAAACACATAGTTGAAATAAAAAACTTAACCAAATGGATAGATTTGAGATGGCAGAAGAAAGAATCAGTGAATTTGAAAATAGATAAATAGGAACTATC
This sequence comes from Halichoerus grypus, assembly GCF_964656455.1. Classification (NCBI taxonomy): domain Eukaryota; kingdom Metazoa; phylum Chordata; class Mammalia; order Carnivora; family Phocidae; genus Halichoerus; species Halichoerus grypus. The sequence continues at coordinate 86,211,585 of NC_135722.1, read as the reverse complement.
CAATCTGAATAATAGAGAGGAAAAGAGATTGAAGAAATAAGAACAGAACCTCAGAGACCTGTGAGGCAAGATTAAATACACTAGCATGTAATGAGAATTCCAGAAGGACAAGAAAGGCAAGAAAAATACTTGAAGAAATAATGACTGAAGATTTCACAAAATTGATGTAAAAGAAATCTACACATCCATAAAGTTCCATAAACCTTAAGTAAGATAACATAAAAATCTCCATCTACACAAATAGTAAAATTACTGAACACTAAGGACAAATAAAAAATCTTGAATCCAGCAGGAAATAAACAACTCATCCCAAACTAGGGAATAATAATCCAATTAATGGCTCAATTCTTATCTGAAACAATGGAGACCAGAAGGCAGAGTGATGAAACAAAATAGTCAATCATTAATTCTATCTCCAGTAAGCTATCCTCTAAAAGTTAAGGTAAAACAAAGATTCATGTAGTGTCCCTTTTTATAAGCTTTATAAGAAATTCAGTCTGATCCAAATCATAATTTTACCATGTATTTTTGTTCTTCTTAAAGAATAAGTGTATGTGTGTGTATGTGTGTGTACATGTATAAGACCATGGATCTTCTTTATTCACATGTAAAGTTTTATCTAGGAACCCCTTTATGCATTATGTTGAAGTAAAAAAAGTAATCTTTATTACTAAAGATTCTGTAATGAATTTAGATGTGTGTTGAAAGCATTTGATAAAATTTAAAATTTTTACACAGAGATTTTTGTTCACTAATAGATTTTTTCTCACTAATATCAACCTGCAAGAAAAAGAACATTTCCCAGATAAACAAAGACTGAGAGAATTTATTCTTAGCAAACAAGCCTTATAAGAAATAGGAAATGAAAGAAAATAACACCATAAGGCAAGTCCACAGGAAGAAATGAAGAACACTGGAAAAGGTAACTGTATGGGTAAGTAGCAAAGAATGTATAAATATATATTTCCCTTTTTCTTCTCTCTATTAAAAAAATCATCAGATTGTATAAAGTAATAATTGTAACACTGTATTATTGAATTTATAACATTAGTATAGATTTAATATATGTGACAATAATAGCACAAAAGAGGGGAGAAAATGGAGCTGTATAGGAACAAAGGTGCTATATCTTGCTGAAATTTAGTATTAAATTAACATGAGTTAAATTGATAAATTAAGATGTATCTTTTAACCTCTAGAGCAAACGCTAAGAAAATAACTATAAAATCCTAATATCAACAGAGGAATTAAAATGATATACCAAGAAGAATTAACCCAAAACACAGCAGTAGAGGAAGAACAGAGGAACAGAAAGACATGAGCCATATTGATAACAAACAACAAAATGACAGACACAATCCAATCATATCAATAATGACATTAAGTAGTCCATTAAATAGACTAAATACTTCATTGAAAACATTGAAATTATCAGATTGAATAAAAAGAAAGATTCCACTATGTGTTAACTACAAGAGACACACTTCAAGTTTAAATATACAACCAGATTGAGAGTAAAAGAATAAGAAAGATATATCATACAAACAGTAAAACAAAGAGAGCTGGAGCGGCTATATTTATTTAGTATCAAACAAAACAGACTTTTAGAAAATACATATTAGTAGAGATAAACAGGGAAATTTCATAATGATAAAAGAATCAGTACACCAGGAAGATATAATGATTTTAAATGTGTATGCACCAAACAATGGGACCCTAAAATACAAAAAGCAGAAAACTGAGAAAATTGAAAGGAAATGTAGACTGTTTAATAATTATGGTTCAAAATTTCAAGATCCTTGATATCGATAGAGCAAGTTTATGGAAAATTAATAAAGATATAGAAGATTTGAAAAACACTGTTAACCAACATGATCTAACTGACATTTATAGAATATTTTATCCAACAATAGCAAAAACATTCTTTCAAGAGCATGTGGAACATTCTCTAGAATAGACCATATGATAGGACTTAAAATAAATTTCCATAATTGTAAAACGATTGAAGTTACTCAAAGTATGTTCTCCAACCACAATAAAATTAAAGTAGAAAGCAACAACAGAAATTTGAGGCATCCCCCAATACCTGAAAATTAAACAACACATTTCTAAGTAACCCAGATCAAAGAAGAAATCACAAGGGAAATTAAAAAATATTTCTAACTGAATGAAAGTGAAAGACAACATATAAAAATTTATGGGATGCAGCTAAAGAAGTGCTTAAAGGGAAAGTTACAATTTTAAACATGTATATTAAAAATTGTATTCACTGTTTAGAAAAGCCATTATTATAGATTAGAAACAGATTATAAATTAGAATAGATCCTAGACTTTATTGGTTCAGTGTTGGTACCTTTTTGTCAAAGGTTTTTAAAACTTTAAATACATTTAAATGCATTTCATATATATGCATGTATATAAATGCATATAATATATTGTAAAATGCTTTATCAAGCAAAGATCTTGTAGATAATCACCACCATGTGTTGCGGTTCTATCTACTTGTAAGGCACTGAGCAAGCATTTTATATACATGGTCTCATTTAATATTCACAACAATCCTATGAAATACTATTAAGGAAAATAAGGCTCAGAAAGTTTTTCAGTTGCCTACATAAACATTAACATGTCAAATACACAGCAGAGCAGTATTCAAACCCAGGCCTCTTGGAAGACAAAGCCAATTCTCTTAACTTCTATTCTAATCACCTCCCTTTCTGGATCTCAGTGATTTTGTCTTTGTCTTTATTCTCAGTTCTCTACATTTTACATGTTCTTTAGCCATGAAGACTAAGATTAGAAATCATTATTTGTCACCTTTGCAGACCTCCGATATAGGTTTGAAAATTGATGTGAGTCTTGCCAATTCAATTCTTCAACATGCATGGCTTTGGTTTACTTTGATTACTATTAACATGGATTGTCTGCCTGTCCTCCAAATATATCCTGCCCTCCAACATATCTCGTGTTTACTCCTTCTGTTGAAATCTTTGTGTGTCCTTTTTAGGTCTCTAAGTCAGCATGCCTGACTGATATGAAAACTCTTAGCAGTCAGACATTGTCTGAAATAAAGGTTCGCATTTTAGTTTGGAGAACAGTGGAAGTATTCTGACTTGATTAGTTAGGCTGAGTGTAAATAGTAGTAATAAGTAATATTGATCAGGCACGAAAATCTGTGGGGTCAGGAAACATCCTGATAATGTTAGTTAGGACAATACAATCGACAGATGAATGGATAGTATATGTGCTGCCGAAGCAAGCACAACAGATGAATGGATAAAGAAGATTTGGTATATATATGCACAATGGAATATTATGCAGCCATCAAAAAACGAAATCTTGGGCGCCTGGGTGGCTCAGTTGGTTAAGCGACTGCCTTCAGCTAAGGTCATGATCCTGGAGTCCCTGGATCGAGTCCCGCATCGGGCTCCCTGCTCGGCAGGGAGTCTGCTTCTCCCTCTGACCCTCCCCCCTCTCATGTGCTTGCTCTCTCTCATTCTCTCTCTCTCAAATAAATAAATAAAATCTTTAAAAAAAAAACAACAAAAACGAAATCTTGCCATTTGCAACGATGTGGATGGAACTAGAGGGTATTACGCTAAGAGAAATAAGTCAGTCAGAGAAAGACAATTATCATATGATCTCACTGATATGTGGAATTTGAGAAACAAGGCAGAGGATCATAGGGGAGGAGAGGAAAAAATGAAACAAGATGAAACCAGAGAGGGAGACAAACCATAAGAGACTCTTAATCTCAGGAAACAAACTGAGGGTTGCTGGAGTGGAGGGGGGTGGGAGAGATGGGGTGGCTGGGTGATGGACATTGAGGAGAGTATGTGCTATGGTGAGCTCTGTGAATTGTGTAAGACTGATGAATAACAGAACTGTACCCCTGAAACAAATAATACATTATATGTTAATTAAAAAAAAAAGAGCCTCTTTCAGATTTATGGGATGCTTGGAAGTCACATATACATGTATATGATAACTTCCAATGGCTAGAATGTATTTTTTTTTAAGATAAAGGACATCATTTGGTAAGAATGACTATATGTCAAATAACTGAAACCATAGACCATGGATTGGTTTTGTTTTTTAATAAGTGATAATAGGGACTATAGCAAAATTAGTTTCATATTTTACCCCCAGGCTGTCCTTCCTCGGCTAGAAAAATGGGATTTGGAAAGATTTTGGGTATCTTCTCTCCAGTTCTCTTATCTTGCAGATAAAATGGAAGCCCCCAAAATAGGTAAGGCTCTCAAAGGTAGAAATACAGTATTATGTTAATCCTTGAATCTCCTGCACCTAGCAACACATCTGGCTCCTAAGAGGTGCACATGGGGGAAAATTTAGAAGCACATGGGGGACAACTTGCCAAATGGCACACCAGGAAGCACATGGGGGATAACTTGCCAAATGGCACACCATTCAGGCTTAGAATGAAAGTGAAAACCCAAGTTTTAGATTGCTCAGGTTGGTCCTCGTTTCTATACTTTGAGTTTCAAGTGAATAGATATATATATCATAGGAATAGAATTCTTTGTAAGATCCAACAAGGCCTTTGGATACCATGGCTATACTGGTTTTTTTTTTTTTTTTCCATTTGGGTCTTCTAAATTTCTGAGGACTAAGCATGAGCAAAGTTGCACCAAATGCCAGCTTCCTTACTGTGACTCAGAGGGAATCTTTTTTCTTTCTCTTGTGTGAGGTGACCTGAAAGAAATCTCTCTGAATAGTTCTTCTCTCCAGTCCCTTGGGTCCCTGGTTTCCCCTTTAACTTTTTTTTTAAATATCCACTTTTCTAAGTGTGCCTGTTCCTGAAATAGATACCCGGGAGAGGCAGTAGAACTGGGGGTATCACATCCCCAATTGCTATCTCTTAATTCCCTTAATTGCTCCATATTGTTCATTCTTCTCATTCTCCCAGCTGGCTGTCCTCAGCTACACCGAAGGCTTGACTACTTTGCATTTCTATGGCTTATCTCCACCCAGTCTATTCATTTTCTCTCCTTTCTCACCTTTGGATATCTTTCTCTGCAATCCTGATCATCTTTCTTTTACACAACTGACCTCCAATGGTTTCAGGTTATTCCAGGACTGAACCAAAATGCAAGGAGAGATGTATGGTTGTCTGAATGAGATCCCAGATAGCATGGGTGCAAGGAAAGAATGAGGAGATGGGCAAAGGAAGGAGCTGTTTCCTCTCAGATAATTCACTTATCAATCCCAGTGTAAGAGCCTTGGCAGCTTACCCCTGTATCATAGCTCCCACTGACTAAAGTGTGGGAGGCTGTCTATAAACCTCCCCATGGGTATGTGGTTGATATGCCTTGCCCATACCCACATAGATGTCCTTAGCTGGTTTTATGTGGGTCACTGAGGGGAGAAGAAAGACTAGTATTTGCAGAGAGAGCACTAAAGTAGGTGGGTTTTAGGAAACAGAGTTGAACTGTGAGGAATATTAATCAAAGAGAGTGTGAAATACCAGAGTTGTTGATGTGAATGATGCAAGGTCATTGTGGGGCTTGGGTGGTATTGGCGCCATGCGTCAAATGCATGGGGAGTCAAGGATGGCAACAGGTGAACAAACAGCAAGATCCATAGTCAAGGGGTCAGAGGCAGCACAGAACAAGATTTGAGTCCCAAGTTCTGACTCAGGCTCATGAAGAGCAACAGTGAGCTGTAGTGTCTCCTTTACCTGGCATCTGGTGTATCTAATAGGGATGGAGTGTGTGGTTTAAGGAACTGAATGAACTTTGCCTCTCTCTAATCCTCCACACATGAGTTCATCCCATCCAGGTATTGGGTGAAAGGCAGTTTGGGGGTCTGGCTAGGGTTTAGCTCATGAGGTGACCTTGCCCCTCTGTTGGCAAGATGTCTCCCTCTCCAGCTCTCAGCCAGACAGACTAAACCTGAGGGACTGGAGAAAGTGGAAACTCTGAAGATGGCAGTGTAACATTTTTGTCCAAAGTTTATAACTACTTTCATTTAAAGGCCTTTGTCTCATTCTCTGTTCAGTTAATCATGTCTTTTTATAATCCCATCTTTCAAGAAACTTTCAGGTCTAAAATTAGTATTAGTGGAGGCAGAATATTTATTTCATTCAAGCATGTATAGAGCATCTACTATGTGTATGCTATGCAAAGATTAAGCCTTCTTGGGATGGGGAAGCAATAACGGGAGACTGGATTCCTCTGCGCCATTAGATGCTCAAACATTCTGTAGCTGGGATTTATGTCTTATTTATCTTCTTTCCTTCACAAACACTCAGCGATTGGTGGGCACCCAATAAACTTTTGCTGAATTGAGTTGTTTGCTATTGAAAGCTGAGAACCTTAACATTTTCTATTAGTGCAACAGGATTGGTCTGTTTTCCATGTAGTCTGAAAGTAACTGATTAGTTGTCGATAGCAATAATGGAACAGCATTTGTATCAAAATGAAAGTAAACATGACAGAAGTGGGGAAGAATGGAAAGGGCAAGACAGAAGAAAAGGATTCAAAAGGACAAGGGCAAGGGCGAGGGGTTCAGGAGATAAAGAGAGGAGGTAGTTACAAGAGACAGAGCGGGGAGCGGCAGATTTCAATTCATGAAATGAGGCATATCAACCACATAGAACATAAACTGGAGCTGTGTACCAAGGGAACAAAAGGTAATTGATGTGCTGTCCAATAACGGCTCTTAATGCCACCAAAAGCCAATTGTCTGTGTGTATATTTGCAATGTTGGCAAGCTCTGCATTATCTCAGTTAGGTGCCACTGAAGGCATAAGATGGGACACAGAGACAAATATAGCTTTTCTCTTGCAAAAAATGTCACCAAAAATATTCCAAGCATGTAATGATAAGCACCAAACCATTTGGCCATCCAGAATGATCTAAATACAGAGGTTTGACTATGTATAGTTCAGCTATACAAATACTTAGGTTCTGGTTGGCCTTATCAACGTGCACCCATAAACCCTTTCTTGGGAGTTTTGAGGAACATGACTTGTAGATTCACTGGGGCAGGGCATGAAGGCGCGGGTGGGACAGAAGCAAGTGGGGATGAAATAATTTTGTTTGCTCCCACCCACCTTATTGCACACCTCCCATCTCCCCCTCGGGCCTCCTGCATCAACAAATATTGCTTATCTTCCCTGAGCCTAAACTGATGAAGAGTTAGGATAAGAAGAGAATGAGTCTGGGGTAACCGGGTGATGGGTATTAAGGAGGGCACGTGTGGTGATGAGCGCTGGGTGTTATACGCAACTGATGAATCGTTGGACACTACATCAAAAACTAATGAGGTACTATAGGATAGCTAATTGAACATAATAATAAAAAAATAATTTAAAGAAAGAACAGAATGAGTCAAAAGATGCTACCTCCTAAGCAGGTTTTGGGAGAAATATTCTTGCCCTCCTCCAACTGGCCCCTGCAAACAGGAAAGGTCAGATTGCTCAGCTTTTGTGGCTTGGGCCATTAAGGGATGAACAAAATACAAATGATGTGGTAGGAGAAGCAGGGACTTCTGCTCCCTGCTTCCCCAGTGATGGATGGAGCAAACATGAAGTTCATACTTTCTGTCTTGAGTTTCCTCATCTATAAAGTGGAGTTAATAAATTCTACCTACCTCATCAACAAGATAATATAAAAGGAAAAAGCATCAAAACTGCTGAAGGATGTATCTGTCTGGCATCCTGGAAGTTCACAGGAGACTCTGGGTCCTGGGCAAGCTTTGCAGCTGGTTCTTTCTCCTGTTTATCCCAGCCCAGTGGCAATTAACACTAGTCCCGTGCCTTGGGACCACCTGGCTTTGTGGAAAGAAACCTCACTGAAGAGCTCTGACAGCTTTCTAATTTTATTTCTCTTCAGATCCTTCTTCTCCAGGGCAACCACACACACAATGCCATTTTGTAATTTATTTTCATTTTGCAGAGGAGAGCCTACCCTCCTCTTCCTGGCTTGGCTTCTATGGCCTGGCCATATTACTCTTGGATGGCCCTGGGCTGTTTTGGCCTCAGAGCTGGCATGGCCTTGTTATGCCAGCTGGAGAAGGACAACACACCTGTGGGTGTGCTAGGCTGGGTCTGGGAGGTGGCTGGGCAAGGGTCCTAATTACTTGAGGGTGACACACGGCTTGCCAGCATGACTTCATGCATTTACTTTCACCAGGCTCTGTGCGCTCTGTGGAGAAGCTCAGGGTGTTTATGCAGCTGCCCCAGCCCCAGTGGGAGTGGCCTCTCTTACCTGTAGATCACCCTTTCTGGCCTCCAGGTGGACATCTGTGCTCAAGTTCAAGCCACTCGCAGATATCCGGCTTATAGAATATTCATGTTGCTGTCTTTTCTTCTCACTTAATGGTTGGAAAAGGTATTGTTTTAAACAAGAAAACTTAAAAACAGATGGGTTGTGGTTTTCAGCCTTCACATTTCCAAGAACATGATAGAAACCAGGAGTCAACCTATCTGACTCTTTGGGACCTGATTCTGTATTTCTTATATTGGCAAAGTCCTCGCTGAAGGTGGAAGTACAACAGCTGCCAACTGGGAAGGAGCTACAGCTCCCTGCCAGAAGCGTGCCTGCCTCCCATTGCCATTGTCATTTCAGAAGGAGGACTTGGGATGGAGGCTGACTAAACCTCATGTGCTGTCTCCTGTGCAGAAGATGCTGAACCACTGTCTGGAATATGCCCTTGGAGTTGTTCCAGGGGTGGTGATAGGAGGGGCTGAGTCACCAGTGGTCTTTCCCTTGGAGCCCATACTCCTCTTTAAAACTGGACGTTCAGCAGTCTGGGGCTTGGGACCATGCTTTTCTCTGTGCATAGTGACCCTTCTAAAGACCAAATCTACATCCCAGGCTCCATCACCCCCTCAGAGGAAAAGGAAGAATTGTTCCCAGCAGGCTGCTCAGCTAAATGTGACATAAAGTAACATGCTGACATGGAACTGGGGACAGATCCCAGGAGACCAGACTCTGCTTCCTCATCACACCCAAACAAGAGGTCTGGGTAGAAAGTAAATCTTGTGACTGCAAGAAACAGTATTTGGAAAAAACATAATGAATATTAGTCATGGACATTTTCATAATAAGGAAAACTTCTCATAGTAGCACAGGGTTGCCAGAGGCCTGGCTCATCTGGAATCACTTTGAAGCCCACCCTTAGTATGTATGCACAAAGTCTGCATGAGAGCATATTCTGGGATATGCACCCCTAATGCACTATTCCCCAAAATGTGTTCCATGGAGCACTTGACCTTGGAAATCATTTTTATGAGGAGAAAGTTCCACGGTTAAATAAGATTGAAAAATGTTACTTTCTCTGTTTGGAGATTAACAATATCCATTAACAACTCAGAACATATGCTTAAGAAGTCTTTTAACTCGATTTAACCCCGTGTTTCCCAAGTTTGATAATGGAATGTTAATTTTGCGAAATACCCACGGAGCATGTTTTGGGAATAGTTGCTTTACTGGAGGATGTTACATGACTCCTTCAATTTGCAACATCCCCCCTTCAAGCTGGGAAATTAACATTCCTTGGGGATCATGGCCTCTGTTCAGTTAAATGGATGAGTGGTCAGTTCAGAGCTGGGTTGGCAGGCTTTTCCCATACACTAGGAATTAGGAAGAACTATTGCCTTTAAAGAATAGCTTTCTCATTTTGAAGGCTGTTCAACACTTTTCTATCAGGATCTGTTATTCTGAGATGGCCACTTAGGAAGTCTGATGGAGATATGATTTTCAACAGCTTCTCTACCATTGTTCCCCACAGTAACATAGGTTTGTGCATGTGCTAGGCACTTGATTCTAGATTTACTAAATGGAATCCACAGGGCTTAATTTTATATATGGTCTGGGAGCAGAGTGAGTGTGTAGTTCTTAAGCTGGGTCATTCCTGACTTATTTTTCATGTCTTGAGTTTTCTATGTACAGTAATTTATGATCTGAGGTTTGGAAACACTTAGAGTGCCAAACCTTCCTCAGAGTTTCTTCAGGCACTTCAGTTCAGGATTCACAGAGATTTCCTATTCAACTCCTCACACATTTTCCTGTGACACAGTTCATGCTAGCACACACCTTGGTATTCTTGCCTCACCTGCTATTCTTTTGGTAATCCATCATGTGATCACTTTCAACTTACTTGTTCTGTGTGTGTTTCCTGGCCAAATTTTGCTGGGTTATATTCACCTGTATCCCAGCCTGAACCTCTAAACTAGCTTCAAAACGCTGACAGAGCCCCTTATAATTACATTGGAATATGGTTCCTAATTTAGCCTTTATATTAGCTAGGAAGTCCTTAAAACCTGTTCCAAGAGATGAAACCCAGGCTAACTCTCCCCCAACCCACTAACCTATTTAATGTCTGCTATAGATTTACTTTCAAAGGGGAAGCAGGTGAAAGGGGAATACATAAGTTCACACGGAGCTCCAGGATTGTTTCAGCTTCCCGGTCTTTATAAATTTACCAAGTAAGAAAACATTCCCCCGGAGTTGTCTCTGCTGACCCTTGTGTGACACCTCTGCGGCTTGACAGAAATCAATGACTCCTGAGGTCAGAGGAGTTCTGGCTTCAAAGGAAAAATGTTGAGCGTTGGTGCATTCGCTGGCCAGTGTTCCCTCTCTTATTACTTTTGATGGATTCATATATATGAAAGGAGACGGAAGGTGCCCAGCAGTCACTCCATGAGTCACCCCCAACACACGCTTATAATTACAGTGCGATCGCACCCTCTTCGTGTGATGAACCTGTGCTTGACTTGGGGCTCCTTCATTACAGCCTCTTCCTTGAGGGCAGAATGGCACAGTATTGTGTGACTTGAAGTAACTTCATAAAAGCCTTTGGACGATATGTGTTTACGTGATGTTAAAAAGAGAAACATTAACTCCATCAACTCTTTTGTCTACATATTGACAATCATTAGTCTGGTTTTTTTCCCTGAAATTTCCAGCTGGTTCATGCAGTGGAGACTGAATCCAAATGTTCAGGGATTCATCTGTGTATGAGAATTGTCCCTATATTCATTTCTTGGATGAAACTGGTAAAAGGTGATGTTCTTCCAAGTGTGGAGAAATGTCTCTACACATCACTTTTCAAGAGCTAAACTGGGATGGGCTTAGGTGGTTCTTAAATGCCATTACCCAAAAGGAAGTCTGCAGAAACCACACAATAATTTGCAAGGCACATAGAAAAACAGTTGCTTCACATGTGCCTTCAGCACTCACACACATTTACATGGCTTGGGGAGTTTTGTTTCTTCCATGATCAACTCCATATGTCTCTGTTTAGCTTTCTTTTTGCACAGGTCACTTTTGTTCCCTGGACCCATCCTCTCTTCCTTTGTTTGCCCTGCTTTCCTCTGAAGATCCCACATGTGTGCTGACTGCATAGATGGCACCTGGGGAAACAAACACAGTAAGCCGCCCAGAAATAACATGGTAAATGATGGAGCAAGGGGGAGTGATCTGCGTAATAGTGCCAGGGATATCCAGGGGGATTTCTCAATTTCTGAAAACCTGTAATGGATGCATAGTTTTTAATCCCTAATTTAGAAACAAACAGGAAATGTCACCACGAGGTTCACACCTTCTTGTTAATATCTTCTGTTCTCTTGCCCGACATTTCCAGCTTCAACATTGCCATGGGCTAAGAGAGTGTGAGTAAGATTTTAAATAGTTGTGTAATCAACCACCTGGCTTTCATAACAATATCTGGCCCTGGACTCCGTGAAAGATCTCAGGCAACTCTTTTAACCTGGGAGGTATCTACTCCAAAGGCAATTAAAATAGGTGTTAGCTGGAGCCACCTGGAAATGAGCTCTGACTCACTTTTTGGTGACAGTCACGCAGTCACAAAGATGTTTTGCAATGCAGTTTCATTGGATCTGAGAGCTCCTTGTGGGGCTCCATGCTGAAGAAGTGGTTCCAGATACACACAGGTTATAATAATTACCCTTAAAAATTTTTAATGCTTGTTATGTGCCAACCATATAGAAAAAGTAAACTTCATGTGGAAGTTACTTTTATTGTCATCTTTATTTAACTGTGAGGAAACCAAGGCTTCCAGAGATGAAGTAGACTGTCCAAGCTACAAAATTGCAGAGTGCCACTCACCAGGCTGAGTCTGACCTAAAGCCTGGTCATTTAAGCCATCCTCTGCTAAACTAGTCTGTGGACTGTGACAGAAGGCAGGCTGAAGAAGTGGGCCACCTGAGGTTCTTTGCTCTAAATTGTGGTGGAAATTATTGGGTTGTTATTGGGTTTGGGTCCCATTGTTGGGCTTGGGTCCCAGCTCCAGTTGCTAAGGTGGAGTCTGAATGAACACTGGGGTTGATAAGGGCAGTGATTCTGATGGGGTCTGAACAGTTCTTGGAGAGTAATGCCTACCTCATAGGGTTTTGTGATTGAACAAGAAAATGTTTACAAAATGCCTGACAAATACTAAGTGCTCATAAAATCATGGTTATTGTATGGGTTTTTTTTTTTTTCCATTTATGAAACTAAGTGTTGGAAATTTTCAAGCCATTTCACAAATGGCAGTCTCCATGATTTTTCTTCCCTTTCACTCTTCCCCAAATCATTTTGACTCAAGATGGAAATTTATTGTTCATGTAATTTAGGGCTCAGTATACTAAGCTCTTTTTTCCAAAGAGACTATGTTCTTTATATGTGAACACAGTGACTTCTAGTAGGGCAATTCCCTTCTGAGTATTTGTGGGGCTAATAATGATGAATATTCATGGGGTAATAACGATGATGATTATATTAATCAATTCTACTTATTTTGTATTTAGTATGTGCTAAGCCCTTTTACATGCATTTTCAGTTAACTCTACGAGAATCCTGTAAGTATTAATTTACACATTTTACAGATTAGCAATGTCACTCACTTTCTCTAAGTGGTCAACATCTAGTTTTGCCTGCTCACATTGCTTATATGTACCCCAGATCTGTAGGTATCATGACACCTTCCCCATCTCTTTTGTAAAAGACCCTGTTTCATTTTCTGGTACCCATTCCCAAGCACAGTACCTGCCAACCACAGGTTTCTTAACTTCTCAGTATAGTCCTGTGTATTAGTCTCAGTTTCCAGGTGTTCTTAGACTGCTACCACTTTATGTTGTCCATAAACTCTTCCTGAGGGGCTCAAAAAAGCAAAAACAAAAACAAAAAACACCAAAAAACCAAAACCAAAACCAAAAGAGTTCCTGGCATATCCCCCCTCCATTCTTCCTGTCCACTGAGACTACTTGTCCATAAACTCTCAAAAGCATGTCTTCAAATGGGAGGCACTAAGAGCCGACACCAGGGCACATGTCTTTAGAGAGGCAGTTTGACTCAAGTTAGAGAATTTTAACCAGTTAAGTAATTTTAACCAGTAATTTAAAATTTAAAGCATTTTTATAGCAAATCATTCAATAGAGTAGAAGGCACCGTTTACTTACATTTAAAAATAATACAGTTTTGGAGGAGAATATATCCCCAGGCACCAATGATAAACATATGCTCATGTGCCTCCAGCAGGTCTTTTGGTAGAAAACACTGAGAAGTTCTTGACTACAATATCTATTAACACATGTTTTCAGTAGCCACATGGGATTTGGGGGGAAGAATAGAGTGTCTCTGAGCCCTGTTTCTGAGCTCCTATCGGGAGCTGCCTGTGTAATAGATGGCACATGTGTTATGTTGAAAAACCAACCCTAGGTTATTCTATTAGTTTACTCAGGTTGCCATAACAAAATACCACAGACTGTGTGCCTTAAACAACAAAAACTCATTTTCTTTGAGTTCTGGGACCTAGAAGTCTAAGATTAAGATGTCAGCAGGTTTAGTTTCTCCTGAGGTCTCTCTCTTTGGCTTGCAGAAGCCACTTCTCTCTGTGTCCTCATGTGGTCTTTCCTCTGTGTGTGCACACATGCATGGTGTCTCTCTGTGTGTCCAAATTTCTTCTTATAAGGACACCAGTCAGATTGGATTAGGGCCCACCTTAATGATCCCATCTTGACTTAATCAAAACTTGAGTTAAAAGCTTAACTTTTTAGAGGCCCTATCTCTAAATAGAGTCATATTCTGAGGTACTGGGGGATTAGGATTTCAACATATGAAGTTTGGGAGCTAAATTCAGCCCCTGACAGCATTTAAGGTAGCTTCACCAATGAGGTAACACCTCAACTGGACTCTGAAGGAGTAATAGGAGCTTGATGGTCACATGAGCAGGATGAGGATAAAGTTGGGGTGGAGAAGGAGGCACTAGAGACAGTAGGAGCAGTGTAGGCATGAGGCATGAGACAGCCCCGGGTGTGGGGAAGCTCAAAAAGCCAAGTGTCCCTGGAGGCTGTTATAAGGAAGAGGTGGGGATCGATGGAAGATAAAGGTGGAGCCATGACAGGGATCAAACTAGGCAGGGTGCTGAGTGATGTGCTAGGAACTGAAGATGTTCTTGTGGGGAAGAGCCATGAAGAGTCCCTGAAGAAAGTATGTCAGATCTGTATTTAGAAAGATAGTCCTGGAAATTCTGTGGAGCATGTATTGGGGAGACCAAGGCTGGAGGAAGGGAGACCTGCTAGAGAATTGAAAAAAGCCAGAAATGGGATTTGGATCAGAAGGTTTAACTGAAAATATTCTTTCTATGGTAGATGATGCCCCACTCCCAATGAAAAGAACACTAGTGAATACCTTGCAGACTTAGTGTGTGTCAGGTAATGGTCTAAGCCCTTTACCTATAAGAACTCATTAATTCTGCTCAATGATTATTACCTCACTTAACAGATAAGAAAATTGAGGCACACAGATTACATAGCCTCTCTAAGTTAGAGAACTAATGAGAGTGGAGCCAGCATGTAAACTCAGGTATTTGGCCCTAATGTCCATACTCAGCCATTATGTCTATTGAGCAGTGGAGAGCCATCTTCCATATAACCACTGAGTCCATTGCTGGTGGCAATCTTTCTGTCCTGCCTATTTCCAGGAAAGTCAGCCTATTCCTCAGAATTCCCAAGGTTTTGTAATAAATGTCACTAGATTGATTAAACATAAGTCCAGTTCTTTCCCATCCTACTTGATTTCCTCAACAATATGTTCATAATTAGTTGTTTATTGAATATCCTCAATATGGTAAACACTAAAGCCAGAAGATAAATAAGAAGTGGTCTCTGTCATAAGGAGCTCACAGTCTAGACTCTAGAGTGCATATAAAGAGCTCAGTTACTACAGTGGAGGGGATGAGAATAACTCTGGAACTCTACATAATAGCTGTAGTCAGCAGAATGGTGTTTAGGGGTAAGAAGGGAGAAGTTGTTTCTTTTCTGAGGGTATTTCCATCACATATTTTCAAAGACAGCATTACAGGAAGATTGTAGCAGATGTGAGGGTATGGTACTTATTTATGGAACTTATCCCCAGGAAGACATGGCTACCATGTATAGGCAAGACATACAGACACATTTAAGGACTAAACCCATAAGCAGCAGCAGAGAGAAAGTTGGATTCATTCATTAATTGCACACACTTATTGATGACCTAATATGGGGTAAGCAGTCTACAAAGTGCTGAATGAATATCAAATTGAACCATCTTTCAGTTATTCATTCCCATAGCCTTACCCTGAGGTGGGGATACCTCCTCTCATTAAGTATCAGAAAACTTTGCATCTGCTTCTAGCACTCACACATGCTTGGAAGATGAAGATCTTTTAACAGAACTGGGTATAATTTTTCTTCCCACTTAGCCAGTGAGCCATCATAGTGCTAAATTTGGTATAAAGTATCATAAGAAAAAGCTCTTGTGCTGTTCACACTGATGTGTCACCTTGTTACTTGTGTTTGAACTAGCATCGAGAGATAAAGTGCACAAAAGTAAATCAAAGACAACTTGTTCTGAAATAAAATCACCTTTATACGTATATAAACCATAAAAGCCCATTGTTACAACCTTCCATCATTACCACCATCATCCCTGAATTTCTGGGAATCTTATACTCACCATTGCTCAGAGAAAGTCTACCTCTTCTACGTGTTTACAATCTGAGGGACACACACTGACAGATAGATGCCCAAAGGAAGTAGACACAACTAATTAACAAACACTGGACAAACACAAATAGATAAGAGTAAATATTGGCCTTGTATAAAAGCCAAGAGAGAGACTATGGACTCTAAGAAACAAACTGAGTGTTCTAGAGGGGAGGGGGGTGGCGGGATGGGTTAGCCTGGTGATGGGTATTAAGGAGGGCATGTTCTGCATGGAGCACTGGGTGTTATATGCAAACAATGAATCATGGATCACTACATCAAAAACTAATGATGTAATGTATGGTGATTAATATAACATAATAAAAAAAAGAATTAAAAAAAAAAAAGCCAAGAACGTAGTGCATTCTCTCACATTTTATAGAAGAGAACCTTGTTCCCACAGATGGAGCCATCATTGTGTTCTAGCTTCCCTGGATTCCACAGGGACTGAAAGTCCCCAAGGAAATGTGATGTGACCTGCAATGTACCTTTTTGGACCAGTTGGAAGGTGTGAAGGGCTTCTGGACCTTTGTTGAAACAGTATGAGAAAAAGGGCAGATAAGCGGGGTGGGGGTAGGGAGCACAGCAGCTTCTCCTCTTTCTGGAGAGGGCTCCTTCTGAGTTGTCATTTTGCAAAGTCCCTCAGTACCCAGGTTCTCTGAATTGGCTTTCTAACATGTATCTTCTGTAATGGAGATAGTTAATTGCCCTCACTTTCCCACTGCTCTGACTTGGTGGGAAGGGATGATTAGGAATAACTAATTGCACATCCCCAGAGAGAGAGAGCTGCAGAGAAAAGTTTGCCCAGCCAAACATTCTGATGTCCACAAGGGAGAATGTGAGGATATTTGGAAATACCTAAATAATCAGTGGACATTATCTGATTTTCATTCTCATGCAACAAGTGCCTCTTGTGTGGAGTATACCATGCTTACGTTAGCATGAAGAAGACTTGGCAAGAGCCAAGTGTGCACATTTGCATGTGTGTGGTGTGTGTACATGAGAGTGTATATTTGTATGAGTGTGTTTATGTGATCATGCATGCGTATGTATATGTGTGTATGGGGGTGTCTGTGACTGAATGTGTGATGTGAGTTTGTGTGTGTGAGAGAGTGTGTGTGGGAAGGTATGTGTGTATTTGAGTTTTGTTTGTAAGTGTGAGTGAGTGTGTGTGAATGTGCCAGTTTGGGTTAGCGAGTGTAGGCATGTGTGAGAGCTTATGTGTGTGTGTGTGCGTATGCATACACAGACACATGTACATGTGTCTGAGGGCTCCTGAAGAACAGGAACCTGGATTCCAGCTGGGCAGTATTTCCTGAAATTGCTACTGACTCATGAGCACTCTTAAGACCAGCTAAAATAATACAAAACAATTCAAATGTGCAGAAACTAGCGTTTGCTTTCTTTACATAAGGGAAGTTATTATTGAAAAAGGAATTTATCGAAGTTTTCCTGAGCACGATAGAGGCACTGCCTCTGCCCAGACTCATTGTGACCTTTTGCTAGCCTTCACTGCTGGGCCATCTCAGGCTGTGGATGTCAGCTGCTGTCATATCCAATTTTGCTCAGAGCTCAAGCTTACAGAGCTATCTGCTTGACTTCATTGCAGATTTCATGCCATGGCATGAAGAGCTAATGGAAACTGCAGTAAGCTGGCAATCAGGAATGCTCGTGTGACCTGGGGAAGGTCAGTTAACCTCTCCGAGCTTAGACTATTCTTTGGCCAACCTGGGATCAATACCATCTGCCTTACCTACCTTGAAAACTCATGAAAAAAGATGAGATGAGGGTAGAAAGATGTTGAAACAAAGCACTAATCCTATTATTTGACAATTACCTTTTGATCCTAAGCGATAAAGTCAAGAGGCTCTGAAGGTCGGCCCCTGTGGTCTCTGAAGACCAGGCCGAATTTCCTTAGGTTCCCATGGCTCCTTGCATGGCAGCCACCCATAAAAGGAGGGAGAAAAGGAACATTCTCTTTTTTTGTTGACTGCCCAATTCATCAATTTAGAATAAACTTTTATATTCCACTATCTCTAAATAAAATTTGATTTAAAAAAATCCCTGAACTTCTATCTTTGCACATCTGCTTCTGTCTTAGCCTGTTTCCCTCCTGCAGGGACTAGCCTGTCCCCCACACATCTGAGGTCATCTTTGCCCTCTGGTCACCTGGAAGCAAGCCATAGTACTTCTCACTAAGCTTGAAGACAGCAGCGCACAGTCCAGACCCCTGTTGGAGTCACATCCAGACTCCGCCCCACAGTTTCCACACTTTGCTAATCAGAAGGGAGAGGGAGGCCTGGATCCCAGTCAGATCTGGGCAGATAGGAATTGCACTGTGGACGCCAATTTAGATTTCCTTTCTCCAAACGGTACATACTGTGGGCACAGATAATCTCTTTGGACGTTTAGATCAAAGAAATAAGGGTCACAGATAATGGTTCTTCTTTCATGTCTGTGATGAGAACCATCAGAACCTCTTTGTCACAGTACTAATTCTTTCTTCATATCTCAGCCTGGTCCCTCCCTGCCTTTGGAACACTTCCCTCTATTCAGTGAATATTTGTGGAGCACCTCTCTGTGCCAGTTAGTGGGTTGGGAATTAGAGGGTGCAGGCAGCAAACAGGACACACAGGACCTGCCCTCCTGGGGCTAGAGTCCAACGGGCACAGAAGACTTGGACCCCCAACTAGAGGAAAATATAGTGTGTTAACAAAAGTGGTTGTGCAGGTGGTGAGGATAGAGCACAGGGATTTGACCTTCTCTATGTGTCAGGGGAAGCATCCTTGGGGAGATGACTTAAAACTAAAAGTTGAAGTGCTTGCAATGTAAGCTCCATGAGGACAGTCTCCAGAAGAAGCCTGACATAGGAAAATGCTCCCTAAATATTTGTTGAAGGAATAACAGAGGAGTTAACAAAAGGGGATGATTCTATGGGGAATATTCCAGACAGAGGGAATGTCACATCTGATTGCCATATCATCTGCTCAGCATAGCAAAAGAAGTCCTCAGGGCTGCACTGGAGACAGTGAAGGGAGAAGCCTAGGAGCCGAAGCTGGACACGGAGGCAAAGACCAGCTTGTGGTGGCCCTTGAACTGGACTTTGGGCTAGTTTGGGGTTATGAGGAACCAATAAAAGCTTTGAGTTACCACATTGCTCAGACAGCTGCTGCACACATTGAGGTTGTCCTTCTCAAACTCTCATATGTAACTGAACCACTTGGGCATCTTGTTAGTATGCAGATTGATTCAATAGGTGGAGCCTGGGGTTCTGCGCGAGCTTCAAGGGGGCTAATGTTGCTGATTCCAGGGACTAAACTTTTGAGTAGCAAAGGTACAAAAAGCTGCATAAGTGTTGGCTTTTTGACCACGTAACATCTATACCCCTTCATGATGAACAATTGTAAAATTCTGCTGTTTATTTTGGTGCGTAGGATAATTACTTCTCAGAACTGGCATGATTCTTAATTCTAAGACACCTAATCTAAGACATTCCTTTTTCTGAGGAGGAAATGTAGCCTGTCACTAGGGAAGTCATCTGCCTATGGTGACCCAGTTTAATAGCAGCAGTGGTGGGTCTGGACCCCAGGTTTCCCTGAGTATCAGCTAAAAATTCTTTCTATTTTACTAAACTATCTCCCTTTTCCACATGGCCTTTCTCCTACTGTGTCCCATCAGGATATGGGTGGAGGCTGGCTGGACCTAGAAACAGGCGATCAGCCCATACCGGAGAGGATTCTGGACACTATCCGAGTCCTGGAGGATTAACTGCAGTGCTCTGTGGCCTTGGACCTAGGCCAGCCCAGAAAGTTTCCCAAGCCTGGATTAGCCACAGCCTGAGATGTGCTCATAGTAACTCTGTTATGGTCTTTCTCTTCTCTGGATTTTAGTGAGTTCTGGAAGTTTGCCCATCAGGTGATGTCCTCCCGGTGCCAAGAGTGAATGACTGATATTCCTAGCTACCAGCATTGGTCCTAGGAAAATCTGCAGTAGTGGGAGGTCATCTGTGTGGCATCAAAGTAGGACGGACTATAGAATATTCTTCCAACTAAAAATATCCTTTACTTGTTTATCATTGTTGACTACAATTCCACCATCAGTTATTCATTCTTTGGGTTGGAGCACTACCTCATAGTCCATCCCCTTTTAAAAAACCTGAGAAGGTTAACTATTAAGTCACTAACATCTTAGTAAAAATTAGATCATTAGCTCTTGCCCAGACTAGGGAAGGTGCCTTGGCTTGAAAAGCCAAGATGGAAATGAGGAATAGGGGAAAGCAGAGAAGGAAAGGCAGGAGATACAATAGATAAAACTTGCTTATTTCACCATCTTGTCCAGGGCCAGCTCTGATTTTGACCTCCAGATGCTTCCTATTTTTTATGGCTCCTAATCAAAGTTGGTGGTGATGTAAGGACCTGGAGTAAAATCAGGTTTTCAGATTCTGGGTGGAGTTTTAAAGATATGAGTAATACCTGACACTTGTATGTGGGTCCCCATCCCCCAGACAGTATGAATCCCCTAAAAATCACATGTGCCACCTCTAGGGTGGGACAGAGATAAGCTTAGGGTCAAGGACAGAGGTATAGGATTTTTGAACAAGAATGAAAAATGCACTTTGGTTAAATAAAACTTACCACAGTCCTTTGAAATGATGCCTTGCCATTTTCAAAGCATTGACATATATGTCTTAACTTTATCTGTAAAAAAAAGGGGGGGAGGGAAATATTCTACTCATGGCATATAGGTCATTGAGGGACTTGTTTAAAAATGCATGTTTCTGAGCTTCACACTGGACATTCTCATTCAGTGGATTTGGGGAATGGCCTTGGAATCTGAATTTTAACAGTGTGTAGGGTAAGGGAGGCTAGTCTTTAAGAAATGCAGATTACTTCATAATAGAGCTAGTGGGTTACCCAGAATGCTGGATTTGATCTTTTAGAGGGTAGAAACTGTGTTCCATCCATATCCACAATGCTTTGCTCGTATTATGTTCTTAACAGATGTTGGCAGAAGGTCAGAGAAATATTCATAGAAGAAGTGGCATCTGGGCAGGGCAGTTTTAAACGAACAGGAATAAGAGATTAGGTTTTGGGTAGAAGATCTTCCAGAAAGGAGAAATATCAAAAGCAAGGGCATGGACATGTGGTTTTCCAGGGATTGGAGAGAAGTATTATTTGATCATAGAGTATGTATCAGGAAGAATTGGGAGATATGATTACAAAAATGTGGTAAAATCATGTGGTAGAGAACCTTGAATTTAGGAATCTAGACAATTCCAAAGTAATGGAGAGATGTTGAAATCCACATCTACATATGTTTGGGGTACAAGGAAGGCTAACACTATATCAGATGGGATTTGTTTCCACTGCTAAACCACCGTCTTACCAGAACAAAGTAATCTGGGAGGCTTTTGTTCAAACTCCAAACAGTGAAAGCCTTGACATTGCCTAAACTGTAATCTACACACATCTCCTTAGGCATTCTCTACTCCCCATATCAATTACCAGCTGCCTGGCACTGAGCCTCAAATCTTTATCCCCAGCCCATCCTCTCTGGAGCTTATGATTCCAGGTGTTGCCTGAGCACATTCACCCAGATGTCCAGTAAGTACCTTACCTCCAACATCCTCTGATATGGACCCAGTATTTTCCCCTAACCCTCTTTTTATATTTCCTATCTGGTTTAGGGTATTCACCAACTTACCTAATGCATCTGAACAAAGAGTCTTGGGGATTCCATTTCTCATATATTGTCCCCTTTCCTATCCCAGGGAAGTTTGCAATAGAAATAATAATTTTTGCTTTTCTTTTTCACATTTCCATATGCATGATTTCTTCCAATTCAGCCAGCTACAACCATCTATCTCTAAAGTGGTAGTTGGGAAGGAAGTTCTATTATAATAGGAAAATGGAGAAAAGGAGGTCACTATTCAGTATTTTTCTATCAAGACAGGATTTCTGAGTTCTTAATTAGATTAGTCTTCAAAGCAGGACTTTACTGAGAGAAAAAACTTTTTTTTTCAAAATTACTTAAAATACCAGTAGCTTATCAGGAGCCAGCCCTTAAGGGCTAAATACTGAATTTACTATAAGTCAAGGCTGGAGACGTTTCAGGATCCATATCCTCCAGGAAGTCCCCTCCTTCCAGGAGAGGAGAGAAAACCCAACCCTTGTCGTCCAGTGAGGAGTGAGAAGGGGAAGAGGGTCTGAGACCTAGGTTAGAGACATATGTCCTGACTTCTCCTCAGCAAGCTGAAGCCCCAGAGGGTGGTATTGGTAGAGAAGTGGAGGAAAACATGTAAAACATAAAGGCTGTGCCCATGCCTCACTCCTGAGCTCTAAGAGGAGAAAATGGCCCTAGTCTGACACTAGCATGAGGAAACTGCAGCAGAATAAAAGTGGCCCTGCAACATAGTGGCATGCCTGGGGTATGGCTCCTGAGTTTCCCACACTTAGATTACATGGAGTGATCCATAAATGCCTGTATGCTGAGCAAGTACAGGGTCAGCAGAATGGAAAGATGGAAAGTGTGGCTGAGGCTCTTGAGGGGGCAGAGATGGCCACAAGTTGGGCTGGTTAGATAGGGACATCTCTGGGCCCTGCTTGAGTCAAGTGAGCAGAACAGATGCATGCAGGGCAGACAGCAGCAGTGAAAGGCAGCAGGGTGCCCAGTGCTCAGGGAGGTAAGTAATGCTACTGGGCACCCAGAGTCCAGAGCCCACAGCTCTCCTGTGGGCACTGATCCACAGGCATCTTGAGGTCACAGGCTTCTCATATACCTGGACACTGTCTCAGGAGAGGCAAAGCCATGAAGAGGAAACCTGAAAGATTGAACCTTTATGTGAAAGACTGAATTACCCCAATGAGACTGTTGGGACCAGAGCAGGCCAAATACTCTTAATTACAATGGAATACTATTTGGCAATAAGAGGGAACGAAGGACTGACACACGCTACAGCACAAATGACCTTGAAACCATTATGTTAAGTGAAAGAAGCCAGTCATTAAAAACACACATTTTCAGTTTATTGTTTTTGGTTGGATACTAAAAAAATCTTTAATATTATTGGAAATACTCTTCCTACAATAAGAATACTGCTGAGGATATTATTAATTAACATTATACATATCCTCTTTGTGAGAACTCTGAGGAGAAATGTACTTCTGCTTTACATTCAGGAATAGCTGTTCTGAACAACTGGTTTACTTTTATCTTACAAGCACTGTAATGTGTGTAAAGGATTCTTCTCTGCTGGTGTTGACTGCTAAATAGCTGGAGCCAAATTTGTGATCCATCCCTCATCATTCCCTTCTCTTTACACACACACACACACACACACACACTTAATGTTCTAATCTCATGCTTGTCTTCATTTTATGTTCTTACCTTACCCTTATATTCTCTTTGTTGTCTACTACTATTTTTTTTAATCTTGCTGTATTCTATGTATATTCACATAAAAATTCTTTCTTGGAACAAAAAGATAGAAATCAGTCCTCCTTCACGTCTCTTGAATCTGCCTGCTGCCCCCTTTGCTCAAGTCTTCCAGCGTTTCTTTTGGATTGTTGTTAATAGGCTTCTCAGTGTTTTCTAGAGTCATGTCTCATTTGTGTACATTCATTCTCCACAGTTCTGCTAAAAAGATCTTTTAAAAATTGCCTCTGTTTATAAAACTTCAATGCCACCCCCTTGCTTTTAAAATAGTGGTCAAATGTCTTAGGTGCGCACAAATGTCTCTTAAGCACCTGACCCTGGCCTCTCTCTTCCATCAGCTCCAGGTGCCCTGACACCCACCAAACCCCTTCTTGTCACCTGCACTTTGTGCTTTTCCATTTTTCTGGCCTTTGCACATAGCTCTTCTGTCTGGATGCCTCTGTTCCCTTGCTCTCTCAGATGAAATCTTATTCATCCAGATGCCCCCATGTCCGCAAGCCCTTCTCAGAATCTGTGCCCCAGAATCCCATGAATTTCCTATCATCACCTCCTCTGTGGACAATGGGCTCTGTGGGGCAGGAATGTTCTCTTCATTTTTGTGTCCCTGGTCCTTAGCACTAGGTTGGTTTATAGTAATGACTGTTGAATTAATTTGAGTATGTTAGTATTGATGGCTTATAAATAATATCATCTTTTCCTTCTTCTCCACTAAATTTGGAACATCAGAGACTGATGCTAAAATCAAACTGAGGAGATGAAACTATCAGCTCTATTGCTGATAAAGTTAGAGAGTGCAGCATCAAGTGAGTGGGTCAAGCCAGGTTCCTAGAGCTTGGGTCCAAGACCACATGTTGGGAAGTAGGTCTATTTACCCAGAGTCACTGCCTCACTCCCCTCAAGGAATAGACAAACTTCCAGATGTACATTGCACAGTGTGCCTGGGCCCTAACCATGTGTGCTCAACCTATGGACGCCAGAGCTGGGCAGAATGCAATTGCTCCCTAGGCAGACAGGTCTCCAGAGAGATGCTCAGGAGGGCTGAGCTCCTGATTGCACCTCCTTATTCCCAACTAGCCCATCAGGTAAGCCATTCCAGCAGAGTGAGAGAGTGGGGAGGGGAGTGCAAGTTATTCTCAGTACCTTCAGAGGGCAAAGTTTCTCTTTCATGGGCCAAGAAGGTAGAACTGAGGGAGAAAGTGTATTTGTCTTCTAGGAAAGACAAAGCATTTCTTGCTCACATGAGCAGAAATGGATATTGGGATGTCCTGAGCATTACTATTAATCTTGTTGAGTGGAAAAATGACATTATGGCTACGTTTAAAAAATAGTTCTTCTCAGTTAAAATTGCACACTGAGATATTTATGAATGAAATAATATATCTTGGATCTACTTTAACATACTTTAGCCACAGCCAAAAACAAAACAAGAGGTGAGGAGAGGAGCAGAAACAGGTGAAAGGACTGTCAGAATCAGAATCTTGATAATTGTCAAGCTAGGTGATGGGCACATAGGAGTTCATTATGATATTCCCTTCAATTTTCTGTATGTTTGAAATTTTCCATAATAAAGTTTTACATAAAGGGATATTGGGCAGCTTAGAGAATCTCTGAATTGTCTACAAAATCTGGCTGGGAGGTAAGGCAGCCAAGAGTAACAAAGCCCACCACAAAGTCACCAGGGTGAAAAATAGTTGCCACCTCTGGATTCCCTACCATTGTTGTGTCCAGAAACCAATTTTAGTGGTCACTTCCATCCTCCTGTAGCCAAAATGGATTGTCTTCAGATACTGGATTTAAGGGCAAAGTGTGGGGCAGGAAAATGTGATTTGGCCAAGCCTAGGTCACCAGGCCGTAGGTCCCTGCCCTAGTGGCTGCATTTCTCTGGTGGGAGGTGGGCTGTGCCTCCTACTGTGGGGGATTCCTCCAATTCAAGAAGGGGATCCAGATTACCTTTAAAAAGAAGGATAAATATCCACTACAAGGAGAAAATGTTCTCCTAACACTTGGAAGTGTTTAATCTTTATCGGGTTCCACTGTTGTCTCTAGATTTATCGGGTTCCAAGGTAGTCTCTAGAGCTATTAACACTCATGCAGTTCTTTGCAGTCTGCAAATGTTTTCACACTCATTGTCATATATTTCTAAGAATCTTATGTGTAAAGTTTACAAGGCGTTCTCACACTATTCTCAACAACAACTTTGTGAGTCACAAATATCCCCACATTACAGATGAGAAAATTGTGGAAAAGAGCTAAGCAGTGACTCACCCAGTTCCCAGAGCTTTGAAGGAATGACCTCAGACTTCAAACCCAGAGCCTCCCACTCTGAGGCCAGCCCATGCCATTTCCACTGCAACACTACCAAACTTCTAGTAAGGTCTTCTGGTCAGATTTTGAGCAATTATTCTTTATCTCGATCTAATCTAGAACCAAAAATTCATAGGTTTTTGTCTTCCTTTGGAAACTTTTCCGGATAGTTTTTCTGTCTTTAGAGAATTGTCACCAGCAAGCACATGAATACCAAAGATCTATGAGCAGTTAGATTTAGAGGTCCAGACAGAACTGTTAACTGGATATCTTATTGCTTCTAGGCAACACCAAATACCTGGTTCAAATTAATTGTCAGTGAGGTGGTAGCTCCAATAGATGGCCACTGAGTTAATTGTCAAAGAATCCAAAGTATGAAATAGGTTTAAAAGTGATTAAGCCTGGAAAGTAGGTTGGTGATGCAGTGCACTCTTGAGCCCAAAATATAAAAAACTCAACTGAGGTGATTGCCTGTGATTCACTGCAGCCTCCCCAAGAAGTATTTATACAACGGCACCTGGAAAAGGGATGCAGATTTGCAAAGTGTCAGGGAGGAGTTGTTGCTCTGGATGCAAATAACTGCCTCAGCACATTCCAAGGGAGAAAGTTAAAAAAAAAAAAAAAAAAAGTATGACGCTATGTCAAAAGAAGGCATAGGCCCAGCAAGCTCTCCCCTGCTGCTTAATACAGGAAATATCTCCCAAACATCTCAGCTAATCCTCCACCAATACAATGAGAAATGAGCTTCTCTGGCAGCCAGGCAGTTATTAAACAAGGACAAAAAAATATTCCCGCCCATAGCAACAGAGCCAAAGATAACAGCAGGGAATAGAGAAGCTGCAGAAAAAAGGCAGATACAAAACATTCAATCCTGGGAGCCCCCCAAAGCAACTGACCTGTGAGAAAAATAAAGAGCCTCGTTTTGCCCAGGAAGCTAAGCAACGTATTGTAAACTTCAGGACTTAGTGTATTACCAGGGTCAAGCTGGACTCAGCTTCATAAAAGAGTAATAGGTTATAGAAATGACAGACGGGATTGGAATGGGGCAGAATCTTGAAGCTTTCAGATCTGGTAACTGGCCTGTCAATGAAACAAACATAGGAAACAGAAAAATTCTGGCTGCATTCCCCATTTGCAAGAATATAGGGATTCCTGTACACCCTTGTGCACAGGCCAAGACCTCATGCACAGAGGGAGATCTGCTTTCCAATAAATATTCCTCCAAAATGTCCCTTTCTTATCAAAGTGCTCACTTTCCCAATGTTCTTCTAAGCTGTTTGTTCAGGCTGGGAGGGAACCCCTCCTAGGTAGACAGCTACCCATTGCCTCCATCCAAGGGGAGCTGTTCCATTTACTGTTTAATTGGGAAGGTGGTTTCTGCTTGGAGCTTTTGTTGGTGGCAACAGCAGCTGGTGATACGTGGTGCCAGCACCCATAGAGAGGAAAAAGATGAACTCGAAAAAAGTCATTTTTTACAACTTTTAATACTTTTAAATTACTTATTTTATTTGTTCATTGCAACAAATTTGTTAGAGAGGTTTAGAATTCTACCACCAAAAGGACTTTAGAGATCATCCAACAGGCTTATTTTACAGAAGGGAAACTGAGGCAGGGAGTTCAAAATTATTCCTTCAAGACAGGCCTGAATCTGTTCTCCTGCCTTCTAGGTTAGTGCTCCATTCATTATATGATCTTACCTAGTCCTCTCCTTGAACTAGGAAATCCAAAATACATTATTTTAGGGTTCTTTTGGGAAGAACGTGAAGAAGAGTCCCTATTTTTGGCAATCTGTCACAATTTGTTAGCTTCATTGGTCCATAGCAAAATTATCCAAGTTCCTTTAACTCAGCCTTGCAATTTTTTTAAATTAAAAAATATAATCCACCTCAATTTCATATGGAGGTGAGTTGTCTATTGGCTACACTAATTCTGAAACTATCCACTCTCTTCCCCTGTGAGTACATTGCCCTCTCATTACTCCTCTCTCCTCCTCTTCAGAGAGGAACTGTCCATATGATGACAAAACCATAGGCTATTGGGTGGCTCAGTCGGTTGAGCATTAGTCTCTTGATTTGGTCAACTCAGGTCATGATCTCAGGGTCATGAGATTGAGCTCCACATTGGGCTCCAAGCTGAGTGTGAAGCCTGCTTAAGATTCTCTCTCTCACTCTCCCTCTGCCCCTCCCCACCTCGTGCTTGCATGTGTGCGCTTTCTAAAAACAAACAAACAAAAAAACTCCATAGGCTGAAAAGTACAAAATTATGTCAATTATTGGCTGTTTATTATGTACTACAAGTGACTCCCCTCAAACAAGTGGACTATCACCCTGCTCTCCAAACAGACACTGAACTGATCTACTTTGGTAGCACGTGAAGATCACATCTGCATCTTCTACACAGAAGAATGAAGAATGTTGCCTCTGGACTCAGACGGCTCTCAACATGAGCAAATTACCTTCTTTAAGCTTCAGTTTCCTCATCTGCAAAACAGGGTCAAAATAGTACCTACCTCAAGGATGATGAAGGGTAAATGAAAATTTAATGAGAAAATTCATTTAAGGGGTTTTAGAAGAGTGTATGTCACGGAGTAGATGTTAACTATCGTTTCAGTGACTTTTGAACTGAAAACTATAGGGGAAAAAAATGAGGATATTAAATTTTTGCCAACAGTCTGATTCATTCTTTTCTTTTTTCTTTTTAAAGATTTTATTTATTTATTATTAGAGAACGAGAGAGAGAGAGCATAAGCGGGATGAGGGGCAGGGGGAGAAGTAGACTACCTGCTGAGCAGGGAGCCAGATTTGGGGCTCCATCCAGGGACTCCAGGATCATGACCTGAGCAGAAGGCAGACACTTAACCAACTGAGCCACCCAGGTGCTCCCAGTCTGATTCATTCTTATCTTTAAGAACTTTGGTTCTTCTCCAGATTTCAAATTGTTAGGGACAATTTTACAAACTTTTAATGAGTTGTAATTTCAATTTTGTATGTATAGAAAGGGGCCAGGCAGGTATGTTGAGAATATTGTTTTTCCTTACCTAAGTGCTATGAGTACTCAGATTTCTTCTCTCATCCATATCAATGCCTAGAGAGAGATTCTTCTTTTGATCCTTCCTAAATGTAAGTTTAGCGAAAACCTCCATTAACATTTCAAAAGGAAAACACACACACACATACACACATAGAAATAATTGAGCAAAAGTAGTTCAAATTTCTTAGAGTATACTCACTAGTTATTGGTTGCCAGGGCTTAAAAAGTACTCCATCCTTACTTTGTTGTCCTTGATATAACCTGGATAAATGACAGTCAACAACTCCTAACCCATGACAGGTTTGGGTTGGCCCAGCTTCCATGATGGGTAAGAATTCGATTTCTCCCAGAAACTTCTCTGCAGCACCTGTCCAGCTGAGCTCCATCTCCTCTGGACCCTGTCTCTCAGACCCACCCTGTTCTGGTCCCTTAAGTGAGTGGGGCACTTTGTTTCTGTCTCTGGGCTTTGAGCCGGCTTCTCCCTCTACCTCTCTCCTGGAGTCTTTTATGGTTCCAGATTCTACTTTTGCTTTCAATTTTTTCCTCTCTGCCTGTTCTATCTCTGTACGGTTTTTGTTTGAGGCATGTATACCAGCCAGAAATAAATGCTGGTTCTACACTTCTCTAAAGTTTCTGATCTTTATCCTTCATCCTAACATGGCAGTTGGGTCTGGCCTCTATGACAGCCACATCTTTGTCCAGGGTCAGCCTGCCTTACATCACCTCCTTTCAAACCCTGAGTTCCCTTTAGGACCACCCATTGGGTTCTCATTTCCTGTATCTAATTTGTTGTGAGCTAATATGCTGGGACCAGATTTGCTGAACAGAAATGATTGACAGCTCCTTTGCTCAATGACTGATCAAATCTCTCTGCTTCAGTTTTTTAACACAACTCCCTTCCTCAAATTCCCTTTCTTGACTCATTCCTCTGGAGGCCTTAAGGATCTTCCAGAATTCTGACATCAGTTCACAGAATCAAACATATTACGCACATACTGTATTTTTCACATATAGCAAATGGAAAAAGACATCATTTCCACCTAAAGGATATGAAGCTCATTCCTTGTGACTTGGTCAAACACTTGGTTAAACAAGATAGGTGATTTATTTACTCCTTCTATGGTTGCTGAGGTGATGGATAGGAAATGTCTTTGTGTTAAGTAATGCCAATCAATTACTTGCTGCCAGTTGTAACTAGTTTGCTGAAAGAGCAATAAGCAAGGCTTCCAATACTGTTCAGGTGATGGCATACATAGAAAGTAATAATTGTATTATGGCCAAAAACATCCAGATATGTTAGCCCCTGAGACTCTGCCTTCTCCAGGCCCTACATGGTTGTTCTGGGAGCTGAGGGAATTATTATCTCAGCACATCCTTCATAAATCCTGCTCAGACCCAAGAGTGCAGAAGCACAGCATGAGGTTTCCAGCAGGAGTAACTTAATTTTGTATCCATACCATTGTCCATTAAACCTTCTCTATCCAATTTCCCTTCTCCAAGTCTAGAGGAAGTCTTGGAAAAATCTCTTTGCTTTCTCTGGCATAGTCTAATTTTCCAGGCAATTTAAATCAAAATGTAATTTGTTATCTATTTCAAAGCTTCTTTCCTTCCTCACAGCTGGTTCAGAAACCTGGGGCAGGAGGGGTTGGGCTATCTTTCTCTTCTGGTTCCACCTTTTCCTCCCCTACATCCTGCTGCTGATGGCACCTCCTGAGTTTGGGTAAAGGGGAAGGAGAAGAGGTGTGATGAGGCACACATGGCTGGTGCAGTTCATACTTGGGGTTGGTACCTTCTGATTGGAGAGTTATCCCAATGCTGACCCTCTCCTGGGGTGGCAGTCCACCCACACACCCTTTCCACTGGGGCCCCCTCACCCCAGCAAGCAGCCCTCCATTAACTTGAGCCCTGATACCTCAATGCTTACCCTTCAGGCAAGGGAAAACTTAGTCCTATTGCCTCACTATTTGGTGGAAATGCAACTTTCTCCCTCAGCAATTCCTTCTCTTTGTCTTCCCATCACAGGATGTACTAGCCCATCTCTCACCTTTTGACGTTTCCACATGAGAGGGAGATACCTGTCATTGAATCTAGGGACAGAAGATAGATTCTTCCAAAATCACTCCAGGCTTCACTCCAACCCCCTGGTAGCACTGGGGCTCTGGGTTTCCAATTCTCAAAGCACCTCAGCTAAGTAGCAGCCCATCTCATCCATGTGTCCAAATAAAGAGGAGAAAATGGGAACATGGAAAGTGTTTGCTGAAAAACAGTATGAGTTTCTTTTAGGTTTAAGAATTAACCAAGCTTTTAATTTTTTAAAAAAGATTTTATTTATTTATTTATGAGAGAGGGAGTGTGTGTGTATGTGTGTGCAAGTGTGCAAGAAGGGGGACATGGGGGGGGGGTGCCGAAAGAGAGAAGGGGAAAGAATCTCCAGTGGACTCTGCACTGAGCACAGAATCCCATGAAGGACTTGATTCCACGACCCTGAGATCACGACCTGAGCTGAAACTAAGAGTCAGATGCTTAATCGACTGAGCCACCCAGACGCCCCACCAAACTTTTAATTTTTTTAAATTGTCAGCAATACTGACTGGCAGGCTGCAATTAAGATTCACTAAAATCTATCACTGAAGAAGCTATTTTGCTGCTGCTGACATCACTGCTGAGGTCTGTTTCAAATCCAGTGTGGCTCTTTTTGTGATGTTCAGCACTATCAAAGTCTTCACATAAAACCTTTCCCAGAGTCCAGGTTAGGCTTTTTACTACAATTTGTGTGCTGGATGCTGTAACCTGTTTTATAACACATCATCAGAGTCCCTCAAGATTCTCGAATGATTACATTTCAAATGTGAGAATTTTAATGCCTTCCAGGAAAATGTAGATGTTTTTCTTAGACATACTCAGAAAATCCCATGCAATATATTGAATGATCTGCGTGAAAATGTTTGGGCGGTACATTTCCTCAGAGGGCAGGCTGCCACATTCCTTACCTATGAGTAAAGCTTTCTAGGTGGCACAGAGAGGTAATGCTCAGCCTTCCATCTCCTAATGCCAAGTTTTCTTCAATTGATGTCCCCCTCACAGCTGCTAGTAACATGTGGAATGGGCACCCACCATTACCAAGGCAGAACTGGGGCCAGAATCCAAGGCATTAGAAGAATGATGCTTTCACACTCTCCTTGCAGCTTCTGCAGTGGGACTATTTTTAAAATGTTACAGAACCAGCCACCACTATATATACGGAGATGGGAAAAATATAAAGCAAAATATAAAAACAAACAAAAGAAACAATGAAAAAGGAAAAAAATCACAAACAAAAAACCCAACCTCTCTACCCCAACACCCAGAATCAGGGGCAAATTCTTTCACCAAATTTTGTACTGTTGGTGATGTCAGAGAGGACTATCCTACCAGAAGCTGTTAAAAATATTTAGAGTGTCATGTAAATGGAATTATATAGTGTGTAGCCTTTTGAGATTGGCTTCTTTCACTTTGAGATTCATTTTAGTTGTTGCATGTATCAATATAGTTTATTCCTTCTTATTTCTGAAAATAACGATGTAATTCACCATATTAACAAGCAGAAAAAAACTCCATATGATGATCTCTATACAATATACAGAAAATCATATGAAAAACCCAACATCTATTCCTAATTAAAAAGCAAAAAATCCCAGCTAGAAATAGAAATAATAAACTAGGAATAGAAGAGAACTTCCTCAATCTGAGAAAGGGTGCCTACAAAAAGCCTGTAACCAACATAATTCTTATTGCTGAAAGACTCTATGCTTTGTCCCTAAGATGAACAATAAGGAAAAGATAACTGACCTCACTATTCAACATTGTACTGAAGGTTCTAGCCAGTGCAATAACACATACACACAAAAGAATTAAAAGACATTCATATTGGAAAGGTAACAAGAAGCCAACTTGTCTTTAAGCATAGATGACATGATCATACACGTAGAAAGTCCTAAAGAATTTACAAAATGCTACTAGGACTAATAAGTGAGTTAAGCAAGACTGAACACAAGGTTAACAGCCAAAGTCAATGCTATATCCACTTGCTAGCAACAAACAGTCAGATATTGACATTGAAGAAACAATAGCATTTACAATAGCATCAAAAATATAAAATGCTTCAAAATAATCAGAGATGTCCAAGGCCTGCACATTGAAACTACAAAACATCACTGTGGGAAATTTAAAAAGAACCAAAAAATTAAAAAATATGCCATGCTTATGGTCAAAAACTCAATCTCTTTAAGATGTCAATTCTTCTTACTTTGATCTATAGATTCAATGTAATCCCATTGAAAATCCTAGTGGCTTTATTTAGAAATTGATAAGCTGATTTATTGAAATAAATATGGATATGCCAAAAACCTGGAATAGCTACATCATCTTTAAAAAAGAAACACCAAAGTTTAAGACTTATACTGTGTGAAATCAAGACTCATTATAAAACCTAGTAATCAAAATAATGTAGGATTGGAATAAAGATAGAAAATTAGATTAGTGGAATAGAAATGGGGGTTCAGAAATCGTCCTATGTGTATATTGTTAATTGATATTTGTCAAAGGGGCCAGGGTAATTCAATGGAGACAGGTTAATATTTTTAACAGGTAGGGCTGGGAGAAATGGTCATTTGTGGTAGGCAAAATTCTAAAGATATCTCCCCCAGATTCTATATTCTTATTATTCAAATAGTATTGTAGGTACTACTGCTGAAGGGATTTTGCAGATGTAATTAAGTTTACAGAATTTAAGAGAAGAAGATTATCTAGGACTGCCCACATGGGCCCAATCTAGTCAGTTGAGTCCTTAAAAGCAGAAACATTTCTCTGGCTGGAATAAGAAAGATGTGGTGGAAGAAGAAGGCAGAAATGGGAGGTCTGAGAGATTCAGAGTGTAGGAAGAACTTTACTCACTGTTCCAGCTTATTTATTTATTTATTTATTTATTTAATTTATTTATTTGACAGAGAGAGAGAGAGAGAGTGAGAGAGAAAAAGAGAGCACAAGCAGGCAGAGTGGCAGGCAGAAGGAGAGGGAGAAGAAGGTTCCCCACTGAGCAGAGAGCCCAGTGTGGGGCTCGATCTCAGAACCCTGGCAGACACTTAACTGACTGAACCACCCAGGCACCCCTGTTGCCAGCTTTCAAGTCTGCTATGACTCAGGACATCCAGGTGACCTCTGGAAACCAAGAACAGCAAAACAAAACAAAACAAAAAACCCAGAGACTCCAGTCCTACTACTACTGGAACTAAATTCTTTCAACAATCTGAAAGATCATGGAAATGAATTCTTCCCTTGAACCTTGTCCTTGATTTTGGCATCATGAACCTCTCAGCAGAGAACCAACTAATCCAAGCTATGGGCTCTGACCCATGGAAATTGTGAGATAATAAATAACGTTGATGTTTATAGTATTTTGTTATAGCAGCAATAAAACTGATACATCATCTGTGCAAAAAAATTGATCCTTGATCCTAATCTCATACTGTTTACAAAAACTAACTCAAAATGGATCATAGACCTAAATGGAAAAGGCAAAAATTTTAAACTTCTAAAAGAAACAATTTGACTTTGGGGTTAGCAAAGATTTCTTAAATAAAACATAATAACCATACATTTTTATCAAAATTAGACTTCATGAAAATTAACTGTTCTCTTTGAAACACACTGTCATGATGTGAAAAAGTAAAAGCAAACCATAAACAGGGAGAAAATACTTGCAAAACATATATCCAATGTATCTAGAGCATGTAAACATTCCTTAGAACATAATCATAGAGCAAAGAACCCAATAGCATATGGGCAAAAATTTGAAGAGACACTTCACAAAGAAAGATGGTACGTAGGCAAATAAAAATATACCCAATATCAGTAGACATGAGGGAAATACAGGTATAATCATAATAAGATAGAACTACATGACCACTAGAATGACTGAGAGTCAAAAGATTGATCACACCAAGCACTGGTGAAGATATGGATTAATTGGAACTGATACATTTCTGGTGGAAATTCAAATGATACAGTTAGTACAATGGTTTTATGTGTTAACTTGCCTGGGTCATGGTTCCAAGATATTTGTTTAAACATTATTCTGGATGTTTCTGTGAGAATATTTTGGATGAAATTAACATTTAAATCAGTGGATTTAAAGACTGGCCTCCATAATGTAGGTGGTCTTCCAATCAGTAGAAGGCCTGACTAGAACCAAAGACTGACTTCCCCTGAGCAAGAAGGAATTCTTTCAGCAGATGGCCTTTGAACTTGAACCACAACATCAGCCCTCCCCAGGGTCTCCAGCCTGATGACTTTCCAAACTGAACTGCAACTTTGTTATCTTCCTTGGTCTCTAGCCTGATGGACTTCAGACTTGAAATGCAACATCAGCTCTTCCCTGGTGTGATGGTTAATTTTATGTGTCAACTTGACTGGGTCATGGGGTGCCCAGATATTTGGTTAAACATTATTTTGGTTGTGTCTGTAAGGGTGTTTATGGATGACATTAACATTTGAATTGGTAGATTGAGTAAAGCATATTGCCCTCCCCAGTGGGGGTGGGTTTTATTCAATCCACTGAAGGCCTAATAGAACAAAAAGCTGAGCAAAAGAGAATTCACTCTGCCTGTCTTGAGCTGGGACATCAGTCTTTTCCTGCCTTTGGATCTGGCCTGGAACTTATACCACTGGTTCTCTTGGTTCTTAGGTCTTTGGACTGCAGATCATGGGACTTAGCCTCCATAATCATGTGAGACAATTTCTTATATAAAAAAAAAAATATCTCTTTCTCTCTCTCAATGCAAGTAAAATGCACAGCCTCTCAGAGGTATTGTTAAAGTGAGAGAATTGATTAGGGAAAAAATGGAATCCTGTAAGTTGGAATGAGGATATATAGGAAGACCCAGATAAAGCTGAGGATATTGAACCCCTAAATTCTGGTGAGTTTTCTTTGCTGGTATGAAGAGGTCTCTCCACCCTCAGTGGAAGTGGTTTTCCCACTACCAGTGGTTGTAGTTTCCCTATCCATGGTAATAGCCTCTATACACCCATTGAGGGGATTAACATTTCATTGCCTGAGGAAACTGTAGTGGTCTCCTCTGAGGCAGTTGCCATGAAAGACAATGCTGATTATCCTCAGGGCCCACCCTTCCCAACCCTCTTTGCTTCTAGACCTAGACTAGTCCCAGCAAGCCCCTAGAGGGAAGGTACACATGTGACTCATGAGGAGGTACATTATACTCCAAAAGAACTACTTGGGTTTCTAATTTATACAGATAAAAACCCTAGAATGCATATGGGAATGGATATTAAGGATGTAGGGTAATGGTGGAGGTTGGATTCAATTATTCCCATTGGAGCAGGCTCACAGAGCCAAGATTCTGCATTTGATGTTACAGCGTAAGGAGTTAAGAAGAACTCTTAAATTTGTTTGATTGATTGGCTGAAACATGGATCGAAAGGTGGCCTGCAGTGAATGAATTGGAAATACTAGACTTGCCTTAGTTTAATGCAGAGGAAGGGATTCAATGGCTTAGGTAGATGGGAATGTTAGAGTAGACTTGTCATTTAAAACCTACTCATCCACACTGGGAAGATGCAGAAAACACACCTTTCACCACTACTGTGAGAAATAAATTTGTGAGGGGAGCCCTGACATCTGTGAAAGGCTCTGTGATCACTCTTCTTTGTGGGCCAGACCTCACAGTGGGAATTGAAGTCACTGAGTTGTCATGAATATTTCTTCCTTGTTTTGTTGTGAATGTGTGCATGTGTGTTTGTATGTCCTCTTACTCGTGTAATGGTAAGATGTATTGACTTTATATCATAGTATTTAAGTATTATTAAAGTTACATCATAGCATTTAAGCTATGGGATATCAATAAGAAAAGTAAACATCACCCAAGAACTTTGTATCCTATTTTGGGGAAAGGGTTAGTGTGTTTTCAGTTGCTTGCAGGTTAGTTGTATCATGTCAGATGGAAGTATGACCTATTATTGCCTTCATTTGGACATTAATTATGACTCAAAGAGATGTATATAGTGTCAAATTGACAAGGAGTGGACTTGTGATGGATAATATTATGTGTAAACTTGGCTGGGTCACAGTAGTTAAATATTTGGTCAAACATTATGTGGATGTTTTTGTGCATGTGTTTCTGGATGAAATGAATGTTTGTAAACTGGATGTTTTTGTGAGTGTGTTTCTGGATGAAATGAACATTTGTAAACTTTGACTAAAATAGATTGCCCTCCATAATGTGAGTGGGCCTCATCCAATTAGATGAAGACCTGATGTTTTGGACTGTAGTCCCCTAAAATGCGTATGTTGAAACTCTAGCCCCCAGTGTGATGTGGGGCCTTTGGGAGGTAATTAGGTTTAAATAATCCCATGATGGGATTACTGCCTTTATAAGAAGTAAAAGAGACCCTAAAGCTTTGTGTCTCACATAAATGGGGATATAGCAAGAAAATGGTCATCTGCAAGGAAGAGGGTCCTTACCAGAACCCTACCATGATACTTTCTAGCTTCCAGAACTGTGAGAAATAAATGTTTCTTTCTTAAATATTTTATTATAGCAGCCCAAGTTAAGACACTTGACTAGAATAAAACGCTGACCTCCCCTGAGCAAAAATGAATTCTGAAAGAAGATGGCCTCCAGACTTGAACCACAACATTGGTTCTTGTTTGGGTATTTAGCTTGCTGGTCCACCCTGAAGATTTTGGACTTGCTAGCCTCTATAATCATGTGAACCTACTCCTTATAATAAATCTCTTCATATATACACCTTATTGGTTCTGTTTCTCTGGAGAAGTCTGACTAATACATTCATTTTAGGAATCAGTTTGGTGATTTCTTAAAAAATTAAACATCCACCTTTCACATGTCTAGCCATTCCATTTACCTAAGAAAAAGAAAGCATAAATCCATGCAATGATTTATACATGGGTGCTTATAGCATCTTTATTTCTAATGGCTCCAAAACGGAAACACCCCAAAATTCTCATTAATAGGGGTATTGATAAATTGTGGTATATCCATATAATAAAGTCATATTTAACAATAAGAAGGAAGAACTATTTTTTTTAAGATTTTATGTATTTATTTGATAGAGAGATAGCGAGAGCAGGAACACAAGCAGGGGAGTGGGAGAGGGACAAGCAGGCTCCCCGCCAAGCAGGGAGCCTGATGCGGGACTTGATCCCAGGACCCTGGGACCATGACCTGAGCCGAAGGCAGACACTTAACCGACTGAGTCACCCAGGCACCCAAGAAGGAAGAACTATTGATATACACAGCAAAATGATGAATCTTAAATAAATATACTGAACGAAAGAAGCCAGTAAAATAGAGTATTTTATTGCATAATTTCTTTTAATAAAGCATTCTAGAAGATGTAAACTTATCTATAGGGTCAGAAAGCAGTTCAGTGGTTGCTTTGAGATAGGCATGGGGATGGAAGTTCAAAAGGAACATGAGAAAACTTTTGGAAGTGATGAATATGTTTATCATCTTGATTGCAGCAATGGTTTCAAATATCTCAAAAATCATCAAATTGTACAACCTTAAATATGTACAGTTTATTGCATATCAATTAAACCTCAATAAAGCTGTAAATACCCCCAAACAATAACAATAAAGCAGACACAGATCATACCTTCGTGGTGTTCACTGTTTAGTGAGATAATAATTACTAATATTTATAAAGTGCTTACTATGTGCCAGGCAGTGTCCTGAGTCTCTATATGGCATTTCTTTTAACACATAGGTGGTATTATTATCTCCTTTTTATAGAAGAGGAAAGTGAGGTTAGAGAGGTTAAATAACTTGCTGTATGTAATCTCTCTAACCAGAACTTTGAGTCCTTAGCCATTTTCTTATAGGGCTTAGTATAGGGGAGAGCAAAGTATGAGGATGGACAGGAGCATAAATGAGCTTGGGGACAGAAGCAGAGCCTTGAATGTCAAGCTCAGGAGCCAAACTTTATCTTGCAAGTACATGCATTTGTCAAGGGTTGCTGCACATCAGTCAGATGGACAGGGGGAGAATCAGCAAAAATGGATCAAAATGAAAGGAAGGATAAAAGGATGGGGATAAGAAAATGATGAAAGAAAGGAAGGAAGGAAGGAAGGTAGGAAGGAAGGGGCAAGCCAGGTTATGCTCTCAAGGATTCTAAATGATAAAATGATAATTTAAGCATAAAAATGCATAATTCTGGTAGGGCTGGGGAGAAGTGGGCAGAGCTATAACAACCTCAAGGCCTATGCCCTTGATGGATGAGGCTGACTCGGGAAGGGTTGGTTGTGGGTCTCATTCTCATTTACTCCTACTTAGTGATTCATCATCTTCAGTATCTGTGTCTGGACCAGTTGGGGAAATTCACTCTAAGTATACACTGAATCAGAGATGGTTTCTATTATGTGTGATAATGGAGATAGAGTGAGAGGATGGAAGAAGGTTCAATCAATGTTCCTTGGAATTTCCCTGAAAATGCTAAATGATACCTTAGGAAGAAAATTTTGTGGAGACTGAGATCATAAGGTAATTACCACTCAGATTACGAATGCTTACCCACGAGGGGTAATTCCAAAGACTTAGGATGAAATTACTCACTTTGGGACAACATAGACAGAATACCTCAATATCTCGATTATAACACATATGTAGATATTTGTGTACCCCCTTAATTCCTTAATATGTTGAAGCCTTAATTCCCAATGTGATGGTATTAGAGGTGAAACATTTAGGGGGTAATTAGGTCATGAGGGTGGGGCCCTTTTGATGGGATTAGTGCCCTTGTAAGAAGAGATACCAGAGAGCTTCCATTCTCTCTCTGCCATGTGAGGACACAGCAAGAAGGCAGTCATCTGCAAGCCAGGAATAGAGCTCTCACCAAGACCTGAATCAGCTCCTTGATCTTGGACTTTAAGCCTCCAGAACTGTGAGGCCACCCAATCTGTGGTATTTTGTTATAGCAGCTCAAGCAGACCAAGACATGGGACTAGCACAATTAGTTCTGAAATGGAATCATCTTCAAACATCACAGCCAAGCTGCAGAGGAGACAAAGTGACAACGAAGAGATCAGTGTACTAGTTTTGACCCTCCAACTAACATAGTGTGTGATTTTTATTGTACCCAGCTGAAAAATGAAGGGTTGAACTTAAATGCCGTGAACCTCTTCTGGTTCTTAGGGAATCAATCAGACTTCTCTTCTTTTTGTTGTTGGTTGTTTTCTTGGCCTAAAGGGTTGGCAAAGAGAACAATTTCTCTTTCTGTGGTTCTCATCTATCTGCAAGTTTTATGCAATTACTTAACTTTAAGAATAAATTTTCCTAAAGTTGAGGCTGATTGGAAGAGGCTCCTGGGGCTTTGGAGCAATAACGAGTGGTTAATATGTTAAGTGCCTTAGGGCAAGTTTAGTTGCCAGACAACTAGTTTTAAGTTCTTGAAGAACTAAAACACTAGGGCTAGTTCAGCAACACCTGTCATCTCTTCTGTGATTTAGAGCTGTTTGCAGTGAGCCTGTGCCAGCAACAGGTGTTGAGACCTTAACTGTCATCACAGGTAGGTGGGCAAGACCACTAATTAGGCAGTGCAAAATCATTAGTGTGTGTAATTATTCTAGCTCCCCTTTGAACACGTGTCCATGGAAGGGATGGATGGACACTAGAGGGGTCTGGCTGTCTGGGTGGGTGGAGGAAGGTGGGGGTGTTTCATGGAATTTCACAGTCCCTTGGCAGGCACAACCTGAGTCATTAGACTGATCTCATCCATCTTGATGTTATTTCTCTCAACAAGCAATAATCTCAGCTTTCCATGGCTTGTGGTTTCTGTAAGCTGGGAATGAATTCCTTGACTCTGAGTGAAGGTGTCCAGTTGGAAACACTAAAAAAAGAATTTTTTCATAAAAATTAATAAAAGTTCATAAAGACATTTTGTCATCAGGGAGTGCCCAATATTTGGTAGAGTCCAGTGGATAAAGGTCACTTTAGAAATCAGCATGGAACCAGAGGAATGATTAGTCAGTCACTCAGACATTCTTATAACCAACATTTATTAAGCATCTGCTGTGTACTGGGCCCTATGTTAGATGTTTCAGATATTGGAGGTGAGCAACTACAGTTCTTGTTTTCAAGGAATTCACGTATTAGCAAGAGAGATGAAAGCACAAACAGACTTAATCACATGAAATTGCAGATATTCAACAGTTTTGGTCTATTAAAAAACAGTAATTTCATATGGCTCAATCAGATGCTATTATGTCTTAAATATAACATGCTATAGGAATAGAAAGGAGCAAGTGATTAATTTAAATGTTGGACAGTTGTCAAAAAGACTTTAGTGAGGAGATGATATTTGACTTTGGCCTTGAAGGGAGAATAAGATAAGATTTTTTTTTTTTTTTAGATTTTATTTATTTATTTGAGAGAGAGAGAATGAGAGAGAACACATGAGAGGGGGGAGGGTCAGAGGGAGAAGCAGACTCCCTGCCGAGCAGGGAGCCCGATGTGGGACTCGATCCAGGGACTCCAGGATCATGACCTGAGCCGAAGGCAGTCGCTTAACCAACTGAGCCACCCAGGCGCCCGGGAGAATAAGATTTTGAAAATATTTTAAAAGGTGAAGTGAAAAGGAAGTAAGTTGCATTTATGCCATAAATATTTTTTGAGCATCTACTATGTACAGAATGGAGTAATATGCTTGAGATGCAATGGTCAGCCTGTAGAATTGATAGTCTCTGTCTTTCTAGAATTTACATTCCAAAGAGGGAGGCAGATCCTCAAGAATAAATACCTAATTAACTATTTAATTACAATCCTGATGGGTGTGAGGAAGAAGTAAAATCTGTTCTGAGAGAAAGTAATGGGGGCCTGACTTGGTCTGTGGGTCCAAAATAAGCTTGAACTGAATTCTCCAAGATGAGACCAGAATAAGTCATGGGTTGTGGAGAGCATTCAGAACAGAAGAATTCATATGTGCAAAGGCCCTGCAGCAGGCCAAGGGAGCAGATTCTGTCTCTCTGAGATTTTAGTATTCTTAAGTGTATACTTCTCTCTGATGTGATTACATTTCCAGGGTCTCTGATACTAGCTAATTACACACAAAGAGACTTGGGTTCTAAGATGTAGCCAAATCACTAATGAGGTGACTTGGGTGAAGATATTTAAGCTAGGAGCCTGTGTGGAAGGAAAATTAATTAATAAAATAAAAAGTGGAATGAAAATGAAAGCAAAACAAATAATTAAGGGTATTGATTTTTTTTTTTTTTCAATTCTAGAGTTTTCAGTCTCCTTTTCAGATTCTTACTGATTCTCCTTAGGCCATAAGCCCAATAAGCCTCAGAGGAAATAGGCTTAAAAGTTGTTAAGAGCTTTTACCCAAAAGAGTGTTAGGGTCCCCCACTGTTGTGGACACCGGCCCATTTGGACACATGTGGATCACTTCTGGAAGGCCCAGTGCTTGGGCATGGGCTTTACCAGCAGACTCTGTGTAGAGGGAGAGCCCTCAGGGTCTGGCCAGCTGAGGACAAAGCGGAGACATGCCTGGGCTGCTGGGAGAGGTGATGGTTGCCTCCTGAAAGCCTCTGTGCATTTTTCTTGGCCTTTCTTGCCTGTTCTTCATGTCCAGCATGAAGTATTCACAAAAGGGTCTGAAGTCATCACAGGATAAGGTAGTTACCTCCTCTGGATAATGGAAATGAGTCTTGCAAGTCCCAAGACAGTTGTCCTCCATAGGAGGCTCAGGTGCTTACCTTA
This sequence comes from Halichoerus grypus, assembly GCF_964656455.1. Classification (NCBI taxonomy): domain Eukaryota; kingdom Metazoa; phylum Chordata; class Mammalia; order Carnivora; family Phocidae; genus Halichoerus; species Halichoerus grypus. The sequence goes on along the minus strand of NC_135722.1, from coordinate 86,169,054 downwards.
AGTAAGATCTTCAGTGGGACAAAAAAAAAATCCATGATTTGATTGGCTCATTCATTTAACAAATATTTTGAGTACCTCAAGAGGTCAGCTCTGCACTAGGCACAGAAACACAGTGTGAGAAGCACGCAAGTAGTTCTTGCCTCATAAGGCTTACAGTCTAGGGGGCTGCAAACAAGTAAATACGTCATGACAGGGTAGTTGGAGGAGTTTGCTAAGGAGCAGCACAGACAGAAGAACTTGTTGGAACAGCATTTAACCCAATCTCGGGGGCCGATGGGGATGGAGTGGGTCTAAGAAGTGAACTGAAGGCTGAGTAGTGGCGTGGGGATAGCGTGTTTCAAGACGCTGGGGTTAGAGATGGTATGTCTGAAGAGTGTCCTGATGGGTCCTGCTGTGTTGCTGTGTGTCCTTAGGCAAGTCACGTCACTTCTCTAGGATTCAGCTTTCCCATCTGGAACTTAAAAGTTTGGATAACAGGTCTACATTCTCAGACTGGCCAAACACTCAGTAATAGATGAGCAATAGAGTGATCTTCAAATATCTCAGTTCATATACCTCTTAAGATCATTTTTTTAAAGATCATTTGTAATCTGTAAAATTTTTAAATATCCCACACATTTTTAAGTTCACATTTAAGATTTATCATGATGCCACAAACAAACTCTTCTTTAACAGTTGGGAATTTTACAAACCTCCATTTTCTCCTTGAACTTGTGTTTCTTTTCTTTTTCTTTTTTTTTTTAAAGATTTTATTTATTTATTTGACAGAGAGAGACACAGCGAGAGAGGGAACACAAGCAGGGGGAGCGGGAGAGGGAGAAGCAGGCTTCCCGCTGAGCAGGGAGCCCGATGCGGGGCTCGATCCCAGGACCCTGGGATCATGACCTGAGCCGAAGGCAGACGCTTAGCGACTGAGCCACCCAGGTGCCCCTGAACTTGTGTTTCTACTCCACATCCCAATGTAGTTTTATTCAAATATATTTTTTGGCCTAAAAGTCTTTTATAATCATCCTATCATATATCTCTACAGCAAAAATAAGTATATGAATTGAAAATTTGTTTTTAAGGTTTTTTGAGCCAGTAAGTCTCAATGTTTAAAAACTTCTGAATAATTATAGTTAGCAGTAGTAGTACTACTACTGCTATTATATACTACAGTAAAATTCAATGGAAATGGATCATTTAGGGTTAAAGATGTTCCTATTCCTATATTTTTAAAAAGTACTTAAATTATGCATTGCCATTTTTCATTATAGATGTAAGTTTTGAGAACTCTTGTTCATATAAATGCATAGATAGGGATGGAAAGAGTTTTGGGTAGCAGTGTCCCTCAATTCTTGGAATTCCATCTGAATTGTTTGCAAAAATAATGTGGATCTATAATCAAAGGTTTTGCTGTTATGTTGATGAAAGCAACACAGTGGAAGCTGATTGCCTTTACAGAGGATTTGTTTTCCAGTCTTAACGTCCTCTTAATTTGGGGGAACAATACCAGAAAGGTTTTTATCAAGGCTAATTAGGATGTCAATTAATTATTCATGTTCCTCTTTCCTTTGGTTTCTTGTTTACCCAGATATGTTCTGGAAAGGATTGGAAAGAGGAAATATTATTAATTTCAATAGACCTTTGCAAATACAAATTTTTTAAATGTAGGCTATTATTTTATCATGTGCTCTAATATATGTTTGTCAAAATTTCCTATCTGTGCAGCTTTAGCTCCTTGTGGACGATATCCAGCACATAGCCTTGTGGCCAACCCTCCTCAGACCAATAGCTAAATCAGATTATTGCAGTCAGAAAAATTCTGACTTCATTTTTGAACTCAAATAAGTTTCCTTGCAACAGTGTGACAATCATCTCACTTCTGAGTCCTGGTTCTTACATAGGCATAAATAGCCTTTGTCTGACCTTGTTGCCTAGATGAAGTAAGGTGCCTCCACCTCCAGGATTGTGTAAGGACATTTCCTTTATGTCTGAGTTGGGGGACTCTGCTGGAGAGATGTATTCTAGAACTGTCTCTGTGTGGTGCCCAGAAGATTTTCACACCTAGTAAGCAACACACCCTAGTAAGCTTCAGGATGGGTGAGAGGCACACAGATTTTCTAAAAGCATGAAAAGGGTGGCTGGGAAAAATAAAGAGTTGAGAAATGGGAATTATAGAAGGTAGGGATATTTGTAGGCAGAAATAATACAGATGTATTTATCTGTAACTTGAGAATCTGAAAATTAATTTCCTTTAAAACTGTCAATGCCTGAATAGCCCCTGGAAATCTTTTCATGTGTCCCTGTTCAAAGAATACCAATTTAAAAACAACTCTTGTTTGTAATTCATCCAGCTCTCCTCCAAACTTACAGAACCTGCACTTTTTAGCTCCAAGAATGTCCCAAGGTGAAGATGCCCTGAAGCCCACAGACTGCATTGTAATTTTCCACACAGATTCCCTTCCCAGAATATCTGAAGAAGGGTAACTGGCCCTCAGGGTAAGTCCTTAGGGGAAGTTGGTAAGGGAAATTGAGCAGCAGGCTGTCTCCATGACAACCAAACAAATTGTGTATTTTATAGAATCGGTTTTGCTACAGCTGTTAGAATTTCAACCTATTGAACACTCATTTTATAGGTATAGAAACTGAAGCTAGAGAGATGGGTGATTGATATTCCCCCAATCTGACAGCTAGTAAGTGGCAGAGCTGGGGATGGAAGTCAAGGCTCTCAATTCCTAAAACAAAGGCAACCCCTGGATAAATGAAGCATTGATTAGCATCACATAGACAAAACAAAAGGGTTGGCTGGCCATATTTTTCACCTTTTACCTTGCTGCCCCAGTGTCTTTTAGACACTGTTGTAGTTTTTCTTTTTTTTTTCTTTTTTTTTATCTGGGAAGCCAAATGGTCATATACTTACCTGGGGTTTTCAGAGGAATCACAGATAGAGATGACTGGAAGTTTTGTTGTTGCTTTTACTATGACTTTCCCAAGAATAAGTTTCTCAGAATCTTTATCACCTTCCAAGTGGCCTCAGAATATCCAGGATTTCTACTGGACTTGGGCTGGACAGGAGTCTGAAGGTGAAGTGCTTCTCATTATTCTAAATTGCAGGTGCTTCAAAATAAATTTCTCTTAAACCTTGAGCAAAGATAATTTCATCCCTGGTCTTTTCTCATTTCATTCAGATTTGACTGCTTATTCCCCACTTCACACCTGTTGGAAATTTCAGAGAAATCAGAGCAGGCCAGCCAAGACCAACTCCCATTTAAAGACTCCAGTCAGCTGCACTTGATTCAGAAGTAAGCCTTCCACAATTCTGGGAGAGGCCAACATAAATACCTGTGTTGAATGGGACTCCAGAGGTGGGGAGAAGCACCTTCCCATCATTTCCTGCTTGGATGTCATCACTGCCCCACTCCCCTATCTGACATGATCCTGAGATGCATCTGTGGAATTTAGCATAACGGCACACCTAAAATGATCTCTGTGAAGGGTGCCGATGAATCAAGTCTCTACAACTAGAGAAAAGCAGAGAAATGAATTACTGGTGAATTTAGGAAGAGTACAGGGTTCATCAGTGTAATCAGAAACCATTTAAATACCCAAATTAGCAATCTTATTTCCTGAATCCATGGAGGTAATTACTTCTTTTCATTTTAGAAATGCCAATAATAAACCCTTTCAAAAATAAATTCAAGTAACTTTACAAAAGAAAATAAGAATACAGATGGATATGAAACAATGTCTAGAGTCTAAAAATATTAGTATGAGTGGGATTTTAGGACTCATCTATAAAATAGAGATAGTATGCATACTACATGGGATTTCGGTGCAGAGGAAATGTACTGAATGTGAAGCACTTAGCCAGAGCCGTGCATACACACTATTATTTCCTTGAATTCAGTGCCATCATCTTATAGATGAAGCTGATTTATATCTGGTCAGAAAGCTGCCAGTGAACAGACCCATGTCCTTTAGACTGACACCCAGAATAGAATCCTTTCTACTTCTTGTGCTTCCAATGCCCAGCCAGGCTAAACCAGCACATTTTGGCTCAACCTCCTCAAACTCTAGCAGATGCTGAGGGAGGTGAAACTTTCTCAAAGACTTCTGGCACACGTCTGTCACTAAAAATTGCTTGAGGTTGCTGAATGAGTCCTATGGAAGCTTTGGTTTCCACCAGAGCCTCTCTCTCTTCGTATTGGTTGGCAAACTGCTTTCACACCATCATGAGGCCTGATTAGAGAGGTATTGGCCTAGGGGCATAGGACATACTTGAAACACGTATCAGGGTCTTTCTGGAGGAAGGTGGTAAAGATAGATGATGATTTTAAAAAAAGAAGTTAGGGAGCCTTCTATCTTATACTCCAAATTTCCAGAAATCTTGCTTACAATGGATATTTATTTTGGCCTTTCTCAGTTTTCTCTTTCTCTGTTTTATATCAGAATTAAGATGATCTGACTGAGGGGAGAATATTAATTGGCAAAGCATGGAGATGACTGGTGAGGTTTATCCTTCTGGAGTTTCTACTGGCGGCTGAGTAACTGACAGAAGCAGGAGTCAACCAGTTAATTCATGCACTATTACAACTTTGCACAATAACACACAGATGCTATAACTTTTCTTTACCTTAAAACAAAGTCATTAAATACAGTAGTTAAATAAATGTATTTTTTCTAAGTATAATTAGAATACCTTATTACTAATATATTCTTTCAAATTAGCTGCCTTAAAATTGGTGTATCTTTCTCCCTCCTATTAATTGGATTTGGCTATCTTCATAGCATTGGATCCTATCTACTCTAGTTTATGTTTAGTTGCTATTTACAGAATTCCTTTATTCCTTTATGTTAGTTCTTTTTTCTTTCTTCATTTCCCCCAGTATTGTTCTATACTAAAAGAACATACATTTTGGGGCGGCTGGAAAGGGAGACTGAAGGTGCTTGTTCAGCCATAATTATCCAATCATGGGCACTTATTCTTCAGGGCACTTATTCTTCAGGACACACTCCATGCCCCCTTTGATATGTATGTTTATATTCTTTATCTATATCTATGTATATGAAAGCTGTAATATGTCACATGGATACACTGTGTACATATTTGATTTTGCATTCTGCTTTTTATTTTCTAGGGGTCAGTTGAGGCCTCCCTGCCTCTCTTGAGATTGGGCAAAATTAGCAGGAACTTCCAAATTCCACTGTCTGTGGATTTCCAAAGTTCTCCCCAAATTTCTCTGAATTTCTGGGGAGGGACCCGAGTGGAGTTTGTATTCTTAAGATCTCTTCTACTTCCTGGGTGACATCTTTCCTGCTTATAACTTTGTCTTCATTTATACCCCATAAAACTCTATTTATTCTGTGATCAAATAGACCAGAAAACTCCCACTTATAAAAAATAAAAGTAAGCAGGGAAGAAGACATTTCTGAACATTTTGAAGGGTAAGGAGAAAGGCTACTAAATTGGGTGTATAGTATAGAAACACAACCCCAAGCAGAAGAGTGGAGCTCACCATTCTTAAAATGTGCTTTAGCCATACTATCCCCAGAAAATTTCACTGGCTTTCATCCCAGCACAAACCTTTTGCCATCTTCTTGGCTCCTTTTTTCCTTTCCATTTGAGAACAAAAACTATAAATTCTTCTCATTTCACATGGAGCATCTTTCATCTTTCTCTGGTATGTTAGCACTTTAACCCAAGGAAACTTAGAAAAGTTTTGTCCTTCTCAGGGTGTCTGGCTGGATCCATTGGAGGAGTGTGCAACTCTTGATCTTGCAGTTGTGAGTTTGAGCCCTGAGTTGGGTGTAGAGATTACTTAAATAAATAAATAAATAATAAATAAATAAATTTTTTTTAAAAAGTAAGTTTTTTTCCTCTCAAATAAAGACAATTCTCTACGCAAGGGGAGTTCTTGTGCTACCCCTGTGAAGGTAGCTTTGTTTATAACTAATACTATTGTTTATACTTATGTCATGTTTTATATTTATATCATGTATGACTCACATATTGGTTATTTTATATAGATTTGTATAAAAACTATACACAGTGCATATACACTATAGCAGAAGTGATTTGTATTGCAAGTTCATTGGGATTCTTGGCTGTTCCTCTGATTACAGAGCAGGTATTTTTTTTTTTTAAGATTTTATTTATTTATTTGAGAGAGAGCGAGAGAGCACACAGGAGCAGGGGGTGGGGAGAGGGAAAAGCAGACTCCCTGCTGAGCAGGGAGCCCGACTCAGGCTCCATCCCAGAACCCTAGGATCATGACCTGAGCCGAAGGCAGACACTTAACCAACTGAGACACTCAGGTGCCCCTGGGCAGGTATTTTTGAATAAATGCCTATCTTCTCTCTCTGAATCCCAACGGGGAAATAGGGTGGGCACCTGGGGTTGGGCAAGCTGGGAAATGGCAGGATTCAGGCTCCTTGAACTAGAACTGAGGATTTTCCTCAAGTGATTAAGAACAGAAAGAGCCAAATGGTAAGTCTGAGGCAATAGTCCTTACAGAGTCCCAAGGGCCACACTGGGGAAACCCAGATTAGTTGATAAATCCAAATATTGGAAATAAGTCCCAAAAGTGTGTGTATGTGTGTGTGTGTGTATCTTGTGGGAGAATTTGGGAGACAAAGCCAAGAATTATGGGCCAGGCAGAGGTAGAATGGAATGAAAGGATGCTGAAGCATCAACAATTTGCCTTTTCAGATAATATCCTCTTGGCATACAGAACATGGGTCCATCCCTCCTAGGGACACACAGATATTTTCTTGGGCACACTTTTGTCCATAGGAAACCACTGCTTCTTTGCAGTTTATTGTTATCAAGACTCATGGCATCCTGCTGTTGTCTTAGCAACAGTCATACCTTTGTGAACATTGTCACTGCAAGTGGTATTAAATTGTTGGATTCTTCCCAGGGATTTTCCTGGGGAGCAAGTTGTATTTTGAATCTCATGGGAAAAAAGGTACTCTGACTTGAAGGTTGACTGAAAGGGCAGTTTATACCAATTAAGTGTGTTTTGTTATGTAGGATATATCCCCACTATACAATTTGTAAATCATGAAACTCATGTATTAGCTTCTACCGGAATGCTATATTAAGGCATTTATTAAAAGACTCTCTTTTTTAAAAAAAATTTTATTGTTATGTTAATCACCATACATTACATCATTAGTTTTTGATGTAGTGTTCCATGATTCATTGTTTGTGCATAACACCCAGTGCTCCATGCAGAACGTGCCCTCTTTAATACCCATCACCAGGCTAACCCATCCTCCCACCCCCTTCCCCTCTAGAACCCTCAGTTTGTTTTTCAGAGTCCATCGTCTCTCATGGTTCATCTCCCCCTCCGATTTCCCCCCCTTCATTCTTCCCCTCCTGCTATCTTCTTCTTTTTTTTTTCTTAACATATATTGCATTATTTGTTTCAGAGGTACAGATCTGTGATTCAACAGTCTTGCACAATTCACAGTGCTCACCATAGCACATACCCTCCCCAATGTCTACCACCCAGCCACCCCATCCCTCTCACCCACCCCCACTCCAGCAACCCTCAGTTTGTTTCCTGAGATTAAGAATTCCTCATATCAGTGAGGTCATATGATACGTGTCTTTCTCTGATTGACTTATTTTGCTCAGCATAACACCCTCCAGTTCCATCCACATCGTTGCAAATGGCAAGATCTCATTCCTTTTGATGGCTGCATAATATTCCATTGTATATATATACCACCTCTTCTTTATCCATTCATCTGTCGATGGACATCTTGGCTCTTTCCACAGTTTGGCTATTGTGGACATTGCTGCTATAAACATCGGGGTGCACGTACCCCTTTGGATCCTTACATTTGTATCTTTGGGGTAAATACCCAGTAGTGCAATTGCTGGATCGTATGGTAGCTCTATTTTCAACTTTTTGAGGAACCTCCATACTGTTTTCCAGAGTGGCTGCACCAGCTTGCATTCCCACCAACAGTGTAGGAGGGTTCCCCTTTCTCCGCATCCCCGCCAACATCTGTCGTTTCCTGACTTGTTAATTTTAGCCATTCTGACTGGTGTGAGGTGGTATCTCATTGAGGTTTTGATTTGGATTTCCCTGATGCCGAGCGATGTTGAGCACTTTTTCATGTGTGGAACATTTGGATGTCTTCTTTGGGAAAATGTCTGTTCATGTCTTCTGCCCATTTCTTGATTGGATTATTTGTTCTTTGGGTGTTGAGTTTAAGTTCTTTATAGATTTTGGATATTAGCCCTTTATCTGATATGTCATTTGCAAATATCTTCTCCCATTCTGTCGGTTGTCTTTTGGTTTTGTTGACTGTTTCTTTTGCTCTGCAAAACCTTTTTATCTTGATGAAGTCCCAATAGTTCATTTTTGCCCTTGCTTCCCTTGCCTTTGGCGATGTTTCTAGGAAGAAGTTGCTGCGGCTGGGGTCGAAGAGGTTGCTGCCTGTGTTCTCCTTTAGGATTTTGATGGACTCCTGTCTCACATTTAGGTCTTTCATCCATTTTGAGTCTATTTTTGTGTGTGGTGTAAGGAAATGGTCCAGTTTCATTCTTCTGCATGTGGCTGTCCAATTTTCCCAACACCATTTGTTGAAGAGACTGTCTTTTTTCCATTGGACATTCTTTCCTGCTTTGTCCAAGATTAGTTGACCATAGAGTTGAGGGTCCATTTCTGGGCTCTCTATTCTGTTCCATTGATCTATGTGTCTGTTTTTGTGCCAGTACCATACTGTCTTGATGATGACAGCTTTGTAATAGAGCTGGAAGTCCAGAATTGTGATGCTGCGAGCTTTGCTTTGCTTTTTCAACATTCCTCTGGCTATTCGGGATCTTTTCTGGTTCCATACAAATTTGAGGATTATTTGTTCCATTTCTTTCAAAAAAGTGGATGGTATTTTGATGGGGATTGCATTGAATGTGTAGATTGCTCTAGGTAGCATTGACATCTTCACAATATTTGTTCTTCCAATCCATGAGCATGGAACGTTTTTCCATTTCTTTGTGACTTCCTCAATTTGTTTCATGAGTATTTTATAGTTTTCTGAGTACAGATCCTTTGCCTCTTTGGTTAGATTTATTCCTAGGTATCTTATGGTTTTGGGTGCAGTTGTAAATGGGATCGACTCCTTAATTTCTCTTTCTTCTGTCTTGTTGTTGGTGTATAGGAATGCCACTGATTTCTGTGCATTGATTTTATATCCTGCCACTTTACTGAATTCCTGTATGAGTTCTAGCAGTTTTGGGGTGGAATCTTTTGGGTTTTCCACGTGAAGTATCATATCATCTGCAAAGAGTGAGAGTTTGACTTCTTCTTTGCCGATTTGGATGCCTTTGATTTCTTTTTGTTGTCTGATTGCTGTGGCTAGGACTTCTAATACTATGTTGAATAGCAGTGGTGATAGTGGACATTCCTGCTGCGTTCCTGACCTTAGAGGGAAAGCTCTCAGTTTTTCCCCATTGAGAATGATATTTGCTGTAGGTTTTTCATAGATGGCTTTTATGATATTGAGGTATGTACCCTCTATCCCTATACTCTGAAGAGTTTTGATCAAGAAAGGATGCTGTACTTTGTCAAATGCTTTTTCTGCATCTATTGAGAGTATCATATGATTCTTGTTCTTTCTTTTGTTAATGTATCACATTGATTGATTTGCAGATGTTGAACCAACCTTGCAGCCCAGGGATAAATCCCACTTGGTCATGGTGAATAATCATTTTAATGTACTGTTGGATAAAAGACTCTCTTGATCTTGTATTTTAGCTGAGAAATTATTACATGATCTTTTTAAAAATTATTTATATCTTTACTGACTATAAAGATGATATATACTAGATACATACAAGAATACATAGATATTTTAAAGGCTGAAATTCCCCCATAATTCTATCCCTATAAACCTACTTCTAAAAATCACTGTGAACTGTTGGTTATATATATTTACACTTATATTTATAATTCATTCTGTTCTGCAACACAAATTTTTAAAACTGAGTGATGTATCTTAGACATTTTCACATCAATGCCAACAGATCTACTTCATTTTATTAGTGGTTGCACAGTATTTCCTTGTGTCAATACCATAATTTTATATCTCATTCATTCCTACTGAATATTCATATTAGACATAATCTTGTACTAACTATATTTTCACCTATTCATTCATGAAGTATTCTCGAGAGAAAATGGCATTTTTGGGTTAACGAGTATGCACCTTTAAATTTTAATATATGCTACAAAATATCCGGCAAAAATGTTGCACCATGTCACACTCTCACTGAATTCCTGTTTCCTCACTTGTCACCAGCATTGACTGCTATTCAACCTTGTAATCCTTTGTCAATATAATAGGCAAAAGGTAGACTGTTTTAAAATTCCTATTTATTATTATGAAAATAAATATCTTTTTGTATATTTGTACTTCTCTTGTCTGAATTCCCTGTTTATACACTTTGCTTATATTTTTATTGGGTTTTCTATCCTTATCATATGTATTTTTTAAAGATTTTATTTATTTATTTATTTATTTATTTATTTATTTATTTGAGAGAGAGAGAGAGCGCACGCCTGCATGGGCACATGACTGGGGGGAGGGACAGAAGGGAAGGGAGAGAATCCCAAGCACACTCCACACTGAACACAGAGCCTGGCATGGGGCTGGACTTCACCACCCCAAGATCATGACCTGAGCTGAAACCAAGAGTTGTCCACTTAACCATCTGAGCCACCCAAGTGCCCCTCATATGTATTTTTAAGAGTTCTTTTATTATCACAGAATATTCACCCATTCGTTCATTTAATGAATATGGAGATTCTATTATGTTCCAGATATTGTAGTAACTTCTAGGGAATATAGTGGTGAATAAAATACTCATGGTTCTTGACTGCATGAACTAACAGTGTAGAAAGAGACAGACATTAAATAAGTAAACAAATATATCTAATTATAAAGTACTTTATGCATTTATTCAATAAATTGTTGAGCATCTGCTAAGGGCAGAAACAAGGGAGAACAGGGGAGAACAAGAAATAGAGTTCTTGCCATTAAGTAATTTACGGTAAAATTGTCATTAATTCTACATGCTGATATAAGATTATTTACCACTAGGAAGATCTGACCAGAAGGCTTCTCTGATGAAATTATATTTGGGCTGAGAAATGAAGGATGAGAGGCACTAGAGAAGGGGGAGAGGCATCATGTGCCAAGGCCCCATGCCAAGAAGGAACATGGAATATTTAAGGAGTGGGAGGAAGGCCAACAGAGTTGAGCACAGTAATTAAAGGAGAGAGTAGCCTGGGATAAGATTAAGTGTGAATTGGGGCTTAATCATGCAGGACCTTAGGGGCCATGATAAGATTTTAAGCAGATGAGTGACATAATCTGATTTATAATTAAAAGGAAAAACACTTGCTTTTCTTTTCCACTCTACTCTTCAGGTCTTTGACACCAGATTGGGGTGCAGAGGTCCCACCCCAGCCAATTCTCTAACTCTCCAGATACTAACTGCGTGTCTTACAATTTAACTCAATACGACACTAACCGGATTTTGTGTAGACCTCCCCCCCCCAGGCTAAAGGCTTGTCCCACAAGACTGCCCCCATTTCAGATGCCCATCAAAAGTAGTAGGTTCCAAGGTTACCCTCACTTTTGTTTGATTTGGCTACAAATTGGGGGTTCCCACAACCCTCTCCTAATTTGCTGAAAAATCTCACAGAACTCAGGGAGCATCTATGTTTATTAGTTTTTTAAATAAAGAATATGATAAAGAATACAGATGAAGAGGTAAGGGGATGAGGTGAGGGATAGGGAAGGGGCAAGGAGTTTCCATGGCCTCTCTGGGCATGCCAACCTCCTAGCATCTCCATGTGTTCACTAACTCAAAAACTCTCTGAACCTATACTTGAGGGGTTTTTATGGAGGCTTCATCATGTAGGCATGATTATTAACCCAATCTTGATCTCCTCTCCCCTACCTAGACAATGGAGTGTGAGGCTGAAGGTTCCAAACTTCTAATCAGGTTTAGACTTTCTGGTGACAAGCCTCTATTCAGGAGCTCACTAAGAATTGCCTCATTAGAAAAAAAGATGCTCCTACCACCTAGGAAATTCCAAGGGATTTAGGAGCTCTGTGCAATATGCCCCTGTCACTCAGGAAACTACAAGAGTTTCAGGAGCTCTGTGTCAGAAATCAGGGTAAAAAAAAACAAATATTAGAACAAAAGATGTTCCTAGCATCCCTAAAACTTGGGATTACAAGGATTTTAGAAGCTCTGTGTCAGGAACTGAGGGTATATATATGTATATATATATATATGTATATATATATATATATATATAATTATTTCACAATAATCTCTACAATCCTGACTTCTGTAAAGAGAATTGATTATAGGAAAGCAAGAGTGCATATAAGGAAACCAATTAGGAGGCTTTGAAATAGTCCGGTTGAGTAATAATTATGGCTTGGACTAGAGACTTGGCATGGAAATGGAGAAAAGTCAACATAATTAAGATGTTTTTTGGAAGTAGAACTGTTAAGAATTGGTGATATTGTATATATGAAAGAGAAGGAAAAGTCAAGGATAACTCTCAGGCTTCTGGCTTGAGCAACTGGATGGAGATTAGTGTCTTTCATTAAGATGAGAATGATATGGAATCAAGAGTTCAGTTTTGGACATGTTAAGCTTGTGATAACTGTAAGAAATAATGGTAATATCAAATGAACAGCTGTATATATACACCTGGGTCCTGGAGTGCAGGAAACTCTGGGCTGTAGATATAAACTTTGATATCAAAACTATATAGATGACATTTGAAGCCTTGAGGATGGATGCCATCATCTAGGAAAAGGGTGTGAATAGAGAAGAAATCCCAGGTCTGAGTCCTTGGAATGTCAAATTTAAAGATTGGGTAGAAAAAGAGAGATTCCCAAAAGGAATCAATAGAAAGGGTAGTCAGAAAAATGGGAGGTGTCATAAATGCCTAATGTAAAGTGTTTCAAGATAGATGGAGTGTGCAAGTATGGGGTTAGGTATACAGAGGGGAGATACTGAGAAGAGGTTAATATTGACAGCAGAAGGTTCTGCACCTCTAGGGTCAGACTATGAGCCCAAAGATCAGAATGGTTGCCATTGTGGAACACCTAATTGGGGAGAAATGAAGACCAGAGGTGAAAGGGGAAGATCAGAGAGTGGTAGGGTCCACAGGTTAGAGGTTTCAGTGAGGTCAAAGGGTATTTGCCACTGGGGGTATGTGATCAAATGAATGGAAAGCTGGAAGATGGTGTCCCAGAGTAGGGTGTTTGTATTCATGATTTTGAAGGTGGTCGTTCTGTTGACAGCAAGGTCCAGAATGTGACCACTGTGTGTGGTTGAAGTGAAATGGAAGAAATATCACTGGATAGAAGACCATGAAAAATCAGAAAGGCCAGAGTGTTGGATTGGTGGTTCTCAGGGATGTTTAGATCACAGAATGAGGACAGGAGTGAAGTGGGAAAGATGCTGAGCCAGGCTTAAAGACTGAAGGGCAGTGACTAGGACTTCCCTGGATGAGAACACCAAGTGGGAGGCAGTATTGCCAGATGGTGCAAGCATCAAAAAAGCTGGTGTGTGCAAAAGGAGGGCTTCCCTGTTGTCACAAAGTTGCAAATAGGCTAATGTAGCAATTTGGCTCAAATCTCCTGATGTCTGCTTTCCAAGGGGCCAATGGAAAAAGGAAGGAGGAGAGACAGTGTTTGGCCCGTGACTGGATGAAGAGAGTGACAGAATGGAGAAAAGAAGGACCAAACAACTTCATCAAGTCCTGCAGTTGCATCTGGCAGATGAAGACCAAGATGTTCCTGAATTTAATTATCAGAATGTCAAAGGTGACATTTGAAGAGCAATTCCAGGAGGTGAGTGGGAGTCATGAAGGCTCAAAGGTGGGTACTCCATCTAGGAACTTGGTGGTAATGGGATGGGGAGAGTTGTCACTAGAGGGAAAATCTGTTTTAGGAATAATATTTTGTTGTTGTTTGCTTGGGCACTACTTGAAAGACAGTTGACCTCTGAGCCAACATCTCTACTGGTTTTCTTCTTATCTCATTGGCCACTCCTTAGTTTTCATGAAAAAGCTGAGGCTGGAAGATACAATTGGAGGGTTGGAGAGACATTGTGAATTTTCCCAAATCTGATTCTCTAGGTTACCATCTGGCCCTTGGACAACTCCTAGCCAAAATGGGATCAGAGATACAGAAAAGAAAGCAGACGGAGGAGTGGATGGAACAGCATTCTGCATTCTCATACTTCCTCTCTCCTTCTCTCCAGAACACTTGCTCTGAAAAATTATCCTTAACATAACATACAGCGAGACAGCTATTTAGAGTACAAAACTACTTTAATGTTTGAAAATAAAACAGGATAGAATAAAATGTTGGCTTGAGAGTTTAGGGTGGGGGAGTTGGGAATTGAGATTTGTATCCCAAATTCCTTACCACATTTCTTACAACATCCAAACCAGAGTCCAAGCCCCTAGGAGCTAACCATACTAATGAGAGTCTATCCATTGCTTAGTTTCTGAATAGTGTTTAACAGTGAAGCAAATTTGGAAATCATACCTTTTTTCTTTATGGAGTAGTAAAATGACCTCTTTGGAACAGGTGGGTTGATGAGTATAAACTAGAATAGAAGTATAAAAGAAAAACAACATGGTCCAGAGTCTGGGCCATATTTTTAAATGGTATGAATATTCTATATGCAAGGTCTAGCAGCATCATAGGCATAAACAAAGAAATCAAAATGCTAAATTCTCTAAAGCAAGAGGTGACCACTCACTCATGCAGTTTGTCTTAGAACAAATGTGTCATTCATGGTGACCTGTGTGAAGTGAGGTTGAAGGTTGATTTCACCACACCTAGTGTGGAGGCCCTCAGTCACCTGCCCATATGAGGGGGTACTAACCCCCCTCCCCCCCAAAAAAAGATGAATGAGAAACAGCTGGATAGAGCCTGCTCTTTAATCAATGTTTAAGGAAGATGAGAGCAAAGAGGTCATTCTCTCTCTCTCGATGCCTCTCTATTTCTCCCTTGATATTCAGGTCATTAAAGTCTCTGAGTTCCCTGTAGAGTCTTTTTTTTTTTTTGTGACAACACTAGGAAATACTGACATACAAATTGTGTAAGGCAGAGAGGGAGGGAGAGACACCAACCTTTTTCTCTCCTCCTGCCCTCCTGTCTCCCACTGATGTCCCCATGGCTGAATCCAGCCAGAACCCTGCTACCACAGGACTTTGAGAAACAGCCTGCAGTGGTCGGCCCCTGTGATATAGAGCAGATGGGGAAAGGAGAGGATGAATGAATTGACAAACAGGCCCAGGACTGGCACAAAGACACATGGTGTCATTATTTAATTTCATTTAGGATAGCTTAACTACTGTGAGTTTTCAACAGATTCTTACTCTGCCTTTCATTTCTTCCATCCTAGGGCTCATCCCTTCTCGGCTTTGTTTTCCTTCTACTTCTGTTCTTTTCAAAATTTCCTGATTAATAAAGAAGTCAAACCCTTGCCTTCTGGCAGACAGGTTCATTTCTCAATTTCTGGGGAAAGCTACTTTGAACCTAAGAATGGATAGGGAATGCATGAAAGGCACAAAGGTGAGAGTCACCTCCACCTCATAGAGCCTGTGTTCACCCATGCCAAGCAACATCAGCTCAGGTCTGGCTGACTCATGAGATGACCCAGGAAAAAGTGAGGAAGGAAGATGCTTAAGCAGAGGAGACAATCAAAATGGTGAAGAAAATGAGGTTTGGCTTCCCATTGCTGTCCAGTGCTTCTCTGCTCTTTCTGTACCCCTTCCCATCAGCCCCAGTCCCAAAGGAAATCCAATGCTAAACCCAACAGGCATGCAAACAAACACAAATGAAATCTCTGCTTTGAGGTGAGACTGTGCACCATTCATGCCTTACTATGAGTTTAGTTCAGTATTCCTTTCTTGGGGGTACATACATTTAAAGTTCATTTCAAATTATGAAATGAAATGTCTTCTATGCACATAAATGAACACTAGGTGTGGGGAGTCTATTTCACTTGCTTGTCTGCAGACAGGTACTGGTATGGAAGGGGGAGAGTGTGAGAGGGAGGCTAATGTGGACCATAACAGGAACAGGGAGTCAAGTAGCAAGGAAAGTCATGCATCCTACCCTAGTGGCCTCTGGGTTGTAAGTCAGAGGTCTTTTAAGATCTGATAATCCAGATGGAGTAGGATAAGAAAATGAGATCAGAAAGGCCCTAGTGAGACTTAGATGAGGTTGAAGTACAGAGTGGCTACAAACCATGCCATTCAGGGCTGCCCAGTGAGCTGAGTCTATCCTAAGAGCCAGAGCTGGCTTGGGAGCCAAGGAAGGCATAGGAGAAAGAAATAAAGGAGCTAAGTGATAAGGTTGTATAAAGCAAAACAGAAGGGAAAAACATTGCCTAATCCGAAAAGAACACACTTACATTTTGATTTCATGTAATATACTTCCTGCTCCCCAAAGAGAATTCCCTACCTCCCCCATGCTATGTGATACCAGGCAGGGCTAAATCCCTGAGCCCTGGTCAGAACAACTTCAGAAAAACATCTGTATGGATTTTCTGGCTTTCCCTTAACAGAAGGGCCAGCTCAGCTCCTCCAGGGCCTTGTGCAGCAAAGTTGCTGACAGGCTGTGCAAGCAAATGCAAAGATGGTTCTTCCTCTGCTAAAAAGGGGCTCTATTCCTCCAGACCTAGGCTGCAGAGCAACTGATGGGGGTAATAGCAGTTTGGGTTAGAAGTGAGGAGCTTGAGTGATGAAGACCTTAAACTAGACCCTGCCTTGGAGAGAAGTCAATGAAGCATACAGGGCCTGCCTCACTTTTTGCTCCCTGCAAAGGAAAGTGGCCCAGGAGATTCTTTCTGCATGAAGCGGCTAAGGGGGCCTGGGTGAGACCCATCCTACTGCCTGGGTCATGGTGGGACCAAGAAATAAACTCTGCTCAAGGGATGAAATAAACCAATCAAATTCTGCCTTGAGAACTGTGGTCCATCCAGAGAGGGTGGGTCTGTCAGGCCCAGACTCTGTCCCAAATATCAGTAGTCTATGCTGCCAGCAATCCATGGAACCTGCTTACAGGTGATACTGCTGAATTCTAGAGAGTTGTATGCTATACAGCTTCTATGCTGTAGCATTCCCAAAGGTAATTTGAGCATCCTTACAGTTTAAGATACACTAATATGATCTTTTCTTCTTTCTTCTTCTTTTTCTTTAATTTCCACTGTGAGGTGGCATTAAGCTACTGAAGCTTCTTTAGCTCATCTTCCTCTGTTTATATGCCTATCAATGTATCTATATCAACTTCTAAAATGCTTTCTTTGCTTTACCACCTTAAGCACTTTCTTAAATGTAACAACTATGAGGAATTGGAGCAGAAACTCTGCAGAACACTCTAGATGGTTCTCTCCAATCAGTAGTACTTTTCAGAGAATCGCCATCTTGTTGGCATGGAACCCTCAACCAGGTACCTTGGCCCAGCCCACTCTGTCCTGAGTGAGAGCCCACTAAGCAAGTTTCTTCCCTTAGCCTTACATCATCTGCCTCCATGGCAGTGAGCAAGTGGGTGTGACATTCAGAGGGCCTACATATTTGTAATCTTGACCGAAGTTTGCCTTGATATGACTTAGCCACTCATGCTTTGGAAGAAAAGTGTTCCTGGTGAGAAGGCCAGCAGTGGAAATTGAAGTGATTTACTCTGAGAACTTGTCTAAATGTGATCTCTGTGGCTGGCTTATATGCTGGTGGATCCCAGGAGCTAAGCTTCTCTCATGCTTCCTCCTATTTCCGTCAGAGGAAAACAAAAAATTTGGCCATATTTATACAGCATATGAATCACATTTAGGTAATAATTCTAGGACATATGACTAGAAGACTAGTGATAGCAAAGAAATGGCAATTAAGGATGAACAGTAGATTACAGATGTGGCCATGAGATGGGTTCCTGAAGGTCACTCCATCCATTCTCCTGGCTCCACCTATCCTGAGATTTCCAGAGAGAGAAAGAGAGAGAGAGAGAAAGAGAGATTGGATTAAGCATATTGCTTTTAAATAAAGAATCTACTTTTCTTTAAGTCTAATTGGTTAGACCTTAAAGGAAGGATTTATGTTCATATGAATTGTGCAGAGAGGAATGTTAACAATAGGCAGTGTGAGACAATATGTAGACTGAGATCATAATTCAGAGAAGAAAAGTCTTTCCAGAAGGGATTAGCATACATTACAAACTCTCCCAGTCACAGGAAAGTACTTCTAAGTACTGGAGTTCTCTAGTGAATGTACTTGCAGTTAATAAATAATCCCTTGATTGTCTCTCATTGATAATAATAGAGATCCGAAGTGCTGTGAATCCACACCTTGCTGGGTTTCCAGTTGGGCTATGTAGAGCACAGTTACTCAATCTTAGCACTAATGACATTCTGAGTTGGATCATTTAGTGTTGGGCAGTGGGGCTGGTTATTTGCATTGGAGGATGTTTAGCAGCATCCCAGCTTCTACCCATGAGATACCATCTCCCACTTGTGGCAATGAAAAAGGTTTCCAGAAATTGCCAAATGTTTCTGGGGGATAAAACCCCTCCTCTCCACCATACTGAGAACCACTGGTGTAGAGGAACAACATCTTTTTTCTCTAATGTTTCACAACAATTAAGTTAGCTCTTTGGGGACAAGAGACGTCATTCCCAATAATGCTAACCACCATCAGGCTGAGGAAAGCAGAGAAGTGCTAACCACGTGTATGCCTGAGTTAATGATTCCAGTCTGGAGGGTGAAGGGTCATCATGGCAGCAGTGACTCCCACTCTGACCCGAGCACCCAGGTTTTCAGTGAACAACCCTGATCACATGTTGAGTGGGCTGGATCCTGCTGAAGCTGTGAGAAAATATAAATTCTGGATTCAAAACATAAAAAAAAAGACTCTTTGGCAACAGGCAGCAACTAGAGCAGAGATGAATAATGACACTGTCTACTTAGAAGAACCGCTCTTATTTTTGTAGGAAAGAAATGTCCATGTGCTGAGACAGAGGCACAGGGGAAAATGCTGTCTACATATAGAAAATTCTCCCCAAACATATGATGTTATCCCAAGAGCTCTGAATGGAGTGATATAACATCAAAAATAAACCAAAAAGAAACAAAACAAAACATAAAAACCTCTTGGCTATGTAGACATAGCTGATGCTTGCTCTTCATTTAAAAAAATGCTTCTGTGGTCAATAACATCTGAACACTGTTGGGTGAGGTAACCCTGGGGGTGCCATGGAGACGTGTTTTCCAGTGGTGTCTGCATCATGAAACTTCACTGCATTGCTTCTCATCTGCAGCTGAACGCCTGGATATTGAGGGAAGAGAGTCATGCACAAAATTAAGTCATACCCCAAAAGAGAGCAAAGCTGTGGCAACAGGGAGACTCTTCAAGCTCTTTCTGTCTGTGGACTCCAAAGTCCCATTTGTGCAGAATGAGACCAATTTGGGGTCAGAGGTTGTTTCTGAGCATGCAGTGAAGGTAAGACAAACTGTGAATAGTTGAATATGCATGAAAACTGGGCATGTCAGACCCCTCCTACTGTTACTCAAGTCCAAAGGGGCATCTGCTTTGAACACTCTTCCTTTGAAGTGGAAGCTGGCCCCTGTTGCCAACATTCTGGGTTCCCAAAAGAGGAGACATTTCTGTTGCCACAAATAGACTAGAAATGCTTTTGAGAGTAATATTTGGCTGGATTTGTGCACTATGAATTCTACTGGAGTAAGATTCATAAGCAGTCAGCCTTGGTGCCTAACCCATAAATATCTCACAAATTCTAAGAGGGCTCAGCATGGGTGTTTTCCACAAGGTGTGATGGCCGGGGTGACTCAGGACAGGTGTCTACACATTTTTAGATGAAACTCTGGCTCTCATTCCCAATGGTGTTCTCTCTAAGGATGGACTGGATCAGTCTCTGACAAGTGATGTCTCATGGTTAATGTATCTGTTTCCAATAAGCCAAGTTTTATAGTCTGTCAGTGGGCTGACTGCAAAGTTATAAAAGTTGATCTCATAAAAGAGAAACATAAGTGGTTGACACACCACATTGTATCTGTGTCTTTCTGTGCTCTGACAGCTGGACTGACCCTCATTTACAGCAAAAGAGGTGACATAAAAGCAGAATAATAGGATTTTAATTATAATGGGGATTTCTCTGCCCCATGGGGCTTTTGAGGGTGAGGACTATTGTGTGACTTATGGTTTCCAGGGAAATATATTTTCCTGTGCCACTGCTGAGATGTACTTGGTAAATGTACCAAGTACCAAGAACCATTTTCCAAAAGGAAAAATGCAGAATGGAATGGTGTCTGGCTTCTTTAACAACTGGAGTGAGAACTGATAAAATATTTGAAAGAAATGAAAGAAAGAAAGAAAGAAGGAAAGAAAGAAAGAAGAAAGAAAGAAAGAAAGAAAGACAGAAAGAAAGAAAGAAAGAAAGAAAGAAAGAAAGAAAGAAAAAGAAAAAAGAAAGAAAGAAAGAAATAGACTTCAAACTAATACTCTCTAAGCTTTCAAGACTTCACCTAATCACAGGATTTGCCTGAAAATATGATGGCTTCAGTTTTCATTTTATGGTATGTCTAGTTGTTAGGAGAGAGAGAAAAAGAATAGCTCATTTTAAAAACAACTCGAGTCCTGAATACCCACCCCATTTGGGGTTCAATTCCACTTTGCAACCTGACCAAGACATACTTCAATCCCGGGTTTCTCTACTTCTTTTCAAAATTTTATCCCATCCAATGTTCTAGCCAGGGATGGAAGGGAGAGACTCACCCATCACTTGATGCAGAGATCCCATCATCTATCTAAGGCAAGGACAGAACCACTGAAACCCTGAAGAGAAAACAATTACCTGTAAACCTACGCATGGGTGGGAAAGAGTTTCTCTCTTTGTATGTGCTTCTTCTCCTCTCTCTACCAGCTGGCTCCCTAATTCTCAGCTCCCACATGGCCAATTTGAACATGCCTTTTGATGACCCAGCTTTGACTTAACCACAGTGCACTCTTCATTTCACCTCTGCCACTTAATACCTGAGTCCCCAAGATGTGCCACCCTTCATTTACCACAGTGGCAGCTCACCTTTTCAGGACAGACAACCATAGAGCTTTGGCAGCCTATAGACCAGCTACCATAGGTGCTTTGCTTGCCACTCAGGCCAGGGAGTGAGGGCACTGCAGGGACATAAGAAACGTGCTGCCATGGCAGACAAGTGTGTAGGTGGAGCAGGTTCTTGGAGGAGCGGTGGTCTGTAAGCAGAGATCAGTCTCTTCCTTAGTCATTGGAAAACATCCATGATCTGATCCATCCGTGATAGACACTACTCCATCCCCTCTAGGATTCAATTCCAACTTACCCTTCCAACCTTCCTTTAGCACAAATGAAGCCCTTGCTGGTCCATGCGGACCCCTCAGCTCTTTTGCTTCTATGGTTTTGTACCCACATATGAAAAGTCTTCCACATTTCCCAGCCCCTTTCAAGGCCCATCCTTCTTGTAACACTTTTTCTGGTCCTGACTACCTGGGGGGAAAAGAAAGAAGACTACATTTCCCTCCAATCCCTCCAAGCATGTCTTGTTGCACTGTAATGTTGCAGCTCTTCCTATCAAAAAGTGGAATCTATTTCTCCAAACTTTGAATCTTGAACTAGGCCATGTGGCTTGTTTTAGCCAGTGGAATATTAGCAAATGTGACATAGGGTGGGGCTTGAAAAGTGTTTGAGCATCAGGGCTTTCCTTCTTGCTGATAGGAAAGGTTTTCCACCAGGAGAGTGAGGCTGCACTATGCATCTGTAGGACAAGAGATCATAGGTAAGGAGGCCCCAGCCTCCACAGGTAAGTGAGGACAACCTAGATCATCCAGCACCATGGAGCCAACCCAACAGAAGAAATGCCTGGCCCCCCACAGAATTGTGAGAAATAATAAATAGGTGCCTTCTGAGCCACTAAATTTTGGAGTGATTTGTTATGCAAGAAAACAAACTGTTGGACACTTGAGACGCCTGGGTGGCTCAGTCGGTTAAGCATCTGCCTTCGGCTCTGGTCATGATCCCAGGGTCTTGGGATTGAGTCCCACATTGGGCTCTTTGCTCAGTGTGCAGCCTGCTTCTCCCTCCCTGCCACCTCCCTTCCCCGTGCTTGTTCTCTCTCTCTCTGACAAATAAATAAATAAAATCTTTAAAAAAAACTGTTGTACCATCCTGTTACATTCTCCTAAGTTGGAATCTCTCTACTTTTTTGAGTCCCCATGGTATTTTATCAGGATCTTTCACTGGACAGTTGTCACTTTCTACATTTTCTTATGATCATTTATGGAAATACTTAACATCTATGGGAGAATAAATTACTCGGGGACTAAATTCTTGCTTGATTCAATTTTATATTTTGCCCTGTCCTCACTCCCACAGTATCTAACTAAACTCTGATACTGAGCAAATACGCACAAGTGTTTGTCTGTAGACTGAATCAGTGAAGGAGGAGCAACATGGAACAGTGAGTAAGAACACCGATTTTGGGATTTCTGGGCTAAAAATCACAGTTCCACTACTTATTAACTATGTTTCCCCGGGCAAGTTATTAAGCCATTTTATTTTGCCTCAGATTCCTCATCTACAAAACGGGGATAATAGCAGTACCTATATCATGGAGTTGTTATAAGGATTAAATGAATTGACATAAATGTTTGATCAAATAAATAAGTGAGAGGCTTTCAGAGCTGCCTCTAGTGCATCCAGCATGCCAAGGCCACTCATTGTCATCTCCATTCTCCACTCCCACCAAATGTCATCTTCTTAAAAATAATTAATTAACTAAATTTTTGTTGACCTATAATTGACATATAACATTGTATATATTTAAGGTGTGCAACATGTTGATTTGATACATTGATGTATTGCAATATGATTACCACCATAATATACCAAATGTTATCTTGAGCCCTAGCTACTAAGTAACAGAATCTAACTGACAATCAATTAATCTAATAATCCAGCATAAGCAGAGATGGCTGGACTCTCCCAGGCCTTTCTGCCCACTTTAGAGAAGAAGGAAATTTAAAAGGAGATAGTTGTTAAAAGCCTGGCCTTTGGAGCCATTTGAACCAAGGTGAGTCCTTGTCTACCACTTACTACTCAGGTGACGCTGGGAAGATACCATACCTCTCTGAGTCTCTATTGCTTCATCTACAAAATAGGGGTAATGATATTTCCTCCACAGGGGAAGTATGGGCATAAGTGTGCATGGCTCAATTAAGAACATCTTCTCCCCCCTCCCCTTATTATTACTGCTACTTCTTTCTCTACTACTATGGTCCTGGCTATGTGGTCTTCCCTATCTCATGTCATGGATATCAGCCAAAGGCCCCATTTTAAATTCAATTAAATTAACGACTGCCTGGAAATGCCGTCTTCATCTCCTGTAACTAGTTTTGCAATGGTTGTTGAGTTTTACCTCTGTATATGGTGGCTAATTGCAGAGCTATAAAATAGGGCTGTGGCGTATCACCAGACTTCTTCCATCTCGGATTTACCACAAACTGTGAGCCTGGACCGACTACAATGACTATAAAATAACGTAAAGGGGAATATAAAAGAGAGTGGTGCCAGAGAACATGACTGCATTAGGCTCCTGATTTAACCTTCCAAATATCTTTCAAATCTATCTATTTCTATGGCTACCACCATAGTCCAAGCTCCTATCATTTCTTACCTGGACAACTACAATTACTTTGTGGTACACTCAGAAAGCAGAGCCTACAAAGGTTTCTGTGCTGGTTGTCTATTTAGGAGATAATCTCAGGGATCAGAAGTGAGAAATAAGCAGGATAGGAGAAGGGAAGGTATATAGAAGTGTATAAGGTAAGTCACTGCTGAGGGCACCAGGACCCACCCAGGATCTTCTAAGGAATGCATTCTGTGGATGGCCAAGGAGGAGCATTTATCTATCAGCTTTCTTTCTCCACTGGCTGAGGGTTGCTCCTGAAGCATGAATTCCCCTGCACTCCCAGATCATTCCTGCACATGCACCAGTAGTTTCCCCTGGCATCAGTGTAATTGGAAAAGCCCTGGGGAAGGATGTACTTGAGGTTGGTGCTGTCAGTATGAGGAGAGGTGGAGCCCAAGTGGGAGTATCCTCCAGGGCCATGGCTAAACTCAAAGGAGATGCTGAACTGTGGGGCAGGGCCCCCAAGGTTTCCTATACCACCTCCTAACTGCTCTATCCTCATCAATGCTGGTTCCTTTCTCTTCCCTAAACAGGAGCTACCGCGATTGTGTTTTCAAATGTAAAAAGGATCTGTCACAAATATCCTCTCAATACCACCTCACACCAGTCAGAATGACTAAAATTAACAAGTCAGGAAACGACAGATGTTGGCGGGGATGCGGAGAAAGGGGAACCCTCCTACACTGTTGGTGGGAATGCAAGCTGGTGCAGCCACTCTGGAAAACAGTATGGAGGTTCCTCAAAAAGTTGAAAATAGAGCTACCCTATGACCCAGCAATTGCACTACTGGGTATTTACCCCAAAGATACAAATGTAGGGATCCGAAGGGGTATGTGCACCCCAATGTTTATAGCAGCAATGTCCACAATAGCCAAACTATGGAAAGAGCCAAGATGTCCATCGACAGATGAATGGATAAAGAAGAGGTGGTATATATATAACAGCATATTATGCAGCCATCAAAAGGAATGAAATCTTGCCATTTGCAACCACATGAATGGAACTGGAGGATATTATGCTGAGTGAAATAAGTCAATCAGAGAAAGACAAGTATCATATGATCAAACTCATATGAGGAATTCTTAATCTCAGGAAACAAACTGAGGGTTGCTGGAGTGATGGGGGTGGGACGGATGGGGTAGCTGGGTGATAGACATTGGGGGGTATGTGCTATGGTGCGTGCTGTGAATTGTGTAAGACTGTTGAATCACAGACCTGTACCTCTGAAACAAATAGTACATTGTATGTTAAAAAAAAAAAAAAAGAAGAAGATAGCAGGAAGGGAAGAATGAAGGGGGGGAAATCGGAGGGGTAGACGAACCATGAGAGACGATGGACTCTGAGAAATAAACTGTGGGTTCTAGAGGGGAGGGGTGTGGGGGGATGGGTTAGCCTGGTGATGGGTATTATAGAGGGCGATGGGTATTATAGAGGGCACGTACTGCATGGAGCACTGGGTGTTATACACAAACAATGAATCATGGAACAGTACATCAAAAACTAATGATGTAATGTATGGTGATTAGCATAACATAATAAAAAAAACAAACAAAAAAACAAATATCCTCTCAATGTTCAGGACTTAAATCAGGCCTATTGTTAAAGATTTCAATCCTAATATGGCCTTATGCATAAGGAACTGGTCTCAGCATTTGCCTGGGTGGGGGAAGAGGGACTGTAGTTGGAGGACAAGGCTGGGAGATTTACTTACTTCTCACTGCAGACGTTTTGGGACCTTTGGAAATATATACCATATTCTTGTGTTACCAACTAAATCCATTAAGTAATTAAAAGCAAGTCAAAGTAATCAGACAACTGCAACAATCCTGATTGGTTGACTGGTCTTTCTAGTTATTGCATGTCTACAAGACTGCTCCATTGAGATCCCTGCCTTTCTCATGTCTTCTTCTTCTCCTGAGTCCTTTTATTGTCGAACTGTGTCTTACTTTCATAGGTCATGTGTTATTCTCTTCCCAAGACAAGATGGATTGGGAGAACTTATCTTCCTGGTTCTCCCAGTGTATGTTTTGTGCTTCATTCAGGATCTGTACTCCACTCATTTTCTAACAGGCTGAGAGTCTGAAATGCAATGTAGGTGAGACATCTGGGGGTAAACTTTACACAACTCTCTCAAAGAAGCAGATATAGATGTTTCAGTCACCTGATTTGAACAGATCACAAAACTTAGGCAATAAATTTGACTTTTAAACTCTGGAAACTAAGACTGAAGGAAAAAAGAAAGAAAGTTCTCTGACTTGGAAAAATTACATTCAGGAATGTGTCTGAGTTTCACAGGTTTAGAAAGGGCTGCCAATTTTTAACCTTTCTTTCCCCAAAGACTCAGCCTTCTCTAATCACAGTCCCTTTCTTCTTCTCCTTTAAAAAAAAAACAAACAAAAAAACAGCTTTATTGAGGTAGAATTGATATACAATAAACTGTACACATTTAATGTACACAGTTTGATACATTTGGACATATGCATATACTTGTGAAACCATCACCACATTATCAAGGATAATAGATATATCCATCACCTCTTTTACTTGTTTGATGTTTTGTGTGTGTAGTAAGAACACTTAGCATGAGATCTACTCTTTGCAAATTTTTAAGTGGTCAGTAAAATATATTGACCAGAGGCCTTATGCTGTACAGCAGATCCCTAGAACTAATTCCTCTTGCATAACTGAAACTTTATACCAATGGAACAACTCCCCATTTCCCCTTCCCCCCGCCATCAACAGATCAATGGACAAAAAAAAAAAAAAATGTGGTATATACATATGGTGAAATATTATTCAGCCTTAAATAAAAGGAAATCAGTCTCTTTCTTCTTCACTTATTTCTATTTTTAAGCTGTCTGCCCCCATGTCACTGCATTCTTTATGTCCCCCATCACTGTCCTTTGCCTTGGCACTCCTTCCTTCTCCCTCTCTCTCTGTTCCTTTGTTCTCTTCCTCCTTTTCTCAGCCTTGTCTTCTCTCCATTCTCTTTTCTCCCCTCACCTTAACTCTCAGTTTTCCCCCTCTTTCCACATGACTTCTTCCAGCTTCCTACCTCTTAGGGTTCACCATCCCAAGAGCTTCCCGGAATTTTAAAGACTTGAACAGGAACAAAAGATAACTTGCTGTCATTGAATGTCCCTTCCCTTCCCTGGCCCCTTTCCCCAAGGACATCACAATATCTCAGGCCCCAGTTCGGCTCTCTCCCTCTCTGAGGACATGCCTCTGCCATCCTCCTCAGGCTGCTTGGGAAAGGGGAGGCATGGGTCCCAGTGCTTCCCTCACCCCACTGTGCTGTCAGAAACCTCTCAGCTCAGCTCACTTGAGGTCTAAAACTAACTCCATGTTCCCTACAGGGCCCTACTCCTGCTTCCCAGCTTCAGACAGCTGCTCCCTGCCCAGAGCATGTGATTGATAGAGCCTCTCCCAGAGAAATCTGCCTTGGTCTGTGTAGTAAGCAGAGAAGTCACTAATGATTGCAGTTTAAATATCTTTGGCAGTAACAGAGCACAAAGGTCTTTTAAAGAAAGTCATCCCTTATCTGTCAGAAGAGCAGAGCCAGTTGTTAATACTTTATTATAGTTTATCTCCAGAGGTGGGGGGTGGAGAAGGGAGGCCTGGGGAGTTATTTTCCATGTGTAGATGGACTCAGTCCTGACGCTTGCAGAGATTATATGTCACCAGTGGCCAGAGTTCCTTTTTCTTTTTACTCCAGAGAGGAAAAATAAAAAATGAGACTGCCCACTTAACAGATCAATTGCATCTTGTGCTGTTCAACAACATATGGCCCTAGAACGCCTTTGAGCCAGGCCTCATTACTAGAGATCTGTGTGCAGACGGATACAACCCAGACAGCCTCCCATGGCAGGGATTTCTGTCCATGTAGCCAGGGCAATGAGCACTGGCTTGGGATCCTTCACAAATGGGCCCAGGACCAAAGGGTATCAGTGGTGCCCCCGAAGCAATACAACATCTTCTGCCATGTTTAATTCCTCTTGCTTGGCTCTCTTTGGATTTTGTGTCCCAGAGGAACACCACAGGAATTTTACAGATGAAGGTTGTGGACTGTGACCTTAGGGAGAGATGGGGAGAGGTTGGTGAGGGTGTGAAGAGGAGGAGGTGATGGAAGTTTAAGTGATAAAGGATCAAAGTGGGGTGGTATGCATAGCTATGGGCAGAACTTAGCTTCAGAGGCCGGTGTGTTGGATTAGGAGGGGCTCCAGGATGGGTGCAGGGGATTCAGGACACTTGAGGTAAACGTTTTCAATCTATGGAAATATTTCTCTATCTCTACCCCTGATTCCAGCTTGCTTTCTGTCATTCCTTTATGCATTCACACATCAGAAAATATGAGTCCCGTGTACCAGCTACTGGGGACACAACAGTATATAAGGCATGCATATTTCTTCTCACACAGCTTTCAGTCCTCTGCCCTTCTGAAGAAAAGCACTCTAAGGTGAGTCATTCTACTTCTGAATCTAACTCCACTCCCATGGTCTAACGGAGGCTGAGCTGAGTTGCCAATTGGAAAGGGTGCTTGTCCATATGTACAACAACCATGGGGCACAGGGATGGATGCTGGCAGAGAAGGCAGAGCAACAACAACTATGACCCTGCCAAAAACTGCCCTTCAATGGAAAAGATCTAGGCAGCTAATGGCTTATAAAGTTGGGTTGTTTGACAAACCAGTGACTCTAGTCTGGAGAAGGCATGGGCGGGTGTGGCACACCACAGCTATCTTCAGAGATCTGAAGGCTGTCATGGGGGAAAGGGTGGAGGTATTTATAGTGACCCTAGAGAACACAGTTTGCAGTGCTGGCTAGAAGGTATAGGAAAATTAATTTTGGCTTAAAATAAGGAAAAACTATCTAAAACATAGCACTATCCAGAAATGTTTGAGCTGCCCCTTGAGGGAATGAGTTTCTGCCTCTGGAGGTAGACATCTGCACCATCCTGCTGGTTTTGCTGCAGAACTGATGGCCACACCAGATGGAAGGTGTGACTACGTGATTTCCAATGTCCTTTCTAATTTGAATGCTTTGAGATTTTGTAAAACACTGAGCAACTCTCGGGCTCCCTGCTCGGCAGCGAGTCTGCTTCTCCCTCTCCTCTGCCTCTCTCCCCATGCTCCTGCTCTCTATCTCTCTCTTTCTCAAATAAATAAATAAAATATTTAAACAAAACAAAACACTGAGCAACTCTATTTTAAAAATCACAACCACTTATTGGGGATTCTTTTCACATATGATGTTTTTGTGGAGTGGGGAAAACAATGAAAACAACAAATTTCCAAGGTCCTTCCCTCCTTTGCTACCTCTGAAAAAACCATCAGAGGGTCACTTTTTACTTGAGAGTTTCATCCTAGTGACTCTGGGGAAACAGGGCCCAGTGCTTTATAAACATAGGGAAATTGCACAAGCTGCTGAATCCTGGAAAGCACATATTGTTCTTGTTCTGGTTTATTGTTCATTTTTAGAAGGTACTCTGAGGTCTTAACTAATTCTTCTTTCCCTTTCTAATTTTGTTTTTTTTTTTTTAAAGATTTTATTTATTTATTTGAGAGAGAGAGAGAATGAGAGACAGAGAGCATGAGAGGGAGGAGGGTCAGAGGGAGAAGCAGACTCCCTGCTGAGCAAGGAGCCCGATGCGGGACTCGATCCTGGGACTCCAGGATCATGACCTGAGCCGAAGGCAGTCGCTTAACCAACTGAGCCACCCAGGCGCCCTCCCTTTCTAATTTTGAAGAAGCAGGAGTTAAATGATTGTAGGTGAGTTGCAATAAGAATTGTATAACCTACCTTCTGGGAAAGATACATGGATCAGAGGAGAAGCTGAAACTACTTAGATGATTTGGGGCTGCCCTTTTGGGTGGCTAGGGGTAAGGTCAGGCTACACCTGGGATGGCAATTCTAACAGCAGTGGGCTGACTCTTCGAGCCCCTGCATCCTGCCTGCTTTTCTGGAAGTCAGCTGAGCTTATTTATGGCTACTCCCGAATGTACCCTCTGAACCCCTCAGAAGGCACACTTCATGTACCATGAGCATGCTATCTCTCTGAGGTTTTCCGTAGCTCACGAATCTGGTCTTCCACTCTCCTGGGCACCCTTTTGGTAAGGTGCTTACCTCCAAGCCTGTACGCTAGGGATGGGCCAGATCCTATACATGGTGGCTACCTGCTGGAATTTGCCTGAATCCGAGTAGCTCCCCAGATTCTAGACCTTTACTTGTGTGGGCAGGGATGGGCACTGCAAGGAAGGGCAGGGGTGAATAACTGGGTGTTAGTGCTCTTTACTCTGGAGCACAACAATGGAGGTTGTTTCAGCTCTTGGTGGCCTAGGGGTTCATGTCAGTGCAGCCTTGCCTTGGTACCAGCTGGCTTTCCTCCTGGAAGAGACTTCCACCCCCTGGAGGCTTACAAAACCAAGCCAGATTGCAGGAAAAGAAAGCAGTGTGTCCTTCACTGTCACCTTTGATTTATCATGCCCCTCTTTCTCATGCACATTATGCCCTAAAAATACTGCAGTTTTTCTAAGCATCATTTCCTCAGTCCAGAGCCAGGGTCCTGTTACAAGATGCTCATAAGGGCCCCTCTACTCACTCTCATGCCCTGGTATCTCTGTGATGTAGGTGCCCCCCATGGAAAAAGAGAGGCACTGGCCCTTTAAAAAGGCTCTCGGGGACTCTAGAGCCAGAAGTGAACAGTGAGACTGACAGAACATCTCCAACTCCCTGTTGCCAAAATGTAGCTGTTTTTTAATGGTCCTTCCAGGAAGGAGATCTGGCTCTCAGTCAATATTCTACATTGGCCTCCAATAGCCCTTATTAGTAGGCTCAATGCTCCAGAAGAAATCCTGTGCTTTGTGGGCCTTCTTTGTGTGTCTGGGTCACCCTGACCTCAGGCTCCTTCTACCTGTTTGGCTCAACCTTGATTGGAGCCTTAATGCTCAAGCTCCTCATGAAATCCCCTTTTTGACTTTTGCTAACTTACTACACACCTCTTGTAGCCCTGAGGTTCCCAGATGGACTGGGTTCTGGACCAAATGCCAAGCAGCATCCCCCAAACCTGCAGGCAAGTGCTATCAGGAAGTATGTAAAATGCCAAATGACCTATTTGCAAGTGGGCGGCCGGGGGTGACCTTACTGGTTGAGCTGGGCTGGGCAGGCTCAGGGAGTGCAGCGTGTTCCATTACTTTGCTGTTTGACCTGGTTCATATTTGGCTGGGGCTGCAGCCCAGGCAGTAGGCCCGACTCAGCTGTGTCCTCTGGCCTCCACGCAACATCTTTGTCATGAAGGTTGGCAAGGGACTGCTTAATTCTTTCTGTTACTTCAGAGCAGTGGTCAGGGAAGGAAGGAGCTCTGGCTGACTTGTCTGGAAGAATAGTTTGAGGCGTGTAAGGTAGGATTTCAGTGGCTGTGGGATTTGATGTACAGGGATAGGAGAGGGGGCTGATGATGGTCTAGCTACAGCACTGAAGTTCAAAGACTCAAAGATATATACAGAGATTGAAGAATTCCACGCAGGCAGGAGATTTGTGCAGGCCAGTCTGGAAAGACTGGTTAAGTCCTGGCGATGCTAAACTCCCCAAGGGCAATGACCACATCGTGTATTTATTTGAATTTCCTCACGTAAGCCAGCATGGTACTTTGCCCAGAGTAGACAGATTAGCTCTATGGTCAAGAAGGTGCAGCCTGGATGCAGGCTGCCTGGATTTGAATCCCTGCTCTGCCATTTAGAGCCTTATGACTTGGGCAAGTTAATTCCCCTTTCTGTACCTCGATGCACTCATCTGCTAAATGGGGATCATAATAATACCTGCTTTACAAGATTGTTGCAAGGATTAAATGAGATGATCAGCAATTAGACCAGTGTCCAGCACATTTGTTATTACTGTTAGACATACAGGAAGGATTAGTTGATGAGTAGCTGAAATTCAGATGGGGTTATACTGTGGGATGGCTAAATTCTTAGTTCCCAGCCCCTGTTCTCTAGTGCTTAACTTTACCCTGGTGTTTGTCAATTATTTTACACATTGGGGAGTTTTAAAATTATTTAAGTCATGTAGCAAAGACAGCTCCGAAGAAACTAGCACATGCCCGGAAAAGTCTTCCGCCTTGAGGCAGTTAACAAGGACCAGCCATGTCCTTTCTACAGCTCCATGCTGGGGAGCGGAAATGCGCAGTTCTCTGTCACTGATGGACTGCAGATGCCTGGGCAGTGCTGGGTTACACTGCTTGGCTCTTCTTGTGACCAGAGGCCGGCATTGATCAGATGGTTTTTTATGGCTGGAGCAGGCACCTGAGGCCTAGGACAGAATGCAGCTCACTTATCTCCCTGGAAATTTGTATTTAGCCCTTGGCCTTGTTGGCCGAATGCTTTGGCCACCTGAGAAAGCTGGTCAAAGACGATAGGAAATCATAGTCTATGTCACAGGTCAGCTGTCCAGGGAGCCTGAGGGTGACCATCGTGGGTGTCATGTGGAGGGGAGGACAGCCTGGCAGAGTAGCCTATACTCAGCTTGGGCTGTCCCCAACCCCTCCTCCTCAAAACGCCCACCAACAAGCATAACAAAGCAATGGGTGCCCAGCTTCCCTCTCCCCTTCCCCCTGCACTGAGCTCACTGGTGCTGGTGCAGGCGCTGGCCTTGCTGCAGCTCTGCCAAGTGCCTTGGCTCTCCTTAGCCTTGAGCCGCTCCGGGACCATGAGCAGGCTGATCACTGGCCCAGCTGTTGGGAATCATTTTGAGGATGAAAACAATTAAGCTGGGCAAGAAGCCCACCACCAAATCCTGTCCCCTGTTCTACACCTTCAGCCCATCTTTTTTATCCTATTCTGAGTCACCTTTTCTTTCCATCCATAGTCCAGCTGAGAATACCAGCCAATAATGCACTAGTTCCAAAGGCACCCGCTCAGTCCTGTGGATTTGGAGATTCTGGAGTGCTGGGGAAGGGGTAATTGGATTCTGAAGCATCTCTCCCTTGAGAGGCTGGGCCAGCTTCCACCAAAGTCCTGGCCATCTGTGCAAGGAATAACACTGCCAAACAGCATGCTTTTCTGGAGCTGTCCTCCCTGCTCTACGTACAGACTCTTGGTACTGTGGAAACAGATGTGGAAACTGAGGCATGGTGAGGGTAGGCTATGAGCAGCTTGGTCATCCCCCCCAGGCAGTGCCTCAGGCTCTGGAGTCTAGTGAGCTCAGCACTGCATCTGAAGGAATTTGTTGGACAGCTCAAGCCCTCCCTGCAAGGCAGGACCTACTGAAGAAGAATCTGGAGCTAGAGAGGCACTGGGGCTCTGCACTCCAGCTGGGGAGCTGGGGAGGGGATGATAGGGACATCTTTGGTCTCTTCTGCTTTCTGTGCTCCACACAGCTCCTGAATTCCTCTGAAAAGTGTCTGTCAACCCCAGCCCTGTTTTTCCCACTGGTGTGCCCCAGTGTCCAGAGACATGCCTGTCATACAGCAGCCTCTCAGCAAATACATCCTGACTGAGGACCGATGTGCCCATCTATGCTGGCATCCTGGAGAGGAGCAGTGGGGTTCCTAGGGCTCCAGAGCCCCTTCTGTTTCAGTTCCAGAAAGGCCCAGGTGTGGGGGTTGGGGACCTGGGAAGTGAATACAGTGTATTTCTAATGTTCTCAGCCTCCCTCCTACCATCCCTGCGGGCCTCTGCTTCACGGTGCCACCCCACCACCTTGTCACCCCATTACCACAGCTTCCCTCTCCTTCTCGATTCTTTCTTCATGTTAACATGAATCATATTCCACCTCACCTTGGTTATTTGCCTTAAATATCAAAGTCTTAAGCTAAAGAAATAAATCTCTAAGATGACTGATTTCAGGCATTGACAAGGGAGAAGAAGGCCTGTCTTGAAGAGGGGGTAACAATGGGGACTTCCAGGGACACAGAAAATGCCGTGAGACCTAGCGTCCCTGCTCCCCAACCAGCCCCACCCAGAACTTCCTCTGCTATCTGTATAGCACTTGGGGGAAGTGACGCACAGGTTCCCATGTGAGGCTCATGCTGAGTGTGAAAGCTGATGACAGGGGTGCAGGGGGAGCTGTACAAAAGCAGCCCAGAAGTGAATTTCTTCTCAGCATATCACCTTACTGCAGCCATTCCACCGTGTCAGTGAGGGAGGGACGCCCCGCCCACCTCCACAGCTGCCTGGGTGTGGCTTGGGGAATGGGGCAGGCTGGACTGTGAGACAGATGATTTCAATTTAAGGCAGCATTTGGGGAGAATACTGTTCCACTCGCTCATTTTTTTGGTTCTCCCCACCCCCCAAACTTGATTCAATCAGTGGTGGATAAGAAATGCCTGTTTCCATAGCACCGCCACTGTGAAGGAGGGAAAAATCAGCAACAGAGAACAAGCTGTTTTCATCTGGAAGAGGGCACTTGAGTGGGTAAAGAAATGAAGGCTGAATTAACACTGAGCAGGCTCTGAGCCCCCAGTTCCCTGGTGGTTGACCATATGGGACCCCAGAAAAGGCATGGTACATGGGGGAGCACCAAAGATGATTACACCAAGGGAAACACACCTGCTCATTGCCTGGTTTCCATTAAACCAGCCTGATCTGTTTGGGCTCTAGGCCTTGCTGGCCTGTGTTTGTTTTCATGGCTGATGTTACCCAACCAGACTGATGAATCTGGATATTTCTCCTTTTCTTATGTTGTTTCCTGTTTAGTTGACTGTGCTCAGTATTTCTGTGCATATTCATTTCCCATCTGATGCTGCCAAAGAGGACTGTGGTCACTTTTTCATATTCCAAGCCCATGGCCTGGACATTGTTCATATCAAAGGGTTCAATCCAAAGAGAGAGAAACTTTGGGAGAAATGGAGGGTTTCAGCTTAAACTCTACACCCTTTTGGAGGAAGCAGAATTTCTAAGGAGATATTGGTGGTGAGACTTGGTGTCCCAGCCCCAGGCCAGAATGAGATGTTCAGCAAAGGTGTTTTTAGAAGGCTTGTTGCTTTGCAAATTTTCAAGTCTGGGTTTGAGGATTTGGGATAAAATGGCCTTCACACCTTTCTGAGGTTCTCATCCTGCTGGTTTCCTTGGAGATCCATATACCAGCCTAGCTCTGGGCCTGGCTAGAACTAATGGCCCTGGGTTTGGAAATATCCCCAAATATAATCTCCTCCAAGATTTTGCCCTTCACTGAAAACTCCACTGGGCCTTTTAAAGTAGATTAAATCCATATGTTTCTGATTCATTTACACTTAACTCATCAGAATGTTCCCTTTTTTATGAGTATTTTGTTGTCTTAAGATGTCTTTACAGTCTTGTTTGTAAGCGTTTCTTTTCCCCTTAGAAACAAGACACCATGTGTTCTCAAAGCAAGGGTATAGGGGACCCTGGTGGTAGAAACGTAACTTCAGGTCTGAGTTTTGCTTTGGTTCACAGAGGAAATACAGTGTTTAGAAAGCAGAGCTGTTTGGCTTAAGTGTCAAAACATTTTTCTTTTTGCTCTGAGCATGGGATTGAGGGCAGATATCCATACCCCTCCTGCTAGGTTGGAAACTCAAGTGAGTGCTATCTCTGAGTAGCAATGTAATCTTGGGCAAATCACATAATCTCTTTTCTCCTCAGATCCTTCATCTGTAAAATGGGGATGATATTACTCCCTACCTCACAAGACTATTGTAGTAAAAATATATTTGAAGCTGTCATAAAAACATGAGTCATACAGAATTAGCTGAAATTCCTTTGAACAGTGCCAAGCTCATGCATTGCTCTTATCCTTTCCTTCATATGCCATCTTTGATTCACTTAACTCCAGTTAATCCTTCAAGACTCAGTTCAAACAACATCTATTCTAAGACCTTCCCTACCCACCAGCCTTGACCACCCAAGAACAGTCCATCAGTTTCTTCTCTGTGTCCTTAAAACATCTTATACCTGTCTCTATGGTCAGGCTCATTGTTTATATAAACTGACTTCCCCTTTATGAAACTGACATCTCATTGAGGGCAGTAAAGTGATACTCATCATGGTATTTCCAAAGCCCAGGACAGAATCTTCCCCATTGGAGGTGCTCAACAGTAGTTTAAAAGGAGACAAAGACAGAAAAAGGGACACAATGCTGCCCATTCATTCTGTATTCAGGATGAGTCCAGTTAACTCTATCTAGCTTTTGTGAAAAAGAGACAGAAGGGAGTGATGCAGTGGAGGTACTATCCCCATTTTGATGTGGGGTAGGAAATGGTGAGGGACAGAAAGAAACCACAGAAAACTTGGGATTTGAACTACAAGAGGCAAAGCAAGTTTTGGAGAGAAAATGAAGAATTCATTTTGGGACATGTGGAACATAGCATTCATGAGCAAATATCTGCAAAATGTTGCAAGCTTGAGCTGGAAAAAGTTTGGAACTACAGTTGTTGAAACACTGAGGGGAAGCCAGAGTGGATCATATCATCAGAGGAAATATTGTCTCCTTGAGGTCTTGCAATATAAACTGTCAGCCATTATCATTTTTCTTTTTCTCGGTACTTAAAGTATAAACTTAGTTGTTGATTTGAGATCTTTCTTCTTTTTAAATGTAAGCATTTACAGCTATAAATTTCCCTCTTAATACTTCTTTTGCTGCATCTCATAAGTTTTGGTATGTTGTGTTTTCATTTTCAATTGTCTCAGGGTATTTTCTAATTTCCCTTGTGATTTTTTTCTTTGACCCATTGGTTGTTTAAGAATGTGTTGTTCGGGGGCACCTGGGTGGCTCAGCCGTTAAGCATCTGCCTTCGGCTCAGGTCATGATCCTAGGGTCCTGGGATCGAGGCCCACATCGGGCTCCCTGCTTGGTGGGAAGCCTGCTTCTCCCTCTCCCACTCCCCCTGCTTCTGTTCCTGCTCTCGCTAACTCTCTCTCTGTCAAATAAATAAATAAAATCTTTAAAAAAAAAAAAAAAAGAATGTGTTGTTTGATTTCTGCGTGTTTGTGGATTTTCCAGTTTGCCTTCTGCTATTGCCTTCTACTTTCATTCCATTGTGGTTGGAAAAGATACTTTGTATGATTTCAGTTTTTTAAAATTCATCAAGATTTGGGGCACCTGAGTAGCTAAGTTGGTTAAGCGACTGATTCTTGATTTCAGCTCAGGTCATGATCTCAAGGTCATGATCTCAGGGGCGTTCAGCACAGAGTCTGCTTGAGATTCTCTTCCCCTCCTTTCCCTCCCCCCACTCACACTCTCTAAATAAATTAAAAATAAATAAATAAATAAATACAATCTTTAAAAAAATAAATAAAATTCATCGAGACTTGTTTCATGGCCTAACATATGGTCTATCCTGGACAATGTTCCATGTGCACTTGAGAAAAATGTGTTCTGTGCTGCTATTGGGTAGAGCATTCTGTATGTGTTTATTTTTTTATTTTTTATTTTTTTAAAGATTTTATTTATTTATTTGATAGAGACATAGCGAGAGAGGGAACACAAGCAGGGGGAGTGGGAGAGGAAGAAGCAGGCTTCCCACGGAGCAGGGAGCCCAATGTGGGGCTTGATCCCAGGACCCTGAGATCATGACCTGAGCCAAAGGCAGATGCTTAATGACTGAGCCACCCAGGCGCCCATCTGTATGTGTTTATTAGGTCCAATTGGTTTGTAGGTTTGTTCAAGTCCTCTGTTTCTTTATGGATCTTCTATATGGTTGTTTTTTCTATTATTGAAAGTAGGATATTGAAATCTTCTATTGTTATTGTAAAGGTGTCTATTTTTCACTTCAATTCTGCCAATGTTTGCTTCTTTACTTTGGAACTCTGACTCTGGGTACATATAAGTTTATACTTGCCATATCTTTTTGGTGAATTGACCCCTTTATCAACATATAATGTCCTTCTTTATCTCTTGTGATAGTTTTTTACTTACAGTGTATTTTGTCTAGCATTAGTGTAGCTACCTCAGCTTTCTTTTGGTTATTATTTGCATGTTATATCTTTTTCCATCCCTCACTTTCAATCTGCTTGTGTCCTTAGATCTAAAGTGAGCTTCTTGTATGTAGGAAGCATAAAGTTGGACCCTGATTTTTTTTTAATCCATTTTGCTGATCTATGCCTTTTACATTTTTTGAAGTGATTTGTAGTCGGGAAGGACTTACTATATTTTACATTCTTTAAAGTGATTGGTAGTAGGGAATGACTTACTTATGCCATTTGGTTATTTGTTTTCTTTATGTCTTACAGTTCTTTTGTCCCTCATTTCCTATATTACTGTCTTTCTTTGCCCTTAGTTGATTTTTTTGTAGTGACATGTTTTGATTCCCTTCTTATTTCCTTTTGTGTATATTCTATAGGTATTTTCTTTGTGGTTATAATAAAGATTACATTTAACCATCCTAAAATTATAACAATCTATTTTGAATTTATACCAAATTATCTTTTTTTTTTTTAAGATTTTTTATTTATTTGTGAGAGAGAGAATGAGAGACAGAGAACATGAGAGGGAGGAGGGTCAGAGGGAGAAGCAGACTCCCTGCTGAGCAGGGAGCCTGATGTGGGACTCGATCCCGGGACTCCAGGATCATGACCTGAGCCGAAGGCAGTTGCTTAACCAACTGAGCCACCCAGGCGCCCCCCAAATTATCTTTAATTACATACAAAAACTATACTCCTATATAACTCCATCCCCCCAACTTAATGTTACTGAAGTCCCAAATTACATGTTTATATATGTGTACCCATTAGCATATATTTATAATCATTTTTATGCATTTGTTTTTAAATCTTGTCAAAAATAAAAAGTGGAGTTATACAACAAAATTATAATAATGCTGGCTTTTATATTAGTCCATGTATTTACCTTTAGCAGACACCTATATTGTATAGGCCTTTGAGTTACTTTATAAGGTCCTTACATTTCAACCTGAAGGACTCTCTTTAGCATTTCTTGTAGGGCACAACTAGTGGTAGTGAATCCCTCAGTTTTTGCTTATCCAGGAATGTCCTAGTTTCTCCCTCATTTTTTGAAGGACAGTGTTGCTAGATATAGAATTCTCACTTGACAATATGTTTTGCTTTTAGGACTTTAAATGTGGCATATAGTTGCTCATAATATGTTCTTATAATTGTATTTCTTTGGTGTTGGTTGTGATCTCTCCTTTTTCATTCATGATTTTATTTATCTGGGTCCTTTCTCTTTTCTTTTTGATAAGTCTGTCCAGGGGTTTACCAACTTATTAAGATTTCAAAGAACCAGCTCCTAGTTTCGTTGATCTGTTCTACTGTTCTTTTAGTTTCTATTTCATTGATTTCTGCTCTGATCTTTATTATTTCTCTTCTCCTGCTGGGTTTAGGCTTTATTTACTGTTCTTTCTCCAGCTCCTTTAGGTGTAGGGTTAGGTTGTGTATTTGAGACCTTTCTTCAGAAAGGCTTGTATTGCTATATACTTTCCTCTTAGGACCGCCTTTGCTGCATCCCAAAGATTTTGAACAGTTTTGTTTTCATTTTCATTTGTTTCCATGAATTTTTTAAATTCTTCTTTAATTTCCTGGATGACCCATTCATTCTTTAGTTGGATGCTCTTTAGCCTCCATGTATTTGAGTTCTTTCCAACTTTCCTCTTGTGATTGAGTTCTAGTTTCAATGCATTGTGGTCCAAAAATATGCAGGGAATGATCCCAATCTTTTGGTGCAAGTTGAGACCTGATTTGTGACCTAGGATGTGATCTATTCTGGAGAATGTTCCATGTGCAGTAGAGAAGAATGTGTATTCTGTTGCTTTGAGATGGAATGTTCTGAATATATCTGTGAAGTCCATCTGGTCCAGTGTGTCATTTAAAGCCTTTATTTCCTTGTTGATCTTTTGCTTAGCTGATCTGTCCATTTTGGTGTGTGTGGGGGTGTTAAAGTTCCTTACTATTATTGTATTATTGTCAATGTGTTTCTTTGATTTTGTTATTAATTGGCTTATATAATTGGCTGCTCCCATGTTAGGCCATAGATATTTAAAATTGTTAGATTTTGTTGTTGGATAGACCCT
Organism: Halichoerus grypus; assembly: GCF_964656455.1. Classification (NCBI taxonomy): domain Eukaryota; kingdom Metazoa; phylum Chordata; class Mammalia; order Carnivora; family Phocidae; genus Halichoerus; species Halichoerus grypus. Next base: position 86,129,303 of record NC_135722.1, on the reverse strand, counting down.
TAAGTATGATATAGTGTCCTACCTCATCTTTTAATATAGTCTTTGGTTTAAAATCTAATTTGTCTAAGGATTACCACCCCAGCTTTCTTTTGATGTCCATTAGCATGGTAAATGGTTTTCCACCTCCTCACTTTCAATCTAGAGGTGTCTTTGGATCTAAAATGAGTCTCTTGCAGACAGCATATCGATGGGTCTTTTTTTTTTTTATTCATTAGCCCATTTACACTCAGGGTAACTATTGAAAGATATGAATTTAGTGCTGTTGTATTGCTTATATGGTGACTGTTACTGTATATTGTCTCTGTTCCTTTCTGGTCTATGTTGCTTTTAGGCTCTCTCTTTGCTTAGAGGACCCCTTTCAATATTTCTTGTAGGGCTGGTTTGGTGATTGCAAATTCTTTTAGTTTTTATTTGTCCTGGAAGCTTTTTATCTCTCCTTCTATTTTCAGTAACAGCCTAGCTGGATATAGTATTCTTGGCTGCATATTTTTCTCATTTAGTGCCCTGAATATATCATACCAGTCCTTTCTGGCCTGCCAGGTCTCTGTGAATAGGTCTGCTGCCAATCTAATGTTTCTACCGTTGTAAGTTACAGACCTCTTGTCCCGAGCTGCTTTCAGGATTTTCTCTTTGTCTCTGAGACTCGTAAGTTTTACTATTAGATGTCAGGGTGTTGACCTATTTTTATTGATTTTGAGGGGGGTTCTCTATGCCTCCTGGATTTTGATGCCTGGTTCCTTCCCCAAATTAGGGAAGTTCTCCACTATAACTTGTTCCAATATACCTTCTGCCCCCTTCTCTCTTTCTTCTTCTTCTGGGATCCCAATTATTCTAATATTGTTTCATCTTATGGTATCACCTATCTCTCGAATTCTCCCCTCATGATCCAGTAGTTGCTTATCTCTCTTTTTCTCAGCTTCTTTATTCTCCATCATTTGGTCTTCTATATCACTGATTCTCTCTTCTGCCTCATTTATCCTAGCAGTTAGAGCCTCCATCTTTTTTGAAGGTTTTTTTATTTATTTGACAGAAAGATAAAGAGAGAGCACAAGTAGGCAGAGCAGCAGGCAGAGGGAGAGGGAGGAGCAGACTCTCTCCACTGAGCAGGGAGCCAAATGTGGGGCTTGATCCCAGGACCCGGGGATCATGACCTGAGATGAAGGCAGATGCTTAACTGACTGAGCGTCCGTTTTTGATTGCCGAAGTGTGTCATGACCCTATTTGAAGTCTCCAAACCCAGCAGATTCCTGCAGTGTGCTCCCACGCTTCTCCTCCCAGGGGAGGAAGGGGAGTCTCCCCAGATCTGCCACTTGTTGGGTCCCTGCTCAAAGAGTAGTGGCCTGACTGTGCCACAGATCATGGTTTATGGCAACCCTGAGCTGAGAGCCTACTCCTCAGCTCTGTCTTTGCTGCTGGCTTCCCTGCTCCAATACCTGGGAACTCTGCCACACTCAGGCACCCCCAGTCTTTCTGTGACCCCGAGGGTCCTGAGACCACATTGTACCAGCAAGGGTTCCACCCCTTTCTTAGCCACTGGAGCGATGTCCCTCAGTAGAGCAGACTTCTAAAGTTCCGATTTTGTGCTCCGTTGCTCTATCACTTGCTGGTAGCGGTGGACGGAGGCCCCCTCCCCCACTGTCTATCCTCCCGAATATTGCCTCAGATTCACTTCTCCGCACGTCCTACCTTCCAGATAATGGTTGCTTTTCTGTTCATAGACATGCTGCTATTCTTTTCTTCAATCTCCGGTTGAGTTCGTAGGTGTTCAGAATGTTTTGATAACTATCTAGCTGTATTCCTGGGACCAGACGACATTTAGGACTCCTACTCCTCTGCCATCTTGCTCCTCTCTCTCTTCTCAGGTCTTTTTTAAGCATGCATCTTGCCTACAACTGTGTGTGGCTTTTCAATTACCTCATATAGACAGCTACTTATAAATGTCTTAATTGCAGAGTAGGCAGCCCTAAAGGGACTTATTTCCCTGAAAGGAGAGCCTAAAACAGGGGCATTTAGGCAGTTGGTTTATTTGGGAGGTGATTTCAAGTTGCAGAAATGAGGGATGGGAGAGAGTGATAAACAGAAGTTGAAAAAGTCAATATAAGAATATTGGGTCAATGCTGGTTCTGTGAATATTGGGGGCTCAATTTTCTTAGACTTCCTGAGAAGCATACAGAATCATCCTACTCCAAGAATTACCCACAGCAAGGCTGGGAAGCCAGAGTATTTATTAATTGTAAATGTTGCTCCTGGGGGCACTAACTTCTCCCCCAACTCCTCCTCTGAGCTGCATATCCCAGGTCCAATGGGCTCCTGTTTATCTCTGAGGTATTACCCAGCAGGTAAGGCAGCAGTGGATTCTGCCATTGGTCAAAAGTAGGTGTGAGCTGGCCAACATGGTGCTCCATGACAACCAGAGATGCTGATGTTGTTTGGGCAGGGCCAAAGGTGTTCACAGAATGGCAGTCATGCTATAGCCTCATTAGTATATATGCATGTTGTACCAAATAAAACTCAACAGTATAACTGTAGAATCTCATCTCTTATCTTCCCCATTTCTCTTTCACTTCTCTTCTTTATCCTTGTCAAATTCCATTTATTTTTTTTTATTAAAAAATCTAATAATACAGAAGTGAATCCCATGCTTTTCTAAGCCACTCCTGTCATGCAAATTGTGCCTTGTTTTCCTAGTGTTCTTGCGGCTGGTAATCAGAGATGGATATCTCAATCCTAGAGGAAAGTCCTTAGCATATTCTTGGGCTCTTTCTGTAGGTTAAAGAATAGCTATGGGTCAAGCTAGTGACTCTGCACTGGCTTGCATTAGCTTCTATATGGGAAATGCAATACAGAGAAGGTGCCCAGCAACATTGCATGTGATGTACGGCCATTCATTCTGACTCTTTTCCCTTAGGATTTCTTTTGGCTGAACAGCAAGCTCTCCAGACCTTGCAACTAGAGAACATCACTAACATAACATAAATGCTGGGCAGCTGCTGGGAGCTGGAGATAGCTCATGATGAACAGCTGTGTGAGGTTTGACCTTTGGGGAAAAGCAACACCAAATCCAGCCACCATAGGCTGGTTTCCATTTGGATTTAGTGCAAATGAAGCATAATGACAATTAAACAGATGTGTTTGGAGGGGAACAAAATTAAAAAGGCATTTCACTTGAAGTAAGGAGAGGGGGCAAAGGAGAGAAGAACTTTTATGGATGACAGCAGAGAAAAGTTTTCCTAGAACTGAAAGATGTATAAACTATTATGAATCATTAGCTTTATGAGAGTGGAAACTTTCACTTTACCTTATGTGATTGTGTACTGTTGAAATAACCCACCCAGCTAGAACACAATAAAATCCTGATGCTGTGCAAGTGTGGCTGTGTGGAAGAGAGGTGTTGAGAGGAGAGGCTCTGTTCTTAATACAGTTGGAGACATTGAATCAGAAAGTTCGAGAGGCTTGCTGGAGTTGGGTAGTTAGAGGTAAACAGTCAGGCTAAGATGTTCAGGGAAAGGCTGTCAGGACTTGGGGCTTTAAATCTTAGGAGAAGATTTTTGTTTTTGTAAGATCACTTGAAATTCCCTAAAAACTGTTCATATCACTTTAATAAAAGGAACAAGAATAATTCATGTGAAAACATCAATCATAAAAGGTTGGAAAGGCAAACACATTTGTGTGTCTGTGGACAGTTGCAAATAAATTTTGGTTGCCTTCCTTAAGCAATGCCAGCTGTGGGTCTGCTTTCTCAAACCAAGATGCACTCTAAGAGGAGAAGGGAAGGGAAAATTTCCCCCCAAAGACTCGAAGTGTGTCTAAGGCAACCATATTCTATTATTTTCCACCTCAAATCACTATAGTAATTTGGGGCCTAAAGTAGTGGCATAATAAATGTTTGTTTGACTAAATGTTTTAATAGCCCTAAATCTACTTAGGGTATGCAAATTAAAATCATGTTTAATCTTTCTACTGAAGTTGAATTCACAAGTTCATTGTGTTTATAAATAGTTTCTTAGAGGGGCACCTGGGTGGCTCAGTTGGTTAAGTGTCTGACTCTTGGTTTTGGCTCAAGTCATGATCTCAGGGTTGTGAGACTGAGCCCTGCATCAGGCTCTATGCTCAGCATGGAATCTGCTTGAGATTCTTTCCCTCTCCCTCCCCCCACCCCCTCACTCTCTCTCTCTATATATAAAATAAAATAAATAAATAAAAATCTTAAAAAAAAGAAAGTTTCTAAGTTGACCAAAAAGCTTTAAACAGTGAACATGCATGGTGTTTAGCTTAATGATAGAAAGCTCTGGTGAACTCTGGTGAGCTCTGATGTCAGATCTGAGTTTCTGGCACCACCATTTACTATTGTTTGACTGTGGGGAAATTGTTTAGCCTCTTTAAAGCTCAACTATAAAATGGTATAATAACTGTAGGTAACCTATAGAATTATGGAGATTAAATGAAATAATACTAATAGAATACTTAGCATAGTTTTTTTGTACAGAGAAAGCAATGTTAATTGTATAATAATAATCAATAATCAGTATCCTCCACTTCCTCCTCCTCCTCATCATCTAGAACAGGGGCAGGTAAACTGTGGACTACTGCCAGTTTTTATAAATAAAGTTTTATTGGAACACAGCCATGTCCTGTTGTTTACATATTTTCTGTGGCAATTTTCACATTATGGGGCAGAGCTGAGTCATTATGACAGAGATTGCATGGCTGTCAAAGTCCAAAATATTTAGTATTTGTCTCTGCAGAAAGTTTTCTGACCCCTGCCCCAGAAGCAAGAAAATCCAGGGAGATGTTGATACCTTTCTTGAGCTTCAATTACCAGGAAATCATAGCTTTGATGGAAAGAATCTAGATGAATGATCCCATAAGGCAACAGAATATTTTGTTTCCTCATAGATTCCCAATATATATTAAGGGACAGAGATGAACAAATGCTAAGAAAGAAAAGTGGAATCTTGAATACGTTACTTGATTACTTTACGCAAAGAGAATGAACAGAGGTAGAATCTTTTGGCTTAAAAGAAAAGGCACAGAAGCAAGCAGAAAAAGCCTAATAAATTAGGGGATCAATGTTTCCATGGGCATTGAATGTGTCTTAAGTTATTTTATTAAAATAGAAATTTCTGTTTCTGGGTCCAAAGATACAATATGGAGAAGGTCATGGAGCATGCATAGCATGGAAGTATCTGCACTCAGTAACAGATATGGTATTTATTCTTAGAAATCTTTTCATCTTTAAATCTGTGAGTTAACACAGTCAGAATACCACGGGGTTCCTGGTTTTCACCAAAACTGTCTTTTCAGACTCATAGCAGAGGAAACAATCTGAAAACTCACATGGAAGAAAGTAGTGACTAAAGTTGGAAACTTAGCAACAGACTGGAAAGAGAATTTTAAAAGACCAAAAACAGCAACTCAAAAATTAGATAAAAACTACTCTAGGAAGATCAGCAGAGAGACAAGAGAAATAGAATTTCCTTGCCTTCCTATTCTTTCAAAATGAGAGTCCAGGCTAGGAGGGACCACAAGGACAGGGATTAGGGTTAGCATCAAGAAACTGCCCAGCCTCTGCCTGCCGGCACCATCCTTTGCTGGTGGTGGGGGGCTACACAAGACTGGAGCCAGGATCATACTGTCCTTTGATGAGAGGGCATGTCTCCTAGCCTAAGAAGCTATCTTAGAGGAAGGAATGTTAGGTGACCATTGGTGCCCTGAAATTTTGCTCATCAATTTTCAAACTACCTCACATATGCCCAATTTAAGGGCTAAGTGTGTGAGTACTCAGAGGGTGGGGCCTGGGCCACTGCAAGATTGGAAATGGTATAGAAAGGAAAGTTCCCAGTGTCTGTATGGGGCTGAGAGGTGGTGTGGGGTACACATCAGCTCTAGATCTTTCCCAACACTAAGACTGCCATGGGGCACACCCTGTGGGCACATGGAAGTTGTTAACAAGTCAGTAAGAAATTGATATCCAGAAGTTCCTGAGAATTTATCTTTTGTGTCATAGATTGTTCTACCATGTATGATAGTGATCATGTAAAGCCTTGAGGACAGTGCCTGCAGGACAGGTGCTCAGTTCATGGTACCTATTATTTTCATTACTGAGACCAAACTAGAAACTTTGGTTTTTACTGTTTAATAAAGAAATTCTCTTTGTTTCTTTACAACAAACAAGCAAAAAGCCCTTAGTCTGAAGAGTCAGTGTAGCGTTCAGATTCTCATCCCTGGAAAATCCTTATCCACATCACCCCCTTTCCCTTATTTGGTGATGAGCTCCTTAGGTGGCAATTTGTAGAAAGAGGCACTGCCCAGGGCCATTCGTGAGCTAAATGTGCACTACTCCAATCTGTTTTTTGTTCTTAATTCTTGAATGAATGTCCTAAATTTCCCTACGTGATAATTTCCTCCACCAGCTCTTTCTTTCTCAGAAATACTATGCTTGCTTTTTGTACATTTGCAGGATAAAAGAAATGTAGACATTTAAATAATAATGTATTTTTAAAGGCATAATGGGGTTAGTTTAGGTAAAACAAGCCATCTCACATCATCTGCAGAAGAAAGCTAATAAGTTTGGGAGTTCATTGCGGAACCAGAGAATATTCATTTTTATGAGAGTATTAAGTTTTTATTGAATTACGTCTTCATTCAGGGGACTTTGGTTCATCTACTGAAAAGGGAAGTTTAACTCAGTGATCTTTGGGCTAGTAAAATTTAAACCACAATGAGAATCTTTTGATGAATCAGTTCTTTTAACAAAGACTCTGTTGGGCCAGATATTGGGTGGTGGATATTGACTTCTACAAATAGCCAAAGCAAGCATGCCCAGTGCCCTTATGTAGCCCAAATGCAGTGGCATGAATGGTGGAAGAAGACTCAGGAACACCAGGTTCTAGTTATGGTTTTACCCTGAATAGTTGAAGGTCCCAAACTTGTCTGGATTTAAGTTTTTTCATCTACTAAAATAAGGGTATAAGCCTATTGGTGATTCCAAAATGCTGATCTGGTATCAAGTTAGTTACTTAAAATTCTCCAGGGGAGATTGTTTTAAAAAATGCACATTTCTTAGCATAAATCTGGAAACAACTTAACTGTCCATCAATAGGGGAATGGTTAAATAAGTTATGGTCTATCCAACCATAAGTGCCTTTTAAAAAGCATAAGGTAGATCCACATGTGTTAACGTAGAAAGATCCTTAAGTAATATCATTAAGTGGAAAAAAAACAAAGTGCAGAGCAATGTGTATGGGAAAATTCCTCTTGTGTAAGTAAACATGCATATATGGGACATAAACTTGTTTATGGTTTTTGTTAGTGAAGGATATACAAAAAACTGTTCAGTGTTTATCTTTGTAAACTCTAACAGCTCTACATATTTAAGGTATTACTAATAACAATGATAACATTATCAGGGCTGATTCCCCTTGCCTGTTCTGATGTCTTGTTTCCTCTGTGACCTTCAATATTGATCTATTGATCCCAGCATGCACTTCTTCCAGGCCAAGGATCTCATCGAGAAAAGTGAGGTGTTTAATCTCCTGAAGAAGATGCCAAAAGGGGCTGCCTTACATGTCCATGACTTCGGTATCCTGAGCATGAACTGGCTGGTGAAAAATGTCACTTATAGGCCCCACTGCCACTTCTGTATCACCCTGAAGGGGGCCCTGAAGTTCAAATTTGCTTATCCAACACCCTCCACCCCAGTGCCAGCAGAGTGTTCAGAGTGGGTTTTGCTGGAGAAATATCGAAAGGAGATGCAGAACGTCACTGAGTTTGACAACGGACTGCTAAAGAATTTCACTCTGATGACTGAAAACCCTGAAGTGGATTATGCAAACCAAAATATTGTCTGGTCCAAGTTTCAAACGATCTTCTTCACAATCTCTGGCCTTGTCCACTATGCACCAGTGTTCAGAGACTATGTCTTCCAGGCCCTGGAGGAGTTCTACCAGGACAATGTGCTCTACCTAGAGCTCAGAGCCATGCTGTTCCCGTTAATGCTTATTTGTGGAGCTCCTACTCTGCTGCTATAGGAGGGGAGGTGGGAAGATCCAAAGGAGCTGGACCCTACCATCGGTGGTTTAGAATCCGGTCGGTGTGTCTGGGCAGGGGACTCAGTAATGACACAGCAGTCAAGGCCTGGGGAAGAATTCTGTTCTTGGTAACTTGAATGAGCAGAAAGTGGATCTGCATTTAAATCATATGCTAATTGAGTGATATTGTGCAAGTAACTTCACTTCTCTGGATCTCAGTGTTCTCACCTTTTAAATGGGATAGTATGACTAGCTATAAAATTTGGCGGTTCTATTTTAACTTGCACATAGTGTTTGTAATCTATCGAAGGAGACACAGACACACAGAAACACACCCAAACAGAAAAATGAGTGAAGAATGCACATTAACTCTCTGCAAATACTTTAAAGCGCTTTCTTTGCTAGTACCTTTCTATGAGGAACAGAAAAGAAATAACCTGTCCTTGAGATATTTTGTGATCTGGTGTGAAAGATAAAACATATTTGCATGAAACAACTAGAGAATAATATGTGGTCACATTTGAACAGCCCTGGGTTTCTCTCATTGTTATGGAGCTCACGTTAAAATATTACTCACGTGAAACTCAAGAAAACCAGACTCAGCAATAAAAGTAAAACCCAAGTCCCTTGGCCACATTTACACTGATCTGTAAAATAAAGGGTTAGATAGATGATCACTAAGTTCCTTGGCAGCGATAAAATTCCATGATTCTACAATCTCTGAGAGCAGATCCAAACTGAAGAATTTATTTTCCCCTGATACCAGATTCCTCCCTCTTCAGGAGTCTCCATTTCCAATTTAGGACTTTGACAACCCCGTGTAACTCCTGTGCACAAAATTCCCCGAAGACAGAGCCAAAGGGAAGGTCTTACATTAAGTCAGTCCCATTGTTTCTCTTGACTCCACCCTGTCTGGGGAATGCAGTGGGACAGGGAACTTAGCTGGGGGCAACCAGGTGGCTGTCTGGCCTGCCTGCTAACAAAGGCCCCAGTGAGAATGCAGACCAGCACATCACAGGGGCTCTGGGCAGGTCAGACTTGACGCCTAACTTGACCCCTTTGGCAGCTGAAGTCTGATAAAGACGTGATTGAACTGGGGATTTCTTCCTGACAGTTTAACGGATGGCTATAATTAGGGGGCCTGCACTGAGGGTATGGAGATACATAGACTCCATTGTAGGGAGGCTAAAGGTCAAGGCCAAAATATGGTATGAAAGAAGCTCAAAGTTTTCCAGTATGAGGGAGGAGTGAGTCTGTAAGGAAATGGGTTTACTGAGCATGACCAAACATACCCATTTCCTATCAATTCCTGGCCCCGGTATTGTCATCAATGGTGGGTCTTTATAGTGGAGCTTTGACCCTCAAGTTGTGCCTTCAGAGACTAGCTCTATAAAGGTGGAGCAGAGAAGATGCACTTCTCAGCCTGAGAAGTTATATGTGGCAGATCCCAGAAAGAAATGGACTTTCTTTTCTTCTCCTAGAACACTCTCCCACACGAATAATAATATTGATGATGACAACAATAACCAAAACATGCCTATAGATTTTTAATGTTAAATTTAATAAATATTTGTCATGTCTGTTTATGCTTCACTGTCAAAATGATGATTAATGAAAGTGGCTTTAGGCCCAAAACACTTTCTGAGATTTTTAAGCCTTTTTCTTAGAAGCAAGAAGTCACAGTGTGCCAGCCACACTAAGATCCAACTTACAATGATAAAAAATGCAGTGAGTAATGGCAATAATGTCCTCATAAAGGAAAACAACAGCTCACAATTTTGACAGAAACCCAGGAAGTTAGTGAAACTCCCAACCATGTAGGGGTTAGAGGCTGGACTTGAAAATATACTTACCCGTTCTTAACACTAGTAAATTCATTTCCTGGTGAAGTTGGTAAAAACAGACATCTTGAAGGAGATTTATTAATCAAAGAATTAGATAATCCCAGGGTTGGCAGGGATTTTGGAGACTGCAGAGTCCAGAGCTTGCATTGTGTCTCCAATGTTCCTGCCAAGTAGCTGACCCTCTGCTGTAAGGATCCTGGTGACTGGAAGCTCTACCTATTTGCAGTCTATTTTAATTTTGGCAGCCAAACAAAACTCTTCCCAATACTGAGGTAAAACTTGTTTCTCTCCACCTCCCAATGATCAGTTCCACTGTGTGTCCCTTGGGGTTGCATAGAACATGGCCAAGTCCCTCCTATGTAGTAACTAGGCCCAGCTGCATGATTTGCAGGGCCCATGCAGAATGAAAATGTGGGGCCCCTTGTTACCAAATATTAAGAATTTCGAGATGGTAGCAGCAGCGCATTAAGGTAAGTCCGCAGCCCTTCTAGGTGCAGGCCCCCATGGCTACTTAGCTAACCACACTTTATGAAACTGCTTGTTTCTGAAAGGCTGCGCTTGGTAGAATGCAAACAGGAAAGAACTTTATTTTTCCTCCACTTTGTGTTAAATTCTTTCTTAATTCCTTCTTCCTTCCTGAAGATCCTATAGAATGTTCTGGTCATTTTCAGATATTAAAAAGCCAGTGTAGTCTTTTACCAAACTCCAAACTCTTGACAACTACATTTGTCCTCCCCTGTCAAGGCCTGCTTAGGGCTGGGAAGCCTGCCAAGATTGCTTCTCCTCTTTGTCTTCCCCCCTCTGGCCTACTCATCTTTCCTGTTCTTCATGTTGCCACTGGTTCCTTCAGGGAGAAAGGTGGTGGGCAGGACGGCTCTCCTAACTTGACGGGTGCAGATGTGACCTGGCATAAGCATCCTTGGTGTTGAGAACCCAAGTGCTTCCTCTTTCTCTCAAGGGGACTTTTCCAGGTTCCTCTGAGCCCCTCACACTGGGGACTTTCCACAGCAGTTTTCAGATGGGGGTGCTGCCTCTCTTGGCTGGCTGCTTAAGACATTCTCCCTGCCCAGGATGGGTGGTTCACCTCAATCTTCTTCTGTTGGGGTCACCCACCCTGCACCCCTCCCCACTTCAGTGGCCCCTTGGATAGTTTTTCAAGCTGCTTCATGGCTGGACTCTTCCTTGGGGGCCATATTTGGACCTTGGAAAACATGTATTTTTGTCCTGCCTTTGGCACAGCGCACTTCAATAGAGCTTTCTCCTCCTTCTGCCGACATAGCCTCCCCCACCCCCAAGCTCTAGCCTCTTTCTTCCAGACTTTCTTCCAAATGTGAGTCAGATACCAGCTCCACAATCCTCCCTTATTCCAAGGGACATATGTTAAACGTGCTGGGAGGTTCTTTGAAGCTCCTCTCGGTTGGCCTAAACTGTGGAGAACTTCAGCACACAGCTTTTTCCTAGAGAAACCTCACATTATTTTTCCTCCTAATGGATTCCTAATCTTTCCTATCATCTGGAGGTGGGTGATGGGCTAATGCAAGCAGAAAAAATCTTGGCCAAGCACCTTGCTTTAAATTTGGGGTGTTGACACCTATTGCATGTAGTGTGAGGCTTCAACAGAAATTGAGATGATAAGAGATGTCCCACTTTAACATCCTGTTACACAGTGATGTGCCATGAAGCATTTGAGGATAACTACCGCTAGGGATTGAGTGTGTCCCCCCAGATTCATATTCTGAACCCAACTCCCAATGAGACTGTACTTGGAGATGGGGCTTTCATAGAGGTAATTAAGGTCAAATGAGATCATAAAAGTGGGGACCTGATCCAATAGGATTAGTGTCCTTATAAGAAGAGAGAGTTCTTTCTCTCTCTCCACCATGTGAGGACACAGCTAGAAGGCAGCCATCTGTAAACCAGGAAGAGAGCCCTCACTGGGACCCAAATCAGCCAGACAGGTACCATGCTCTTGGACGTCTAGCCTCCAGAACAGTGAGAAAATAAATGTCTATTGTAGAAGGTACCCAGATAATGGTTTTCTGTGAGGATGGCCCAAGAAGACTAAGATAATACTTTCCTGAGTGTTGCCTTTTTAATTTGGGCATATACTGTTCCTGAGGTCTTTCCCAGAAAAGCCACATCTGTCTGCTCACTTCTCTGAATGGGCTCCAGTTTGTTTGCCTAGCAGAGTCACATCTTCCACAGCAATTGGGCTCTAGCAGAAGATAAAAATGTGTTTAATTGCCTCACCCATGGAAACCTCTTTAATTGCTTATTAAATATAAATATGTGATATGAGATAAGAGATGATGATGATATAACTAGGCTTGTTCTCTTCTCAACATTATTTAGATGATTTTTGACTCATTTATTTATTGTCTTATTTTCTCTCTTGTATCCTTGCTGCATTTTTTGAACGCAAGTGCAGAACTTATATTTACAACTCTTTTAATTGATTTTCTTTCAGATTCAGTCCTTTTTCTAATATTCATTGATTTATTCAAAAGTGTTTATTGATCTTAAAGTATCTCCTCACACAATACTTATTAATTGCAAAGGGAAAAATAGTAATTTTACAGTAGAAAACCTGGCAGACACCACCTTAACCAAATGATCACCATTAGCATTGCAGGGATAAGATACATGAACATCATGTACCACCTTATAGGATGCATGGAGAAGGACAAAGCATCACTCTGTGGTTTTCTTGCCAAAAATATATAACCTCCATCTAACCTTGAGAAAATGCCAGACAGACCCAAACTGAGGAACGTTCTATAAAATAACTGACCAGAAGTCTTCAAAAGTGTGAAAGTCATCAAAAACAAAGCAGGACTGAGGAACTATCTCAGATTGTAGGAGATGAAGGAGACATTACAGCTAAATGCAACATGGGATCCTGGATGGGCTCCTGGGTGAGGAAAAGGACCCTGTGGATTTGATGCTGACACCAATACAAGTGTGTGTTTTCCACACCACCAAGCAATTAACTCAGTTCTGACATTATCTACCTGGGGAGAGCATCAGATCCCATGGGTTAAGGGCTCAGTCTTACAAGGTACCCAGACCCTTCCACCCCCCCACACACACTTCAAACCTTCAGATGTCAATTACAAGTCCAACTTGTCACCTGTGCTTCTGACAGTCGGGCAATAGCTTGGAGGTTCCCAGGACCCCCTCCTGGGTTCCATTAGTTTGCTAGAGTGGTTCACAAAACTCACAGAAACATTTGCTTACATCTAGCAGTTTATTATAAAAGGATATAACTCAGAAACAGCCAAATGGAAGAGATGTATAGAGCAAGGTATGGGGGAGGGGTATAGGGCTTCCATGCTCTCTCCATGTAGCCACTCTCCCAGCACCTCCATGTTCACCAGCCTAACAGCTCTCCAAACCCACCTTTTTGGTTTTTATGGAGGCTTCATTACATAGGCATAATTGATTAAATCATTGACCATTGGTGACTGAACTCAATTTCTGGCCCCTTTTCCCTCCCTGGAGTTGAGGGGCGGGGACTGAAAGTTCCAACCCTCTAAAGACATGGCAACCAGTCTCCATCCTTTGGTGACCTCCTCCTTTGCAAAGGTCAGCTCATTAACATAACAAAAGGCACTTTTATTGTTTTCATCAGAGGAAATTCCACAGATTTTAGGAGCTCTGTGCCAGGGATGGGGATGAAGACCAAGTATATGTTTCATATTATAAATCACAATCTCACAGTGGGAAAATTGGTAAAATTCAAATAAGATCTATAGATTACTTAAAAGTACTGGACCAATGATATCTTGTTTTCAGTAATTTTACTATGATTTTATAAGATATTAACATAAGAGGAAGATGGGTGAAAGATACATGGGAACTTTGTACTATTTTTGCAACTTTTCTTTGAGTCTATCATTTCAAACTCAAAGGTTAAGTAATATATTTACTGAGTATCTATTCTGTACCATTCTCTGAGCTGGGGAGACAGTGGTGAATTAGACACAGACTCTGCCCTCAGAGGCTTAGAGCTTGGTCCGCAACAGGACGAGTAAGCATGCATTTTTGGTAGGACATTAGGTTGAGACAGGTGTATGTAAACAATGCAATGAAGAGCTCATAAGAGGATCAGAGAAAGCTGAAAGCAACATCTAAGCCAAGCCCCAGAGTTTGGGTAGAAGTTACCCAAATAAAAGAAAGGCCTGTGGAAGAGAGATGTGGGGAAGCATCTAGGCAATGGGGATAAATTGTGCAAAAGCTGAGCCCTTTGGGGAAATGTGTGCACTGCAGGGCAGGAAGGGCTTGCTGTGTGTGTGTGACCTGGGGGAGGTGAGGGAGGGTGTTCATGATAGTGAACAGTGAGGGTGGAGCGGTAAGTGGGACCAATTCATGAGAGGCATCCTAAAGCCCTGTTGAGGATTGGGGAACAGGAAGCCATTGAAGAGTTTCACATAGGGTTTTTGAAATGAGAGTTAAGATTCAGTAAAAGCACTCTGGCTGCTGAGTGACTGACTGACCCAAGACCAGAAGAGGCTGGGAGGCTAGCTAGGTAAGGGGACGGTGGCCTGAGTGGGTGTAGAGACCAGCATATGATTCAGCGTCTTTGTGAATTCCACTTCTCCCTCCGGAAGAGGAAAGGAATTACATGAGTGCCCGCTATGAGCTGGACACTTTACTTACATCACTCACTTAACATGCCTATAAAAAGCATATGTGCATGGTCCAACTGCCCTCATCTCATTCGTGGGTAACTGAGGCTCTGTGAACTTCGGTGGTCGGCCTCTAGTCATGGAGGAGTAAACAAATGGCAAAGCTGAGATTAAGCCCAGGTCTGCATGACCCCAGCTCTTCCTCTCTTTATGGTAAAATATCACACACAATCTGATGAACCATCAATCCCTGTCAGCCTCATGTCTCCGGGAAACCTAGGGCAAACGCATTTCTGCTAGCACCCATTTTCGGTCAGCCACACGATAAACACACAAAGAGCAGGAAGCTGTTATTCCTCTGGGACACCTCCGTTCCCCTGCAGAAGAGAGTGGTGGGCACACACAGACCATGCGGGGCGGGTTCTCCTTCACAGCAGGGTCAGAGCACCAGACCCCCACGTCCCTCAGCCACTCTGCACCCAGGCTTCCAGATGGGCTGAATGTTCACATATTGCTCCACTTTGAGATTTATTGAATGATTTTATATTATTTCTTATTTAGATTTGTGCAATTTTTCTTTTACACACTCGGCTGTGTTTCACGTTCAACTTGAATCTGGGTTCAAAGTACTTCACAAGAGGGAGGGGGGAAAGATGGCAGAGGAGTAGGGGACCCTATTTCAACTGGTCCCCGGAATTGAGCTGGATAACTACCAGACCACTCTGAGCACCCGCTGGTTTCCAGCCTGAAATGTAAGAAGATCTGGATCTCTACAAACAGAATATCGCAGGCAGTTGGTTTTGAGGTACGAAGCAGAGAGCCACGATTCTGTGGGCAGATATCGGAGGATAAATGGAGGCGGGAGGGTGCCTGGACGTGGGGATCCTGCACCGCCGGTGAGTGACAGCCTCGCGCACTGCAGACGGGGCACAGACTCGCAGACCGGTAGCATTGGGAAAGGACTTTAGAGCAGCCCCCGGGGGGGAAAACCAGACCGGCGGGGTCGCGTGCACGCGAACTGCAGCCCCCCAGACAGAAACCGGAGCGATGGTCGCGCGCACGCGAACTGCAGCCTCCGAGAGGGAAACCCGGTGCGCCGGGGTCGCGCCAGTGAACTGCAACCCCCGGGGGTGGAAACCCCAAGCGGCGGAGTCCGGCGCACGCGAACTGGGAGCGGCTGGCGGTTTTGGAAGCACAAAGGGCAGAGACGTGCCCTGACCTGGAGGCAGGACTGGGAGCGCTGCGGAGGGGCGCACAACCCAGGCCGCTGCAGTTTATAGCAGCACGGACAGAAACGGAGACAGTGTGGCCTGGAGAGCTCACTGAAGAACAGACTGAGGTCTCTCTGCTCTGAGGCAGAGGGTTGGAAACGGTCTCTTCTGCTCTGACTCGCAGAAGGGACGCGGAAAGCCACCAGGGAAAGGCACCAGAGAACAAAAGCCCCAAAGACTGATTCCCACTGAGCCCATCCCCCGCCACAGGGGCGCAGGGCAACTCCGCCCAAACAGGCTTGCCTGAGTAACAGTGCGGCAGGCCCCTCCCGCAGAAGACAGGCTGGGAAAACAAGAGGCCAGCAACCCTAAGGTCCCAAGAAAACAGGTGCATCTTGCTTGGGTTCTGGTCAATAATTTGGACTGTGTACATTCCCTCAAACACCCATCAACAGAATGACTAGGAGGAGGAGCCCCCAAAACAGAAAAGACTCAGAGATTATGACTTATGTTGCAGATTTACAAATGGATGCAGATATAACCAAGATGTCGGAGATGGAATTCAGGCTAGCAATTGTAAAGACAATGGCTAGAATGGAGAAATCAATTAATGGCAACATAGAGTCTCTAAGGGCAGAAATAAAAGGTGAATTGGCAGAACTTAAAAATGCTATCAATGAGATCCAATCCAATCTAGATAATCTAACAGCTAGGGTAAGTGAGACAGAAGAGAGAATAAGCGATCTGGAAGACAGTATAATAGATAAAAAGGGAAAAGAGGAGGCCAGGGAAAAACAACTCAGAATCCATGAAAATAGAATCAGAGAAATAAGTGACACCATGAGGCGTTCCAATGTCAGAATCATTGGAATCCCGGAGCGAGTGGAGAGAGAGAGAGGGCTAGAAGATGTATTTGAGCAAATCGTAGCTGAGAACATCCCTAATCTGGGGAATGAAACAAACATTCGAGTCCTAGAGGCAGAGAGGACCCCTCCTAAGATCAAGGAAAACAGGCCAACACCCCGGCATTTAATAGTAAAACTTGCAAATCTTAGAACCAAGGAAACCATCTTAAGGGCAGTTAGGGGGAAGAGATTCCTTACTTACAGAGGGAGGGACATCAGAATAACGTCAGACCTATCCACAGAGACCTGGCAAGCCAGAAAGGCCTGGCAAGATATATTCAGAGTACTAAATGAGAAGAACATGCAGCCAAGAATACTTTATCCGGCAAGGCTTTCCTTTAGAATGGATGGAGAGATGCAGAGCTTCCACGCAGAGCTTCCACGACCGGCAGAAGTTGAAAGAATATGTGACCACTAAGCCGGCCCTGCAAGAAATATTAAGGGGGGTTCTATAAAAGGAGAAAGACCCCAAGAGGGATCTACAACATAAATTTACAGGGACAATCTATAAAAACAACATCTTCACAGGCAACATGATGACAATTGATTCATATCTTTCAATAATCACTCTCAACGTGAATGGCCTAAACGCTCCCATAAAACGGCACAAGGTTGCAGATTGGATAAAAAGACGACCCATCCATATGCTGTCTACAAGAGACTCATTTTGAACCTAAAGATACATCCAGACTGAAAGTGAAGGGATGGAGATCTATCTTCCATGCCAGTGGACCTCAAAAGAAAGCTGGGGTAGCAATTCTTATATCAGACAAATTAGATTTTAAACTAAAGTCTGTAATAAGAGACACAGAAGGACACTATATCATTCTTAAAGGGTCTATCCAACAAGAAGATCTAACAATTGTAAATATCTATGCCCCCAACATGGGAGCAGCCATATGCATAAGCCAACTGTTAACCAAAATAAAGAGTCATATTGATAACAATACGTTAATTGTAGGAGACCTCAATACTCCAGTCTCAGCAATGGACAGATCATCTAAGCAGAAAATCAACAAGGAAACAAGAGCTTTGAATGATACATTGGACCAGATGGACCTCATAGATATTTACAGAACATTCCACCCTAAAACAACAGAATACTCATTCTTCTTGAGCGCACATGGAACTTTCTCCAGAATAGACCATATACTGGGTCACAAATCAGGTCTCAACCGATACCAAAAGATTGAGATTATTCCCTGCATATTCTCAGACCACAATGCTCTAAAACTGGAACTCAATCACAAGAAAAAAATTGGCAGAAATTCAAACACTTGGAAGCTAAAGACCACTCTGCTCAAGAATGTTTGGGTCAACCAAGAAATCAAAGAAGAACTTAAACAATTCATGGAAATCAATGAGAACGAAAACACATCGGTCCAAAACCTATGGGATACTGCAAAGGCGGTCCTAAGGGGGAAATACATAGCCATCCAAACCTCACTCAAAAAAATAGAAAAATCCCGAATTCACCAACTAACTCTACACCTTAAAGAACTAGAGAAAAAGCAACAAACGACACCTAAGCCACGCATTAGAAGAGAAATAATTAAAATTAGAGCAGAAATCAATGAATTAGAAACCAGAAACACAGTAGATCAGATCAATGAAACTAGAAGTTGGTTCTTTGAAAGAATTAATAAGATTGATAAACCACTGGCGAGACTTATCCAAAAGAAGAGAGAAAGGACCCAAATTAATAAAATTATGAATGAAAGGGGAGAGATCACGACTAACACCAAGGAAATAGAAACAATTATTAGAAATTATTATCAACAACTATATGCCAATAAACTGAGCAATCTGGATGAAATGGAGGCCTTCCTGGAAACCTATAAGCTGCCAAGACTGAAACAGGAAGAAATTGACAATCTGACTAGGCCAATAACCAGTAACGAGATTGAAGCAGTGATCAAAAACCTCCCAAAAAACAAGAGTCCAGGGCCTGATGGATTCCCTGGGGAATTCTACCAAACATTCAAAGAAGAAATAATACCTATTCTACTGAAGCTGTTTCAAGAAATAGAAACAGAAGGAAAACTTCCAAACTCATTCTATGAGGCCAGCATTACCTTAATCCCCAAACCAGGCAAAGACCCCATCAAAAAGGAGAATTTCAGACCAATATCCCTGATGAATATGGATTCCAAAATCCTCAACAAAAATCCTAGCTAATAGGATCCAACAATACATTAAAAGGATCATCCACCACGACCAAGTGGGATTTATCCCCGGGATGCAAGGGTGGTTCAACATTCGCAAATCAATCAATGTGATAGAACACATTAATAAGAGGAGGGAGAAGAACCATATGGTCCTTTCAATTGATGCAGAAAAAGCATTTGACAAAATACAACATCCTTTCCTGATTAAAACTCTCCAGAGTATAGGGATAGAGGGAACATTCCTCAAGCTCATAAAATCCATCTATGAAAAACCCACAGCAAATATCATCCTCAATGGGGAAAAGCTGAGAGCCTTTCCCTTAAGATCAGGAACACGTCAAGGGTGCCCACTCTCACCACTGTTGTTCAACATAGTACTAGAAGTCCTAGCAACAGCAATCAGACAACAAAAAGAAATAAAAGGTATTCAAATTGGCAAAGAAGAAGGCAAACTCTCTCTTTTCGCAGACCACATGATACTTTATGTGGAAAACCCAAAAGACTCCACCCCCAAATTACTAGAACTCATCCAGCAATTCAGTAGTGTGGCAGGATACAAAATCAATGCACAGAAATCAGTTGCTTTCTTATACACTAACAACGCAACTGTAGAAAGAGAAATTAAAGAAACGATTCCATTTACAATAGCACCAAAAACCATAAGATACCTCAGAATAAACCTAACCAAAGAAGTAAAGGATCTATATTCTAGGAACTACAAAACACTCATGAAAGAAATTGAAGAAGACACAAAAAGATGGAAAAATATTCCATGCTCATGGATCGGAAAAATAAACATTGTTAAAATGTCTATGCTACCCAGAGCAATCTATACCTTCAATGCCATCCCGATCAAAATTCAATGACATTTTTCAAAGTGCTGGAACAAACAATCCTAAAATTTGTATGGAATCAGAAAAGACCCCAAATCGCCAAGGAGATGTTGAAAAAGAAAAACAAAGCTGGGGGCATCACGTTGCCCAATTTCAAGCTATATTACAAATCAGTGACCACCAAGACAGCATGGTACTGGCACAAAAACAGACATACAGACCAATGGAACAGAATAGAGAACCCAGATATGGACCCTCAACTCTATGGTCAAATAATCTTTGACAAAGCAGGAAAAAACATGCAATGGAAAAAAGACAGTCTCTTCAATAAATGGTGCTGGGAAAATTGGACAGCCACATGCAGAAGAATGAAACTCGACCATTCTCTAACACCATTCACAAAGATAAACTCAAAGTGGATGAAAGACCTCAATGTGAGACAGGAATCCATCAAAATCCTAGAGGAGAACATAGGCAGTAACCTCTTTGACATCGGCCACAGCAACTTCTTTCAAGATACATCTCTAAAAGCTAGTGGAACAAAAGCAAAAATGAACTTTTGGGACTTCATCAAGATAAAAAGCTTCTGCACAGCAAAGGAAACAGTCAACAAAACAAAGAGGCAACCCACAGAATGGGAGAAGATATTTGCAAATGACACTACAGATAAAGGGCTGGTATCCAAAATCTATAAAGAACTTCTCAAACTCAACACCCAAAAAACAAATAATCAAGTCAAAAAGTGGGCAGAAGAGATGAACAGACACTTCTCTGAAGAAGACATACAAATGGCTAACAGACACATGAAAAAATGTTGATCATCATTAGCCATCAGGGAAATCCAAATCAAAACCACACTGAGATACCACCTTACACCAGTTAGAATGGCAAAAATGGACAAGGAAAGAAACAACAAATGTTGGAGAGGTTGTGGAGAAAGGGGAACCCTCGGTGGGAATGCAAGTTGGTACAGCCACTTTGGAAAACAGTGTGGAGGTTCCTCAAAAATTTAAAAATAGAGTTACCCTATGACCCAGCAATTGCACTCCTGGGTATTTACCCCAAAGACACAGATGTAGTGAAAAGAAGGGCCATATGCACCCCAATGTTCATAGCAGCAATGTCCGCAATAGCCAAACTGTGGAAAGAGCCGAGATGCCCTTCAACAGATGAATGGATAAAGAAGATGTGGTCCATATATACAATGGAATATTACTCAGCCATCAGAAAAGATGAATACCCAACTTTTACATCAACATGGATGGGACTGGAGGAGATTATGCTAAGTGAAATAAGTCAAGCAGAGAAAGTCAATTATCATATGGTTTCACTTATTTGTGGAACGTAAGGAATAACATGGAGGACATTAGGAGAAGGAAGGGAAAAATGGGCGGGGGGACTTGGAGGGAGAGATGAACCATGAGAGACTATGGACCTGAGAAACAAACAGGGTTTTAGAGGGGAGGGGGGAGGGGGGATTGGTTAGCCCGGTGATGGGTATTAAGGAGGGCACGTACTGCATGGAGCGCTGGGTGTTATACGAAAACAATGGATCGTGGATCACTACATCAAAAACTAATGATGTATTGTATGGTGACTAACATAACATAATAAAATTAAAAACTACAAAAAAAAAAAGTACTTCACAAGATGGTCTTGGATAATAGACTAAAGAGATCAAGAAAAGCAGGGATATTCAAAACAAATTAGGCTTCAAATCATACAATTTTATGTCATGGTTCAGTCTACAAAAAATTTTTATATTGCCTCCCCTCTCTGCGTGGGGTCATCATAATATCTCCTTGTCTTTTTAAAGTGAGGTTCTGTATGTCTGTCTTTAAGACCTGTGTCTTTGAGTCCTGATGCCTTATTTCCCCCTGACCCTCCTTGAAACCTCTCTTCCCAAGCTACACATCATTTTCTAGATCTTTTCATTTCTGTTGGTCCATAGCTGTCTCTCTCCATAAAGGTGCCCACCATCGTTCTCATCCCTCCACCATCCACTGACTCCTGGAAACAAACACACTTCTCACAGAACAATTTCAGTCTGAACTTAGGGAATCCACTTAGGTCCCCAAGCCTGTGGTGGATACTGATGCAGGTAGTTTGGGTTCTATACAACACAATCATAGTTCTTGTCAATTTAGTTCTCATGAGAAGATGGGCTTCTGCCCCTCCTCAACACCAGTTGCAATGAACAATAACAACAAACCCTCTACTGGAGTTCTTTTGGGAAAAAGCCACTTAATAAGAGAACACGCTAAGCAACATTTTAACCCTCAGAATTGAGGTACTTAACATCTAGAAGCACAGCCATTTCTTATGTTGCCAGGTTTTTGGGTTATTTCTGCAAGACCTCAATGCTTAGGTGGTTGTTACGAGTTGTTAGGGCAGTCCTTTGGACGCATGGCCAAAGAAGATTTTATACGACAGTCTGGGCAGGTCCTAGGCAAGAGGAGAAATCTGCTTTAACCAAAAGGAATAGATTTCTAAAGGCAGAAAGTTTAGGTGCCGTGCTAGCAGGGGGTGAAAGATTTTGTGCAGGAGGTTCCTGCCTCCCAAGGATTCCTGTTTTGTTCTTATGTGATACAGACCTCAGAATTTTCTAACCCTTCCATGTAGTTTGTGCCAAATACTATAAAGAGTACATGGAGGAGTGGAGATTTGACCCTGCATAGCTCCCAGAGCAAACGGTTGAGCAATTATCTTCAGCAGTGGTGACCGTTTCCTATAGGAAACATAGAAGGGGAGTGGGATCAACTGGGCAGCCTACAGACCCTTGAAAACAGGCTTGAGTGTTGGATTCATCAGGGAGCCCTCAGCACAGAGCCGGTGCACAGTGTGACATCTCTATGTGCTGACCTACTCACTGATGAGTTCACAATGGGAAAGAATCAAACCAAAGACCAAGGATTCTACCTCTCCAACAGGCAAAAATATGAACAGGGAGAATATTGTCAATAGAGTTTCCTCCCTAATATCACCAGTTTTTATAAGCATTTTCCCCAAGATCCCAGTGCCTTCTTGACTCCTCAAAGCTGTGGTGCCTTACAAAGCTTCTGTTTTCCAGGAAACAGATGGTATTCTCATTTCTCTATCCTTATTTATTCAATAAAGATTTGAGAGAGAAAGTAAAAGTAGGTAAAAGTTATGGGCTCTAACATCAAACACACCTGGTTCCCTTCCTGGCTTTGTCACTTACTAGTGAAAATCCTTTAATAATGCAGAGCCTGTTCTTTACCCATAAAGCAGTGATAGCACAGATTACCTCAAAAGATTGCTGTGCAGATACTGGGGACATGGGGGTCCTGTGCTCATCACAGTCACTCAGGGGCTCAGACTGACTAAGCAGCCACCACCTCGAATGCTGCCAGTTGGCTAGCCGAAAGGAAAAGAGAGCTCTGAGGGGTCTCTCATTAGCACTCTAAGTGGGTTAACAGGGCACTTACATCTGATTGGCTGGAACCAGTCACATGGTGCCACCCACCACAAAGGGCCTGGGAAGTGCAATTCCCATGAGTGCCAGGAAGGCAGAGAGCCGGAAATATTTGCAATTAGTGCAACGTGTAAGGTACCTAGCACTATGACCGGCATGTTCCAAATGCTCCATCCATGCTAGCTGTATGAGTTTGGATCTGTTACATATAAAATCTTGTTTATATATTACTTTAGTATATTCACAAGTGTTAATGGCTGATAATTAATAAATGCAGGATGTTCTTCCTTTCAGAAGTACTACAGTTTAATAGAAGACTCTTAGAGACATGATAGTGCAATTCAAGAAATGAATCTTGCCTGGAGCTCATGGTGGAAGGATTCAGGTTTCCTGGGAGAAGCTGGATCTGGACCGGAGCAAGAGGTCTGGGGACCATCGCAGTCACAAGCAGCTGGGATTGATTTTCATCGTGCGGCACAGGGCACCTGAGTTCTCTGCTTCAGGCCAGGGAATTATTTACTGTTTGCACATTTGTTCATTTATTCATTTACTTTCTCATCAAATGTTTACGGAATGCTTATATGTGCCTGGCACCCGGGATATGTCATCGAAGAAAGCATAGACGCTGCCTTCATGAACTTGCACTTGGTAGGAGACGCTGAAGGCCAACAGCCAAAATGAGCACATGTAGAGCAAGTAGACGGTGAGATCTCTTCTCTACGAATGAAGCCAAGTAAGGGGTGTCTCTCATGCCAGAGCTGCAGAGGGCAGAGCGTGTTGCCATTTTATTTAGGGTGGCGAGAAAAGGAATCGAGGGAGCAAGCTCCATGAAGATACAGGAGAAGAGCATTCCTGATAAGGATGCTGGGACCAGCAACCTCCGTGGCTCTGAGGGGAGAACCTTCTGGGCCTGAGGAGAGAGCTGAATGGTGCAACAAACAGGATGAGGGGACTGAGGCATCGGGGCTTTAGTCTTGCTGATTTGCAACGGTTCCAAGAGCGACCTGCTTGTGAGGATGGGCTGGGAGATAGAATGCCTTGGTTTGGTTCCCTGCTTTGCCCCTTACTAATGAGATGAGCTGGGCAAGTACCTTAACCTCCCTAAGCATCTGTTTCACCACCTGCCAATACGGGGGAAACCTCACACTTCATGCCCTTTCTGGGACAATGAAATGGATTAATTCACACGGAGTATTGAAATCAGGGCCTGATGTCACCCCTATGAGCCCTCTTTGATGGTAGCTGTTTCTACCAGAGCAAGTTGCTTCCCTTCCCTGGGGTTCAGTAGCATCATCTGGAGAGATGGTTTCTCAAAGATTCTTTGGAAATCTGATGCTAATTTACATGTTATTCTTTGGACTATTTGCATGTCATGTGTTCCATTCTCACAGATGGCTTTTTTTTTTTTTTTTTTTACAGTCTGCCCCCATCATTATCCTCTTATTGGACTTAGCTTCTTTCCAGTGATGTTGAGTATGGGGTCCTCCATTTGTCTTTGCTAGACTTCCCTTCTCTCTGCCTCACTGGTGGGCTGTATTCCTTCCGGGAACTTTACATACTTCAGTACACTTAGCTGATTAAAAACATTCTTTCCATAAACATCAATACACTGGCAAGGATTTTGGAGGAGAAATTTTAAAACATGAAATTTCAGACTGTTTTCTGTTTGGAGACTAAGCATCTGGGGAAGATGCCATTTGAGCTAAGGGTATATCAAGTCACAGACACACATGGATGGCCCGCTCTGCAGTGTCGTCCCAGATGCCAACAAAGCATTGGACAGCCAGCCTAACGACTTCCCTAGTCATAATGCCCGCCCAGCAGTGCGTTTGAAAACCTCTCCTCTCTCTCTAGAACTCATGGTGCACTCTGCTCTGCCAGTGCTGGTGAACAACTGGTGTTCATTTTAGAACAGTGGGTTTTAGGATGAAAACTGAAACCAGGAATCCAACATCTCTTTCTGTGAATACAGCATCCTGTGTGAGACCTCAACCCTTATTTGTAGCCTTCAAGGTCACAGAGTGAGTGAATGCACTAGGTACCAGTGATGCTGGACTTGCCTTCCCCAGAGGTGGTCAATCCCAAAAGCGCTCAGAGTGAATCATCCTGGTGAAAAGGGGAGAAATGTTTCTAGATTAGAAAGCCCAGACAGAGTGCCAGCACCACCATCTATGAACTGTGTGGCCTGGGTCTCCTATTTCTCATCTATAAAACGTGAGCACATACCTTTGGGGTTTTTTTTTGTTTGTTTGTTGTTTTTTAGAATTATTTATTTGAAAGAGAGAGAGAGAGCGTGCATGTGAGCAGCAGGAGGGGCAGAAGGAGAAAGAGGGAATCTCAAGCAGACTCCCTGCTGAGCATAGAGCCTGATGCGGGGCTGGATCCCATAACCCTCAGATAATGACCTGAGCTGAAGTCTGATGCTTAACCGACTGAGCCACCCAGGTGCCCCCATACCTTTGTTTTGATAAATAAATGACAATATGTGCTTTTATAAATTGGTGGCTTGTTACCTTGCATAAATAATGTGCATATTTTTCTTGTTAAATAAATGTATGGCTGCTATTCAGCTTAACAAGTTCATATCCTAATGAGTTTGTTGTACTCCTTGGTCAGAAAGGAAAGAGAGAGAACAATGGTGCCTAGTGGTGACTTCAAGTCAAGCTAAGACCCAGTAGAAGGTGGACACTGGGGGCGCCTGGGTGGCTCAGTCAGTTAAGTGTCTGCCTTCGGCTTGGGTCATGATCCCGGGGTCCTGGGATCGAGCCCCGCATCGGGCTCCCTGCGCGACGGGGAGTCTGCTTCTTCCTCTGCCCCTCACCCTGCTCGTGCTCTCTCTCTCTCACTCTCTCTGTCCCTCTCTGAAATAAATAAAATCTTAAAAAAAAAAAAAAAAAAAAGAAGGTGGACATTGTTCCGATGTCTCTCCCAATCCTCCCTCGCCCTTGGGGGTTACTCCTTTATCTCCAAATGAGTGCAGATTTATGCACCTATAAATAAATACATGTATTAGTGACACCATTGGTCTCTGTAATTGTCCCTTTCTCAGAGCATGTGGACCACAAAGCTTCTAGAGGGACAGCTGGACAGGGCCTGCAAACCCCACCTGCCTGGCCCCCTATGTCCTCATCCAGCTCCACTTTCTAGCACTACTCATTTACATGAGAGCCCCACTCACCCACCAGGGTCTTTCCTGCCTCTGCCTTTGCTCTGGCTGCCCCTCTGTCCTTCTAAACCTTCTTTATCAACAAGGTTCCCATTCAAGTCTGGGACTCTCTAGGATCACCAGGAACGCTTCACCGCCCCATCAGGCTGGTGAAGTCCTCTTCCCGTGTGCCTCTGTGTGTGCCTCCATCCCTACGCTTCCCTCCTCAACCTGTGACTTTCTGATGATATGTACCCCCCTTCTCTATCCTGCAGACAACGAATTTGTCAAGGACACGAGCTTTGTCTTTCTTATTCCCAAATCCTAAGCCCACATGGCACTCCTGAATCTTAAGTTGTGTTGGTTGAATGCATGGAAGGTCAAGAAAGGTGCAGGGGCAAAAGAATAAGTGGTTTCCTTCAAGCCCTCCCAGCAAAATAGCAGGGCAGCCAGAACTAGAAGCCAAAAATTCTGATTTCTCCTCTAGAGTTTTCTATTGAATCAGGCTGGCTGGAGCTTGGCTTTAATCTCAGGGTGGGGTAGCGATGTTTGCTGGGACAGCATAACATCCCCTCTAGGGATCACCTGCGGCCCGCAGAGGTGCTGTGTGTCCCCCAACTAGTATGCTCACAGCCCGCCTAATCTGGAGCCGCTCCCTTCTTGATGGTAAGGCAACAGCGCCACCTCCTGGCTTCAATGCCACTTGTCGTAACCTGACTTGGGAGGTCTTGGGCGCCCTCTTGTGGGATTTCAGAGGATGCAGCGCAAAAGCAACTTTGTTATCCTCAGGCCATAGCTAAAAATGATGCTCCTGGGGACATTACCACCACTGATGTTTGAGTCATTCTGTGAGCCTGTGCACTGCAACCAAGCCTAGAGAGCAAGGCTTTATAACAACTTAGGATGCAGATGATCAGAGGCCTATAAGATGCCACACGCAGGTGACATGGCACACTCACGAGTGGCATAATGTCCAGAGAGCTCCTCTAAGTGGCACTTAGAGCAGTAAAATGGTGGTAGGTGGCATGGAAAGAATTGTGGAAATGGTGGGAAGGAATGGGTAGT
This sequence comes from Halichoerus grypus, assembly GCF_964656455.1. NCBI lineage: Eukaryota > Metazoa > Chordata > Mammalia > Carnivora > Phocidae > Halichoerus > Halichoerus grypus. Next base: position 86,102,038 of record NC_135722.1, on the reverse strand, counting down.
GAGAAGAAGTGGAAGGAAAGGAAAGGAGATGTTACTCTGACCCGCACACCCTCCTCCAGGACTGAAGTCACTAACAAGGCCTTTTAAGAAAATCAACCTGCAGTAGAAAAAAGCCTTTCCCCAGAACAAGTTCCGTGGCATTTCCAGTTACCCCTGTTTGAACTGTCCAGGAACATACTCAGCCCCTGAGTCTCCTCTCTGCTCTGTCGTGTTATTGACAATCACTGACGGCCCTGGCTGGGGCTCAGCCTCGGCTCCTGTGTCAGCCATATAAGAATCTCAGTGTCTTGGGAACGTGAGTCCAACTTGAAATACACTTCCTTGAAAGGCTTATTTTGTTTTGGGACAAGTCTCATGCCAATCTGTCCTGCCAAGAAATCATTGCTGTTGAACTGTTGGTTTTCATTGCTGTCAAACATAATCTTACAAGAAGAGCAAGGGGGCAACCACCCTTGAGGGCCACCTGGGAGAGAAGACTTTGGGTGGGATTTTCTTAGAACCCTCTGGGGAATTAGGCAAAAAAAAAAAAAAAAAAAAAGGAAAACTGAGAATGGCCGTTGTCTGATGAATACTGAGGCCCACAGTCAGCTGAATCACTCATTAATGGTGCTGAATGGTTCCAGGTCATTTTCAATGACCTGCAGTCAGGATTACACAGGTGCCTACGGAGAAGGCCAGATGAAGACCTGGAGCCCCAGCTGCAGCTTAGCCATGAGCCTATGCCTAGATTTCCTCTTTATTCCAAAAGGAGATGGTCCTGCAGGGTCCTGCCTGACACACAAAGGTTGGGAAGAATAAAGAAACAATGCTTCAATATTTGTGCCAGTCTGGGCTACTGAAGGGACGCTGGACTAAATCGGTGTAGATGCTTCCTTTTCAGTAATGCCTCTGAAAACGCTTGGAAACATGAAGAGGTGAAATCTTATGCGACTGGCCTTGTTCTCTTGTCTGTTTTTGATTCTAATAAAAATTATTCAAATGCAAAACCAGTAGAAAATTGGTAACTTCGAATTTGTTCAGATGAATTGTCACATCAGGCCACGTCCTAGGAAGAGTTACTATTAGAAGTCAGAGATATTAACTCTTCAAAAGCTTATCCCATTCATTTTTCCCTCTCTGGGACTCAGTTTCCTACTCTGTACAGTTGAGAGTTGACCTCCTTTCAAGGACCTTTTATAGTTCTAATGCTCTTTGGTTTTTTGAAAGGAAGCCTGGTATTACCCCATGGCAGACCACATGTCACATCATTGCCCAGAAAGGTCCTTATTTAACAGAGAAATGTTGGTTTGCTCATTCATTTCCCCATCGATTTCGTTAACAAGTATTGAGAACCTACAACATTCCTGACACAGCTGGTAGGTACCAAGGACAAGCTGTGAAAAAGCCAGGTCTTGGCCTTCAAAGAACTTGCATTCTGATGGTGGTCCCACACAATCAAACATTAAAAAATACGTAGTGTGATGTAATATAGTGTAATATAATAACATAATGTCACTCAGTAATAAGAAGAGGAAGAGGAAGGGAAGAGGAAGAGGAAGGGAAGAGGAAGAGGAGAAGGAGGAGAAGGAGAAGGAGGAGGAGGAGAAGGAGAAGGAGAAGGAGACGGAGGCGGAGACGAAGAAAGAAGAAAGGAGAAGAAAGAAAGAAGAAGTAGTAAAGCCGGATAGGGCTTATGGGACGAGGAATGCTGTTCTTCCGAAAGGTGGTCAGGAGAGTCCTCTCTGAGAAGGTGGCCTTTGGGCAGAGACAACGGAGGGAGGGAGGTGGCCAGGTGGGGGTCCGGGAAAAGCCACACCAGGCAGGGGGAAGGGCAAGTGCAAAGGCAGGAGGAAGCATGCCTGGTGTGTGGGAGGAAGGTGAAGAAACTGGAGAGTTAGGAAATGAGGCTGTATCCCTGGCTTCTAGCTTAGGTGTTGGTGCGAAGTGTGGCGGGAAGGCACCGGGGAGCGAGGGCATGCGGAGGCAGCGCTGAGCGCACGCCGCTGGGCACCGGGAGCTGCGGAGGATAGAAGGCAGCGTCTGCGCCGAAGGACCCCCCCGCCCCCCCACACACCAGCGCGCTCTACCCCGCGTGTGCGCTGCGAAGGAGCGGGAAGCAGGTGTGTGCCACGGGTCACATGAAAGGAGCAGACACTGATTCTGAAGGAGCCCCAGGGCCTGGAGGCCCAGCGCTCAGACGCCTGGCTCGGCAGGAGGAACGAATCAAGTGTGGGCCCGGAAGAAAGGGCAGACTAAGGACGGGAAGGCTCTTCAGTCCCAGAAGGACTGAGCGCTGGGAGGAGCCAGGAGCCGGCAGGGCCTGTTTGGGAAACAGCTTGGTTGTAACAGAAGTGTCTCAGAGCAGAGCCATAGGAAATAAGTGGGTGAACAGGCTACCAAGGAGGAGAGGACCCCCCTCTGTAAGGCTGGGTAGGAAGGTGCTTCTCTTCAACCCAAAGATAGTTCATGATCAAAGTGGTTAGGACTCTGATGGCCTCTATCACACTAGGACGGAGCTGATGGATTCCCCTGGGGGCCTCATCCTCTCCAAGTGCTGAAAGGGCTGGTTACCTCATAGGCCACCGGGCCCCACCTGCCCTGTGGTAAGCAATCCTGCCCTCAGGGGCCCAGGGAAGGAAGGATGGCAGCCTCGCCCTGCCTCGAGCACCCTGTCCTTCACGTGGATGGCCGCTCTGTGTTCTGACCAGGCCCTCCAGGTGCACACGGGAACACCCTCCTGCAAACCAACATGACCCGTTACAAAGACAAGTCTGTCTGTATCTCAGCTTCTGTTTCCCTGCGTCTACTCCTGGGTAGGAAGCTTTGCGGGACCCCAATTTACTAGGGCACAGACTGGCATCTGGGGCCTCAGACCGTCTGTCCAACGGCGGCCGCGGGAGACAAGTACTCGCGGGGCCAGATGCCGACTGCGGCCGCCAGCAGCACCCTGGTGCTTGCCTACTGCCACCGCTTATGAGATAATGTCTCTCCATTTTGGGATTGTGACATAGCTACCTCAGACCTCCACGGCCAGTGCTCACATTCCAGGTCTGAGACCAGTGTGACAGCAGAGAAACCTGAGCCTTGAGGGGACATTCTCAGGCTCAAAAATCACGAACCCGACAGGGAAAGGCATTTGATCAGAAAACGACACCATTCAGGTTATTTTAATGCCCTGGATTTGTGCTGCCCTTTAAGTGGAGCCCCTTCTGTCACAGGACTTTGGTGCCAAGTGACCCTGGCAGATGACTTTTCACTTGTTTTTAACTGTAGAGCAAGGTCACGTCTGGTCCGGGTATGCTACGAGGGGTAGGGATTGTGGACGGGAGGGCAGGTCTGGTTCAGGTCTGAGTCTTCCATGCACACGCTGTGCACTCAGACAGTGGCACGGTTCTGAGGCTTTGTGGCAGCCAGGCCAGGTGAGAGCAGGGGGACCTCTCTCCCCTCCCCAGCCCCTGCTCTTCCCCCCACAGACAACTCCTGAAACTTCTACCTTGCTCAGTCACTGTGGTGTTAAATGCTATCTAGGCAAGTTCTTTGATCATCCTGAACTTGCAACTAAGAGGTAAGGACAATTGTCAACCCCTGGGAGAGTGCACTATCGGCTCATCAAGCAATTAATCAACTCATGAATCAAGGACTATTTATATACCTGCTATTGACTGAGCATTTCACCATGTGCAGTGGAGAATACACACCTACACACAACATAGTCAGTACTCTCAAGGAGTACATAATGAAAGTGCAAAAAAAACCAAACAAAACAAGACTTGTACTCAGAGAGCCATAAACGGTCAAATATTGAATCGTCTGGCACTAAAGATACTTGCAGTTGGAAGGAAAAGAACAGAGGCTATCCCTGTGGACAGACAGCATTAAGAAAAGGCCTGGAGGTGGCGGTAAGCATGCACCCATTGCAATGAGCCATCTGAAAACCTTTGCTCTCTTAAGACTGAAGGTAGAAGATCATTTCCCCAGAAGAGTGGGAGAGTCTACCTTCAGGCTGTCAGTAGTATTTCATGAGAATGCTTGGTTTATAAACTTTTAAACACTTAAGAGCAGTGGAGGACAGCTTGGTTTAATGGTGGAAGGACTAAATGGAGTCCAGAAGATGTAAGTTCTAGACTTCTCTGTTCAAGAAAGGCTTTGGATGAGCTTTGTGCTTAAACGTTGTAGGCTGTAGGTTCTCATCTGTATGGTAAGGATAATATTGGTGTAAGGCAGCAGAAGCATCATGGAGCTAGAAGTTGGAGGATCCAGGTTCTAGTCTAGGCTTTGCCAATGATAATGACAATTATGTGATGTGTGCTAGACGTTTTTCTAAGGATCCTAAACATATTAACTCATTTAGCCCCTTCCCCTACCTAGTCTCTGTGAGGAAAGTGCCATTATTGTTCCAGTTTAATGGATGAGGAAACTAAGGCACAGAGATTTTAAATAATTTACCCAAGGACACAGAACTAATCAGTGGGAGAGCTAGGAGGCTATTAGCAGAGCCAATTTCTTAATCCTGGTTCTTTTGCCTCTTGAGAAAATGGGCAAGTGATCTTGGGAAGAGAAAAACTCTCTGTATTTCAGTTTCCTCTTCAGTAAAATGAGGACGAGAATAACTTCCCAAATTAACTTAAAAAGTGTCAAAATCTAAATAGGATATTGCATATGATATACTTTGTAATTTAGAAAGTCCTATATATGTGTAAGGTATTACATTCCTTAGAGAAATAATAGATAAAATGAGATGGTTCATGGAAAATAATTTGGAAAATGAAAAATAAAAGTGTGTACTTTGATTATCAATACCACCATCGTCCTAAGAAAGGCTGTTTGGAGATGAATAGGTCTTTGGACTCCATGAAAATTTGGGGATGTAGTTTATTCCTTAAATCTGGATGGTATGCTTAATCAATTTGAGTTTGGCAGGCTTAAAGAGGAAAAATGTAGGATAGGAACTTCATATACTAGGAGCCCAGAGAGAGACAAGACATTCCTCTCAGAAAGAATATCTCAAAGCTTCTTTCCTTCCTTCCTTCATTATGCTTCCCTTTTCCTTCCTGAAATTGAGACCCAAATGAGGCGGAAGAAAATCTCTATTGAGATAAAAGTCAAGATGAAATATAATAATACATTCATTTCCATGACACACATTTAGAGAGCATTATCACTGTTCCAGAAACTGGCCGAGAATTGGAAGACGCAGCTCTGATGTTGCAGAGCTGGACAGGGTCTTACCTATTATTCAGGCCAACCTCTCTGTATGGCGGAAAGAAGCCTCAGTCCAGGCAAGCAGAGATTTGCCCAGGATCACTATGACCCATGACTAGAAGCCAGTTCTTCCAACGCCCAGGCAGATATGTTCCTCCTGCTTGTTGCTTCCCTTCTGCCTGGGTTTGGAGTGAATGGGAATTTGTTCAAGATCTGTATCATGTGACAATTCCAAAGAATGAAGTGGTCATCTTTTCAAGCTCATATTTGAAATGTTTCCTTCTCTGCCTTTACATGCCTAAAGAGTTAAGTAGGCACCATCCATATGGGTCTCATGGATACTATTAATCACCTGTGTTCCTGTGGGAAGGAATGCTGCCCTTTAAAGATTGAAATCTGCTCCCATTTACGGTGCTGTGTGTTCCTATGAGTGGAAACAATCAATTACAACAACACATCCCAGGAGACTGACTTTCTGCTCCCCCCACCGTCTTCTTGTTTCCCACACTGGGGGCAGAGACTTCCCCTCCTGACAGGAAGGTAACTCAAATCCTTTTGTGCTATTGCTCCCTCCCACTTTAGCTCAGCATTTTGAACACAGAATGTAATAAGAAAGGGAGAAAACCGTGTCACAGAAGCTAGGTTGGGGATTGGAGAATATGTCTCTTAGGGTAAAAAAAAAAAGCAACACCGTTTTTTGAGCCCAGAATTCATCTGATTCTTCCGGTGGTAATAAAGAGGCCCCTTCACCCCAGCAAATGAGAAGTTCCAGCTGGCTATGTGCTTATGAGAGGGGTCAGAGTTAAGAGCTGCCAGGCCGGGGTCTGCTTTTGGGGACATTACCACCTCAGATCAGACAGTCTCAAAGGGCATTAGAGTTAGGTGGTGGCTGGTTACCATGGCAACAGGACCATAGGAGCACCCCAAGGTTCAGATGAAGCCTGCTGCTGCTATGAAATTCTCACCAGATACCCTCCTCCGGTATCAAACTGAGAAGTCGGTATACTCACAGCAGAGGGGAGGGTGGGGCAGACACAAGGCCAGGGCTCCACCTTTGCTTCCGTGGAACTTGGTGTTCTCGTCATCTGGTTAGTCAAGGGGGTTTTGAGGGGTGTGGGCTCTATTGTGTGTGTAGGAAGATGGAAAGAAAATTGCCAGATGTCGATGAGGATTCCAAGACTACCAGAAGGAAAGAAAAATGTTACTCATTGACACAAGAAGGCTGGAAGTTCATTTATGGATCAAGCAACTGTGTCCAGGCAAAGTCTGTCACAGGCCTATGTGGAGAGGAGAGAGGGACTAGACAAGCTTTCTGAGAATTTGCGAGATGACAGCATAAGGAGAAAATAGTGAGGTGCCATGGTGTAATGCTTAATGCTGGAGAGACTGCAGTAAACAAGACAATCTGGCTTCCAGGGATTTACAGCCCAGTAAGGAAGACAGGCAGACATCATGGAAGGCCAGGTTAGGATGGACACTTGACCACCCTAGGTGCTTCTCAATGAAGACAGCTGGTATGTTTCAAGCAAGCTGTGTTAAGTCCAGCCAATTTAAGATAAACTTTTAATTACATTTTATTTTTTAAAAAGGAACTTCTTTATTATATATTGTTTATCAGTGTGGGTAGGTAAAAGGCATATAGAACTACAAACATGCAATTAGCAACCATTTTTTGCTTTTACCCATCATCCTTCCCGTTTGAGCATTAATTATTCAGTATTTTGTCACCAGTTTTCAGAAAGTTTCTCTAGGAGGGTAAACTCAGAGAGGTAATTTGAGGGAGAGGAAAGCTTTAGCAGTATCTCTAGGGGCAGTTTTATATTTTTTAGTGCTTGAACTGTTTTTGCAACAGGTTTGCCATGGAAGGCTCAGAAAGTCACTAAATTCTCTGAATCTCAGAATCTGGACTTAAAATCAGGGCAAGAGATTTACGTGGCTAAACTTTCTAGTCGTGTGTCTTAGTTCCGGCTGCTGTAACAAAATACCACAGACTGGTGTTTTAAACAGCAACTCTTATTCACAGTTCTGGAGGTTGGATGTCCAAGATAAAGGTGCCGGCAGGTGGGTTTCCTTCTACGGCCTCTGCTGTTGGCTTGCAGGTGGTCATCTTCTCACTATGTGCTCACGTGACCTGTTCTTTACATGCATGAGGAAAGAGGAAGTGCTGTTGTCTTTTCTTCTTCATATAAGGGCACTAATCCCATCATGGGAGCACTGCCCTCATGACCTCACCTAAATCTCAGTAGCTCCCAAAGGCCCCACCTCCTACATACCATCACACGGGGGGCTAGGGCTTCAACATACGAATTTTAGACAGACGCAACATTTAGTCTATAACATTGTGTGAATAGCTTGGGACATGGAAAGAATTTATCAAAATGTTTAATCTTAGGATTGGTGATTATTCCGATCTCACAGGAGGGGACAGTAAGGGCAGTCTTCCTCATAGAATATCAAATGTGAGTCAAGTACAAGAAATATCATGTTTAAGATTTACATGTAACCTTAAGTTACTGTCCATATTAATTTATCAAAAAGACAATTAGACTAGTGGGGAAGCCAAGCCAACCCATGAACATTCGTAAACTGATACAGGAGAAAAATTTAAGGATGAAGAAAAGCAGTATTGGTGCTGCACACACAAAAAAGAGAACAACCCAGAAATATGCAGTTTTTTGAAAAGTTTTTTTTTTTCTTATTTACTTAGTGTTTAAGGAAAGGGTTTCAGAGGGGCACCTGGGTGGCTCAGTCGGTTAACCGTCTGCCTTCGGCTCAGGTCATCAATCCAGGGTCCGGGGATCAAGCCCCTGCTCAGTGGGGAGTCTGCTTCTCCCTTTCCCTCTGCCCCTCCCCTCCACTCATGCTCTCTTTCTCTTAAATAAATTTTTTAAAAAGGTGGGGTTTCAGAAATAATAGAGAAGGAATTGAGGAATTGGGAAAAAAAAAGAAAAAGAAGGAACTGGTTTAGGCAAACTATTGGTCCAACACTGCCTGCTATCAGCGAGACTAGAAGAGAAAAATTTCTATCACTTGGGAAAAATCCACAGAAACCCTAATCTTGTAAAGAATTCAGGTCATTCCACCCCAACAGTGGGCATTCTTCCACATCCAAAACCTCGCTGAAACACAAGCTCTTGCCTCAATCCTCTTCAGACTGCTAAAAGTTGCATTGCCCTGCTCTTCAAGCCTTAAGGCCACAGATGTTACTTCTGCATCCACACATGCACCCTCTTCTCCCCTCTTACCTGTCCAGGCAAGCTTCTGCCTGGTAAATGTCATTTGCCCCCCACAAGCCCCCATCTGCAAGGTAACCCACCTGTACACGGGGATGACTTCTGCTTCAGCTTTCTCTATCCCATCCAAACAGATCACCAAAAAAACTTTTTGGATCTTCATCCATATGCAGGATGTACAAAGCTTTCTGGAACAGGTCTGGTATTAATTAGCCAGTGCACAACACTGGAATAAGTGGTTAATCCCAAGGAGGTTTACACTGGAGACTGACCAACCTGCCCTGGGGTGGATACAGAACCAATCTTGGCTCCAGAGACTATTCCACATCATGTGTTGTGCAAATGTTCACTGGCACCAGAATGGACTTCATTCCACAGCAGATGGGATCCTTCACAGCAGACCTACTCTAAGATAATATATGACCCAAGCACTATATTGTCTAGAGTTTCCTTCTTTTCATGAAATGCATCATTGGTTTAATTCTCAGACTGAACTTCCGCCTGTGCTCCTTTACCTGCTGTTGCCCTCTTTCAAATCATGGCCCGGGGGCTCGTTCTGGGGCTCCAAAATAGGTGATTTTATCCCCCCGGGGCCAACACGTTGACCTGTAGCGAATCCAGATGTGTTCATTAGTTTTCATTCTTATGGCAGCTGCCTAGTTTTGATCTGTTGTGTTTGGGCAAAGAGTTGTAGGAAATGTAGGGAAGACAGCAAACACCTTTAAGAGCGAGGGGGAATTTCTGCTATCCTTTCTTTTCTTCAAGGTTATTCCTTTGTGTTTGAAGAGTTTTGCTTGTGGGATCTTGGACATGGCTTAGATAAGCTATTAGAGAAGGTCTGAAATAAAGAATCTTAAATCTGGGACCAAAGGATTTCCAAGATAATTTTAAAGAATTTGGATAGCAAGCAAGCCTTTCTCTTCACGGTAAGTGCTTTCTTACATTTGTGTCTGGGGCAGGAAAGAGTTGATAAAATTTCCCAAAGATTTTTGTTTTGTTTTCTGATCCAGTAGGTAAAGGTGAGGACTAGAAAGTAGACAGGGTATGTTGTGTATTTTTGTGACTGGAGGATTAAAAAAAAAAAAAAATCTTCAAAGCGGGACTAATTTTCTTTAAAAAGCTTAGTTTTAGCACCTCACGGCCCACATACTTAGACTGCAAACAGTACTGTTATAAAATGGTGTGGATTTTGGCACAGGAAATATAAAAACCAACTTCTTTCATTTGATATTTGCTGCTGAACAGATATAAGGTCAGAAAAGCGAAAATGTGCTTTCCCCTTGTCCCTCTCACACATCTTCTGCCCCCAGTAAATTCATTGAATTTATTAACATATTTTACCTTCTAAAAGTTAATAAGCATAATCTCCTTTAACTAAATGAACTTTAGCATTTATTTGTACCTACTATGCATTATGCATTAGGTGTGTCTATGGGAAGGTTGAGGAATAGGGTTATAATGGGAATAAAACAGATTGTATGTTCCTTGCCCTTGAAGAATTGGAATCTCTTACTGAGGACCCCATAAAATGCACATGGATTTTGATCACATTGACAGGCAGTGTAAACTCACACAGAGGAAGGAGAGAGAATTTTGGCTGGCACGGTCAGATAAAGCTCCATGGAGATGGTGAAACTTGAACTGGCCCTGACAGAGGGTGCCCACGTGTGCACAGCTGGAAGAACATGGGTCAAAGGAAAGAAGTAGGAAAGAGCAGGACGCAGGCCCCTAGATTTCAGGGAAACCATCTCATCCAACCTCCTGTAAAACCATCTCCATAACACATTCTGTCTCCCAGCAAAAGTCCTACTGCCCACCAAGCCTACGTGACTCTCCCCGAGACACATGAAGGCTTAGTGAAAGGTGCCCTCAGCATTCTTGAATTATTTGCATTTACAGGCAAACTTTTGACACAAGGACACAAAACTGGAAAGGAACTGGCTTGCCATTCTTTGAATTTGGATTCCATGTTAGTACAGGTAAAGAATGTAAACTCCAAAAGAGCTTTTTTTTTTTCTTAGTAAGGTCAATCCTCCCTAAAGGCAAGATACGAAATGCAGATATTTTGCTAAATCTTTGTTAATCTTTCCATTGCTACTGGGGCAGGATGATTCTCTAAGGAGCACAGGCGAAGGGCCGATGACCTGAGCTTGAAGGTCACTAAATCCAGTTCAACCCAGAACAGCGAAGTCTCGGCTTCTGCAGACATACTAGAGCCTTTCTCTGCAATCACAGACTTTCGGTTTATCTAACTTGGCCTTTTCCCTCATTGATTAATGCCAAGTGTCTGAAAGTAATTATAGCCAGCTCTCCACTGCTTGTAACAGGCTGCAACAGTGACCGGCGCGGGGGGGGGGGGGGGGGGGGGGGAGGAGCCAAAGTATGGATTTAGATATAGGATACAGACTTAACTTCTTAATCATTACAACACCCTAATATTAAAATTAGCTTGCATTTCCTAAACAAAACTCTGGGGACAAAGTGGCCTATTTTGAGTTGAAAGGAGTAGATAATTCACTTCAAGAAATGTTTTCTAAGTTTGGATTTTGATACTATTATTTTTTCCCCTTTCATTTTTTTTTTTTCCCTCCCAAACTTCCACATCTCAGCAACAGGGTGGTAGTGACTTCTACTGAAGCACTTGTAGGTGAGGTTTGAAGAGTCAAGATGTGGAGAGAAACCAGCTTTTGTCATGTGGAAGAGACATCAGAGACAGGAGTTCTTGGGATTCTGTCACATGCTTGTTTGCACTTCCAGGAAAGCAGAGTTCAAATGTACTTTCAGACCAGAGACAGGTGAGAGGTGTAGGGAGGCGGCAAGAAGGCTCAGCAAGTCTGAGAATAGCAGAGCGTATCTGCCCAGGAGGCTGTGGTGCCCACATTTCCTCCACCACTTCAGTGCTGCCTTGGCTTCAAACCCTGTTGCTGTTGGGTCACAGCAGGCAACGGGCTCTGATGATTTTCATTTGCTTGACACATTCTTCTGGGGTTTTGTCTTTCTTTTTAAAAGGAGCCAGGGACGTCCTTGTGTAAGAAATACCGGGCGAGTCAGGACACGGAAGTAAGATTCGGTAGTCTCCCCTCACTGGCTCTTTTCTGAGAAATGGTTCTGTGCGAAGCAGCCGCTCTCGCGCCTTACGCCACAGAGGGGTGATGGAGGCTTGTGAGCGGAAGTGCACCCTGCAGCGGTTTCACTCTCCTGCCCACAGAACCAGTGCAGGCAGCTACTGCCCAGTGAGTTCTGGCACGCTCGGTGGAAAGGAAACGGAGATGCCAAGTTAGGGAAGAGCTCGCCCAGTCGGGCCTTGGGCTACAAAAGCATCATGGTTTCCTTTCCTCCCCTGGTTGGTTCGCATTCCCATCTGTATCCAGCAGGGTTGGCAACCTTCCTTTCCTCCTCCTGGGAGAACACGTATTGCTCCAGTGCAAAGGAAGACCAAGACAAACAGCAGGTTCTGAGAGGGCCGGGCAACCGGGGCTCGCCAGAGGACAGCTCAGCTGCATGGTTCCTGAAGCAAGGCATCTCCAGAACAGCAGGACAATGCTGCCATGGACATTTTTATAGCATGGCACTTGCTATTTTATAAAGCTTGCTCTTACAATTCACTTCTCAAAATGGTCGTAATATATTTGTCCCTTTTTCTAAGAGAGAAATGTTAAGTCCCAATGAAGCTAAGTTACCTGACCACTTCCTCACAGATGATTAAGTGGCAGAGCTAGGGTTTCAATCAGGCTGTTACTGCTTCCAGCTCATTATACTCTATAGACGCTGAAGCCATCTCATATTTAAGAAATAATGGGAACAGACTTGAAGAAATTAAGGTGGGGGGGATCAGAAAGTGACTGAGACAGGCGTCAAATCCAAGGGCTGTTTACATGTGCAATCGAACTCCCATGTTTCCCATAAGCAGGCACTGTTAACTTTAATGAAAAATACTCTTCAGGAAGGTTCCTCAACAATTCCCCACTGCGGAGAGGAGGAACAGTGCCAGCTTCCTGAGCACACCGCCCCAGGCAGGCCCCTCTCCCGGCCCTTGCCTCTCCTTCCCTGCAGCCTGTGCCTTGCAGCTCTCCACAGCTTTTATTCATTTTCCATGTCTTGATTGTAGTACAATAAACAGAATCTACAATTCGCCATCTTAACTATTTTCAGTGTACAGCTCTGGAGTGTCATGTCTACTTACACGGTTGATAAAACAGGAATCTGTTTTCATTTGGCAAAATTGAAACTCGGTACCCATTACATGCTCCCCATTCCCCTAATTCCCAACAACCGCATTTCTACTGTTTCTGTGAGGTTGACCATGCTAGGTACTTCAGATATGTGGAATCATACAGTATTTGTCTTTCTGTGGCGACTCTGTCTTTGCACACATTGTTCATTGTTTCTCTGGACACCCTCCCCATGTTTTTACTGGTTAATTCTCATGAATCTTCCAGGAGTCAATTCACATATTATCACCTCAGGCTTTCCATGGCCCTCTACTCTCAATGAAGTGCCCTTCCTATATATTTAATAGTGTATTAATCACACTTGAGAGTTGTCTATGTTTTAACCCCTTGATACTCAAGGTGTGGTTGAAGATCTGTATTCTCATTGGCATACATCTGGGAGCTTGTTAGAAATGCAGCATACGCTTTACCACGGTCCCAGGTAAATCACATGTACACTGAAGTTTGAGAAGCACTGTTCTAACTCCTTAGAAAGAGGCCTGCAAACAACTCATGGGCTAAATCTGGTCAGCTGCCTGTTTCTGCAAACACAGTTTTGTTGGAACACAGCCACAGTCATTGCTCTATGTATTGTCTATGACTGCTTTCATGCTACAATGGAAGAGCTGAGTTGCAAAAGAGACCACCATATGGCCAAGCCTGGGATATTTATTCTCTGCCCCTTTACCAAAAAAGTCTGCGAACTTCTGCACTAGATCGTGAGCTCCTTAAAAATGAGAACCTGATCTTATTCTAAGAAGAAACACAGACTAGTATAATGGTTATTATGCATGTAGGCTTGAGGGTAGACTGGCAAGATTTGTATCCAGGCTCTGCCATTTCTTTGCAAGTGACTGTGGGCAACTCACAATCTCTCTGTGCCTTGTGTTCCTCATCTATGAAATGGGGATAGATAATAGAACCTACCTTACAGGGCTGTGTATGGGTTAAATGAGTTACTCCAGGTGAAGCGCTTCATGTGGTGCCTTCAGCAAATGTTCTTAGCCGATTCCAGGTATTTTTAGAGTACCATGGGGGATCTGCTGATGCTGTACAGATGATATAACAGACATTGTCTACTAACACCCATCCTCTGCTTCTTCCTTGCTAACATCTAATGATTTTTTTAGGTATCTAACTTTCCTGGAGCGTGACCTCCTCTCTGTGGGGGAAGGGGGTAAATACCAGTGCAAGCCAACCAGGTAATGCCATTTTCAATAGACTGGCTTAGGGATGCACAGTTCTGGCCAATGAGTCATGAGAAGAGCATTCTTGAAGGGTTTCTGGAAAAAGGTTTCCCCATTCTTTAGAAGAAAACATGAAGAGATGACTCTGTTCTTTCATATTGTGACATATGAATGTGATGCTCCGAACTGCAGCAACCAGGTAGGCAGTCTGAGAACCGGACAAGCATGTTTACACAAGCACGTTTACAACAGCAGAGGGGAAAGATGGGAAGAATCTGGGCCCTTTATGAGGTCAGAGTTGCTGAATCCATCCGCCCCTGGGGCTTACCTACTCAGGTACTCATTTTTGGAAGAAAACAAAATTCCCTTCGAGTTTTCCTTCAGTCCAAAGCATCCTGACTCATAAAACCATATACACATATTTTTACTCCACCTAGGACCTAACAACTGTTGTTGGGCGCTATAAACAAAGAAAAGAGTAGCAACTGGAAATGAATGTGCTGGGTAGGGCCAAAGAAAAATCACGAACGTTCTGGGTTAGTGCAGGCCCGATTCTTCATTGCCTTTTATCACTTCTCAGCTGGGAGCATCTTTTCTTAATACCTGTGGCTCTCTCCCAAGTGCTGATCTCCCTTGTTGTCTGTGCCTGCTACCCAAACTTGACTATTTCCTTGGCGATATCCATGATTTCCCTTCTAGACAGAAGGAGGGCCCGAGGACAGCTTATGTTTTGGGGCACAGACCACAGAGGTGACATCTCTTACGCAACATGAAATATAAGGAAGTTTTCTTTGGGTTGGAAGTGTCAAAAAATTGCTCAGAATTTATAGCCACAGGGATTTTATGGTGCGTCAGTTTACGTACTGGCTCTGTGTGATATCTGAGCCCTAACAGCAGAGATTCAAAGCAATGTAGGTGGCTAAGTACATATGAGGGTAAAGTATCAGGAGAGAAGGGTAGTGGAAATGAGCTGGCTACTGCATCTATCCTGAAGAGCATCCTGGCCCGAGCTGAAAAAGGTGAAGGATCGGCTTCAGTAAGTGAGGCTGGACTCCCTGCAGTCCCACACTCCTGCAAATACTTACTAAAGCTAGAAATGCTGCGCTCCTTCTGCCTGTGAATGTCCGGGGTGGGAGAAGCTCTGAAGCCATAAAGTTGCTGTAAAAATCATATTTTAAGGCTAGAAGGTACCATGAGACATGATCTCATTCATCTTGTCCTTAGGCAGTAATAGCCTACCTAAAGCCTTCCAATCATAGCATAACACATTTTATGGGTAAAAGCCTCCAGAGGAGTAAAAAAAGTGTAAGACTGCACAACTTTCTCCCATAAACCACTTTGTATGCACATCATCTACTTCAGAGTCTGAGAACCTGATGCCCATTCTAGACCCATCCCATTCAGTCTAAGTCCAGTCTAAGTCCAAGATCCCCCTCCAAATGGGAGGATCCATAATTCAGTGACAGAAGGGCACTAATAGGCAGGTGCAAAGCTAACGGGATGAGGGGCACAAGGCAAGGGTCTCCCATGACCTCCTTAAACCTTTTCTGTCAGCTACTCACATGCATTTAATGTATAGCACTTCCCTTGTCAACACTGTCTGCCTCCTTTCCTACTAACAAGTTCTCCTAATTGTTCTATTCTTCTAAGACACTACAGCCTGATATAGCACCTTCGCCTTCATCTTCAGGTGTTCTTAAAGACTAATTAGATCCTTAAAGAACAGGAAGTAAAAAGCTTTTTGTGGGTCATCAATTCCCTGCAGGTTTGCTAATATTATCGGTTCAGTTTAAAAGTCCCCTGCTGGAGACTTGTGAAGAGAGAAGCCCCACAGCCCCCTGGGTTTCCTACTCTTTGGGCATTTCCAGCCACGGAGCAAGCGTCTCCATTCCCTTTGGAAGCACTGGGCTGAATAAGCAATCTGCCATGTGATTCTGCTGAAGGGAGACAGAGGGAAGGTCATAAAGACCAAAACTCAACTGCTCTTGGAGAGGGGTTAGGAGGAAAGCAAATAAATAAAATCTGTGATGCAACTCTCTTTCAGGAAAGGGTGTGGAGAGTGGGGGTGGATCTACCAAGAAGCTTTGGCAATCTGCTTTGAAGTCTTCTGCACAGAAAAAGTGTAGCCACCCAGGGAAGCAGGCTTCAGTGACATCCTCCATAGGGCTGGTGTGTTGGAAAATAGTCAATCAGCAAAAAGTCCCTTGAGAAATGTTTTCCTTCCTTCTTCTGGAATTGTTGGGAAACTAGACAGAACATGGGGGGTCTGGCTTTCAAGAGTGGTCCTGAATGAATCTGCAGTTTCCTGGTGGGAACAGAGAGCTCTAGAAAATTGTCTGCTCCTCCAAGAAATCTGGCTATCAGTTTTCACTTGGTCTATCTACAGCTTGTGTGTTGGTGGATTAGGAACATGTATGCACAGGACCAGGCTCCTGGCAAACAATCTTAGGGAGGAGGGCAAAGGAGAGGCAAAAGGGGCTCATTCTTCTACCTTACAGATTCCTTTTCCAGGATCTACCCACCAGCAACAATCCAAACACCACAGAAAAAGTATGGAAATGGATATGCATATGATTGGTACATATTTCCCCCATCATCTGCTAGGTCGCCTGCTCTGTGGAGTAGAGCTGGGGGAGAACTGTGCCCCTGGGACCCGAGGTCTTCTGAGCTACAGTTCAGCTGCAGAGGGCACAGGTTCCTGACTGGTCACGGGGTGGCAGAGCAACTCTCCTTTCCCAGCCTTCAAAGAATGGGTGAATAACCTATGGCTAAGGGGAGACACCCATTCTCTTGGGGTTGCCTGGGGTATCTGAGGCAGAGGTGGTTACGGTAGACTCCTCAACGGAGGCACTGAGATCCAAGAACTCCAGGATGATGTCCCAAAGGCAGTAAATCAAGTGCCTGAAACAAATGGACAAAACAACTTAGAGGAGGGTCTGGCTTAGTCAACAGACACCAGATCCTGTTTATGACATTTATTTTCCCTTCCCCTCCTTGCCCATTACTGATATCCTTAGTGAACTCTAAATTTCAGTAGCCAGAAGAAGGCTCTGCCATGAAATAAAAGTTTGGTGACTAAAGGTTATGACCCCAATAAAGGTGGAAATAGAACTTGAGACTAGATTTTAGGAAATTCTACATTTATTTATATAGCTACCTTAGCACATCAGCACTGCCCTGAAGAACTGTGAGGGAGGGAAAAAATCCCTGTGATATCAACTTACTAAGAATTTTCAGAGCTTCTGACTATGGCTGTTTCTCGTAATTAATCGTCACAGATCCACAGGTGACAGGCAGTGAAGCAAAAGCCAGCACCCTTGGGTAGTGACGGTGAATAGATACAGTCTGCTTCGGGACAGGGTTTGAGAAAGGACTGCAAGTCCTGAATACTTTTCAGAAGCACTGTATCCCAAGGTACCAGCCAGGGAAATACCTACCTCTTCTGGATTATTCTAGCGGTGTTCACTCAGTTATTTCCAGTCCTTTTATCAGAGCTCAACCTCATTATCTTGTCTCCTTCCTATTAAGCAAAGACAATTCCTGATTCTAACGCTAAATCAGCTTTGCTGTGAGGCCTTGAATGTTGAGCTGAAAATCATGATCCAGACTGTGGTATACAGGCCAGGTATACACAGTGGTATACAGTGTTCACAGGGGCTAGCACATGTTGAAAGAAGTGTTAAGCGCACTGAATAAGCCTGGAGGGTGACAGGACGTTTTCAGTAGCTCACATGGGGGCCTGCATCGAGTTCTTCCACATGCCAACAGTGGCGGGCCCAACACCGGCTCACTGCTGCATGAGAACCTGCTCAGAAGCAGGCAGTGTGGGTTTTCCTTAGTGTGTGCGGACCCGGACATCACACTCTGCAGTCAGGGCCCAGGGCAGAGAAAGACTGCAGTTCCGTTCGTCTCAGTGTGTGCTGCTCACTTAGGAACCGTGGACACCTCTGAGACCAGAGACAGCTTCAGCTGTGGAGATGCTGCGTACATGCCTTTCAGCCTACCTGTTGATGAGGGGTTGCCGTAGTGACTCCAAGACTAGACTCCAGCTCAGCCGGCATCTGTTCACCCCAAGGATTTCTACCACAATATCTGAAGAGGAAAAATAAGCATGTGGTTTCAGTGTTACCACTGAAGCCTCAGATTCTAAGGAGATTATCTTGTGGTATCTGCTATCTTTGTCCAAATTGGGTATTTCTGGCAAACTTCTGAACCACATAGCCAAACTAAAACAGGGAAAAGCTAAGAAAAATGTTTCTTAAGTGTTTAAATAAGAATGGACCTGAAGAAATAATTCTGTAACCTGTCACTGCAGGTACATCTGATGTAACAGTTTAGGGTGGAGAACAGGGGTTGATAAGAGTATATAAGGAACTAGAGGGTATTATGCTAAGTGAAATAAGCCAATCAGAAAAAAACAATTATCATATGATCTCACTCATATGTAGAATTTAAGAAACTAAACAGAGGAGCATAGGGGAAGGGAGGGAAAAACAAAACAAGACGAAATTAGAGAGTGAGACAAACCGTAAGAGACTCTTAATCACAGGAAACAAACTGAGAGTTGCTGGGGGGGTGGGGGGATGGGGCAACTGTCTGATGGGCATTAAGGAGGGCACGGGATGTAATGAGCACTGGGTGTTCTATGCAACTGATGACTCACTGAATTCCACATTTGAAACTAGTAATACACTATATGTTAATTAGTTAAATTTAAATAAAAAAATAAATACAACAGAAAACAGAGAGTATATAACGTTGTCCTAAGAGCTAACAGTTCACTGCTGCACCCATTACTATAGCATAGCCACAGGTAACAAACTGCCTTCCCTACCTTCTAAAAATGTATAGAAAGTAAAGAAAAAAAAATCCTCTTCAGAGTTTGTTTTTATCTACTGCTAAGGATGAAATACCTTATTCAATGACCCCAATTTATCAAGGCTGAACTTCTGTGGGACATATCATTTTCTTCCCTGGTCCAAATACCATGAGTTGGCAGAGAACCTGAAATCTTCATCTGGTGGGAAGAGTTCTGAGACCTGCCTCTGTGGTGTAGGCAGAGCTGTTATTACTCCAAGTATCTGCAGGATTCTCACCTACTATTTATGGTGTGGTCATAGTGATCCTTTCCATTCCCTCAGCATCACTTGAATGAGGGGTAAAAGAATCACAGCTCTGATCATTTACCTATTAGCCTGAGAAATGGTGGGTCAACAGGTTTTTGAGTCCAGGTTTTTGAGGGGTATGGGGTAGTGGTGGCAAAGCAAGATGGGAAAGGAATAATTATCAGTATAACCAATCTCATTGTCCAATTACCTGGCAAGATTCCCATCAGGCTCTGCAAGGCCTGTTTTTCAGCAGCCACTTTCTGCTCCTGGGTCCTCACAGGCCGTGGACCCTTCGGTAAAATACCACCAGGCCAGATGGACTCCTGAAGAAGTCGGAGGTACTGCACCCAGCGCTGTGGACATGTTAGATTAGCCACCTGCACCTCTAGCCACCTGCGGTGGAGGAGAGGAGAAAGGTCAGATCAATCTGAAGGCAAGACTGTGGCAAGGCAGGTGAGCAATCAGAACAGGGCAAAGCAAAGGGAGTGCCAACTCTCCCAAGTGACATCGAGCCAATTCAACAACTTGGGACCAGAGAATTTGAAGATGAGTAATAATAATAATTTGGTATTTACTGTCTACTAGGAGCTCCATGTTGTATCAGGGGTTTCACAAAACAGAGCACTAGAAGGGCCCCTGTCTCTGGGCGGGACTGGAGCTTGCCAACTATCCTCTGATGGGAAGCACTGTCCTCTCAGCAATGTGCACACACAGCCTTCACAGTTAAGGGTTTGGTGATTTTACACAAATCCTTCTGCTTTGCCACCCTGCCCATACCCAGCTGCTCTTCACGTCCCCATGAGCTGTTCTGAGAGTGCCCTTCATCTGTCCTTTGCTCATAAAAGTCCTCTCACTGACAAGGCCCTCTTCTTTCCAGTAGAAGTCTGCCATTCTTGCAAGACCTGTTGAGCCCCACCTCCTCCACAAAATTCTTCTTGATCATTCTAGCCAGAAGCACTCCTCTTTCTCCCCTCAGACCTCCTCTGGCACTTAGTTCTATTGCACAGGTTTGGAACTCATATTTTACTTTGGAATATAAATTATTTCCTCATATGTTTACCGCTCTACTTTTCCAGCTAAATTATAAGCATCACAAGAATTCTAGGTCTTACACTTTTAAAAAGTTTCCCACAGTGCCTTGGTGCTCAAGAAATGTTTGTTGACTGACTAGCAATTGTTCTTATTACAATGAAAATTTCCTCCTTTATCTCACATTCAATAAATGAGGCAATAACTCTGAGGGGGCAAACATACCAAATCTGCAGTTCCTGCAAGGCATTTTCACTTTCATTCTTTATTTGTTCCTGCATGTTTTCAGAGTGATACGGTTACTAGCTGAGGTTCAAGGCTGCCCAGGCCTCCTTAGTACATAGCAGGGCTGAGACTGGCAGGGCTCTGCCTATAACGAACGGACCATCAACCATGTCTACTCTGTTTGGTACTGCACCACATGGCAGCCCATGCCATTGCTCCTATACCCGAGGTACTTGTCGCCCATCCAAGAGCAGAGGGGGCTGCCAAGGCAAACTTTATTTAACCTCCACTCTGCCAGACAGTCTGCATTCCTCTCAAGCTAGGCATTCCAGCCTTGGGGGCTGCAATCCCCCAAGCTGAGGGCTCACAAATGATTCTAAGAATAGGAAGTCTGAAAGGTAATGGCAGGGCAGGAATGGCAGACACCGATGGAGATCAAGAGCGGCACAAAGCTGCTCTTGCCCAAAATAGCCATCACGATCGTATTTGTTATTGTTAGGGCCGCATCTCCTTTTTATAGGGCTTTTCATTCAGCGAGCCTAAGACGCCTGATGAAAGGGATCCAGTAGCAAGAATTTCTGTTCCTGTTTATAGAAGAGGGTCAACAAAGGGAGGTGGATGCAATGCCCTCATCAGATTCTCTGCAGGGGATCAAGTGACCCAACTCTCATTCTTCATCTCAAGTCATAAATGCTTGTGTGACTTCTGCTAAGGTGAATGATGTGTACCAGGGTCTCATCTGAGTGACTGGAGGGAGGGGGCGAACACCTGAAAGCCAAAATCTTGAACTCCTCCAAAAAGTCAGGAGAATCTTACACCAGAACCCTTCAGCTGGAATTAGTTCTAGCTCAGTTTCTCATTCGCATTTGCACATAAGCCAGTGTGCCCTGATTCTTGTCCTCTGGGGCCACTGACGCCTGTGACCCCACTCTTCAGAGGCACCTCAGCATCCACTCAATCCTTATCGGAGCAGAATAGTCACCAGTAAATCTGGGTACCTCAGTCACCTTCTGGGCATCTTACAAGAGAGGAGACTGTCCGTTGTGAACTACTGTTAATTCACGGGATAGGAACAGGCCCCCGTGCTGCATCACGCCAAGGATGTCCTCTTTGTACTCTTCCATTGTGACTTGGTGACTCAAGCACACCAGCTGGGTGCAAAACAAATTTTAGCATGTGGCAAAATATGAATGTATAAATGTATACAAATCTACAGGACGACAGCTTATTAAACTCTAAAATGGGAATGTTGGGAAGAAGAACCAAAGTAGGGAAAGTAAAAATAAGCCCTTTGATGATGAGGGTGAGTCAGTGAGTTAAGCCAAGTTGCGGGAGTTAAGCAGAACTGACAGAGAGAACTCAAGCCTCCAAGTAAATGTCAGCTGCTGATAAAGAAACTGTCAAGCACTATAAATCCTGAGGCACAGAACTGATCAACAGAAGGCCCTAGAAGAGTAGGTCCCAGGAATGTAAGGAACATAAGAAACATAAGAAAATATAAGACTTGCGAAAACTGGTGGAAATGAAACAAACTACATGTCTAAAAAGAGGCACATAATGTAGAAAGTGGCTTCTACCCATGAGCTGCTGTGGTTTCTGTTACCCTTACTCTTCTCTATACCCCAAAGGTGAAAGACGCCAATCACACACGCTGGTACCATGCAGATTTAAACATTCACCCTTTTCAGGATTCTCCTCTTGCCCAGGTTCCTCCCACCCTTCCTCCTCCACGAACACAGAGGCTTTCTCCTGGACATCTGGGGTTAGGCAGGTTTCATTTCCTAGCCCCAGGCAGCCTGTGGAAAAGAGGCAGGGCAGCAGTTCTAGCTCACAGAACTTCTGAGGTATGCTATCTCATCACAAATGATGAGCATCCCAAAGCGGAAGGAAAAAATGATACAGCCCAAACCAAGAAAACGACCAGGGCCAACTACTTCCACCACCCAAACTGCCCTGCCCCTCAGACAAAATAGAAAGAATCTGTGAGCTTTAGAACAATTTCCAAGACATGTTTTGTTATTCCACAAAATGCCTTTTTAAAGTTGTAAATGGCCAGACTCGGGGCTCCCATATTATTTGCCTTGCCTAACACCTAGCTTAGAACCAATAACTGATGACAAGGAAGAAGGCAGGGATTTCTTCATCCAATGAGCTCTTCTCCCCCTTCCATCCCCATTTTCCCTTCCTCTTCTTCTATCCTCCTTCTCCAGAGTGGAGCTCCACACATCCCACCACAGTGCTTTATCTAGCCTTACTAACTCCCTTCATCCTGCTCAGTTCACTGAAATTGGGTTAGAGTAGAGAAGGCGAAGAGATTAACATTGGTAAATTAAAAAAGAGACTGACGCCTTAGCTTCTTATTAGTTCCCTTCATCTCTCTATTCCACATGTTGTCTTTCTATTCTTAACCTACAAGTGGGAAAGTTAAAAAGAAATCTGTGTCCCTATAGCTCTCTTGAAGCAAAAGGAATGGAATGCATGTGTCTGAAGTCCAATGTAGCACAGGCGCTTTGCCACATCAGTTTCTGGAATCTGCTGGGACTTCTCACTATTATGTGCTCACAGAAATCTAAAGTTTCAAGGTGGACACACACACACATATTCCTTGATTTATTGTAAATTATTTATAAGAATTCATTTACCAAATACAAATGCTATTGTTTATGTAATTCAATACTCATGAGATAAATACACTAAAATAAATATGGTAGAGAATAGCCACAAATAGCATTGGTTTTATTTTCTACTACTATTCCAGTTCTGATATTTGATTCAGAGCTATCTCCTTCTACCATCCTACCTTTTTTCTCCATTAGGAGAAGAAGGAAAAAAGCCAAACCAGGTCTGTTCTGTCAGGCCGTCTCTGAATGAGTCAGGGCACATGGCAGCCTTACTAGTGGGCCCAGAAATAGCCAATAAAATGAGAAAAAAGCAACAACAGATTGACACTGAAATGTCCAAGAGCTTCTCTTGATGCCAGACATGGAAGAAGGGAGGACGTGGAGATTAGGGCTCTCCACTACACTGGGAGGGAATGTCTAGTCTGTGTTCACAAGAACCTGGTCTGAAATAGCTACAGATAGAGGAATGAAGCAGTGGCTAAAAAGGAGACAGTTTAATGCTAGGGCTTAAGATGGCACCTCAAGGTTAGCAGAAGGTCATTTCCCATCAAAACAACAGAATCAAATCTCATGAGTAGGGGGAGAAAGCTTTATAGGGACCATGTCTAATCTAATTAGCCACTGTCCCTTCACTTCTTTGCTAAGAGCTGCTATGGCTAAGTGAGGAGGGGCCCTGAATTAGTTGGTCTAATGGGGAGGACACGGGGAGGACAGCGAAGTCATAACACAGAAAATATTCCTAACAGCAGTAACAATCTTCTAACAAAAAAGCCTGGTGCAGTCCAGATGAAAGAAAACAACAGACTTATTCCTCATACCCTTTTTATCCACCTGGCTACGTCTGTGGGCAACCCAAGGGCAATTACACTTCCACATCACTTTAATGTACCAAATACAGTTCAAAGAAAAAGAGAGAGTAAAAGAAGATCAGGTTACAGCTCCTACCATTCTGAACAGGTTTACAGTAGATTAGAAGTGTCAACTCATTTTATTACCCTTAGAGTAGGATTTTCCAACCTTGGCACTACTGACATTTTGGACTGCTAATTCCTTGTTGTGGGGGGCTGTCCTGCGCACTGTAAAGTGTTTAGCAGCATTCCAGCACTCCCAGGTACCTCTTTTGTGACAATCAAAGACGTTTCCAGACGTTGCTGTGTGTCCTCCGAGAGGCAAAATCATCCCCAGTTGGGAATCACTGCCTTAGACCTAGGGTATTGGATGCCATGTGTCGGGCCATTTCCAGTCATTTCAATACTCGTGGCTGTAGCACGCTATTTCTCAAATTGTGGGCTGAACAGCATTAGAGGTGGCCATGCGCTCAACTTTGTGGTTTGTGACATTTAACAACATCTAAGTAGAAAAAATGAGAAAACATGAAAGTGTATCTCATGTTTTGGGACCCTTCTGTTTCATACATGGATGTCTATATGGATCTATCGGATGTGTATTTGTGTGTGCGTGCATGTACTGTGTGGTCACAGTGGGTCATGATGTAAACGTATTTCTTACTGTGGGTTGAAGTTTAAAAATAGCTAGAAAAACAGTGAGATAGTATAAGGAATCAGGAGTTCCAAGAAAGGGGGAAAAAGCCCAAGCTACATTTTTAGCCTCCTGGAAACACTCCCCACCTCCACCCACCCCCAAGTACCCTGTAAAATGTTTACAATGGCATAAACCATGAACATTGTGTTCTGTACCCATCGTCCTAGCACAGTCCTACGAGTATTTGCTCATTAAATCGGTAGCCCCAACGCATAGGGTGGAGAGAGAGGCGATCTTGAGGATGATGATGTGGATCCAGGGCATTTCCCATTAAACAAGCTGTTTTTGCCAATTTCACACCTGATAAAAGTAACACTTCTCGTCCCTCTGATTCCTTTCCTAGGCCTCTGCCTTCCTGCCATGGCCCCTTCTCATGTTTACAGACAGTTCCTCCTTGTCAGCTCTCGGCTCTAGGCTTCTCAGTCCTAGAACTGGCCAGGCCCAGGTTACTCAGCTGTGTCTGAGAAAGTTCAGCATTGTTGCCCTCTGACTATGTATCTAGGTCACGATCCTTTCCCGCCCTGTGTGGGGGAGAAGAATGGGGAGGAAATGAACTTCAAGGGCAAGAAACCCCTGTTTCTTTTTCCCAATAACTATTGTGAAATCTAAAACGGCTCATAGAGTCTACACAATTTCTTCTTTGATTTTTGCTTTCATGTTTTAAATCATGGATCCACATCTTTAAAACATGTGCTTCAAGGGAAGACTACATACTGCCTAAACACCATGCTTTAAGAATCTGAGTTCCATACTTCTATATCTAGCCACAGTTTTTGTTTTTGATTAGTAACGTACAAGTTACAGCTACAAAACTAATATGCATTAAGAATTGAAGCATTCTGAATCGAGGAAGGAAGTTAAAGAAATCATCTGTTCAACCTTAGAGGTTATCTATTCCAATAATCTCACCAACTGACACATGAAAACAGACAGCCAAAAAGGAGCACTGCATAGCAAAAGGCTTATGGGAACATACAACTTCATAACTGGAAGGAAACAGGTGATCCCTACCTCACTTCCTCCCAGAGTCGAAATCGCCTGAGTAACATCATGGCAGAGCCAAGGGTTCTTGTCCATGAATCCAGAAAGTTGGGCTTTTATCTTAGCTCTGCCACCAATTAGGAATGTGACTCTGGGGAAGTTGCTTAATTCCTGAAAAGGATAACTGCAATTTATTAGAGATGCTCCTTAAATACGGGCAACCAAAATCAGCCTCGTTGTAACTTCTAGTCATTGTTCTTACTTCTACCCTCTGGAGTTAACAGGAAGTACTAAAGTTACTAGGTCATATCTCTTTCAAAATGTACCAAAGACCTAAATGTGAGACCTGAAACTATAAAACCCTAGAAGAAAACATAGGCAGTCATTTCTTTGACATTGGCCATAGAAACATTTTTCTGTATATGTCTCCTCAGGCATGGGAAATGAAAGCAAATTAAACTATTAGTAACACACTAAAATAAAAAGCTTTTGCACAGAGAAGGAAATCATCAATAAAACGACGAGGCTACCTACTGAACGAGAGAAGGTATTTGCAAATAATATATCCAATAAGGGGTTAATATCCAAAATACATAAAGAACTCACACAACCCAACACCAAAAAACCCTAAATAATCCAATTAAAAATGGGCAGAGTTCCTGAATAAACATTTTGCATTTTTGAATTCAACTGTTATTTCTCCCCTAAGTCTCTTTTATAAGCTACACATCCTCAATTCTGGCAACCTCAAAGTTGAGCACACAGAATACACTCAATAAAGTCCTAAAGAATGAAGGAGAGAAATGAACCATTCCGCATCCCGGTGCCATCCCCTGGGTGTGTGCTGCTTTTTATTCTCTCTTAAAATGGAGTACCCAGAACTAAACACAACCTCCAGATGTGCCCTGACCAGCGAAAAATGAAAGAATGCAGAGGATTAGTGCCTTCCTTCATCCATACACTATACTTCTATTAATATAGTCAAGACTGTGTTGCCTTTTTGGGCACACACTTCAAAGCACTGACTCATACTGAGTTTTGCAGTCAACTAGGACTCTAGTTCCACATATGTACTTTAACAAAAAATCACATGCTCCTCTGTTAGGCCTGGTCTTGCCCTTCTGTACTTGTGCAATTTTTTAAAAAAAATCTAAATTGTAATTACAATATTTCTATTAGCTCCATCTTATTGGTTTTGATCTATTAGTCTAACCTTTTGAATCTTGATTTTTGTCATCCAGAGTATTAATTATACCTCTAATGTTAGAGTTACTTGCAAACTTAATGATGAAAAAATTAACCAGGATAAGAACAAGAAAAATGCTCTAACACTAGAAATTTCCCTCCAGGATGACATACATTTGTTAGACAGATACTCTTGGGCTAAAGAAACTCAACTAACCATGGATCACTTAAAAGTACTATATATAGTCCATTGGGGCACCTGGGTGGCTCACTTGGTTGAACGTTGGACTCTTGATTTCGGCGCAGGTCATGATCTCAGGGTAATGATCTCAGGGTCATGAGAGCGAGCCCCATGAGTGCGGAGTCTGCTTGGACTTCTCTATCTCCCTCAGCCCCTCCTTCTACTCACACATGTGCTCTCTCTCTAAATAATAAAATCTTTTTTTTTTTTTTAAAGTACTATAGTCCAGGCCACGTATGTCCATTTTGTCTACATGGATGTTATGAAAATATGGCAAAAGCTTGTTGAAATCCACCTACAATTTAATAACCAATGCATTCCTTTAATTTAATGGTTTAATAATTCTGCTAAAGAAAGAAAGAAACCATGCTAATCAGGTAGGGCGCATTCCCACTGAACACATACTAATTTCTGGGGCTTGCCATTTCCCTCTCTGAGAATGTTCACAAAACATCTATTTAATAATCTGCTTCAGAAATTTCTAGAAATAAATGTCAAGTGTTAACGACCTGTATCCATTTTTTAAAAGGCAAGATATTTCTCCATCTCCAACTCAACACATCCTATATGCCATTTTTTTTTTTTTTAAATGATCTTAGGTCTTCAATGATAAATACAAATTTTTAGTTCTGTAGAATATAATTCATCTGGGTCAGGTACAGGAACCTTAAAATAGGTTAAGTGCTCTCTTATTTGCATTCCTATTTTAGTCTTCTAGTTTAATTGTGTCTTTCCAATTCTTGTCAAACCATTTTCCTTGACAGAAAAAACCCAGAAATTAAACAGCTTAGCAAACAGACCAATTCACTGTTGAATAAATGAATAAATGCTTTCTCAATGTAGCTAGTGAATACTACAGCATCTGTTTCAAAAAATTTACCTGTATTTTCTTTGCTTTTTTTTTTTTTTTTTTTAAGTCTTTTCTCCTAACATTTATTCACAACTTCAACTCTGAGTTTAAGCTTACTGGACACCATTCTTATTAGTTCTATTGCTACTATTTTGCATTACTCAGTATGTGTCCTCCCCTCTGCCCCTTTTTAAAATATATGCATACTTCTAGAATCAGTTAACTACCCTGGTTTCATCTGATCTTGATTCTTTCCTTTCCTCACTGGAATTCTGTGTTTGTTTATTCCATTTACTCCACACATATTGGTGGAGCTTCATGTAAATGCCAAAAGAGTAAGATTCTAAGGTTTTGTGGGAGGGGATCTTATCATTTTGATATCTTCCTCAGCATTTACCATAATAGTGCCAGTCATATAATAAGCCATCAAGTACTGAATGAATCAATCTTATTCCACAATTCTCAGTGATAACTTTGAGTGTTAGAATTTTAAGTTAACTCATTATTATGGCCTATAAAATGGTATTATTTTTTATCTCATTCTCTGTTCTGTTCTCCTGTGAATTCTATTAACCTTTCATCCACCTCCACTTTCCTGTCAGCTGTTTTCCATAATATCCAGTGTTAGCTTTAACTCAAAAAAAGCCAAAACCAAAAACAAAAAACTTTTTTTAGGCTTCTTGCTCTTCACTGAATTAACAGGTCTTCTGCCATGTATATTCTCTCTACTATCCTTGAGTTATGCTCTATTTGAGTTGGGAATCTGCCTTGTGAGTATCATGTGCCAAAGAACAGAAACTGTGGAAACCTTCCCTTTGTACCAGCTTACACATTCTGCATTTTCCTTTTTCTTCCAAAGACAAAAGAACTTGCAGACAGAAGAAAAGATAAAAAATACAATCTGGGCTCCCAGGTCCTTAGTCCTAAATTACTAGGAATACAGTCCCTGCTTCCTCATGTGTCATCATTTATTTTTACACAATAGGAGATAATAATGTACTGATTTGATGAGCAGCCATGGACTTTTAATCACATGTCAGATATGCTGGGCAGAAAGATACTATATCATCCTCTTAATTATGCGTCTCAATCTACCCGGTAGAAAACGGAATCACTCTTAGTTCCTCCTTTTCCCTGTTCCAAATCCACATACCCCCCTGCAACCCCATGGAATTACTGAAACAATCGCTAAATCTAGGTGATGCTACCTCCTCCATCTCAGGCACTCCTTACCCTTTCCCATTTTTATAGCAATTCCTCCTCACCTTTCATTTCTACCGGTGCAACCCTTTCCAAATTTGTCTCCTTGGTTCTAACTTTCCCTCCTTCTATTAATCCTCCAGGGAACTATTTAAGTGATTTTCTTAGTTACAAAGTTGGTCACATCATCACCTGTTTGCACTGTGTAAAAGGCTTCCCTGCAAATGGGGGCAAACTTGATCTCTGAATGGCTCACTGGCTTGCTCTGAGTCCGCACCCTCTTCAGGGTAATATGGCCCCTCCTGTTGCACATCTTCTATTCCTAATCGTACCTGACTTCTTTGAGTATCACAAATTTGCCAGGCTGTTTACTGCTCTGCCACCAATACTCTGTTATCCAATGTCTGCTCTCAACTTCCCTTCACCCTTTCAATCCTGTCTCAGAAGTCACCTCTCCTGTGAGGTTTCTCTGGGCCTCTCATCGTCCATTACTTCATCCCTTCTATTCATCACCTATAGAGTCCTTTTTAAAACCCCAACTTTATATTCTAACTCCTTATTTATAAGATTGCCCCTCCAACTGGATATTAAACTTCCTAGGGTAGGGATTTGGGGTCTTGTTCTGTATTTTGATCACTTAACATCGTGTCTGGCACAGAATGGATAATCAACAAATATTAGTTACTAAGGGAATTAATGCGCTCTGTGGGACAAACAATGGTCTTAAAGGATGGTGCACAGCTCAAAATAAGCTTTGCAAAAGGCAAACATCCCTATACTTAAAGCAGCAAAAGAATAGTAAGCTCTTCATTATTCATGCTTATGGAGGAAGGCAGTTAAGAGATTTAAAAAATAGTGTACAATCTAGAAATCCTTTGTATTTGGCATTTTGTAGGTCTTCATAGAAACATTTGGCAGATTTACCTTCCTAATAACCTTTTGTTTCAGATAACATTAAAATTAAACTGTGTGCCAACAAACCAGCTGTAGGGTAAATGCGGTAAGTATCCTGGGCAGTAAGTCAGCTGAGCTAGAATTAAGAATTCATCATGAATAATCCATGCAATTCACACCTGGTTATGTATTCCCCTGGAAGGTAAGAGAGGTAGAAGGAAAGGAGTGGGTCAGCCATGCTTTGTATCTGGCACTTTCTATAAATCCTAGAGAAGAGAGACACCTGCCAGCAGTCTATGTTTTTGTCACTTTTCCTGCCAAATAGGCCCAGAGGATAGAAGAAACTGAAAGTCAAGCAAAAGCAAAGGGGTTATGAGGACTGAGAGTCACACTTGTATTTTGGGAAGTGCCCCTGATGGATGGAACATCATCAAACTGATTCCAGCCCATTACTTGAAGCTAGTAAGAAGAAAAGAAGATAGCAGAATGTTTGGGTAAAAAGTGACCAAAAGCAAGGGTCAGGTTACCTTTCTAACTAATACAGAAGGAGAGGAACACATTTGAGAAGTTCTGTGTTCATGGGATAAATGAGACTAATTGCAAAGCGAGAGCTCTAGAAATTTGTTCTAGATTTAAGTATTGTGATAGCCTTAGGATTCCAATTTGAAAGCTTCTTACACAAATCTAGTGTACCTCTCAAGACCTTCAGATTAACTTTTCTCGGGCCCTTACTATGTTGCTAATGCACCATATTCCAGCTCTGAAACATCACAGCTGATGGACTTGAAAGCTAGGCACAAAGTCATGCTTCTTGGATGGCTGTCTGTGCTCTATGTTTGATCCATGTAAAAGCAGCAGGACATCTGCCTCACAACCAGAAACCCCCTTAGAGTCTCTGGAACAGTCCACACTTCTGCTCCAAGCCCAAGAGATTCCTCTGTCACCACACTTTTCAAGGCAATACTGAGTATAAAACTAGTTCATACTCTTCTAGGGAAAAGACACACTGAGTGGTCAGAGAACCTCACACAGGCAGTGTGCAGTAATGAGTGGAAATAACACCAGGAAGCCGCAGTTTTGAGCCTGGCTTGACCACTTGAGTGAACTGAGGTCTGGCTTCCTTCTTAATAAAATGGGCTAATTCTTGCCTTGCCTTCTTCACAAAGTTATATCAAGATCAAATGAGAAAAATGAAAGCATTTTTGAAAGTGCTTGTGTGTGCATGAGTTGAAGACTCCTTTGGGTCCTCTTAAAAAACTCTACCAGGTCCTAGAAATGATGGAAAGATCCTGAGTGAGCTTTGCATTTCATGCCTCAATTGTCCCTTTTGCAAAATGGACTCCCCTCCTGGCAGGCTCAGGGGTATACATATTAGAACAGTGAACCATTTCTGTCCTGTATGTTTAGGAAGATTAGGGAGAAACCCCAGGGGATTATGGGTAACGTGAAGATTATATTTTGGAATTCTTCCTAAAACAAGACCCCTATATAACAATGAAACTTCAACTGCAAGGACTGGACTGCAGGATCCAAAATCTCTCTTTTCCCTTCTTTCCTCACTCCCGTGTGAACAGCAAGCTTGGGTCATTCTCAGTCACCAGGCAGCTATCATGAGCCTTTCTTTCTCAGCACCTAGGGCTCGAAGACGGGGGGAAGAAGGGGAAGGCTGATTAAAATGGCCACCCATTCAGAAGAATATTGAGTCCGCAGAGGGGCAAAGGGCAGAGAGAGGGAGAGAAATGCTTAGAACTGGAGCACTGGAAAGAAAGGCAAGACACAAAGGAGGGCAGAAGGCACGGATTTCATTGTTGTCTTGACAACCAAACCCCTGTTGTTCTTGGTGAGTTTACCTAACAGCGAGCTGTCCAGGCTCTGCTCTGGGCAAACCCCACCACTGCAGGAGAGGAAGGAGGAGGGAAATGTGGAGGATGGAAAGATGGTAACTGTGTGCTCTAGCGTGATGGGACTGGCTCCCGACGTCTAACTAGATTACAGGTTAGAGTATGCTCAGCCATGATCTGGAAGAGAATTAGGGACTGGGTTTAAATAAGCACACATGATAGGGTTCCAAATTATGCTGTGAAAATGGTTAGAGGAAGCTGGAAAAGACCAGCCTCAAAGAGAACAAGAGATAGACAGAAGCAGATGTCAAAGTTAAGGAAACAGGGAAAATACTGGAAGCAACACAGGGAAAAGGAACTATAATGAACAGAAGCACCTTGGGGAAGAAGAGGTAACCCAAAGGTATTTGTTTCCAGTTTCTTATCTATAGCCTGAATTTTAAAACCTTTCCAAAAAGACGGTTATCCATCCTGATACTAAGGATATGTAACAGAGCTGTGGTGATGACTCCACAATCTCCACATACTAGTAGGGATTTTGGGGCCACCACCTATGGTTAGAAAACAAGGGGGACAGGGTAGGAGGTAGACAGGGGACTTATTTTGAAGCTGCATTTATATAACAAACATACCATGTTTACACAGATTATGTATTTATTGGGGAAGGGCTAAATTCCCCCCAAGAAAATCTCTGGCACCATACTTACATCAGCACTAGATTAAGGTGTATTTCCTACTAGTTCACCCCCACTCCCTCCCTGCGCTAGTACCATAAGGTCTACTCCTCCACAAGGCACTTGGTGAATCTATATCTAAAGACAGAGGTAGGGGTGCCTGGCTGGCTCAGTTGGTTAAGTGGCTGCCTTAGGCTCAGGTCATGATCCCAGGGTCCTGGGATCCAGTCCTGCATCGGGCTCCCTGCTCAGCGGGGAGTTTGCTTCTCTCTCTCCCTCTGTCCCTGCCCCTGCTTGTTTGCTCTCTCTCAAATAAAATCTTTAAAAAATAATAAAAAAATAAAGACAGAGGTAAAGATCGAACCTCAAGAATTAACATATGGCTGTGTCTCCAACACCAAGTTAACAGGAAAGAGCCAAATGATCTCCATCCATGGCTGAAAGCAGTAAGAAACACCCTTAATCATTTAAGAGGTGGATAAGATTCCCAACATCAGTGCAATCTAGCACTGACAATGTCTACCTCAGTGAGATGGAGATCTAGGATTCTGGTATCCAAAAAGGCCTTGAGTATAGGACCAACTATCTTACAGGGAATACCAAAAGATTTTTTTCAAATAGCTTATAGAGAATACCAGCAGATTTTTTTCGGATGTCCAGCTGGTTTAATCACCGTAGACTCTCTGGTTTACTGTAGGTTTCTGAGTCAAAATATTCTCAAATGAATCAGCTCTAGCACTGACTCCTTGAGGGGTGGAATGCATTCAAAGGGGCAACTTCTGGCAGTACATACTGCTCAAAGAAGCAAGTGTCCACTGAAGACTGATCAGAAGAGAAGGGAGAAGGGTAAGAGATAAAAGAAACTGGGCTCATCTAAAAGTCACTGGCCTGGAGGAGAGGGCAGGTAAGTAGCTTCTGAATCATGGAACAAGACAGGGAATGGTTTCCATTACTATCACCACCAAGACAAGGACCTGTGATTGCAAAATGAATATTCCCTCAACGAAGGCAAATGGGTATAGTTTAACCTGCAGTGCCACCTGGTGCCCAGAGGGAGAATTCCTGTTCTAACTCCCCAAGTCGCAATAGCTTGCTGTGCTTTCCAAGACATATTTAACAAAATGATCTTTCTGTCTTCTGTGCGCATGAACACTCTCTCTCACATAAACACACTGTCTCTGTCTCTCTCAGAGAGTAACTAGATGAAGATATTAAAAATATGTTTAAAGGTTACTTTTTATTTAGAAGCAGAAATAATGCCCTCTCCTCTCTTTAAAATGCTTCGTGTCTGGAATATTCTTTACATTAAACCTGTCTAAATGATACCTATCTTACATCTAGTTCTAAACACTTATTTTCCTCTATAAAGCCTCTCTAATGTTTACGCCCAAGAATCCTATTTTTTTTTTTTTACTGTGTTTACAGTCATCATTTAGCTTCACATTGTTCAATATTTCTAATTGATTCATATGGGTTCTCTCTTCTCTTAGCCTGAAAGGACCTTGAAGTAGAAACAGTCAAACATTAGATCTGAAGAGCTAGCCGGCAGCTGCTCCTTAGTAAGTACACACAGGCATCAAATCTTACACAGACTTTTCAAAAATTATTTGTAAAGAGGTCACCATTAACAAGAACTACATAAAGTTAGTTTCCTAGGAAGCAAATGAAGAGGGTTAGGAGCACCTGGATTAGGCAGTTCCCTGGTTCTGAAGGAACTCTGACGTTCTGCTCTGGATATGACCAGGGAAGACTTTAAGTATATAAGACAGGATGGAAGAGTGCATAGCTAAAGATCATATGAAGAAAG
The DNA here is from genome assembly GCF_964656455.1 of Halichoerus grypus. NCBI lineage: Eukaryota > Metazoa > Chordata > Mammalia > Carnivora > Phocidae > Halichoerus > Halichoerus grypus. The sequence goes on along the minus strand of NC_135722.1, from coordinate 86,068,028 downwards.
GGACCCGGATTTGAAGGGTGCAGAGAAGAATTTCTGTCTCCCAGGGTCTTTTGCTACTAACAGATCCCAAAGCAAGCACACTATAAGGACTTTTCCAAAAAAACACATTAAAATGTAAACATATTCTTTACATCAGATATGCTACTGCCCTAGCAATTTAGAGTTCCCAAGGAAATGGAACATGGAGCTTGTAAAGATGGACGAGAACTCACAGTTACTGAGAGCTTCTCTGTGCCAGGTATGCGTCAGGAGGCTTTCATTATCATCTCTTATCTTCCAACTAACTTTATGAGCTGGGCACTCTTATTCCCATTTGGAGAGTAATGGAGGCAGAGGGAGGTTAAGTGACTTGTTCTAAGTCACACATATAGTAAGACGCAAAGGAGGATTTGAATTCAGATCTGACTTCCAAGCCCATATTCTTATTTCCCTGTGTGGAAGGAAAGAGGCTGGGAAGCACAACAGCAGGACATGCTTCCAGAGAGGGCCAGCTTAGATGGGCCTCACAGTGGGAGGCCCATGGCAGAGAGGACACTATGTTCTTCTGGAAAGGAGAGTGCCACTAGGATAGGAGAGGGCCTAAAGGGCCCAAAGGAAAAACCTCTTCTCAAGCTCAACCATGGCTCTGGGAATTTGAGGTGCTCACTTAAAGAGCTGTGGGGGAGGGATATAACAGAGACTCAGTTTACACTGGTGTTTCTTGTCCCCCAGCATGACTGAGGAATCCCTGAGATCTTCACTAGTGATAAACAGAGGGACTGATTTGATTGGAATGGCATGTGATGTTCATTCGACCAAATTTGTTAAGTGCCTTCCATGTATATGATTAGGTGCTTATGACAGAATGATGAATAAGACAGAGTCCCCGCTCTGAGGATACTGAAACTGTCCTTCAGAACTGTCCTGGGTTCCTATTTGTAGCTACAGATGGGCAAGAGGTACCAGTAACTTGACCTGAAGAAAGGTACTGAGGTCTAAATACCTCACGAGATTCTGTTTTATTCTTAACTGATGCAATAACCAATTCTGCCTGAGTGTATGAGAATTTACACGCAGAAGTGCAAAAACACACAGGCACAGGCAATCAGGTACCACCTATCTTTTACAACCTTAAAGATGTATTCAAGTAGAAACTGTCAGTATAGGGTAGAAAAGACATGGTATCTTCATTTGAAGGTGGGTGTAGAGTAAGTGACACCCAAGAAATATGACAGGGAGGCCGCTCATAATAGGAGAGACTCCTGGGGCCCTTCTTGGCCCAATCTACAGAAATTGAGAACTTCCCTTTGTCAAGGTCTAGTGGGAGAGGCATGAGACAAGCAGCGTCCCTTTTCTCCCAAGGAAGCACAATACAACGTGAGCAAAGCCATCAGTGCAAAAAATTATTTTCAGGACCTCTAAAAACTACTCGAGTCAATAATGACTCAAGTCAATAAAGGGTCAGAAAATAATCTGACAGGAAAATCTGGAGCCTTGGTTTGAAAGAATTTTGAGATTTAGTTTGTATCTGGGGCTCTTGCAAAAGTATGCTATTTTCCTACAGAAACTGCATAGAAAGAGATCAGGTGTAAGAAACCACAAGGCGCCAGAACTGAATTACAAGAAAGAGAAGTTTATGGAGCAAAGGAGAAAAGCTGTAATCTATGTTCCTTGAGAAACTCTGAATCTTAACTCTGAAAATCTTTTTCTCACTGAGAACAGGATGCAGAAGAGGGATACCCAAAGGAGACTATGCAATCTCTGATCCAGGAGTGTTTTAAGAATAAAATCAGAAATATGTAGATGGAAATCAATTTATATACTACCTAAATGTGCATGTGTCCTTGAGTCCAGTCAGATGGAAAGCAAGAGAGACTAGACGCAAATAAGGCAGAGGGACTTGCAAGTGAGGCCAGTTCTAGTGGGCACAGCTTGGTGAGAAACCCAGCAGGGTGGGGAGGCAGTACAGAGTAGCGGAAATTGCATGGGCTTTGAGGCCAGGATGACTGAAGTAGAAATCGTGGGGCTCATACTTCCTAGCTCTATGATTCTGGGAAGCTTAATCTGAATATCCTTTTCTTCACTTGTAAGATGTGTAAATATAGGTCTATCTCACAGAACTGCACTGCACATCAGTCCATGAAGCACAAAGCTGCTTCGCTGGTATAGTTAGTATTAAATGTCAGCTCCTTTCCTGGGGCACTTGCTTGTATCCTTTGGTGGCAGGCCTGGAGATTCCCTTAAGATCTAACCAAGGTCAGAGAGACCCTTTATCCATCTGCTACCTAGACATGCCCATTGAGAAAGACGTAAGGAACACCTCAGATTCTGGGGTGACCTATGAGAATTAGTGCAGAGGACGTAGTCAGCCATTCGTAACTGTCTTTCAGGAAGACGAACACGCATGCCTGGCAGCACAGCCCTCTGCAGGGGTCCCCTCCTCTCTCTCCACACTCCTTCTCCTGACCTTTCCTGGGAGATGGTTTGTAGGGACTGCATTTCTAAGAAAACGAGTCCATGGCCTGGCATAAAGTCCAGAGCTTGCCATTTAATTTTCTCCTGGGTCCACTGCTTGTTGGACTCCTTAAACCTGACACATTCTTTCTTTTCTCCTTCATCTCTATAGAATTCCTGACTTCACATACTTTTCTATTCTCCTTTGCCCACAGATTACAGAACTTTTCTTCCTTCCTCTTTTTATGCTATTCCATTCTCACGTGCCCCCCAACCCACACACACATATGCACACAAACACACACACTCACTCACTCTTTAAGAAATCCTGATGTAGATGCCAGGAATGTGTCTGCTGCCCTTTTGACACAGAGTCTGATGCCATCTTCGGGGCCATGGGGAGGGCAGAGCCACAGGACGTGGCATTCGTGTACTCTACTGCTAGCCTGCTTCATATTTTTATCATGGCATTGCTCTGGGCATCCAGGCAGGGAACCAGTCCAGCTTCTTCTCATTCCTTTGCTCTCCATCAGGACTCCATAATAATCTCACCCCTTACCTTGGCTGGATCTTCCTGCCCCAAACCTTCTACCATCAATGGAGCACAGTACATCCCTCCTCTTTCCCTCCAACCTAGTCATGTCTGAGTACTTGTCCAATTTCCTAACCCTGATTCTGATGCATGCAGGAATACTGGTAAGTTTCTTCTGTTTTCGGACATGAGCAGTCTGCACAAGCTGGATTCACTCCTTGGCTTAGCCTGCTACCCTCACTCCTCTGCCCCTCCCTTTGTCTCTAGTTCCAAACAAGGAGTGCTCCTTCTTACATAATTGGATGTTCCCAGCACAGAAGCTGACACACGAGGTCAGGCGCGCATGCGTCCAAGATTTCCCTTTGACTTAACAATGCCTTTTTTGGGCATCTAACTTCTCTTCAGCTCCCTTCCCCCACTCTCTCCACGCCATCAACAATCAAGGGAGATTTATGAAGCCTGGCTCAGCTCAGAACTCTTCCAACCTTGGCTTAGAAGGAGGGGTCATGAGGTTGAATTTACTCTCCTTTTTTTTTTGCAGGCTAGAGCGCAAGCTTGAGAGTGAGGGAGCGCACACTCATGACTTGGCAAGAGTTCTTGGCATCCAAGGCAGTTACGCATATATAGGTCTTTTAAGGGAGCAAGGAGAGTAAACAAAGCTGAAGGGAGAACTTATCTTTTTGGAGATGATAATGCAGGAGGTTGGAAAATTAGTAGGACATTTTAAGGAGATGAATGCAAATCTAGATGGCTGTACAGTCCCTGAAGCCCCAGCTGCAGTGTGTTCACGATACTAGAGAAGCGGCAGTAACTATCAGTGGCCCCAATACCGACTATCCTTCTCTTTAAAGTGCAGAGCTCAAAGGAGAGCCCGCGTAATCTGCAAAAGGATACAGCTCCGATCCTTGTGGTTTCAGAGACACAGCAAACATGGTGCTCCCTGGGCAGCAGTGATGGGGACAGTCTCAGAGAGGCCAACACCGAAGCAGGAAGCAGGCAGGGACCATACCATACCTCTTCTCAAAGTAGCAATGGTAGGTGGAGTGGCAGGGAAGGTGCTGTAGCTTTGGGGGGATATCAAATTTCAGCTTATTTGCTTACCAAAGCAAGTAAAGCTCAAGAATGTAACACTGTATGAACCTCTTTTTAAAAATAAAAAGAAATGTAAGCTGTCCAGGGGAGAAGTAACATGGGCTGACCTTAGGATGCTGCAGGGCCCTTTGTGTTACATGTGAATTTGCATACACAGAGCCGTGGAGTTTACAAAGTGACTGATAATCTCCTCTTGAGGAATGCAGACTACTCTGAGGCAAAGATATCTGTTGGTTTTTAATCCCTTCAAATCCCAGGGCAATCCATGAAAGATAAAGTCATTATAGCTGAAAATCACACGAACATGGGTTCGAATTCTGCCTGTGGTATACTTACTAGCTCTGTGATCTGGATTAAATAACCACAATTCTTTGTAAGCCTCAGCTTCCTCATCTTTGAAATGGGGATCATAATACCTCTTTCACAGGGCTTTTGAGGGGATTAAGTGATACAATACGCTTGTGTGTTCAGCACAGTGTCTGCACAAAGTAAACTCTCAACAAAGGTTTGCTGGATACTAAATATCCTGAAGGTGACAAGGTGATCAATGTCTACAATTTGAGTCCTGAAATAAGCCCTGTCTTTTCCGTGTCTACCACACACAGGGGAACTTGCTGGTACGAGACCACAGACCACAGATCCTTCATGCCCCTGGAAGGGGAATTGGGATTCTTTTTCCAGATAGCCACGGTTTCTTCTTGACTCCTATTGTAAAAAAGCTTCAAGAGCACTGTGAACCCAGCACAAGATATTTGAGAAGAGGGTCATGTTTATATATCATTAAAAAGATGGAATGATTTCTAGGGAAAGATGAAAGGCCTTGACCAGGGAAGGATAAGACTCTTAGTTCTAGTCTGTGGAGACTCAGGGTGAGAAGGGTGTCAGCCGGCTGTGTTCCTATTTCTATTGCAGCTAACACAAAATAAAATGGACTTAAGGATAAAATTTGGTTAGAAATAAGTAAGACCTTTTTGACAGGAAGGGATATTAGACTACTGAATAAGTATAAAATATCATCGCCTGGAAAAATTTATGATAACAGACCACAGTTACAAAGAGTTTTCCAAAAGTAAGAGCCACAATATTCTGTTCTTGCACAAGATTCATACTGGCTTCATTCAAATTCACTAAATACATCCAGAATTTCCCTCCTTTAACAAAGAGATGCCACCTCATTTAAAAAAAAAAAAAAAGTAAAAGGAAAGTCAAGGGAAATTTAGCTGTAAGCCCTCTCCCTGATTTTGCTTATGGTGTGAGCTACCCGTGGGTTTTGCTCGTTTTCATTCACCTGACAGCTATGTACCCAGCTAACCAGAAGCGTGGTTCTAGTGGAAGTGTCAACAGATGGGGGACATGAAGGATAAAACTTATCTTGATTCAAAGTCCTTTTCATGAGGAAAGGCACTACTTGATTCCAGCAGCTCTCCCCACCCATGTAACCAGGAGCACCAGTAATCCTGGAAAATACTGAACTCTGTACTTAACCTATGCTTGTCTATGCTGGAAAGAGACGCAGGTAGTCTGCTTCCCGATGTAAGACACGGGAACACTCTGGTTGTTGCTTTAACAAATGAGCCCATTGGCACAAAGTCACCTTGAAAGGCCTTACAAAGTCTCTATTGTTTAGGAGCTCTATTCTGTGTAACTCACAGACAGGCATAGTGGGGACAGTGGTAGCTACGGGACGAGACTGGCATAGAGTGGGTCATCCTGAAGACACAAGTCATCCTGAAGACATAAAAGTAGAGCAAATTTTGGGCCACTAGCTGGAGCAATTAGAAAAAGAAAATACTTTTTATCCTTCTTTCCTTTTTCTGAAGTGCAAATATTAAGACCTAATATCTACTTGGACACTTTTTATGAACCTAAACAGATCGATACTATTATTATTCTTATTTACCAGATGAGGAAACCAAAGCTCAGAGAGATTAATCATAGCAGAGAAGTAGTATATAGTGTAGATAAGAACCTGGGCTTTGGAATACCTGGGTTTGATTTCTGGCTCCACCACGCATTAGCTTAATGATCATGGATAAGGCCCTCAGCTTTAACCACCATGAAACTGTACAAAATGTGAAAAGTAGGGACTGAGTCTGTTTCATTCCTACTGACCAGCCCGGTGAATAAAGGAGTCAGACCAAAACAATTTCCCAGCTGGACAGAGAGGTAAGAGTATTTCAAGGTAAAGTGGATGAATGCTACAAACAGCCTGGACAACTGTCTACCAGTATGCTCACACCAGAGGGCACAATATATTTACTTCTGCACATCCCACCCGCTCCACTTTATCTTTGTCTCTTCCCTATCCCTAGAGAATTTATAATCATCGCCCACTGAGGTAAACGCAATCTGGCTTAGAATTCTCAATCAGAAATTCCCTTATATTTAATTTCCCAAAGAACCCTAACTATGTAAAATACTACTTCTTCAATGATCTGCCTATAATTCCCAAATATATTTCTTTCCTTACCTGTTACTTGCTCAAGCCCTTTAATATTCTGAGTTGTTCAAACTTTAGGTAAACTTCTTCCTACCTGAATCTTAATCTTTTAAAAATTTCTCCTGACTCACCTATACTTTTCTGTTCCTACTGAATAATTTCTTGTGTTTTGAAACCAATTCATCATGTAAATGACTTCAAGGACAGGGGGTAATCAATTATCACATACTAGCTAGTTTTAGAATCTTCCAGTTTTGGGAAAGCACTTGGAAGATCAGCAAGGGGAAACTTAATAGAGGAAGAAAGAAACGAAGGCTCAGTTAGAAACATTCACAGGTGACTGAATAAAAACAGAGAGACTCTACTTCAAGTATGAAGGTAATGAGAAAGGAAATGTTTATTCTTTTATCTAACATTTAATGAGCATTTTCTATGTCCTGGGTCCTGTGTAAGTTGCTGGGGATATACAGCCAGGTCTACTCCTTAAAGAACTGGTAGTCTAGGGCAAAGTTTCTCAACTTCTGCACTGCTGATATTTTGGGTAGGATGATTCATTGTTGTTTGGGGGGGTGGGGAGAATGCTGTCCTGTGTAGTGTAGGATGTTCAGCAGCATCCCTGGCCTCTACCCACTAGATGAAATAACTTCCTGCCTCCCTTCGCAGTTGTGACAACCAAAAATATCTCCAGATATTGCCAAATACCCCTGGGAGAAAATTGCCCCCCATGTGAGGACTACTGGTTTAGGGAAAGAATATCATTTCTCTAATACACTGTGATAAGTATAATCATCACAACTTTGAAAGTAGGAAAGAGGGCTCCTTAGTTCTGGGGGAAGGTGGGAGAGGATACCACAAAAAAGTTTCAGAATAAATGACATTTAATGCTTAATTTTTGAAAAATATTAGCAGTAGGCCAAGCAGACAAGAGGGAGAGTTTTGGACATAGGGAAGGAAACAGAACGAGAGAGACATGAGATAGAATGAGTAGGAGAAGAATGAACAGAGAAAGACCATTCTGGTAGAGATAAGAGGATGAACAAAGGCCTGAAGGAAGAGAGACCACTGAGTGTTCAGGTCACGATGAATGGTTTGCATGGGGGAGAATTAGAAATAAGGCTGGGATCAAACCATGTCATATAAGAAAGGAGCTGAAATTTTAATATAATAAATATATATTTTAAACACAGTGGAGCCCTTTTTCAAACAAAAAATTACCCAGATCCCTAGCCTATTACACTGACCAAAATGAAATTTCTTTGATTAGATCATTGTCCACTCAGTTTTCGCCTTAGCTTCTAAAGCACCTCTGTGGAACCCTAGAACTCTGGGAAACAGTGGAAAAATCACTTCTGTAGGCAAGAGGGCACCACTGAAGGATATTAAGTGTGGACTATATGTTCACATTTGCTTTTCGGAAAAAGCACTCTAGTGGCAGAGTTGAGTATGGAGGAGGGACAGAGGGGAAAGTCAAATGGCATGGAGACTAGTCAGCATTTTATATGTGGGTTTCGCTTGGAGACCAGTTGTCAGCTACAACATGTAGGAAAAAGCACATTGGCTTTGGAGTTACACACATCTAGCTTCAAAGTGCAGGTGTCATTAACTATGACCTTGGGTATGCTAGTTGACCTTGCCAACCTCTATTTTCTTCTATAAAATGGGCTACCTACCTCACTTGGCTGCTACAAGAAAATGTATGTACACAGAAGTCAGGTGCTGGCATATGATGAGCGCTCAGCAGATACGAAAGTGCATCCTCTTCTTTCACTAGGTCTTTTTATTATTAAAGCTCCTTAAGCTTCCCTGATCTTAAGTAACTCTGAGAGTAGGAGGGAAGATTTACTTGCTCCTTGTTAATGGATTTTCTACTTGTAGAACTGACACATAATTCTGTTTTTAAAAACAGTTTTTCTTCAGGGCGCCTGGGTGGCTCAGTTGTTAAGCGACTGCCTTCGGCTCAGGTCATGATCCCAGGGTCCTGGGATCGAGCCCGCATCGGGCTCCCTGCTCCACGGGAAGCCTGCTTCTCCCTCCCTCTCCCACTCCTCCTGCTTGTGTTCCCTCTCTCGCTGTGTGTCTCTCTGTTAATTAAATAAATAATATCTTAAAAAAAAACAAAACAGTTTTTCTTCTTGGTGTGACCTATTATCATGAGCCATATGCTAACAGAAGAGGTCAGAATTGGGCTTCTTGTTACTTTAGGATCTGCCAGGATGTCTCAAAAGAGAGCAATCAAAACAAGAATGGTCAAAACACAAGCAAGCACTGTTTATAACTGTCTGGTTCTGAAACCATGTCTCTGGCCATCCTGAGTTTAGCAAAGTTTGTGTCAGTTTCATGGTTAGAAAGTTAGCACCTAAAAACTCCATCCATGTGCAGACCTTTTAGGAGATGTAAGTGGTGTTGGGATCACAGTCCACATTTTATATCTAAGTACACTTTTATTCCTTACCATCCTGTGTAAGTACTTCTTTAGTTGTGAATATTTACACACCTTTTGGAGAAAACAATCTTTATTTTCAGAGCACTGATCTGTTTTCTCCTTGTCTCATTGTTTATCATCACAGTAAATACATACTGTCAGTGAAGAGAAATGTCAATTTTAACGAGGTGAAAGGTATAGGGGTTGGGGGTATAACTGGGTGGAGAACTGATCCCCGAGCAGGAAGAGTTGAGGTGAAGTGTTTTAAGATCACAGGCAGTGTCTATAACTCAGTGGATTATGCCAGAAGTCTTACAGAAGCAGACCCATTTATACTTTAGATGACGAGGTGATTAACACAAGCCTTTTGGTACTCTTCAGGCAGTCTTCATCCCTGTGCACCTATGACAGAGTCTCTGTCTTTCCTTATGGCTGCAGGTTTCCTGGATTCTACACTTTCCCTCTCCAGTGCAGAATTCAACATCACATCTAACCCCTGTCCAACTTGAGACTCTAATACAACGGAGAACTCTGCCATCTTACCTCTGAACTAGGGTCCCAAACATAAGATGAAGAACTTTCTGCATGTTTTCTGTACATAGCCATCTCCACTGCTCCATCAGCAGCAAGAGGAGCAGATCTAGGGCTGTGTCAGCGAGCTCTGTGTCTGCTCCTGGGGTATGAAAAGGCATCAAAAGTAACTCAGAAGAGACCCATTCTGGAGGAATATATTTCAATGCACTGGATCTTCACCTTTATATCAATCATCTTGTATTTCTGTAATTCTTCTGTACTTAAATCAAGAGATGTTTATATCTAAAAAGTTCAGTGATAGGCTCTGTATTTCTTTATAATTCTTTGTTTATATTCCTTAGTCACTCAGTAATACTTATCTTTCTAAATGATTTTGCATATAATTATTTTACCCATCTAGCTTCTGTTTCTTTTGGATTTCCCCCGGGAAACTAAATACATTCTGTTCCAAGTAACTGCTCCCAACTAGTGACTAACTGGAACTGGCAAGGCCCAGTCTCTTCCATCTTTATATTCCACTGGCCTCCACAAAGCATCATGGAAATGTTGTGGGCAGCAGATTTGGGGAAAGTTTTGGGATTCATTCTCCTGTAAACAAGTTGCTTTGAAAGCATCTCCATTACACAGAGCTGTTGGGTTGGGATCCAGAAGGCTTCAGTCTGGTTTTGAGAGAACATGCGGTTCAAGGAAGAGCACTCTACCTTTGGTAAAATATGCCATAACAATGACTGATTTCTTTCCTCTTTCAAAGACTGGAAAGACCACAAGTGACTTCACACGCATGCTAAGCTGAAGTCTCCTGAACAGATGTACTTTATGGATGGAAGCATCTGTTCTTTTAACCCCGTTCAGGGGGTCCCTTGTCATCTGTGATTTGCTTCCCAGGAGATGTCCCCAGGAATACATAATGTTCCAGAATGAATCTCAGCAATCTGGTGCTACTGCTGTGATTAATATCATAATTAATCATCAACAGTAATTTTGTTAGTCTAGGACAAATGGGTATTGTCTTGGCCAACTTGCCCAAGCTCTCCTCCCTAAAGAGTTCTTTAGGACATTTAGTAACTTCAGATTTGGATGAATCTTCCAGAACCGAATCCTACTTTTTTCTTAATCCCATCTAATATATATATCTTTTCTGTGCTGCTTTTCAAGGGGGCATGGGAACTGATATGTTTTCTTTCCAGTCATTTGCTCAAAGACAGGATATTCAATTCCTTAGGAAACAGCACCATCCTGAGCATCAGCCACCCTTGTGGATTTTATGATTTTCTCAGGTTTAGCGTTTACCTAGAGCTGCCACCATGTGGTGACAGCTAGTCATAGCAGTAAAAAATAAAGCAAAATGAGGCACTGAGTCCTCTGAAGAAAATGGTAAATTTCCTGTCATGTGAGCATTTTGAGTTTCTCAGGGCTAGAAGAAAAGCTCAGGCATGAACTATACCCTTAGAGATATGATGTTCAAAATTTACAGGCTTGACTTTGGCTAGAATTATACTGTTTTACCCATTTCCTCTTATTTGTAACTTCCTACAGTTCTCTTACAATTCTGCGGTCCTAACACTTCATTTACTTAACCAGTGAGGTATGTGGGAAGAGGTGGGGTTATGAACTTCATTTTTCACACAGTTAAGCTGAGGTCCATACAGTAGAGGTCAGGTGACGTCGTTCAAGGGCACCTGAGAAACAATGCTGAAATCAGCCTTTTTTTTTTTTTTTTTTTTTTTTCCCCTTCTGAACCCAGGGTTTTGTGATCTTTTCTTTTCAGTGGGAGCCTCTGTCTTGGTGGAACTGAAAAACTTTTTTATACGTTCTAGCTCAGCAAGCATACTAATATCCAGGGCTCCCACTTTTTCCTCTGTAAAAAAAACATCTGCACTTCTTCTGGGAAGCAAACCTCCCTGTCCTCACCTCTTCTCCCTTCCTGCTCTATGTTGGGGAACTGGGTGGCATCATTTGCTATGGCAGTAAATAAAACAGAAGGAAAAGATTCAGGGAAAAGGAAGAATTCCATGTTGTACTTCAGTTGCCCTATGGTGTATCTAAGTGGAGATTTCCGGTAAGCAATTGGAAATACGACATCCAATATTTAGGCATCGTCAGCACACGTTAGATTTAAAATCAAGAGTACAAATGAGATCACTCAGGGGTAGGATGCAGGGTAAGAACAGAAAGCCAAAAATAAAGTTCTGGAAGGCTAGTAAGGGAACCAACAAAGGGGACTGACAAGGGACCACAAGAGAGGTGGAGAGAAAACCAGGAAAGGGGTACCACAGACACTTGTAAAGGGAGTAGTCCAAAAATGCCAAAGCACGGCAAAAATAACATAAATAAGATAATGATATGATAAGCATGGATCTTATTTTGCTGGACCAGAACTTCCCATTTTTGTGCCCTGCTCCTCTGTTTGACTCAGCTCTGGGGACCGTGTCAAATTCTTCTTTGTATCCCAGGACTCGGCACAGCACCTCAAACACTGGTGTTTAACACATGGCTTGCTTAGCTGAACACAAGAGAAATTACATCAACAACTCCCAATGATCACACCCTACCTCCCTTCTCTGTGGGAGCAGAGATCTTGTCACGTACCTGGATCACCGTTGCTGAGGTCTCGGGCCGGCACAGCTGCATCTGACAAGTAACCATCCGTACAATCTTTGGGGATTTGTTCAGGATCTTTTTCTGGGGCTTCTGCTGGCTGCATTTCTAATAACTTTGTCTGTTTTTCAATAAAGGATTCCATCCCAGACATGGATAGGATTTCTGACTCCTAGAAAGAGCCAGCGGCACATCACATAAAGAATGAAGAAAATAGGAGAGTAACCGTGGCCCTTCAGCTTTTCCCTGTTCCTTCCCTGCATCAGTATCATGAGTACAGAACGCAACGTACTCTGTGACCACCTTCAGAAAATTTTCACTTTCTACCTAAATTGCAAGTAAAACAGTGCCTTTTTTATTCTCACTCGCTGCAAATACATTTGGGTCATCTGTTCTCTCCCAAGAACTGGCTGTCCTTCTCATTCTGCCATCCTTCATTCCAAGGCTATGACCCTTGAGAAGCCAACCTACTGGCCCAGAGTGGGTAGGAATTAGAAACCACCAAGAGAAAATACTTTTAGAATAAAAATTAGAGATCCAGATGCTGGTTAAGTCCTTTAGCAAGGCACCTACATCTCTCCTGACTTTGGAGAATGTCTCAATTGTCCGTAACTGCAGTATCGACATCCCAGCTATTAATTCCAGGAGTTACCTAGGAAGTTCTTACCGCATTGCCTTCCTGGAGACAATAGAGAATCTTCTGAGGTGCCTCACTTATAGTCAGTGCTGGAGCAATCTTACTGGAGGAGAACCTCAATCTGGACCTGGTATTGATACAAAGAGCAGAAACAGAACACGATTCATGGTTTTGATCTCCAAACAAGGGCTGACAAGTATTAATGCTTTAAAACAAGAACACCCATACTTATTCTTGGGAGTTTACTGTGGTCAGAGTTGCCAGGAAAGACCTGGCCCTGAAATTCCCGAAACGATATACATTCTGGCAATTCTTTATACATAGTACAACCACTGCACTAAGCTGTGTCCGTGATGCATTTGTGAAAGGGCTTTTGTTAATGTAAAATAGGGACCAGTCTATCATGGTTGTATTCCCATAAGTTAGAAGAATGGTGAGCATATACTACATACTCATTAAAAATATGTTGGAGATTAAATTGACAAGTGGCATAAACCAAGGTTTTTGTTGTTGTTAGTACCCTTTTCATACATCCACTTATTCTCCTAGTGTTCCAAATAAAAGTAGGGAAGGGACCACAAGTGCTAACCTCATGTTCAAGGCTCTTAAAAGCACAGATATCACGGTCACTCTTCAAAATATGGGCTCAGTAAAAAAAGGCTAAAAATTGTTTTAGTGCTGGTCCATGAGACATGAACACAGAGACAAAGACAGTCAGTCAGACATACAGACACAAACATACAAACTCTCCACCCCCCCAACACACACACACACACACACACACACACACACTCTCTCTCTCTCTCTCTCTCTCTCTCTCTTTCACTCACTCACTCTCTTCATAACGGTCCAGATACAGATATGAAGTTTACAGTAAGGGTTAAGTGTGGTGCCCTTCCTTTCCACATGTTGGCTTTGAAAGAGTGTATGTGGGACTCTAGTGCAGGACAGAATAGCCTAAAATAGGCCCTACGCATGTTTATTCTGGCCCTTTCCTGTTTATTGCTAGTACGTGCATCTTCTGAGCTAAGATTTCCAGAAATGATGACAAACAGAGATCAGTTATAAGCCTTAATTCTTAATAGGAAAGAAACACCTCAATTTTCCAGGAAAATAGAAAAGGAGAATATCCATATTCTACAGTTTTCCTTCTAGTCAAAACTCCCTGGTCAGTTTAAGTTCTGGGTTCCCATGGCAAGACATTCAGCAGGGATGCCTATGCTGGATCTCAGGCTCCTTTGGGTTGAGGACTGAGGAGTGTAGGTCTGGCTTTGTATAAAAACTGGTATGTATGACCCATCTCCTCTCTCTTAGGGCTGGAGAGTGGGGATAGGCTTTGGCTTAGGACTGGCAATCACCCTGAGAACTGGAAAGGGTCCCCGGGTGACTGAAGGGCTTCTCACTTGCTAGGCTTCTTGCCTTCTGTCTGGGGCTTGCTTTCTGTCTCGGCCTCACTCAGCTCTTCTGTGGGGCTCTGGGGTTCGGAGCGAGGAAATGCTGTCTTCAAGGTGTCCACGATAGCACTTACCACCATCTGCAGGGGTCAGAGGTGCAGGGTCAGACAGAAACCACCAAATGAGCAGTTGTCTCATGGTGCTTTATGCAATGAAGATGAGCAGATAGCTAGGGTAGCTAGTGGAGACTTTTCATCGGCATCGTCAGATACCAGGCACATTTATTGGCAACCATCCCCTCCTTTCTCGATGGCCATAAAAATCTGCTTCCTCACAGAGTTAAGACAAACAATGCCATGGGAAAAGAAACCAAAACAGTGAGATAAATAAAAAGCTGGGAGTTCTGCAGGCTGGTGAAATACTTTTCATTTTTCAATTTCTTTCCTTGTATATGAAAGAATGATTTTTAATTTCCAAATCAATAATACTTTCACCAAGATCTGAATAAATGGAAGTGATATAGGTAGGAATATATGGAAAAGAGAAAGAGTAAAGATTATCAAATGAGAAATACCTTCTAGAAGCATATATAATATTAACATGTTCAGAGTAAATTCACAGAGTAAAGAACTGGTTTTTCCAGTTAATCCAAACAATTTCTCTTCTTTACAGAAAGAGTAACAAAAATCACTCATGTCAAAATTTAGGAATCTGCATTTGATATAAACTACTCATAAAGACCAAATAGAACAATCCTCACTGAAGAGTAAGAGTTGTATTTCTCAGAATGGAAAAATGGCATATAGATATAAAATGTACATATAAAATGTACAAATGAAACCCTAAAATACCAAAGAAATGAGAAGAAATCTTTACTTTTCTTTTGGTGCTCCTTGCTAATTAACACTGCCGGCTCAGAGCAGCATCACGCCTTCCTTAATTCATGCCTGTGTTCACCCTCTACAAGGAGTACGGCCAGCACAGCTGAGACAGGGCTGAAGTGTCAGAGTAAGATGACAGTAAAGCACAGGGGATAACAAACCAGGGAAAGAACACAGAGGACCGCATGAATAGATAATGCAGCTTAGAAAACATAACTTGCTCTCAAGGCTCACCAAATTGTAGTCTGTGGGGAGGGTCCGTATCTGCTCTGTTCACTGCCGTATCACCAGCAGCTAGTCCTGTTCATGGTCAAGCTCGTACTTGACCAGGCAAGCAGTAAGTGGCTGGTGAGTCAGTGAGTGAACACATCTGTGTGGATGGACACATCTGCATGGAATTCTGGGGATTCTACCTCATTCATCCCTTTCCAGTTTGCAGCTTTTTCCTCACAGCAGTGCATGTCTCCTAATTCCTACCACATGAAATTCCACTTTTTCATTTTATCCTCTGAAGTCTAGAGAGAGGCCCGCCTTCTGCCAATGAGTCAGTGTTTTCTAACCTTTTAAAACATATGCCATCTTTGGATAAACATAAACTGCAGACGTGTGCCCTGGAGACTCTAAAATCAGCTGGTAATCACTGCCTACAGGATACGTGTTCCACAAATGTCCTTCTCCTACCATCTCCAAAGGTTCTGAGACACCCTCTCAAAAAAAGTGTAATTCTTTCCATGCTCTGTTCTCCAGCAGAGATTTAGACTATACCGGTCTAAATCAAGCTTAGTGTCCTGTCTTGGGGCTCTTCTTCCTGAGTGACCAACACCAGGAATGATCTTTATCCCCAGGAGAAACTTTCCTGCCCCCACCGATCTATGGAGGTACAGATCTATCTTCACCTTCCTCCGCTAGAATAACAATGTCATAATATCCCCTAGGAGATATGTGTACACATACAGTGTCCGAGCTGCTCACTGTAATTCAGCAAGGTGATGGTCCAACCAATATTTGCAACAGGTCTTAAAAATTCTAGTCCACGTTCTATGGACTCCTCTCTGCTTTCTCTCTGTACCCACTACTTCCTTTATTTTTCAATCACTACCTACACTCTGGTGAGAAACTAAAGCTGAGCGCACACAGTGGCCCTGCTGGTACCTTGTCTATTCTGGACACCATGAATGGTTTCTTGACAAAGGCAATACGAGCATCTGTGTTCAGAGCAAGGAACTCCTGCATCTCCTCACTGTTAGCAATCTCCGGAATGGCACAGAGTTGCTGCAAAAGACACAAGAAGGATTTCAAAGAGAAATTCTGGTCCCCAAGTCTCTCCAACTTGGCTTGGGTATCTGATAATTAGAATGAGAGCACAGCCGAAACAGAAGGATGCTGACCTTTAGAAAGGATTCCAGGAGGCTCTTTCGGGCTTCTACTCTGTCACTATCCATGTTTCCAAATGGAAGGTCCGGAAAGAGCTTTTTAGGACCCTTCACATCTTAAAAAAAAAAAACAAAAACACAAACTCATTCACTTAACATTCACTGAGAGATATTCCATATAAAATACATCATATATGTAAAGGAAACAGAACTGTTGAATATATTCCTGAGATTTTTTTATTTCAGGAGTTCCAAATATACCCCAAGGATATAGTACATACAATCTACTCTCGTTATCAGTGTTCACGCTAAGGTATAGGAGGCCATATGCTACGGTAGTTACAAATGAGGGCTCTGAAGTCTAGGTGCCTGAGTTTAAATTTTTGCTCCAATCCCTACTATAAGAATGCCTAATTCTTCTTTGACTTTTTTCTCTGTAAAGTGGGGATAATGATAGTTCTCTATCTCATAAGCTCTTAGGAGAATTAAATGAGCTAATATGTGTAAAGTGCGTAGAAGACAACCTGGCATACGTTTTCAAGCTTGGTTCAGTAGTAACTATTGTTATTAAGAAAGAAAATGCATAACTGAAATCCACAACTTATGCCTAAACTTATTAAAAAGTTTATTTGGGTGATCATCAGTTGTTGTTGTTGTTGTTGTTTTTTTAAACAAAGTAGCTGCTTACTAGCTTATTTTTAGAGTTAAATTTTATTACATTTTTTTACTGTTCCTGTGCCTTATGGGTATCAAATAGCAAACACCCAAAAAGCCTGGTTGTTAAAGGAAGGATGGCAAGCATTTCTGGAAACTATTTTTAGAGCAATTCATCTCTGTATGTATGTGGAAAAGTTGATTTAACGTCTCACGCTACCTCACGGACACAGGTGGAAATGTGAAAGTTTCTTAAGCTTAAACTAGATGGGCCCCAGAACAAAGCATTAAGTGGCAAAGAAGTGCCTCAGAAAGAATGCGATCAGTGCTAGCCAGTACTAAAACCCAAAACATCTGAAAGCAAACTGGGGGAACACGGGCCCCTTGATGTTCTCCTCCTCCATCCTTCCCCACAAATAGTAGGCCTCCAGCCTCTCATATCAGGGAGCTAGATGTGTAAAGCGGGCTGGGGAAACTCCTGACTTTTTATGAACTTTCGGAGATCTGATTTCTCTTCCAGACGCGTCTGCAGATTGAGGAACTCGCGGTAGCGGCGATTCACAGTGTGGTAGGCCACCTGCTGCAGGCCACTGCTGTTCTCACCATCCAGGGCCGTCTCATACTGTTGAATGAACACATTTGTTTAGGGCATCAGCTCAATGGCCACACAGTAAGAGCAGAGTAGAGGTAAAGGGAGGGAGACGTTCCTATTCTGTTTCTTTTCTTTCTTTTCTCTTTTTAAACTTATTTAAGAGAGAGAGAGAGAGAGAGCGCGCACGCACGAGTAGGCAGAGTGGCAGGCAGAGGGAGAGAGAGAAGCAGGCTCCCGCTGAGTAGGGAGCCCGATGTGGGGCTCAATCCCAGGACCCTGGGATCATGACTTGAGCCAAAGGCAGACGCTTAACTGACTGAGCCACCCAGGTGCCCCTATTTCTGAACCTAGTAGATCTGATTGCTGCTCTGAGTTGTAATGAATAACTCAAATTTCCAGGGCTGCTGAATTAAGGAATGAGATGTGTTTCCCAACATATGTGGCCCAGAAAGAGCAATGAGTTTTGCTGTTGTCCATTCCCTCCTTCCACCTCAAAACTCCCTCCTGCAACACTTTCTTTACTTATAAAAATGGCTATAGGGCTCCTGGGTGGCACAGTCGGTTAAGTGTCTGTTGGCTTTGGCTCAGGTTGTGACCTCATGGTCATGGGATCGAGCCCTGTGTCAGGCTCCACACTTGGAGTGGAGTCTGCTTGCGATTCTCTCTCCCTCTGCCCCACCCGCTTGTCTCCCTCTCTCTCGCTCTGAAATAAATCTTAAAATGGCTATATTACTATTTTTCACATCTCAAAGAGTATAAAACAGAAGGCACAAGAGCACCTCTTTCACTCCTAAATTATGGGTTGGATGTTATAAGAGGATAACCATTTGCCATTATACTTGACCAGTGATTGATTATGTTAGTTGGGGGGGAAGAACAAATAATCCAAAACAGCTGATGAATAAAATCATTTGTTTGCCTGCAACGCATTAAAGGAACATGTGTTTTTATTTTGCTTTGGGCAGATTATTATTCTTGGAGCTAAACTGAAATTTTTTTTTCTAAGCACATATCATCTGTATGATTGGAAGTCACATGAAGACTGGAGATGTTGTAAGGGGTCAAAGTTTGCTGTCTTCATATGCGTAGAGGGCCAGTATGTGGGAAAAGACAACTTGTACTGAATGTTCCCCCAGAGCAAACACCCTGAACAGCATGAAAGCTGCAACTCAGTACAGGGTAGACTTTTTGACAGAGCAGTTAAGATATAATGATTGATGTGCAAGAACTATGTATGTACTTGTTCTCATTAGGGGTAGGTTACCATTATTGTCTGGAGGAGGTATTATACTGTGGGGCAGGTGACGGAAAAAATGATCTCTTTGTTGGTGGGGCTTAAGGCTGTCTTAAAATTTTCTAGAGCCAGAGAGAAGTATTCATTATGAACTGACATGCGCAAAGTAGTAGTCCCTCAGACCAGCACTGAGAAGGAAAAGGCCTAGGTGAGAGACACAGACAGAATTCAGGGTGGGGCTCTCAAACTTAGGGCACCTGGGAGTTTCTGTGGAATATTCTGCTCCCTGAGCGACACTAATCGATACTCATACATTCCCAAACCTGGCTGCACCTCAAAAATCAATTAGGCTGCTTTTTAAATAGATTCTGATAGGCTCTGATAGATCTGAATGAGAATTTACAAAAATCCCTCTTCAGGTGATTGGGAGGCAGTCTATCCTAAAGCCAGTTTTAGGGAGCCACTGCTGTAACTGAACTCACCACCTGATACATGATGATACATATGATACCTTCATATCATCTCTGCCAAGTAGTTCCTACTTCTGTGCTTAAACAACTCTAGGAATTAGAAACCTGGTACCTTCTGAGATATTATACATATATATTTATTTATTTATATGTAAATATGTATATTTACATATACAGGTAAATAAACTTCCTGCCTAAACAAAGTACAAAAGACACTAGTAATTAAGAAAGGAAAGAAAGAAATTAACAGGGAAGTTTGGTAAGAGAATTTCTGGACAAGACTCTATATTGGGAACCACTGAAAAATATGACCCTCAGTATCCTAAGAACCCTGAGATTCTAGGATTGTTTGCATAGATACTAAACAGAAGCCAACTCTGCTTTACAAATGATCTTCAGACCATTTACATATGGATTCTTGTCAAATTAAACATAGTAAATGAAGAGTAGCCTCTCTCCCTGAGAATACTAGCTTCACTGACTCTGCTTTCCAAACCCATTCCCAGCCCAGAGTGGGTGACCATAATTCTAATCCTATTACCTTCACCGTGTAGAGTGTGTATGGGTGGAATCCAGTGCCACTGTGCTCTCGAGCAGTAATGGTACCAGTGATACGAAGGTTCTGGATGACAACTGGGCCATCTGGACTGGTCAGGGGCTCAAAGCTGAAGGTGGCTGAGCTGAGAGGACCAGTTGGAGAGGAGGAAAGCAGAACCTGTGGCAGATTAGGATCTACGGAGCTCACACCATTGGTGAGAGCCTTCTCTAAGCATGAGGGTCGTGGGGGGCAGGTCCTTTCTGGATCTGTCAGCAAAGCTGTAAGAGAGGTGACATCTCCTTGCTCTACTTCCTTGTCTGCTGTGTCAATGTGGATCTCTGGGCAGGAAGTCAGCAAGGAGACCAGCAGCCCTGTCTCTGTTTCTGTTCCTGGACCCAGCTCGGCCTCTGCTCCTTCAATTCCTTCGGATCCCTCAACATCCTTAGACTCCAGAGACTGGGGACCCTCCAGGGTACACAGGGCATCCTGGATCCTGTCAGAGAGGAAGTTGCCTGGGGTCATGAGCATGATGGTTTCCTTGCTCAGTTCAGACAATGGAGACTCCAGCTCTGTGTCTTCACATAAGAACAAAGGGCCTCGAATATCTGGCTGTAGGAAATGAGATGAGTTGTTTCCTACTTTTCTTTCTTCTGGAACTCCACCCAGTTCTCCCTCTATTGCTTCATGGCCTTCTTCAACTTCTGGGGAGTGATGGGAAGGCCGGTCTGGCTCATTACAGTTCAGGAGCACCGGCGCTGCTGCTGGAGAAGGGGCTCTCACTTCTGGCAGGCTCTGTACCTCAACAATCAGTGGCAGAGATGTGGGCACTGAGGGCTTTTCCAGGGCACTGGCTGGGGAAGTTGGTTTAACCAAGGCTGTCGGATTATCTCTGGCCTTGGAAAAGATGCCCACAAGTGCGAGGTGGATCCAGTCAGGATCTGACAGCTTGCTAATCAGTGGTAAGATTACATTGCAGGTAATGAGTTCCACCACTACATGGCGACCGGTCCGGGTCTCCAAGTGGGGCTTTGGCACTAGTCCTTGAAGCAACAAATTTACAATGCCACGTGTATAAGTGACCTCAGTGCTGGCGCTCTGCACAGCACGATGTGGGGCAGTAGCTCGGCAGTAAGCCTCCCAGAGCTGGGAGGGCTCAACTGTACCACTCTGCTTCCCAGTCAGGGCTTCCTTCGCCTGAATATAGCTCTGCAGGTGACAACCGCAGAGAGTCAGAACCCTCTGGGCAAGGGCATGACTGTCCACCATGCCCATCCTCCTCCGGAGCTCCTGGACCAACCCTTTCATGGCGGCCTCCATTTCTTCCTCAAAGGCTGGCTCCTGGCTCACTGAGCGATACCAGGACGACACAAAGTCCCGAATAATCATCTGGATGGTGCGGTCGATCTCCAGTTCCAGTTGCCTCTCTGCCTCAGGGTTTGGAGGGCAGGTGGCCACTGGGATGAAGCGTTCCAGGTGCAGTCGACCTGAAGCCCCCACAATGGCATTTGAGCCCAGCCATCCTCCCAGCACCGCTAGCAATGCAGACAGAAGGCACAGGAGCCACACGTTGACCAGAAAGTGGATGACCAGGAGCCAGCCGAGCACGATTCCCACAGCCATCAGCTTCCGGCTACTCAGCAGGTTATTGAGGTTCCAGCTGCACCCAGCTGGAGCCTCTTGTAACGAGGACGCTGTCTCTGCCTTCATGGCTAAAAGGGGCGGATGGCTACTCAGACGATCGATCACCCTCCTTCTACTTCACTTGGGTTCGGGAATGGGGCGTTAACTGTGTACGGAGACAAGGCTATCTGGCGTGCCCTATTCAGGGCCCCGGGCGGGGCTCTGGGCCCTCGGCGTCCTACAGGCACTGCAAAGCGACAGAGGCGGTACTGCTTCTCCCCCTCGCGCCAGCCCGTTCCAGCGGAGATTCCGCAGCCTTTATAATGCAGCGGTCGGAGAGCCGCCGCGCTGCCTGGGGAGGGCGGGGCAGGGCCTACGGCGCCCCTCACCCAACACTTACAGACGCCGAACACCGGGTCATACACCGCTGGGGGGCGCGCCCAGACCGAGTTCCGATGTGCGGGGGCACAACGGTGTCTCCGCCGCCGCCCTCGGAGGAACCCTCCGCCGGGCTGGGGTCCCCGGGCGACTGCCACCAGCAGCCCGGCTTTTGTCACGGCTGCCGGCCGGCGGCCGCCGGGGACGACTTCCGGGTCGATGGCGGCGGAACGGGGCATGTTGGGAGAGCGGCCGCGCGGCCCGAGGCGCGGCGCTGCGCTGGGCGCTGCTCCCCCTGGTGGCGAGGAGCAGCCGTGACAGCACCAGCGGAAAGTGGTCTCCCAAACTCGGCTTGCAGAACCCGTGCTCAACGGTGGGGCAAAGTTCCCACAGGGGTGTGGAGCAGAGAGCGGCCGTGCCGGCAGTAACGCTCCACGACTGAGACTTCTAGCTTTCATTATTAAATGGAGTCGTCCAACATTTCTTACTGCTTAGGCAAACTCTCTGTAATCCAGTTTGTTTTAATCCCATGTGGGCATTTTTTTAATTGGCCCGATACATTTTAACAATTTACCCCGCTTCCTCCGGCGCCCCCGTGCAATCCCCAATACATAGCTCACGTACATTGTTCTCAGGAATTGCAGAACACGAGGTGTACATCTTAATACAGAGATAGATTTATTCCTTAAATTTCATATACTGTGCAACAAAATCATATTTGTGATTTGGGGGTTATTTGCTGGTGGCATTACCCAAGCAATCAGATGTTTTGAGCATCTGCTGTATTCAATCACTGTGAATAGGTACTGTGGACGAATAGAGCAGTCCTTGTCCTCAAGGACCTGGCAGCCTATTGGGGAGACAAGTTCCTGAATCATGAATGGATAACTAATAATGCAAGTCAGTATGGTATATAGTAAAATGCAAAATCTTATAGGTATTCAGGGGAAGGACAGATCACTGGGGGTTGCAGTGGTTTAGAGGGAACCTCACAGAGAAGGTAGCCTTTATGTTGAATCTTCAAGGGTGAGAGTTGGTTTCTAACCCTCTCCATGTCGTCTTCCCCCTTTTTCCCAAATGTATAGGAAAAGAAGGCAGAGGTAGAGATGCATTTTCAGACAATCCTCAAATGTATTTGCTTTGAAATCTACCCGGACAGAATTACCTACAGGAAGATTGAATGCCTGACAGTAGAGTGGACCATGTGTAAGAACGTGTCGGTGTCATGTGAAGTCAGGTTTCTTCCCCATCTTGGTCCCTAGGAGCTCTGCCTGCAATGTGGCTATCCTTTTTATTTTGGCACAGGTTGCATATCATTTGTATAGTTATTTATGATTGCTCATCTTCAGCTTTCTCTATGATGTTAGCAGGCTTCATCATTATAGCATTAGTTCCCAGATGTTAGGGGACTCTGCAGGCAAACTCCAACCAAAAATGTGCCAACAAGAAGCAAACATATTGTGGCTTCTCTCATTTCTACTGTTGTGGCAACGATTTCTTTTGAATACAAAAGGAACCATCATTTAGATGTGAAGCATAGTTAATGCCTGTCAATTCTAATACAAACAGTTTGATTTAGGATCAGAATGTCCACGAAGCTGACTGGACACATCCTTGAGAACCCAGAATGTGGTCCACTGTTTCCATGGCAGAGACCACTTCACTGCTGCTCTCCATTCCACAAAAAAGGAATATAAGAAGTGGGTGCTGCCCTCTTTGTCCTCCCAGACCATTTCATTGTCCTCAGTTAGAGAGACAGTTAGATCACAATGATGCTCTGGAGAAATATCCCTGCCACTCAGCCAAGAACTGAAAGAAGTGGATGAGAAAGAGACTAATGTGATTTTGAAGATTTTCCTGTGATAGGTCAGAGAGAAAGTTTACAGCATAAACTGGAGTGTTCAGGGCAGTAAGAAACTGACCTTGTAAGTGGGCGCTGTGCCACCTGACCAGATGGTCTGGAGTACGGAGGTAGCCAAGAGTGCCTTCCTGATTCTGAAGCGGATTTGATGAAATAGGACTCTCAGATGAACATGCCAGCACACTTGTCATTTTGACTGGAATGAGTTTCTGCCTAGAGATCTGGGACCAGCCTTAGTCTCCAAACAGATTTATCACAGGGAGGAGGCGAGAGGCACGACTGATGTTTGGTGGTGGTGACGGTGTGTATATGTGGTGGGAGGAGGCTTGCTGTCTGGCCACATCACTCACCATCTCACTAGGTCCTTTCTACTTTCCTTCTTACCATTTCTTAAAACATTACAGGCAAGTGCTCAAAGTACTTGGAGATAACAAGACAAATAATACACAGTAATTCACCTCAAGGAACTCTCAGTCTAGTTAAGGAGAAAGACACATAGATCAATGTAACAAAACATTATCATGTGTGGTATGACAGTTGCAGTAGAAGTATGTATAATAAAATGGGAATGCGAAGGAAGGGTGGTCAACCAGGGGATCGGGTGGTGTCAATAAAGTCTTCATAGAAAGTTGGAAAACGTTGGGAAAAGGTAAAGAAGTAAGTAAGTTATTTTAGGTGAATGGAGGACGAAAGTTTTGAAGATGACAGATATATTAGTTATTACTGTGGTAGTGGTTTCATGCGTGTATATATATGTCAAACTTAATCAACTTGCACAGAGAGAGCAAAGGGAAGAGAGAGGGAAGGTCTGTAAGGCAGAGGCAGCAGAGAGAAATAAGCAGGGACAGTGAGAGCTGGGGGGACTGCAGCAAGGGGGCATGCTGGAGGCAGCTCATGCTACACCTCAGTTTTATCTCAAAAATAGAAGTCAAGGTAACTTACTAAAGAGAGAAGTAGTGATGGGGCAGGTGACTTGGTTTAGAACTATTGCTCTGAGAAAAAGAAGGAGCTCCTGAAGGTCATATAAAGAATAAAGAGAGACTGAGGACCTAGCTCAGGTTAGGACCTTGATGTCTTGAGAAGAGAGATGTTAGCATTTAAAATCATCGTGTCTATGTGTCTAGGAAAGGAAATGTAGCCAGAGAGAGAACATCAGTTGTGAGGATAGGGTTAGTTGTACTGAAAGAGACTGAGTGAGCCAGAAGAACAAAAGCCTGTGGCTAGAGATTGGTCTGTTGGAACCTGTGGTGGTTTCCTATTGTTGCTCTATCAAATTACCATAAACTTAGTGGGTACAGCAACATAGGTTTTTCTCGCACAGTTCTAGAAGTCATAAATCTAAACCCGGTTGGCAGGGATGTGTTCTTTCTGGAGGCTCTGAGGGAGAACCTGCTTTCTTGCCCTTTCCAGCTTTGAGAGGCTGCCTGCCTTCTGATTCTCATGGCCTCACATTACATTGACTTCTGCTTCTGTTGTCACTTCTCTCACTTTGACCCTTCTGCCTGTTTCTTATAAAGACCCTTCTGATTATATTGAGCCCTCCCAGATAACCCAAGGTTATCTTCTGATCTCAAGATACTTAAGTTAATCACATCTGCAAAGGTTCTTTTGCCATAAAAGGTAACATGGTCTCAGGTTCTGGGGATTAGAATGTGGACATCTTTGGGGGTCATTATTCAACTTACTACAGAGCCCAAATATCCAGATATGAAAATCTTTTTTGTGATGATGAAGTCTGGGTGTGGCCAAGTAATGAGTTCCTGAAGTAAGATGTAGATAACATGTTAGGGCTAAGGAAGAAATTTTGAATCTGTTTTTGAGAAGGATGATCTATATGTCATTGGAAGTCACTGATGTTAGGGTAGTGAAGACTGGGGTCTTGGTACAAAAGTTCTCAATAAATGAGGAGGATGATCAGAAGTTGATGGATGATGTAACAAGAAGAGTAGATTGTGGTAATACCAAAATATGAGGGGGGAATTTTTCATAAATTGGAAAACAAGTTACCTGGAAGAATCCATGAACTGCCTAAGATACAGTGTTGTAGAATAAATAGCTACCAGAGGGCAGCAGGGATTACGGCATCTTAAGGGGAAATTGCATCTCCTATACTCATTCATTCATCCATTCATATACCCATTCATCCATTCATCCAACAAGCATTTAAACTCGGTATTGGGATTTCAAATATGAACTTTGTATGGCTGATCTTCTTAAAGGATTCACAGTCTTGTACAAGAGACAGGCACTGACACAATATTAAAAGTGCTATAAAAGAAAAATGTCAAAATACGAGAACACAGAGAATTTGGAAAAGTTTCACAGAAGAGGTGACAATTGAGTTAGCCTTAAAGGATGGGTTAAATTTCTCAGGAAGACAAGAGGAACATGTCATTCCAGGAATAAGGAAAACATGAGAAACACTGAGAAAGCTCCTGTATCAGTTTGCTAGAACTCATAATAAAACTGCAGACTGGGTAGTTTAAACAATAGAAATTTATTTTCTCACAGTTCTAGAGGTTGGAAGTCCAAGATTAAGATATTGGTAGGGTTGGTTTCTCCTGAAGCCTCTCTCATTGGCTTGCAGATGGCTGCCTTCTTGCTGTGTCTTCACATGGTCTTTCCTTCGTGTGTGTGCCTCCCTGGTGTGTCTCTCTCTTTTAAAGACACCACTCCTATAGGATAAGGGCCCACCCATATAACCTCACTTAACTTTAATCACCACTTTAAATTTCTCTAGTCAGGTTCTCCAGAGAAACAGAACCAGTATATATGTGCACACACACACACACACACACACACACACACACACGTAGATGTAGATTCATTATGAGGAACTGGCTCATGCCAGTGAGGCTGAGAAGTCCCACGGTCTGCCATCGGCAAGCTAGATACCCAGGAAAGCCAGTGGTATCATTCAGTCCAAGTCTAACGGCCTGAGAACCGGGGGAGTTTATTATGTAAATCCCAGTGTAAAGGCTGGAGAAGATGAGATGACCAGCTCAATTTTTGAGGCAGGAAAAAAAAAGGTGAATTCCTTCTTCTTTCACCTCTTGTACTATTCAGACCCTCAATGGATTGGATGATGACCACCTCCATTTGGAAAGGCAATCTACTGAGTCCAGTAATTCAAATACTAATCTCTTCCAGAAACACCCTCACAGACACACCCAGACATAATGTTTAACATGGCCACCCTGGGGCTAGCCAACTTGATACAAAATTAGCCACTACAAGGCTTTATTTTTTTAAAATTTTTATTGTTATGTTAATCACCATACATTACATCATTAGTTTTTGATGTAGTGTTCCATGATTGTTTGTGTATAACACCCAGTGCTCCATGCAGAACGTGCCCTCTTTAATACCCATCACCAGGCTAACCCATCCTCCCACCCCCCTCCCCTCTAGAACCCTCAGTTTGTTTTTCAGAGTCCATCATCTCTCATGGTTCGTCTCCCCCTCCGATTTCCTCCCTTCATTCTTCCCCTCCTGCTATCTTCTTCTTCTTCTCCTTCTTCTTCTCCTTCTTCTTCTTCTTCTTCTTCTTCTTCTTCTTCTTCTTCTTCTTCTTCTTCTTTTTAACATATATTGTATTATTTGTTTCAGAGGTACAGGTCTGTGATTCAACAGTCTTGCATAATTCACAGCACTCACCATAGCACATACCCTCCCCAGTGTCTATCACCCAGCCACCCCATCCCTCCCCCCCACGACTCCAGCAACCCTCAGTTTGTTTCCTGAGATTAAGAATTCCTCATATCAGTGAGGTCATATGATACATGTCTTTTTCTGATTGACTTATTTCGCTCAACATAACACCCTCCAGTTCCATCCACGTCATTGCAAATGGCAAGATCTCATTCCTTTTGATGGCTGCATAATATTCCACTGTATATATATACCACCTCTTCTTTATCCATTCATCTGTCGATGGACATCTTGGCTCTTTCCATAGTTTGGCTATTGTGGACATTGCTGCTATAAACATCGGGGTGCATGTACCCCTTTGGATCCCTACATTTGTATCTTTGGGGCAAATACCCAGTAGTGCAAATGCTGGATTGTAGGGTAGCTCTATTTTCAACTTTTTGAGGAACCTCCATACTGTTTTCCAGAGTGGCTGCACCAGCTTGCGTTCCCACCAACAGTGTAGGAGGGTTCCCCTTTCTCCACATCCCCGCCAACATCTGTCGTTTCCTGACTTGTTAATTTTAGAACAAGGCTTTATCTCTAAACACAGTCATATTATGAGGTGTACTAGGGGTTCAGACTTCACGGTATGAATTCTGGGGAGACACAAATCAGTCCATAACAGCTCCTTTCTGTCTGTGGGTTATGTGGATGGTTACATTTTGATGATCAGGATACTGAGAAGGAGGATGATAGATTTAATAGTTGCCAACATTTGCTTTCATGGCATACAAAAATAAAAATAACATTGAACTACCAGTCAAAGAGACATAGATTTAAGTTTCACACCTGACCGCACATGATACTAAGTGCTCTAATAAGCCCTCCCACTGCAGAACAACTGGATCCTGAATGGAAACTCTTTTTGGTGAATTGATGGGCTCATCAGAGGAGAAGTAGGTGATGAGTTCAAAGTACACCATCCTGTCCCTCTCCTCAAACTAGAGAGAACAGAAAACAAACTGAGATGAAAGCAGAATGGGAGTAGTGGACAGGGTGGCCCTAGAGACAGATGTCCTCAGCAGGACTGTAATTCAGGTTCTGAGCCTTGTTCCAGCAGAAGGTAGTAAAACGCAGTCCCTGAGTCCTGTCTTAGCCACAGTCCTTGAGGGGAGCTTGAGGAGGTTCCAGGCCAGTGGATTTCCGTAGCTTCTGGAAGACATAAATGCAAATCCTTTTGGAAGAAAATATTATCATTTTAAGTTCCCCCAAATTACCTCACATTTAATATAGACTGAATATGAATCCCAAAGTCATCAAGTATAAGGGAAAGCAAGCCACCCTGAGTGAGAATCAGAAGAAATAACAAATAGATCAGATTTAGACCACCAGGACCATAGAAATGGAAATCAACTGATACTTATCTGTGTATGAAATGAAGCATAAATATGACCTAACAATGACAGATGATCAAATATGGCCAAATAGATTTTAAAAAATAGCCAAAGAGAAATTTCCATAAATGAAAAACCTGGAGGAATTCAGAACATGCTACCCCAAAATATACCACTTTGGCATATGGACTATTTTGAGCTAAATGAAAAAAAAAGCCTAAAATAAAGTTTAATTTCCCCCTCTTATAAAGAAAATTTACACTTAAAAATGAAATTTCCATTAGTAAATGTACCTGTACCCAGAAGAGAGCTACTCCCAGAGAGCTACTACCAGAGTAGTTATGCAGTTAACTGCATAACATGGCAACCTTGACTTACCATCTATTTCATCCTCTCTCCTTCCCATACTTTGCTTCCCCATCTGCAGAAGCCTGAAACCCCTCTTCCACTTCCTTAGCTCAGGATGGTATATAAGTCTCAATCATCTGGCTGCCTTCTTGAGTCTCATGTTTTTATGAAACTCCCATGCACACATACATAACTAAAATGTTTTTAGCCTGTTTATCTCTTTTATGTCAATGTAATTCTTTTTTTTAAGGTTTATTTATTTTTTAGAGAGAGAGAGCGAGAACATGTGAGCAGGAGGAGGGTAAAGGGAGAGGGAGAGAGAGAATCCTTGAGCAGACTCCCCAAGGAGTGCAGAGCCCGAAGTGGGGTTCCATCCCAGGACCCTGAGCCAAAGTCAGGAGTCTGCCGCTCAACCAACTGAGCCACCAAGGTACCCCAGTGTCAATGTAATTATTAAATCAGCCACAGAACCCAGGAGGGTAGAGGAAAAGTTTTTCCTCCATCACACTACTGAAATAAAAATCTTAATAGATGTCTTTAATAATTTGTTATACATAGCTGAAGAGAAAATTAATGACCTGGAACATATGTTTAAATAAATTACTTAGACTGCCTCTCAGAGAGCAAGGAGATAAGAAACATGATAATATATAGATAGAATGGAGAAGAGGAATCATTTAAAGAGCTACTGGCAGGGAATTTTCTGGAACTGGAATGAAGACATATATACACAGATTCAGGAAGCATTAGTAATAAAAAGTAGATCAACAAAGCCAAAAGTTGATTGTAAGAAAGTCAAAAGTTGATTGTAATAAGAAAGAAGAAAAAATAAAGTGAGAATAAGAAAGAGAGAAACACAATAACAATATTGAGTCAGAAAAAGGAGACATAATTACAGATATAGGAGAGATTAAAGATAAAAAAATTGTGAAGGCAAACTTAAACTCTGAGATAAAATGGAAAAAAATTTTAGAAAAATGTAAATTAAAAAATAATTTCAGGAAGAAATAGAATGTCTGGATAAATCTAATCTATTAAGAAATTAAATAATATTTTTAAAGTTTGCCATAAATAAAACACTGGAGAGTTTTACCAGCCAATTCTCCCAGATCAAGTCCAAATGTAATATGGTCATTCCAAATTTATATAATATTTTATAAACTTAATAAGAGGATAAAAATAAAATAAAATAAAATGAAAACAAAACATCTCATAACAAATTATAATAAGAGGACATTTAACTTACAGTATCATTCTGAATGGGAAACAGAGAGGCATTTTCCCCATGTAATTATTTTCTTATATTTAAATATTTTTAATTTGATTGAGGTATAGTTGACATTAAATGAATTTCACATACTGAAAGTGTGCAAGTTGATTAAGTTTTGACATATATATACACGCATGAAACCACTACCACAGTAATAACTAATATATCTGTCATCTTCAAAACTTTCATCTTGCCCACTCAGCATTGCTCTGCCCCCTCCCCCCAGGCAACCACTGATTTGTTTTCTTTCACTTTAGATTAGTTTGCATTTTCCATAATTGTATATAAATGAAATCAGACACCATAAACTTTTTTCGTGTCTGGCTTCTGTTACTCAGCATAACTGTTTTCAGTTTCATTCATATTGTTGCACAGATCAATTGTTAATTGATCCATTCTTCTTATAGCTGAGTCATGTTCCATTGAATGGATATGTCATAATATGTTTATTCATTCATCTGTTGATGGACATTGGATTTTTTAATGTTTATGACTATATCAAATAAAGCTGGTGTGAGTTTTTGTGTGCAGTTCTTTGTATGGAGATGTCCTTTTATTTCTCTTGGGGAAATATCTATAAGGGTCTGCCAAAGGCTCTAAATAGCATCCCTATCTGCCACTGATACTTCAGGCACCATTGATCTGATGGATCATATGGCTCAAGTAGCAGAGTAGCTTGCATGTCAGCCTGGATGTGTTACAGAGACTGTTCTTGTTCTGGGCCCTACTCAAAACAGCTTTTTGGGTCACTTGGTATATGGGCCAGAGTAACATGCTCAAATGAGGAATATGTTTCCTCTAAAATCTAGAGGGTCACTAGGCATTGGACCGAAGAGATATAGGAATATCTTGACATGGATGATAACACTGGACTTCTAGAAATTTCATTGAGGTGGAAGGCATCTGAATTTTTTTGTATTTATTTCCCAACTTCTGATACACAAATTTCTTACCAATAAGTATAGAATAGTTGCTGGTTTTGGCTTACTAGCACATCAGCGTCATCAGTGTAATGGGGCAGTGTGATACTTTGTGGAAGGGAAAGGCAATCAAGTTTCTGTGGACTGAATAATCACATAAGGCTGGAGCATTGATATACTCCTAAATTAGGACGGTGAAGGTATATTTCCAGCTGAAGGTAAATTGCTTCTGGTGATCTTTATTAACAGGTATTAAGAAAAAAAAATGCATTTTTCCAGATCAATAACTACATACTAGGTATCAGGGATGTGTTAATTTGTTCAAGCAATGAAATCACATCTGGAACAGCAGGTGTAATTGGACTCATTACCTGATTAAATTTATGATAATCCACTGTCAGTCTCCAAGAGCCATCTGTTTTCTGCACAGACCAACTAGGGAGTTGCATGGGAAAATGTGGAATTACCACTGCCCCGTATCCTTCAAGTCTTTGATGATGGCACCAATCTCCCAAATCCATCTAGGAATGTAGCATTGCTTTTTGTTTACTCTTTTCCCAGGTAGAAGCCGTTCTACTGGCTTTCACTTGGTCTTTCCCACCATAGCAGCCCTTCCTCTGCAGGTTAGGGAGGCTGGGTGGGGATTCTGCCAGTTGCTCAATATGTCTATTCCAATTATGCATTCTGGAACTGTGAAAATAACCATGGGTTGTGTTTGGTGACCCTCTGTACCCACTGTTGGATAGAGTTGAACTAGAACCTTATTGATAATCTGACCTGCACAGGCCCTGCTATGACCAGTGGGCCACAGTGACATTTTGGGTTTCCTAAAATCAGTGACAGTTCAGAGCCAATGTTTCAATAAACCCCAAAAGTCTAATTATTTTTGTTTTCTCCAATGTACAGTCATCCTGGTAAAACTTGACCAAGTCTGAAAATTGATTGAAGGGGCAATACTTTCTGTTTTGGTGATTCACATTAGATTTCTGTTCACTTGACCTAAAATTCCTCTGCTTGATTTAGTAGATTGCCCATCTATTTTTCTTCTAGGGACAATGATCAAATAACAAACAGCATAGGTCTTTGTGTCAGATTATTCTGATTACTGCCTTGACCATGCTGTCCATTTGTAACCTCACCCACCTTGTCTGTGATGATTAAGTGCTACCGCCAAACACCCTGCTACCTTGGGATCCAATTATATCCATTCATTTAAGTTTCCTAGTTCAGAGGCAGTTCAAATCCCATTGTAATTCCTGGCCTACAGAGAAGAATGACCACAGATAAGAATGCTAGGGCTCACCTCACAATTTATTTCCCATAGTTGTGGTGAAAGGGATGTCACTTGGACCCTCCCAGAGAGGCCAAGCAGATCTTACCTGCTAAAAATCACTGTAACATTCTAATCTTCCTAAGCTTTTGGATATTTTCTTAAAACCAAACTCAGAGTCTCATCCTCAAAGTAGCTGAATTACAAAGCAAATTGAATTCTCAACCTCATAGGGTATGGTCTGTTAAACTAAGGACATTGTCTAGGAAGGAATATGATCCTGAAAATTCGAATGGGGGCAGATGGGCAGATCCTGATGAAGCTGGAGATATTGAACCCTTAAGTTCTGCTGAGTCTTCTTTGCCAGCAGACTTCTTTGCTGCCCCTACCCCTGTCTGAAAAGATTAACCTGCTTTGCCCAAGGGAACTGTAATGGCCTTTCCTGAGGTAGTTGCCTTGTAAGATACTACTAATTCTTCTCAAGGTCTACCCCCATGGGATCCCTCATTGCTTCTAGACCTACAGCAAGATTCAAGTCGTAGTAGGCCCTTAAAGATGAGATAAAAGGAAGTGTATGCACTCTAAAATAACTGCACGGGTTTCCAATTTATACAGAGAGAAATCTGGGGAATGTGTGTGGGAATAGATATTAAGGGTGTGGAAGAATGATGGAAGGAACATAAAGTTGGATCAGATCAAATTTATTGATACGGTCCTCTTGCAGAGATTCTCATTTCAATGGTACAGCTCCAGGAGTTGGAAAGGGCCCTGATTGTTTGGTTTCTTAGCTGAAACACTGACCAAAAATTGGCCAACATTGAATGAAATTGACATGCAGGAACTGTCTTGGTATACCATAGAGTAAAGTATCCATATTTTCTCCTTTGTTGCCTCATTTGCAATTTTTGTGTGTGTTTCATTTAAGGTTTTTAAAAAAATTTTATTTTATATATATATAATCTGAGCTGAAACTGAGAGGTGGCCGTTTAACCAAATGAGCCACCCAGGCACCTCTCATTTAAGGTTTATATACACATCTTTAATGCAGTATAGTCTATCCTCAGGTAATATACCACTTTATAATGTATAAAATTGTTGAATCACTATATTGTACACCTGAAACAAATATAACACTGTATGTTAACTATACTGGATTTAAAATTAAAAAAATATTTAAAAATACTATATCACTTGGGGCACCTGGGTGGCTCAGTCGATTAAACGTCTGCCTTCAGCTCAGGTCATGATCTCAGGGTCCTGGGATCAAGCCCCATGTCAGGCTCCCTGCTTGGTGGGGAGTCTGCTTCTCCCTCTGCCCCTCTCCCCACTCAAGCTCTCTCTCTTTCTCTCAAATAAATAAATAAAATCTTTAAAAAATATTATACCGAGTGGCGGAGCAAGATGGCGGAGGAGTAGGAGACCTGGATTTCGTCTGGTCTCAGGAATTCAGCTGGATAGGGATCAAACCATTCTGAACACCTACAAACTCAACAGGAGATCGAAGAAAAGAATAGCAACAACTCTCTGAACAGAAAAGCGACCACTTTCTGGAAGGTAGGACGTGCGGAGAAGTGAATACGAGGCGATATTCGGGAGGATAGATGGTGGGGGAGGGGGCCTCCGCCGGCCGCTTCTGGCAAGCGATAGAACTGGGGAGCACAAGATCGGAACTTTTAGAAGTTGGCTCCGCTGAGGGATGTCGCTCCAGTGGCTAAGCGGGGGTGGAACTCTCGGGGGAGAGTGTGGTCTCAGGACACTCGGGGTCACAGAAAGACTGGGGGTGTCTGAGTGTGGCAGAGCTCCCAGGTATCGGAGCGGGGAAGCTGGCTGCAGAGACGGAGCCGAGGCGCGGGCTCTCAGCTCGGGGTTACCATAAACCGTGATCTGTGGCACAGTCGGGCCACTGCTCGTCCAGCAGGGACCCAACAAGTGGCAGATCAGGGGACACTCCCCTTCCTCCCCCGGGAGGAGCGGCGCGGGAGCGCACCACAGGGATCTGCTGGGTTTGGAGACTCCACACGGGGTCGGGTGCCAGAGATAGAAACGCTCGGTCACAGGCCGGGTGAGCACGGAATGTGGCCAGAGACCGGGGAGACGGGAGTGATTGACTGCTTTTCTCTGGGGGTGCACTGAGGAGCGGGGCCCCGAGTTCTTGGCTCCTCCGGGGCGGAGATTGGGAGGCCGCCATTTTCACTCTCGGCCTCCAAATCTGTACGGAAAACTTGCAGGGAACAAAAGCTCCCGAGAGCAAACCCAAGCAGATTACTTAGCCTGGACCGGGCAAGGGTGGGGCAATTCCGCCTCCGGCAAAGACATTTGGGAACCACGGCAACAGGCCCCTCCCCCAGAAGATCAGCGAGAACAGCCAGCCAAGACCAAGTTTACCAATCAATGAGAATGGCAGAACTCCAGCGCTAGGGGAATACTGCACATAGAATCCGTGGCTTTTTTACCATGATTTTTTAGTCTTTCAAAGTTAATTTTTTTTTTGAATTTTTCCTTTTCCCTTTTTCAACCAACGTCTTATCAATCCCTTTTTTAAAAAACATTTTTATTTTTCATTTTTAGAGTCATATTCTATCCCTTCATAGTAGTTACCCTTATTTTTGGCATATATATATATAAGTTGTTCTCTCTTTAAAATTTTGAGATACAGTTTCTTCTAACAGATCAAAATATGTGTATGGCTTTGTTCTACTCTCCTGCCTAATCACATTCTTTCCCTTTTTTTTTTTAAATCCTCTTCTTTCTTTTTTCAAACAACTTCTTATCAATTCCTTTTATAAAATTTTTTATAATTTTCATCTTTACAGTCATATTCCATCCCTTCATCATATCAACCCTTATTTTTGTACATATATAAGTTTTTCTTTCTTTAAAATTTTGGGAGGCACTTTCTTCTAACAGACCAAAATACACCCAAAATCTAGTGTGTGGCACTGATCTATGCACCAGCCTGATCACATTTGATCATATTCTGTTTTTTTTTGTTTTGCTCTGTTTTTGTTTGTTTTTACCTTTTTCTTTTTTCTTTCTTCCCCCCCCCCCCCAGTTTCAGGTCTTTTCTGATTTGTTTAAGGTATATTTTCTGGGGACGTTGTTACCCTGTTAGCCTTTTGTTCTCTCATTCATCTGTTCTCCTCTGGACAAAATGACAAGATGGAAAAAATCACCTCAACAAAACGAACAAGAGGTAGTACCAACTGCCAGGGACCTACTCCGTATGGATATTAGTACGATGTCGGATCTAGATTTCAGAATCATGACTTTAAAGATACTAGCTGGGCTTGAAAAAAACATGGAAGTTATTAGAGAAATCCTTTCTGGAGAAATAAAAGAACTAAAATCTAACCAAGTCAAAATCAAAAAGGCTATTAATGAGGTGCAATAAAAAATGGGGGCCCTAACTGCTAGGATAAATGAGGCAGAAGAAAGAATCAGTGAGATAGAAGACCAAATGATGGAAAATAAAGAAGCTGAGAAAAAGAGAGATAAACAACTACTGGATCATGAGAGCAGAATTCGAGAGCTAAGCGATACCATAAGACAAAACAACATTAGAATAATTGGGACCCCAGAAGAAGAAGAAAGAGAGAGAGGGGCAGACGATATATTGGAGCAAATTATAGCAGAGAACTTCCCTAATTTGGGGAAGGAAACAAGCATCAAAATCCAGGAGGAAAAGAGAACCCCTCCCAAAATCAATAAAAATAGGTCAACACCCCGACATCTAATAGTAAAACTTACAAGTCTCAGAGACAAAGAGAAAATCCTGAAAGCAGCTTGGGAGAAGAGATATGTAACCTACAATGGTAGAAACATTAGATTGGCAACAGACCTATCCACAGAGACCTGGCAGGCCAGAAAGGACTGGCATGATATATTCAGAGCACTAAACAAGAAAAATATGCAGCCAAGAATACTATATCCAGCTAAGCTGACATTGAAAATAGAAGGAGAGATAAAAAGCTTCCAGGACAAACAAAAACTAAAGGAATTGGCAAACACGAAACCAGCCCTACAAGAAATCTTGAAAGGGGTCCTCTAAGCAAAGAGAGAGCCTAAAAGTAACATAGACCAGAAAGGAACACAGACAATATACAGTAACAGTCACCTTACAGGCAATACAATGGCACTAAATTCCTATCTTACAATAGTTACCCTGAATGTAAATGGGCTAAATGCCCCAATCAAAAGACACAGGCTATCAGATTGGATTAAAAAACAAGACCCATCCATATGCTGTCTGCAAGAGACTCATTTTAGACCCAAAGACACCCCCAGATTGAAAGTGAGTGGGTGGAAAACCATTTACCATGCTAATGGACACCAAAAGAAAGCTGGGGTGGCAATCCTTATATCAGACAAATTAGATTTTAAACCAAAGACTGTAATAAGAGATGAGGAAGGACACTATATCCTACTTAAAGGGTCTATCCAACAAGAAGATCTAACAATTGTAAATATCTATGCCCGTAACATGGGAGCAGCCAATTATATAAGGCAATTAATAACAAAAGCAAAGAAACACATCAACAACAATACAATAATAGTGGGGGACTTTAACACCCCCCTCACTGAAATGGACAGATCATCTAAGCAAAATATCAACAAGGAAATAAAGACTTTAAGTGATACACTGGACCAAATGGACTTCACAGATATATTCAGAACATTCCATCCCAAAGCAACGGAATACACATTCTGGTCTAGTGCCCATGGAACATTCTCCAGAATAGATCACATCCTAGGTCACAAATCAGGTCTCAACCAGTACCAAAAGATTGGGATCATTCCCTGCCTATTTTCAGACCACAATGCTTTGAAACTAGAACTCAATCACAAGAGGAAAGTCAGAAAGAACTCAAATACATGGAGGCTAAAGAGCATCCTACTAAAGAATGAATGGATCAACCAGGAAATTAAAGAAGAATTAAAAAAATTCATGGAAACCAATGAAAATGAAAGCACAACTATTCAAAATCTTTGGGATGCAACAAAGGCAGTCCTAAGAGGAAAGTATATACCAATACAAGCCTTTCTCAAGAAACAAGAAAGATCTCAAGTACACAACCTGACCCTACACCTAAAGGAGCTAGAGAAAGAACAGCAAATAAAGCCTAAACCCAGCAGGAGAAGAGAAATAATAAAGATCAGAGCAGAAATCAATGAAATAGAGACCAAAACAACAGTAGAACAGATCAATGAAACTAGGAGGTGGTTCTTTGAAAGAATTAACAAGATTGATAAACCCCTGGCCAGACTGATCAAAAAGAAAAGAGAAATGACCCAAATCAACAAAATCATGAATGAAAGAGAAGAGCTCACAACTAACACCAAAGAAATACAAACAAATATAAGAACATATTATGAGCAACTATATGCCAGCAAATCAGATAACCTGGAAGAAATGGATGCATTCCTAGAGATGTATCAACTACCAAAACTGAACCAGGAAGAAAGAGAAAACCTGAACAGACCTATAACCACTAAGGAAATAGAAGCAGTCATCAAAAATCTCCCAAAACACAAAAGCCCAGGGCCAGATGGCTTCCCAGGGGAATTCTACCAAACATTTAAAGAAGAATTAATACCTATTCTTCTGAAACTGTTCCAAAAAATAGAAATGGAAGGAAAACTTCCAAACTCGTTTTATGAGGCCACCATTACCTTGATCCCAAAACCAGACAAAGACCCCATCAAAAAGGAGAATTACAGACCAATATCCTTGATGAGCATGGATGCCAAAATTCTCACCAAAATACTAGCCAATAGGATCCAACAGTACATTAAAAGGATTATTCACCACGACCAAGTGGGATTTATCCCTGGGCTGCAAGGTTGGTTCAAAATCTGCAAATCAATCAATGTGATACAATACATTAACAAAAGAAAGACAAGAATCATATGATCCTCTCAATAGATGCAGAAAAAGCATTTGACAAAGTACAGCATCCTTTCTTGATCAAAACTCTTCAGAGTATAGGGATAGAGGGTACATACCTCAATATCATAAAAGCCATCTATGAAAAACCCACAGCGAATATCATTCTCAATGGGGAAAAACTGAGAGCTTTCCCCCTAAGGTCAGGAACGCGGCAGGGATGTCCACTATCACCACTGCTATTCAACATAGTATTAGAATTCCTAGCCACAGCAATCAGACAACAAAAAGAAATCAAAGGCATCCAAATCGGCAAAGAAGAAGTGAAACTCTCACTCTTTGCAGATGATATGATACTTTATGTGGAAAACCCAAAAGACTCCACCCCAAAACTGCTAGAACTCATACAGGAATTCAGTAAAGTGGCAGGATATAAAATCAATGCACACAAATCAGTGGCATTCCTATACACCAACAACAAGACAGAAGAAAGAGAAATTAAGGAGTCGATCCCATTTACAATTGCACCCAAAACCATAAGATACCTAGGAATAAATCTAACCAAAGAGGCAAAGGATCTGTACTCAGAAAACTATAAAATACTCATGAAACAAATTGAGGAAGACACAAAGAAATGGAAAAACGTTCCATGTTCATGGATTGGAAGAACAAATATTGTGAAGATGTCAATGCTACCTAGAGCAATCTACACATTTACTGCAATCCCTATCAAAATACCATCCACTTTCTTCAAAGAAATGGCACAAATAATCCTAAAATTTGTGTGGAACCAGAAAAGACCCCGAATAGCCAGAGGAATGTTGAAAAAGAAAAGCAAAGCTGGCGGCATCACAATTCCGGACTTCCAGCTCTATTACAAAGCTGTCATCATCAAGACAGTATGGTACTGGCACAAAAACAGACACATAGATCAATGGAACAGAATAGAGAGCCCAGAAATGGACCCTCAACTCTATGGTCAACTAATCTTGGACAAAGCAGGAAAGAATGTCCAATGGAAAAAAGACAGTCTCTTCAACAAATGGTGTTGGGAAAATTGGACAGCCACAGGCAGAAGAATGAAACTGGACCATTTCCTTACACCACACACAAAAATAGACTCAAATGGTTGAAAGACCTAAATGTGAGACAGGAGTCCATCAAAATCCTAAAGGAGAACACAGGCAGCAACCTCTTCAACCTCAGCCGCAGCAACTTCTTCCTAGAAACATCGCCAAAGGCAAAGGAAGCAAGGGCAAAAATGAACTATTGGGATTTCATCAAGATAAAAAGCTTTTGCACAGCAAAAGAAACAGTCAACAAAACCAAAAGACAATGGACAGAATGGGAGAAGATATTTGCAAATGACATATCAGATACAGGGCTAGTACCCAAAATCTACAAAGAACTTATCAAACTCAACACCCAAAGAACAAATGATCCAATCAAGAAATGGGCAGAAGACATGAACAGACATTTTTCCAAAGAAGACATCCAAATGGCCAACAGACACATGAAATAATGATCAACATTGCTCAACATCAGGGAAATCCAAATCAAAACCTCAATGAGAGACCACCTCACACCAGTCAGAATGGCTAAAATTAACAAGTCAGGAAACGACAGATATTGGCGGGAATGCGGAGAAAGGGGAACCCTCCTACATTGTTGGTGGGAATGCAAGCTGGTGCAACCACTCTGGAAAACAGTATGGAGGTTCCTCAAAAAGTTGAAAATAGAGCTACCGTATGACCCAGCAATTGCACTACTGGGTATTTACCCCAAAGATACAAATGTAGGGACCCGAAAGGCTATGTGCACACCGATGTTTATAGCAGCAATGTCCACAATAGCCAAACTGTGGAAAGAGCCAAGATGTCCATTGACAGATGAATGGATAAAGAAGAGGTGGTATATATATACACAATGGAATATTATGCAGCCATCAAAAGGAATGAGATCTTGTCATTTGCAACGACGTGGATGGAACTGGAGGGTGTTATGTTGAGCGAAATAAGTCAACCAGAGAAAGACATGTATCATATGACCTCACTGATATGAGGAATTCTTAATCTCAGGAAACAAACTGAGGGTTGCTGGAGTGGGGGTGGGTGGGAGGGATGGGGTGGCTGGTGATAGACATTGGGGAGGGTATGTGCTATGGTGAGTGCTGTGAACTGTGCAAGACTGTTGAATCACAGATCTGTACCTCTGAAACAAATAATGCAGTATATGTTAAGAAAAAAAAAAGAAGATAGTAGGAGGGGAAGAATGAAGGGGGGGGAATCTGACGGGGAGACGAACCGTGAGAGATGATGGACTCTGAAAAACAAACTGAGGGTTCTAGAGGGGAGGGGGGTGGGAGGAATGGTTAGCCTGATGATGGGTATTAAAGACGGCATGTTCTACATGGAGCACTGGATGTTACGCACAAACAATGAATCATGGAACACTACATCAAAAACTGATGATGTAATGTATGGTGATAAAGATAAAGTAAAAAAAAAGTAAAAAAAATATTATACCACTTTACATATAGCTTAAGAATATTACAACAGCATACTTTCATTTTTCTATGTCTGAACATTGTGGTATTGTCAGACATTTAATTTCAGCATATTTTATAAATCCCAACATACATTTTAGTATTTTTGCTTTTGGTTTAACGAGTGAACTGTCTTTTAAAGAGATTTAAGTAATAATAATGAATTTTATATTTATGCATGTAGTTTTCAAATCTGGTGCTCTTCTTTCTTTGTGTACATTCATATTTCTTTCTGGTATCAGTTTCTTTCTGCCCAAAGGACTTCCTTAACTTTTTTTTTGTGTGTGTGGTGACATTCAGTTGGTAATAAAAATTTTCACTTGTTTATGCCTGAAAATGTCTTTATTTCACCTTTGCAAGATATATTTTCTGGGTATGGAATTCAAGGTTGTTTGACAGTTTTTTTCTTTCCCTCAGTACTTAAAATATGGTTTCACTTGCTTTTGAAAGTGAAATCTCCTATCGTTTCTGATGAGAAATCTCCTATCATCCTTATCTTGTTGCTCTGTATGAAATATGCCTTTTATCTCTTGCTGCTTTGAAATTTTCTCTTAAGTTCTGGCTTTAAGTAATTTGATTATGATGTGCCTTCTTGTAGTTTCCTTCATGTTTCTTGTGCTTGGCTTTACTGGGGTACTTGGACTTCAATATAGTTTTATAGTTTTTATCAGCTTTGGAAAAAATTTGGCTATTATTTTTCAATTTTCAAGATTTCTGCCCTTCATCTTCCTTTTTCAGACTGAAAAAATACATATGTTAGGCACCTTGAAATCACCAGATACCTCACTAATCCTCAGCTCATTTTGAAAATCTTTTTCCTTTCTATGTTTTATGTTGGATAGTTTCCTCAAATTTACTAATGTTTTCTTTTGCAACGTCTAACATATTGTTAATTCCACCCATTATATTTTCTATCTCAGACATTGTAGTTATCATCTCTTGAAGTATGGAAATTTAAAAAAGTTTTCCCTAACTCTGACATGTTAACTACTTCTCTAGTTTCTGGAACATATAGAATATAGTTATGATAATGTCCTTGTCTACTAATCCTATCATCCATATCATTTATGGGTTGCTTTTTTTTTTTTGTGGGGTAGCCACAAGATTAGTTTTATTTTATTTTTTAAATTTTATTTAAATTCAATTAATTAACATATATGTGTTATTAGTTTCAGAGGTAGAGTTTAGTGATTCATCAGTTGCATGTAACACCCAGTGCTCATTACATCATGTGCCCTCCTTAATGCCCATCCCCCAGTTACCCCGTCCCCTCACCCTCTTCCCCTCCAGCAACCCCCAGTTTTTTTCCTATAGTTAAGAGTCTCTTATGGTTTGTCTCCTTCTCTGATTTCATCTTATTTTATTTTTACCTCCCTTCCCCCATGATCCTCTGTTTTGTTTTTTAAGTTCTAATCATATGATAATTATCTTTGATTGACTTATTTGGCTTAGCATAATATCTTCTAGTTTATCCATGTTGTTGCAAATGGCAAAATTTCATTTTTTTTTGATGGCTGAATCATATTCCATTGTATATATATGCCACATCTTCTTTCTTCATTATCTGTTGATGGTCATCTGGGCTCTTTCCGTAGTTTGGCTATTGTGGACATTTCTGCTATAAACATTGGGGTGCAGGTGCCCCTTTGGATCACTATGTTTGTATCTTTTGAGTAAATACCTAGTAGTGCAATTGCTGGGTCGTAAGATATCTCTATTTTTAACTTTTTGAGGAACCTCCATACTGTTTTCCAGAGTGGCTATACCAGCTTATATTCCCACAAACAGTGTAAGAGGGTTCCCTTTTCTCTGTATCCTTGCCAACATCTGTTATTTCCTGACTTACTAATTTTAACCATTCTGACTAGTCTAAGGTGGTATCTCATTGTGGTTTTGATGTGATTTGTATGGGTGGGTTTTTATTCAGATTTATTATTTTCTTTTTTAACATATTTTCCTGCTTTGCATGCCTGATAATTTTTAAATTTTTTTATTAAACTATAGTTGACATAATACAATGTTATATTAGCTTCAGGTGTATAACGTGCAATGGTCACCATGATAAGTATAGTTACCACCTGTCATCATACATAGTTATTACAAATTATTGACTATATACCCTATGCTGTACCTTTCATTCTTGTTACTTATTTATTTTATAACTGGAAGTTTGTACCTCTTTATCCCCTTCACCTATTTTGCTCATCTTCCCACTCCCTTCCTTCTGACAACTCACAGTTTGTTCTCTGTATTTGTGAGTCTATTTATGTTTTTTGTTTGTTTATTTGTTTTGTTTCTTAGATTCCATATGTAGGTGAAATTATGTGGTATTTGTCTTTCTCTGTCTGACTTATTTCAGTTAGCATAATACTCTCTAGGTACATGCATGTTTTTGTAAATGTGAAGATCTCACTTTTTTATGGCTGAATAATATTCCATCACACACACACACACACACACACACACACACACACACCCCACATCTATCAATGGACACTTAGGCTGCTTCCATATCTTGGCTATTTTAAATAATGCTGCAATAAACATAGGGGAGTATATATCATTTCAAATTAGTATAAATTTTTATTGGCTGTCATAAGTTCTAAATTTTATCTTGCTGTATGCTAACTACTATAAATATCCTTGAGCTTTGTTCTAGAACACAGTAAGTTACTTGGAAACAATTGATTCTTTTGGTAGTTAATGTTACAGCAATGTTTGGCTTAGGACTAAATTTGCTCTCCTACTTAGGCAAAAACCCTTCTAGGTACTCTGCCTGATGTTCTTTCAATTATTAGCTTTTCTAGGCTGGTGGCAACAGGTACTATTCTCATCCTCTGTCAGTGCTGGGTACTGTTTCCTCTAATCATTTCTGGTGTGTTTTCCCTCTGGCCTTTAATAGTGTCC
Source organism: Halichoerus grypus (assembly GCF_964656455.1). Classification (NCBI taxonomy): domain Eukaryota; kingdom Metazoa; phylum Chordata; class Mammalia; order Carnivora; family Phocidae; genus Halichoerus; species Halichoerus grypus. Next base: position 86,024,174 of record NC_135722.1, on the reverse strand, counting down.
TCCCCTGCATGTGCTGATCAGTACTCAGCTGAAGATTTCAGTAGGATCCTTTGCAGATATTCAAGTTCTCTCTTTGTTCAACTTTATCCTCTCCAGTACTCTGTTCTGTAAGCTCTAGCCATCTTAGCCCTCAGATTTCCAGTTACATCTTTTCAACTCAGGAAGGCTGCCTGTTTTTGTCTGGGGTGTGGCCTGGAAACTCTCTTCAGGCCATTAGCAGGGCAATTATAGAATTAGCCTTGTTTGTTCTTGTTGCTCAGGGATCACTTTGTTTTGTTGTCTATATTCAATGTCTTAGAAAGCATTGTTTTGTATATTTTTTCTAGTTTATTGTTGTTTTGGAGGGACAGTAGGTATGACCTCTGTTACTCTATTTCAGTAGTGAGAGTCCTAGTTGCTTTCTACTCCTCTTTCATAAGTCATTCTTTTTTCTTTTCAGACCTCTGATTCAGAGGGTGGTTAATCCTTCTTTGCAGTTCATGTCAGGAAATAACATTGGTATATATAAGGATCTTCTCTTATTTTAATTTTCCACATTTTTATTTTGATCCCTACTCTCAGTTCTTTACCTCCCATAGGTAACCATTTTAACAAGTTAATTTGTATATTTTTGTTGGAATTTGTGCATATATGTATTGTTAGATTTTGAAGTATATTTTACAGTTATATAAATGGTCTTAAGATATAAATCATTTTTTTTACTTAGCACTATGCCTTTAAGATGCATCAATATCCCATGTATGCATGTAATCTACTGCTGCTCTCTGCTCGATAGTAAACCTTATATGCATCTACCACATTTATGTATTTATTCTCCCAGAGATTAACACTTAGATTTACTTCTATATCCTGTCCCCGAATAATGCTATGATGAATATCCTTGTACATTTTCCCTTATAGACTCGAGTGAGAAAACTGTCATAGTTTTCCCCTTATGGAATCTAAGTTTTCACGTGTTCTCTCTCCCCACTCCCACAGAGTAAAACTCTTCTTTAATAACCCAAATTCTCATTCAGTTAATGTACCTTGTTCAAAATTCAGGTAATCTGGATGATGCTTGTTTTTCTCCATGAGGCCTTAGCTTCTTATAGTTTACTGATGAACAAATAAAGGGCAAAGTAACTTCATCCCAGTACTTCACACTCAGTATAAAATAATGAATTAATGTGATGGCTGATTGTCTCAAGGAATTCCTTCTCCTTTTCCTCCTTCAGTAGTGGAGTTTTACATGGGGGACATAACCAGTCAGCTACAGACCACATTTTCTAAATTCCCCTGCAGCTAGGTTCAGACAAGTGACAAAATTTGGGTCAATTAAATATATGTAAAAGGTAATGTGTGTACCTTCTGTGATACCCCCTTAAAGATAGCATGCTTACTCTGGACTTGTAGCTAGCAAGGCATTCATAACAATTTGGGCACAGAAAAAGAGGTTACAATCATGTATTAAGGATAACCATTCTACCTGACCCGCCTAAGACCTTAGGTTGCTTCTAGAGTCCACTTTATTTGGAATATTAGCTCAGAACAAAATAAATTTCTATTTTGGTATCTTTTACTATAACAGCTTAGCCTATAGCTTTACTAATACAAGTAAGAAAAATACAATTAGAATGAAAACTCCCACTTGGAACGCAAAGAATGAGAAATACCAAAGGTCATCAAATCTTGCTGGGCATGAATTATGAGACTCCCTGTCCTGGGAGTAGAGCAGGTTCCTTCTTAGCAGAGCTGGCTGCCCTTGCTTCTGCCCTCTGGAAGTAAGTTCATTGTGCATTTTTCCTTGTGTTGCCCTCTGGGTTTTTTTTTTTCCCCTTTCCATGGGTCTCTCTATATATATCTAGAATCAGTATTAGAAAATGTGCCTTTTTTGGAACTGCACAATCTTCGCAGCCCAGTTCTGTTAGTGCAAGTTTGGGGCCCAAGTGTGGCTTTAAGGATTGAACAGTTTTATACTTCTAAGAGTTTTGCTTTTTGCATTAATATAATGCCCCACAAACTAAATAGCTTTCAATTTTTGAGTTTCTAATCAATTCCATGTAAAAGTTCACACACCCAATGATCTCTTCATATTGTAGTTTTTATATCTTCCAAATCTCTTTTAGGTTTTAGCTTTTGTGCTCATAACTCAGTCAATTTAGTGATAGCTGTATTGAGGCCATTTGCAAAGACTGTCTGGTATAGGGAAGCACCATTCTTAATCTGATTTTTGCCACTAGATTATCTCTCATTCTCGAGTTGATGAGAACAGTTAATGGAAGGTTCTTGAGAAAGTCTCTGAGTATCAATCTCCTGCCTGCTGTTTGGGGATACAGAATCAGTTGACTTTTCTAAAATAGCCAAACCCTAAATTCGTCTTAGTCAATACTCAGTCCTTATGGTTATGATGTGGAAGTTTCACATATCATTTCTGCTCACAACTCACTGCCCTGAACTTGGTCTTTTGCTCATACCTAGCTACAAGACAGCAATTATCCCAGCTGAAATTCACAGTGTTCTATTACTAAAAAGAAGAGAATATATATACATAGTACAGTTAGCAGTCCTTGCCACATATGCAGATTAGAAAAAGGAATAAAACTGTTATTGTTTGCAGAGACAATAACTTGTCTATATAGAAATTTCAAATAATTTATTGATTATCTATATAATTAGAAATAATGAGAGGGTTTATCTAAGTCGTTAAAGAACAATGTATAGAAATTATTTACATTTCTATACTCTATCAACAAAACATCAGAAAATAGTATTAAAAAAATAAAATTTACAATAGCAAAATTAAAAAAAAGATATTTAGATATAAATCTAGCCAAATATATATAAAAACACTGTGGAGAAGATTATAAAACTTGATTGAAAGACATTAGTGTTCAATGATCATAAAAAGAAAGCCTCAATACTTATAAAAGATATCAGTTCTTCTCAAATTGATTTACAATGTAGTCTAAATACAAATCCCAACAATATTTTGAGTGGGATATAACAGACTGATTTTATAATTTATATGGAAATTACAAGGGTTAAGAATAGCCAAGATACTAAAGGAGAAAAAGAAGGTGGAAGGATTTGCCTTAGTAGATGCCAAGTTTTAATATAAAATTGTGGTGATTAACACTCTGTGGTATTGGTGCCAGAATAGACAAATTGTCCAATGAAACAAGACAGAGTCCTGAAACAGATTGATGAATATATAGCACACAAGAGCCTTGCAGATCAACTGGAAGAAAGGAGACACTATTCCATAATGGTTCTGGGACAATTGATTCTCCACACTAAAAAAAAAAAAAAAAAAGACATTAATCTCCACTGTACCAAGAGCACAAAAATTAATTCCAGGTTGATTAAAGACTTAAATATGAAAGTCAATCTTTGAAACTGTTAAGAGAAAATGTGGGAGAATATATTTTAGACGTTGGGGTAGAGAAACATCTCTTAAAAAAGGCAAAAATTACTAACCAAGATAGAAATCAATTTTATTACAGTAGAACTTAGAATTTCTGTTCATCATAAGTCACACTGAAGAAAGAGGAAAGAGAACCTATACACCAGAAAAAGTTATTTGCAACACATGTGATTGAAAACACATCTGTATCTATAAATATAAAAAACCCACAAACCAACAAGAAAAAAACCCAAATAATGCAATAAATAAACTGGCAAAATACACAGAAGAGAAAATATGAATGGTGAGAAAGCATTTAAAATTATTTTTGAACTCATTAATAAATCAGAGAAATATGAATCAAGACTATAATAAGTACATCTATTAAATAGGCAAAAATCAAGAAATCTGACAATACTCAACATAAGAGAAAATGTGTTAATAGAAACTCTTACGTACTCCAGTAGGTATGTATCATATGACCTCACTGATATGAGGAATTCTTAATCTCAGGAAACAAACTGAGGGTTGCTGGAGTGGTGGGGGTTGGGGTGGGAGGGATGGGGTGACTGGGTGATAGACATTGGGGAGGGTATGTGCTATGGTGAGTGCTGTGAATTGTGCAAGACTGTTGAATCACAGATCTATACCTCTGAAACAAATAATACAATATATGTTAAAAAAAAAAGAAGATAGCAGGAGGGGAAGAATGAAGGGGGGGAAATCGGAGGGGGAGATGAAACATGAGAGATGATGGACTCTGAAAAACAAACTGAGGGTTCTAGAGGGGAGGGGGGTGGGAGGATGGGTTAGCCTGGTGATGGGTATTAAAGAGGGCATGTTCTGCATGGAGCACTGGGTGTTATACGCAAATAATGAATCATGGAACACTACATCAAAACTAATGATGTAACGTATGGTGATTAACATAACATAAAAAATAGTATGTGAATCTAAAAGTATTTTGGAAAATAATTTGACATTTGTGAATTTGAACATTTATGTAGTTTATTTTCCATCAATCCTAGGTATGTATCCTACAAAACCTCCTCACCTATACAGTAGGAGACATACAAGATTATTCATAGCAATATTTTCCATAATATAAAAAAATACCTGGAAACATTCTAAGTACTTATTCACAGAACTATACCTATATATAACAACTTGGATAAATATCAGTGATAAAATGAGTCTTTAGAACAGTGCTTCTCAAACTTTAATATGTGGGCATCTTGTTAAAATGAAGATTCTCATGGACTCTGGGAAACAATCTGAGGGTTTCAGAGGGGAGGTGGGTGGGGAGATGGGGTAGCCAGCCCGGTGATGGGTATTAAGGAGGGCATGTGTTATAATGAGCACTGGGTGTTATATACCAATAATGAATCATTGAACACTACATAAAAAACTAATGATGTACTATATGGTGACTAGCTTAACACAATAAAAATTAATATTAAAAAAATGAAGATTCTCACGTAGTGAATCTGGGCTAGTGCCCCAGATTCTGCATTTCTAACAAAATTGTGGGTGATGCTGCTGCTGCTGGACCACAGATCACATTTTGATTAGTAAGGTCCTAGGACTACATCTTTATAAGCACAAAACCAAGCTACATCCAACAGTTTGTTATGTGGGTAAACAGTACATACATATGGGATAAATTAACAAATAAGGCAAATATAAAATTCAGTGTAGTGTTTACTATATGGGGGAAAAGGACTGGGAGAAGTGTATTACATGCAAGGTATTGGTAGTGTTATAGTTCTTAAGTTGTATAGTGGATCATGGATTTATTATATTGACTAGCTCTATAATCTTGACCTCAACCTTTTGATAATCATTCATAATCAGTAAAAAGATAGGTTCAGATTAGTAAACATTTTAAGTCCTCACTATGTACCAGAATCACTTAGGGAGATTTAAAAAGCACCAATACCTACTACCAATCACCAGATCTTCTGAATTAATTGGACGAGGCAGAAAATCAGGTATTGGTGTTTACTGAAAGAGTGCCACATAGGGCTAATGTGTAACTAGGTTTGAGAACCACTGTAATAGAGCACCTCTAATGTCCCTCTTAATGCTAATTGTCTGCAACTGGAACATACAAAAATTTTTTTCTTATTAACCAGACATTTTGAGAGGGGTTTCTTGCTTCAGCTTAAATATTATGTTCCTTGGTAATTAAAATAGGGATCTTTAAACTGTAATCTTCCTGACCAATAGGAGTTGTGTCATCTGGTTCACTATTTTTTTTTTTTAAAGATTTTATTTATTTATTTGACAGAGAGAGAGGCAGCGAGAGAGGGAACACAAGCAGGGGGAGTGGGAGAGGGAGAAGCAGGCTTCCCGCGGAGCGGGGAGCCCGATGCGGGGCTCGATGCGGGGCTGGATCCCAGGACCCTGGGATCATGACCTGAGACAAAGGCAGACGCTTAATGACTGAGCCACCCAGGCGCCCCCATCTGGTTCACTATTGTTTCCCTACTATCTGGTACAGTGCCCAGCAGAGTTGTCACTTAATGCATGTAGGAAGGGGTCAATGAATGATGGTTCACTGAATATTAACCAAAAGTTTCCTCCAAGCCAACTGTCATCTCCCTTAAAGGCTCCCACAGCAATTTACATTTACTGCATTAAGGCTCTACTACTTGGTACAAATGATTGTTTGCAGTCTGTCTCTCCTACTGCACTGTGAGTTCCTCAAAGGCCAGGGTCAGGGTTGTGTTATTTTTAGACCCTCAGAGATTAGTTCAGTGCTTCAAAACTATTTAGTGAAGTGATAGAGAAATGATTTTTTGAAAAAAAAATTACAATGTATTATGACCCTTTGCTACTTCAGTCCTGGTCATAATTTGATTGTTCAGGAGTCAGGATCTCAGAAGCATTAATCTGGAGAGATTTGCTATTCAAGCTCTGCAGAAAATAGACCTAATATTTTAGAGAGGTTTTATGTTCACAGAAAAATTGAGCAGAGAGTTAAGAGTGTTCCCATATGCTCTCTGGCCCCACACATGCACAACCTTCCTCACTATTGGTATCCTGCACCTGAGTGATACATTTGATGTAACTGATGAAACTACACTGACACATTATTATCACCCAAAGTTCATAGTTTGCATTAGGGCTCATTCTTTGTGTTGTGCTTTTGATGGGTTTGACAAATGTATAATGACATGTACCCACTATGATAATATCATATAGAATAATTTCCCTGCCCTAAAAATCCTTTATGCTGCACCCATTTATGCCTCCAGGAGACCACAGATCTTTGTATTGTCTTCATAGTTTTACCTTTTCCAGAATGTCATATATGGATAGTCCTCAACTTACAATGGGGTTATGCCCAATAAACTCATTGTAAATTGAAAATATTGTAAGATGAAATTGTATTTAATATACCTAACCTATTGAATATCATAACTTGATCCACCCTACCTTAAACATACTCAGAATACTTACATTAGTCTACAGTTGGGCAAAAATCATCTTGCAAAAAGCTTATTTTATAATAAAGTGTTAAATGTCTCATATAATTTATTGAATACTATACTGAAAGTGAAAAACAGAATGGTTTATGGGTATGGAATGGTTGTACATGAATGGGTTGTTTTCTCTTATGATTGTGTGGTTGGCTGGGAGCTGCTGCTGCCCAGCACCCTGAGATAGGAATGTACCACATATTACTACCCCAGGAAAAGATCGAAATTAAAAATCTGGAGTATGGCTTCTACTGAATTCATAACATTTTCATACCATCATGAAGTCAAAAATTCGTAAGTCAAACCATCATAAGCCAGGGATAGCCTGTATTCAGACTGGTCTTTTTTCATGTAGTAATATACACTGAAGGTTCATCTATGCCTTTTCATGGCTTGATAGCTCATTTCTTTTTAATATTGAATAATATTCCATTTTCTGAATGTACCACAATTTATCCATCACCTAGTCAAAGGCATCTTGGCTGCTTCCAAGATTTGGTAATTATTAACAAAGGTGCTATAAATTTCTGTGTGCAAGTTTTTGTGTGAACATAAGCTTTCTACTCCTTTGGGTAAACACAAAGGAGTGTGATTGCTGGATCATGTTGTAAGAGTATGTTTATTTTGCCAACCTGTCTTCCAAAGTGTCTATACCATTTTGCAATCTCACCAGCAATGAATGAGAGTTCCTATTGCTCCACATCCTCCCCAGCATTTGGTATTGTTAGTGTGCTGGAGTTTGGTCATTCTAATAGGCATATATCTCATGATTGTTCTGATTTGCATTTCCCTAATGACATATGATGTGGGGCATCTTTTCATATGTATTATTTATCATCTGTATCTCTTCTTTGGTGAGGTATCTGTTCAGGTCTTTTGCCCATGTTTTAATTGGTTGTTCATTTCCTTATTGTTGAGTTTTATGATTTTCATCTATTTTGAGTAGTAGTCCTTTATCAGATATATCTTTTAAAATATTTTCTTCCAGTCTTTGGATTGTCTTCTCAATCTCCTGACAGATTTCTAAAAATGGAACTTTGATATCAATCTGAAATTTGATTATTTGCACTTGACACCAAAAATGGAGAAAAAAAGGGCTTAGTTTATTGAGGCTTTAGGTTCATATCGTCCTGGTTGATTGAGGCTTTATAATCTTTGATTTTGGCAGGCCGTGGCACGCCCATTATTTCCCCATCCTTTACATGTGGGTAAAACAAAAAGACTGTGATACCTCACACCACCCCAACTTTGTGCTTGATCCCGTTTTATCTCCCCTTACCTGGTCCAACTACCAATGGCCCAAATCCTAGGAGAATAGGAATGACAATGAGGCCCCTCCCTTTTCTCTCCCACAATACTCTAGACTTTTGTGGTGGTTGATAACCCCTGAAAAGGAATTAAATGGACAGAAATAGAGAGATAGACTTGACTCAGCTAAGAGACAAGTTGCACCGTATATTCCTCCATAGCAGTCTATTAACTAATCACTCAGTGGATAAAAGATTTCTTTGGAGCTCAAAGTTAGAGAGAGAGAGAGAGTGAGAGAGAGAGATTTGTAAATGTGCCCAGTCTTTACACTTGGGGCTCCTTGGGAGGTGAAAGAGGATCCACAGTACTAAATTCTTTGTGAAGGAGAGGAGATTTTGATGACTGACAGGCAAGAGGCTGTGGATATTGGCTTTGTTCTGGTCTGTAAACAGAGCAAATAGCTGTGGGAAATTTCCTTAAAAAGCAGTCTGGCCTTGTAAGAGGGGACCCTGGAGACCTAGGTTATGTCTTCTGGATTTCTCTGGGAAGCAGAAGAGATGACAAGGTCTCTGAGAGCAAAGGGAAAGGGCCTTGGGAGGACAGTTTCTGAGTGTCAGAGAAGGATCACCAAGTGTAGCTCTGGGGGGGTTCCAGTCCATTCCTCCTCCTGTTCCACTGGTCCCACAGTACACCTTGCCTAACTAACTCTTTACTCTGATGTTCAAGGCCCTATGTAACTTGTTCCAGTTCATCTTTCCACTTAACTATATTTCCTTATATTTTCCTGTGTGAATTCTATCCTGCAGAGACTTTCCTCCCCACTGTCTTCCTAACATGCACGATGCTTCCATTTCTGGCTCCTTTTGTCTCTGTTGGCCTTTAACCCTCCTCCCTGGTCCCCCTCTTTTTTCCTGTCATTTTGCCCAAAGGGAAATAAAGAACACAAGCATACTAGGAAAAGAAGTTCGGAAAAACAGCTTTAAACATGTATAGGTACACTGATGTTGCAAGAGGAACTGGGAATTTATTGTCCTCTACCTTTAGGCAGAACCCCACTGAAATCATTGCCAGGAACACCAAATTCTCAAAAAATGCCCTCTGGAAATTTTAATAACATGCAGTTTTAAGAGACGACACATAGTGTTCTGGTTAAGAGCACAGGTTCTTGGTAAGGTAACTAGATCTGATTTCATTGCCACAATTTGAAAACTCTCTGCCTTTGGCCAGGCCACCGAATCTCAGTTTTCTCATGTGAAGATAGTGCTAGCATTTACTTCCTACGATTGTAATAAGGGCTAAGCCATATATGTAAAATACTTTAGAATCTGGTACATAGCAAGTGCTATAGAATACATAAATGTTTGCTATTACTTTTAATGAGAAGCTAAAAGTTTGTTTTTTTTCCTAGACCACATTTTTTAGGCTCTTGTCAATCTTTACATTTTCATATTCACCCTGGTTAGGGAGGTGTGTCGGGGAGGGGGGGCAAAGATGAAGTGAAAATCCTTCTAGACATCAAGTTTGGTGCTCAGCCCCAGGATAGACAGTGAACATGGGAGGCTTGTGCTGGCTATCAATAGGTTTCCCACGAGTCTCCTCTTCACATTACCACCCAGACAAAGCCGTTTACCTGCTGCAAGCTGCAGCTCAGGTTCGTCTTCTGTAGCTGTCTGCAGTTAAGGACTGGTCAGGGATGAAATGAAAAATTTTATCATCATTTCTAATTTTTCTCCATGTCTCAGTCATTGAAGGTTTCACGTTCAGGGCCATTTGGGTGTCATCAATGCATCAGGTTTAAAGAGGAAAGATGATGAATCGTGAATGTTTATGAGAAAACGGCAGCAATTATGATGATGGTAATGAAGAGGGAAGTGAAGAGATTGGCCCACTGGGATACTTCTCCTGAGCCTAGGACGATGGAGGAGAGTGTACCAGTGGACTTGGGCATTACCATCACACCACGATGGATGGAGCGTCTTACTCAACAGCCCTTCCAGATTCATTATTTTTTTAGAAATATGCCTTGTGGAACCAGGTTTGCAAGTTTTACATAGAGTGAACAGCTATTTCTTATGTTAAGTTATTTCAGCTATAGAATAGAGAATTGTTGAAATAAATGGCTGGAGAATTCAAATTGCATTCATTCTTGACATTGGAACTGACAAATAGCTTCATTCCCCCACTGAAATGGAAAGTTTATTACTCTGAGACACAGGAGGGTAGGAGAGAGGGGGTGCCTACATTTTATTTTACTGTATCTCTTCTAAGATGCTGTGATAGAGTAAAATAAAATGCTTTTCTGAAATCCTACTGGGACCCATCCCTTGCCCCATTCTCCACATTTGACTGGAAATAAACCCAGTTAAAACAGATTAATTTATAACCAGGATAAAACCCAATCTGACAGCTGGTTATTACTGCATGAGCATGGGGTTGTCAGGTGGAAGGAAGCTGGTAGGTGGTGGAAGTGGCATGAGAACTCAGCATCCTGATGGGTTGAGCTGGAGCACCTGCCAGTCTGAGCCTGCCCACAGGGTGCTGGGCATTTCCAAAGGGAAATAATCGATGCTGGGGATGGATGTATGGGGTCTGAAGGACAGTTTTTTCAGAGCCCTGGAAACTGTTCACTTGAAAATGAAAGACTTCTTGACATTTCCTCACTATTGGATGCCTTTCACCTCCTTACCATCAGGAATCACTGCAAGGAGAGATGCAATGAATGTGGTGTTCAATGAAGCCACGAACACGGCGAGGCATATGGAAGCTGCTGGCTTGCTGGGGTTGCTGGGCTAGACTCACCTGAGCACTCCTGTTGTGAGAATCAGCCTGATCCCTCTGATGGTGTCGTCAGAGGAAATGGGACACAGCTGCTCATTCTCTTGATGCCATCCCTTCCTGTCTTAAAGTCCTTGATCACTGCATCTCCTTACCTTCTCTTCTTGAACTTGTCAGAGGCCTGCACATCTAACAGACTTCATGAATTATAACTTACCCAGTTCTACACTGGAGAACAGCCACTCCGTTAAACCCTGTTGACATAATGCTGATCATTAATTTATAAAAGCCTGATGAAAGGCCTCCCGAGCCCTGGCATTGTCCATATGGAAATCATAGATTTCTTCATGTCTCCTCAATATCATGTGCCCTTTATTCTCCCAGTTCCCAGCCAGAATCCCCGGTGCAGAGAGTGGTAATCAGTGCAGGCATACGTGTGCCACTTGTAGGTATTTCTGGCCACTTCAAAGTTTGAGCTATGATAGCAGGAGAGCAGGGCAAGACCCTGGGAACCAAGACTATGTTGGAGATGGAATTTGGCCCTGACCATTCAAGCACAACATAGCCCAGGACTTCTGGGGCCCCCTCTTCCACAAGGCTTGAGAGGAGTCTTCTGCACTTGTGGGGCTCAAAAAAGCATATGAGCAGATGCTCATATACTTATGGGTGTGTCCAGTTTACTTAAGAAAAGCTCTTTCTTAGATGACCTCACCTTAGTCCCCAGTAGAACTTGTACTGTTTCTTTTAATTTAAATTCAGTTGGCCAATATATAGTACATCATTAGTTTTTTTTAAAAGATTTTATTTATTTATTTGACAGAGAGAGACAAAGTGAGAGAGGGAACACAAGCAGGGGGAGTGGGAGAGGGAGGAGCAGGCTTCCCGCTGAGCAGGGCTCCATCCCAGGATCCTGGGATCATGACCTGAGCAGAAGGCAGACGCTTAATGACTGAGCCCCCCATCCCAGTACATCATTAGTTTTTGATGTAGTGTTCAGTGATTCATTAGTTGCATATAACACTCAGTGCTCATCACATCATGTGCCCTCCATAAGGCCCATCACCCTGTTACCCCATCCTCCTACCCACTTCCCTTTCTGCAACCCTTAGTTTGTTTCCCAAAGTCAAGAGTCTCTCATGGTTTGTCTCCTTCTCTGATTTCTTCCCATTCAGTTTTCCCTCCCTTCCCCTATGATCCCCTCTGCTATTTCTTATATTATACATATGAGTGAAACATATGATGATTGTCTTTCTCTGCTTGACTTATTTCACTTAGCATAATACCCTCCAGCTCCACCCATGTCAGTGTAAATAGTAGGTATTCATCCTCTCTGATGGTTGAGTAATATTCCATTGTATATACGAATCACATCTTCTTTATCCATTCATCTGTTGAAGGACATCTTGGCTCCTTCCACAGTTTGACTATTGTGGACATTGTTGCTATGAACATTGGGGTGCAGGTGCCCCTTCATTTTACTACATCTGTATCTTTGGGATAAATACCCAATAGTGCAATTGCTGGGTCATAGGGTAGCTCTATTTTTAACTTCTTGAGGAACCTCCATACTGTTTTCCAGAGTGGCTGTACCAGCTTTCATTTCCACCAACAGTATAAGAGGGTTCCCCTTTCTCCACATCCTTGCCAACATTTGTTGTTCCCTGTCTTGCTAATTTTAGCTATTCTAACTGGTGAAAGGGGGTAGCTCATTGTCACACTGATTTCTTTTTTTTTTCTTTTTTTTTATTATGTTATGTTAATCACCATACATTACATCATTAGTTTTTGATGTAATGATCCATGATCCATTGTTTGCGTATAACACCCAGTGCTCCACTCAATACGTGCCCTCTTTAATACCCATCATCAGGCTAACCCATCCCCCCACTTCCCTCCCCTCTAGAACCCTCAGTTTTTGTCAGAGTCCATAGTCTCTCATGGTTTGTCTCCCCCTCTAATCCCCCCACCCTTCGTTTTTCCCTTCCTGCTATCTTCTTCTTCTTCTTTTTTTAAACATATAATGTATTATTTGTTTCAGAGGTACAGGCCTGTGATTCAACAGTCTTACACAATTCACAGTGCTCACCATAGCACATACCCTCCCCAATGTCTATCACCCAGCCACCCCATCCCTCCAACCCCCCACCACTCCAGCAACCCTCAGTTTGTTTCCTGAGATTAAGAATTCCTCATATCAGTGAGGTCATATGATACATGTCTTACTCTGATTGGCTTATTTCGCTCAGCATAATACCCTCCAGCTCCATCCACGTCATTGCAAATGGCAAGATTTCATATTTTTGATGGCTGAGTAGTATTCCATTGTATATATATATATCACATCTTCCTTATCCACTAATCTGTCAATGGACATCTTGGCTCTTTCCATAGTTTGGCTATTGTGGACTATTGCTGCTATAAACATTGGGGTGCACATACCCCTTTGGATTCCTACATTTGTATCTTTGGGGTAAATACCCAGTAGTGCAATTGCTGGGTCATAGGGTAACTCTATTTTCAACTTTTTGAGGAATCTCCATACTGTTTTCCAGAGGGGCTGCACCAGCTTGCATTCCCACCAACAGTGTAGGAGGGTTCCCCTTTCTCCGCATCCCCACCAACACCTGTTGTTTCCTGACTTGTTAATTTTAGCCATTCTGACTGGTGTGAGGTGGTCTCTCATGGAGGTTTTGATTTGGATTTCCCTGATGCCGAGCGATGTTGAGCACTTTTTCATGTGTCTGTTGGCCGTTTGGATGTCTTCTTTGGAAAAATGTCTGTTCATGTCTTCTGCCCATTTCTTGATTGGATTATTTGTTCTTTGGGTGTTGAGTTTGATAAGTTCTTTATAGATTTTGGGTACTAGCCCTTTATCTGATATGTCATTTGCAAATATCTTCTCCCATTCTGTCCATTGTCTTTTGGTTTTGTTGACTGTTTCTTTTGCTCTGCAAAACCTTTTTATCTTGATGAAGTCCTAATAGCTCATTTTTGCCCTTGCTTCCTTTGCCTTTGGCGATGTTTCTAGGAAGAAGTTGCTGCGGCTGAGGTTGAAGAGGTTGCTGCCTGTGTTCTCCTTTAGGATTTTGATGGACTCCTATCTCACATTTAGGTCTTTCAACCATTTGGGTCTATTTTTGTGTGTGGTGTAAGGAAATGGTCCAGTTTCATTCTTCTGCCTGTGGCTGTCCAATTTTCCCAACACCATTTGTTGAAGAGACTGTCTTTTTTCCATTGGACATTCTTTCCTGCTTTGTCCAAGATTAGTTGGCCATAGAGTTGAGGGTCCATTTCTGGGTTCTCTATTCTGTTCCATTGATCTATGTGTCTGTTTTTGTGCCAGTACCATACTGTCTTGATGATTACAACTTTGTAATAGAGCTGGAAGTCCGGAATTGTGATGCCACCGGCTTTGCTTTTCTTTTTCAACATTCCTCTGGCTATTCGGGATCTTTTCTGGTTCCATACAATTTTTAGGATTATTTGTTCCATTTCTTTGAAGAAAGTGGATGGTATTTTGATAGGGATTGCAGTAAATGTGTAGATTGCTCTAGGTAGCATCGACATCTTCACAATATTTGTTCTTCCAATCCATGAGCATGGAACGTTTTTCCATTTCTTTGTGTCTTCCTCAATTTGTTTCATGAGTATTTTATAGTTTTCTGAGTACAGATCCTTTGCCTCTTTGGTTAGATTTATTCCTAGGTATCTTATGGTTTTGGGTGCAATTGTAAATGGGATCGACTCCTTAATTTCTCTTTCTTCTGTCTTGTTGTTGGTGTATAGGAATGCCACTGATTTGTGTGCATTGATTTTATATCCTGCCACTTTACTGAATTCCTGTATGAGTTCTAGCAGTTTTGGGGTGGAGTCTTTTGGGTTTTCCACATAAAGTATCATATCATCTGCAAAGAGTGAGAGTTTCACTTCTTCTTTGCCGATTCGGATGTCACACTGGTTTCTTATAGAAGCTATAGATTCTTAATGGTAGTGTGTAGTGTCTGATAGTATTGTAGATAAAATTAAAGCAATAACCATACCTGTATCCAAATTGAATCCTCTCCTGCCATGCTCATCCTGATCCTCCTCAGTGCAATTCCTTTATCTGTGTTTGCCTTACTTGAAAGTGCATGCTTTTTTCATACTATACCTTAGTAGAAGGGAATCAAGAATTGAGTCCCATGGTTAGAGAAAGAACATGTAGGAAAGACAGAACTCTCTAAGTTTGAGACCAAATAGATTTTTTGCAATCATTCATCTGTGCTAGGTAGTCCTGAGTGTGAGACAGAGCACCAAGGCATAATTTTAGGGGGCTGCAGAAGCTGCTGTCATGAGTACCATCCTAAGTGTATACATCAGAACAGATCTTAAAGGCTAGGAATTGAGTGTACAAGGTAGAAGCAATTATATCTCTGCCCAAGAGTGGTCTGAATGTTATTTTTCCTTAAGAACTTCAGTGTTCTATAGGCTAGATGTTAAAATGTTGATAATATGGTGATGATTTCATGAGTTGAATTTCATTATATAGCTACTGTTGCTAATAGCAGTCATCAGTTTTGAGCTCTTATTATGTGCCTGCCATTGTATCAAGCACTTTAATATTTCATTTTATTCGATCTTCATTTTGTTTAAGTTTTCTATATCCTAATATTCAGTGAATGGACCAGAACAATCCTGCTCTTTTACAATTTTGGTTATATTTGCTCTAGACCCAATGATGACATGATATCCAGGGCTGTTGGCTGTTATTTGCAAGCTAAACATTGATAAAGAGTCAGAAGAAAGAAAAGAGATTTAAATCTACCAGTTTGTCAATAATATGGGAGACACAGTCTAGCTTCTCTGCTAACACAGGAGAGAGCTGTGAGTTAGTATCCCTTCTCTGTTAGATCCTGCTGACCTAGACTTGCACAGCAGTCTTTATTGATTATTGGCATTCTTCCCATTACTAGTGAGCTGTGACATGGTGGGGCAGCTTCCATGGGAAATTAGGTGTGCACATTCTAGGACATGGTGGAGGGGTTGGAGGGGACAAGATAAGATGAAGCATGGATTTTCAGCCTGAACCACAAGGTCAAGTTTTACCCCAAGTGAGTGTGTCACATTAATTCACTGGTTCTCTTCTGTCTCTGGGACATGTTTTTGTCTACTCCTGGCTTCTATGCTTTGTGCATAGATGGTCTTGGTTTCTCATATCTAATTTCTGATTTTTACTCCTAACCTTACAAATTCTTCCAAATCCATGAAGCCTTTCAACCCTGACTTGGACTTCTTCCCTTTCTCTGTCTTACATTCTTTTCTTTCTTCCTTCTCTCTCTTTGATTCTTGTCTATACCATTAAAACTTTGGTCATCACATTGTTCAGTACAGAGGTTAAATGTGAAAAAATGTGGACTTTGTAGAAAGATTGTTTGCTTTCAATCTCAGCTCTTCTGTTGTCCATTACATGACCATGGGGGAAGATCCTAAACTTCTCTGTGTCTCAATTTCCTCATCTATAAGTAGGATTGACATGAAAAGTACTTATCTAATGGGGTTAATGTTAACAATGACTAAGTTACTGACTTCAGGTTACTGTAAGAAAAAGAGAATTAATTGTGTGGATACAAAGAGATTGGCAGTGGGAATGCATCAGGATAGGGAAGTGCTTTGGGGACTGGTTACTCTATCCATCTTGATCTCATAGACTCCATGGTGTCTTTGTCAAAGCATCTGCTTATTTCCTTGACTCACACTACTGATCAACTAAAGCTCTCCATACCCTCCAGTGCAAACTTTAGAGAAAGATAGTCTGATCAGTTTTCCTAATTGCTATCACTATTTCTGAGTAGAGCTCTTCAATGCAGGCCACCTCAGAATCACCTGAGTTTGGATGACACATATTATAGAGACTCAGATGTTTCAGAGACCTAAGGGAGAATGTGCAGCCTATTGAATGGTTGACATGAATGCATTCTGTCAAACCCTGAGGCACTAATTGAAGTAGGCTTCCGCAGAAAATTCCATTAAAATGTTTCCAGTTTGCAGAGGTATGAAGTAGTTTCTATTTCCCATGTGGGAATTATCTCTCAACTTTCTCTGACTAAATGCAGTCATGTTCTTTAGTTATAACAATTTGTACCTTGGTGTTATATATACCTGGTAGCTTTGTTAAACCACAAAGCAAGCCAACAACCCATAGCAGAAGACTAATGGGACTTTGGAAAGAATATCTGCTTTTATTTTTTATTTTTTTTATTTTTAAGATTTATTTATTTATTTGACAGAGAGAGACACAGCGAGAGAGGGAACAGAAGCAAGGGGAGTGTGAGAGGGAGAAGCAGGCTTCCTGTGGAGCAGGGAGCCTGATGTGGGGCTTGATCTCAGGACCTGGGATCATGACCTGAGCCGAAGGCAGACATTTAATGACTGAGCCACCCAGGCGCCCCAGAATATCTGCTTTTAAAACATCCTGGAGGGGAAACTTAAATCCACATACTTTTATTAATTAATTTATTTTTAAAGATTTATTTATTTGAGAGAGAGAGAGAAAGAGAGAAGGGGTAGGTAGTGGGAGAGGGACAGAGACTTAAGCAGACTCACCACTGAGCATGGAGTCTGACCTGGGGCTTGATCCCAGGACCCTGAGATCATAACCTGAGCTGAAATCAAGAGTCAGACACTTAACCGACTCAGCCACATAGACACCCCAAAATACTTTTAAAAATAAAGTGTAGGTGCATTTTGTCTTTATCTGCATAAGACCAAGATGTTAAATAAGTCAATTATGGCAACAAATTTCCAGTGGGTTCAAATTCAAAATTTGTCCCGGACATAGAGACAGTCTCACTCAGATCCTTGTGTATTTGATGATAGTAATTATCCAAACTTGGCTCTAGGACTCTAAAAGGAAAATTCTATTCAACTTTCAACATCTATATTGTCAAGAAATTTTCTTGAATGCCAGGATTCTAAGGTTAGACTCTTGAAACCAGAGTCCTTATGGTACTAGAACAAGGAAAGGCTGCTTATTCCACAGTGCTCAGGACACACAAGATGGGAAGAGCTCTCGGCTTCATGTTCTACTTAACTATTAACAGTGGGTTAATTTTGAGGTCTAATAAATAAAGGTTCTGAGGTTCTCTCACCTTCCTGAAGTTTATGTTAGTTTCATAATACATTCACGCTCAGCTTAAATCTGTTAAAAGTCACAGAAGCTTGAACTTATAACTAGAAAAGGGACATAACTTTTCAAAAGAAGCCAAAACATGTTGGTGGACTGAAGGTGATCCACAGCTGGTGACTGGTCAAGCTGTTAGAAGTGTTAGGAGGGTGAAGAGAAGGAGAAAAGAGGAATTAAGAGAGGGTTGTGAGTCTGTGTTTGCTTAGGGAAGACACCCAAGGAAAGCAGTGAAATCAAATTGCTGCAAGTGGTAGGATTAACTGAGAGAGCACTTTATATACTTTAGACCTTTTCATGGCATAGTAGATTTATATTAGATATTGAAGCCCATGGGATCTCTGGGTGAAAAAACTATGGAAAAGAATAAAAGATTGGGGCACCTGGGTGGGTCAGTCGTTAAGCGTCTGCCTTCGGCTCAGGTCATGATCCCAGGGTCCTGGGATCGAGCCCCGCATTGGGCTCCCTGCTCCACGGGAAGCCTGCTTCTCCTTCTCCCACTCCCTCAGCTTGTGTTCTTTCCCTCGCTGTGTCTCTCTCTGTCAAATAAATAAATAAAATCTTAAAAAAAAAAAGAATAAAAGATTAACACAGATTTAAACAGAATTTTAGTGGACCCAAGATATTTTTTGTAATGAGTAGCACATTCAATTCTATAAAAGGTTAAGGTTCTTTGCTGGTATGTGATTGATATTACTGATATCTGTATATAATTAGAATTTTATAATAAAAAGACTAATGGCAAACTTTAAGATTATGTGAAAGATTTATAGCCCATGATTAAGAGTCTGTATTTCCTTCCCTGCTTAGCTGGAACGGGAGAATTAGCAAATGGTTAACTAGAACAATGAATCCCTATAATTTCCTTGCTACATATACCTTGGTGTTCTTGAGGCAAGGTGAGATTTCCCATGGGAGTGAATACATTTTTTTTTTTTTATTCACTTTATTAGGATGTTGGGAGAAGAGAGAAGTGTTTGAAGACAATGCTCACTGTGGCCTATCCTCTTGCTCTCCCTTTTACACCCAAAAGGCCATCCTCATTGTTTGTCAGGATTTCATCCCAGCCTTCCATAACCAAAGTCTCAGAGCACTTAGGCAAGGATCCTTAACAAAAGCCTTTTAAAATTGTACACTCTTGTCAGGGCAATCAAAGGTTCTGTAGAAGAAAGACGGCTGAGACAAAACTGATGAAAATGCTGAAAATGAAAAATTGTGCATCTCTCCACAGAGGGGCTTTCACAGAGGTATACAAATTTAGCTGAGCTGAACAAATTATTCAACTCAAATCTGCAAGGAAACCCAGGGGTAGATTAAGCAATGATTGATAAATTAAGTGGGTAATTATTTCTATTTTTTAAAATTTTTGCTTTAATTGCATTTCCCTTTAAATATGTATGATAGAAGTCTTAGGATATGTTGAGTTCAGACAAGTCATTTGATGTTTGGCAAACTAGTAAAGAATCTATCAGATGTAGCTTGAAATGAGAAACTCCAGGGATTGCCAGGAGGGTGCTCACCGTTAGGGAAAGGGAGTCTGGCCTATAAACTTGACCTATTGTAAAAGGGAGTCTCAGGGTATGAAAGGAGATTAATTCTGAGTACAAAGTGGTGACTGCCACTTGGATGTTTAGGAAGCACAAGGCACACTCTCTCTGCCCCCAATTCCTGCACTGTGTCCTTGGAAGAGAAGTGAGCGTGCAGAAGTAAAAACAGAAAGCTATTTCACTTAAAATTCTTTATGACTTGGAAGCGCTAGTGGCATGGGTTTGGAATCACTATGACCAAATCTACTCTAAAATGGGAGTAGAGGGGTGCCTGGGTGGCTCAGTTGGTTAAGTGGCTGCCTTTGACTCAGGTCATGATCCCAGGGTCCTGGAATGGAGTCCCACATGCTTCTCCCTCTCCCTCTCCTCCCTCTGCCCCTCCCTCCCCCACCTCGCATGTGCACATGCACTCTCTCTCAAATAAATAAAATCTTTAAATAATAAATAAATAAAATGGGAGTAGAGGCTCTCTTGCCACTTAGCCTCAGACCATTTTGCAGTATTTTTTTAATGGTTTCATCAGGATGTAATTGACATATAATAAGCTGTACATTTCAATTTGAAAAAAATATATATATTATATATGATGTATATATATGTGTATATATACCCATGAAAGTATCACTACCATAAAGATAATAAGCATATCCATCACTCCAAGACTTTCCTTATGCTCCATTTTAATCCCTCCCTCATAAATTTCCCAAACATCCTATCCTCAGGCAACCACTAATCTATTCCCTGTAATTATAGATGAGTTTGCATTTTCTAGAAATTTCTAGAAATAGAATAATAGAGTATTTATTCTTCTTTTCTGGACTTTGCATTCAGCATAAGTATTCTGAGTTCATCTACATTGTTGAATGTATTATGTATCTAAAGTACTTTTCTTTTTCTGAATAATATTCTACTGTATGGATATACTATAATTTGTTTATCCATTCACTTGTTGATGAGCACATGGGTTGTTTGTTGATTTGGGTTATCACAAATGAAGCTGATACAAACATCTGCATATAAATCTTTGGATGAACACATGCTTTTGTATCTTTTGGATATATAACTAGAAGTGGAATGTCGGTTATATGACATTTTTTAGAAATTGCCAAATTGTTTTCTCAAGTGGTTGTGCCTTTTTAATATTCTCATCAGCACTATATGAGTGTTCCGTTTGCTTTGTATCTTTACTTACTCTTGGTATGGTCAATCATTTTAATTTTAGACATTCTAATATCTGTGTGGTACTATTTCATGGTTAAAATTTGCATTTCCCTAATCCTGTGAACATCCTTTCCTGTATTTATTTGCTATCCACTTATTATCTTTAGTGAAGTACTTTTAAATCTTTTGTTCATTTTTAATTGGGGTGTTTGTTTATTTTTTACCTTATTTGTTGTTGAATTTTATGAATTTTTATGTACTTTGAATACACATTCTTTATCAGAAATGTGATTTGCAAATATTTTCTTCCAGTCTTTCATTCTCTTAAAAGAATCTTTTAGAGAGAGCAAAAGTTCTTAATTTTGATGAAGTGTCCAATTTATTTTTTGTTTTTGTTTTTGGTATAGTTTTTGGTGTTATATCTAAGAAATTTTGTCCAAACCAGGGTCACAAAGATTTTCTTCTAGAAGTTTTATAATTTTAGTTTTATATTTAGGTGCATAATCCATTGTTAAGTTAATTTTTTATGTGGTATGGGATATGGATTAAAGTTTAATTAACCTCCCGCTCCCCATATGGCTATCCAATTGTTTCAGCAAATCTGTTGAAAAGATAATCATTTTTCTACTAATTTGCCTTTCCATCTTTGTAGAAAATTGATTGGCAAGATATGTATGGATTGATTTCTAGACACTCTATTCTGTTCCACTGGTCTGTTTGTATTTCTTGATGCCAACACCATACTCTCTTGCTTACTGTTCACAGTTGTTTTTGCTATTCTAGGACCTTTGCACTTTCATATGAATTTTAGAATCAGCCTGTCAATGTCTTCAAACTAATGTGATTTTGAGACTGCATTAAATATCGATTTGGAGAGAACTGACATCTTAACAACATTTAGTCTTCCAATTCATGATCATAGCATATCTGTCCATTTGTTTAGGTTTTCTTTAATGTCTCCCAGCAATGTTTTGTAGTTTTCAGTGTTTGGGTCTTGCACATCTTCTGTCAAATTTATCCATAAGTATTTCTTATTTTTAATGCTATTATAAATGGAATCTTTTATAATTTCAACTTCTGATTTCTTTTGCTAGCATATAGTATATATACAACTGATTTTTGTATATTAACCTTGTATCTTAGCACATTGATAAATTCAATTTTTGCTTTTGCTAGTTCCAGTAGCTTTATCATAGATTCTATCTACATAGACAATAATATAAAGACATATAAAAAGACAATTTTACTTCTTCCATTTTGAACCTGGGTGATTTTTTTTCTTTTTCTTGCTTCATTGTATTTTCTGGAACTTCCAGTCAATATTGAATATAAGTGGTAACAGTGAACATCCTTGTCTTGTTCTTGATCTTAGGGAAAAGAAAAACACAAAACCATTCAGTCTTTCACCATTAAACTTGATAATGGCTTTAGTTTCATGTGGATGCTCTTTATCAGGTTGAGGAAGTTCCTGACTATCCCTAGGATGTTGAAAGTTTTTACCTGAAATGAACGTTGTATTTAAGGTTTTTTTTTTTTTTAAATCTCTATTAGGATAACTTTTTTTTAAGTCTAGTTAATATAATGAATTAAATTAATTGATTTTCAAATGTTAAACCAACTTGCATTCTTTAGATAAACTTCACATGGGGTCATGATTTATTATTCTTTCTTATAGAATATTGGATTCAATTGGCTGAAATATTAAAAGCCTATTAAAATTTTCTTAAGAATTCATGAAGGTGACGAGCCCTGGGTGTCGCATGGAAGTGTTGAATCACGGTATTGCACACCTGAAACTAATGTTACAACCATATGTTAACTAACTGGAATTTGAATAAAAACTTGAAAACATAGAATTCATGAAGAATATTGATTGCTAGGTTTATTTTATTCTAATGCCTTTGTTTAGTATCAGAACAATGTGACTCAGAATGAGGTAGGAAGTGTCCTTTCCTCTCCAATTTTCTGGAAGAGTTCATGTACGATTCATATTATTTCTTCCTTAAATGTTTGATAGAATTTTCCAGTAAAGTCACCTGGGCTTGGAGTGGGAAGGTTTGTGGGAAGGTTTACAACTATACATTCAATCCCTTAATAGATATAGGGCTATTCTGGTTATCTAACTTTTTCTTGAGTGAGCTTTGGTCATTTGTGTCTTAAAAGGAATTTGTTTTGTCTAGGTTGTTGAATTTATTTACATAAAATCATTCATAATATTGCCTTATAATCATTTTAATAGACATGGAATCTGATCTTTTCAATAAATAAGCTTTTGATTTCATTGATTTTCTCTACTACATTTTTGTATTCCATTTCACTGATTTTCATTCCAATCTTTATAATTTTCTTTCTTCTGTTTACTTGGGTATCTTTGCTCTTCTTTTTCTTAATGTGGAAGCTGAAGTCACTGACTTAGGAACCTTTTTCTTTTCTGAGATGGATATTTAGTGCTACGGATTTCCTTTGTACTACTATATTAGCTGCATCTTACAAATTTTGACATATTGTAATATATGTATGTGTTATGATATAATATATTTTTAATACTTATTAGCTTTTGTTATTTTAGTTTCATGGACCTTTAACTTGTCAAAGTCTACTTTCCAGGTATAACATATTGTTATATGCATAATATAAGAATCTTACAACACTTTATTTCCATTTCTCTCCTCTTGGCTATTTTTTACATACTTTTTACTTTTATATGTGTTATAAAACCCGCAATATATTATTATATGTGCTGCCGAAGCGAGCACAACCCACAATATATTATTATTTTTGTTTTAAAATAAACTATCTCTTAAAGATATTTATTTATTTATTTTTAAAGATTTTATTTATTTGAGAAAGAGAGAGAGAGCAAGAGCGGGGTTGGGAGGGACAGAAGGACAGGGAGAAGTGACTTCCTGATGAACAGGGAGCCAGAATTAGGGCTTGATCCCAGGACCCTGAGATCATGACCTGAACCAAAGGCAGCCTTTTAACTGACTGAGCCATCCAGGTGCCCCTAAAGATATTAAAATAATGGAAAAATTATCTTAACATAACTACATAGTTTACATTTTTGATGGTTTTTGTATAGATTGAAATTATTATCTTGATTTTTTTTTTTTTTTACTTTTTTGTTTGAAAACAACTTCTTCAACTTTTCTTATGGAACAGGTCTTTTGGTAATTAAGTCTTTCAGCTTTTTAAAATGTCTGAAATAGTTTTTATTTCACATTCCTCCCTGAAACATATTTCACAGGGTAAAGAAATGTAGTTTTTCTCTTTCAGTACTTTAAAGTACTTCTGGCTTCAATAGTTTTTAATGAATAATCTGTTGCCATTCTTATGACATATGTTCTTCTGTATATAAGATGTATTATTTCCATGACTACTAGATTCTCTATTTATCGTTGGTTTTAAGAAATTTGGCATGGAGTAGTTTTTTTTTCACATTTCTTGTGCTTGGATTTGTTGAGATTCTTTTTTTTTTTTTGATCAATGGGCACTGGGCAGCTTCCATAATTTGGCTATTGTAAATAATGCTGCAATAAACATAAAGGTGCATGAATCCCTTTGAATGAATATTTTTTATTCTTTGGGTAAATACCCAGTAGTGCAATTGCTGGATCATAAGGTAGTTCTATTTTATTCTTTTAAAGTTTTAATTTAAATTCCAGTTAGTTAACATACAGTGTAATATTAGTTTCAGGTGTACAATATAGTTATTCAGCACTTCCATATAACATCCAGTGCTCGTCACAAGGATACTCCTTAATCCCCATTACCTATTTAGCCCATTCCCCCACCCACTTCCACTTTGGTAACCATCAGTTTGTTCTCTACATTAAGAGCCAAAGAATACAAAAATACTAATTCAAAGGTTTATATGCACCCTGATGTTTACAGTAGCATTATCTACAATAGCCAAATTATGGAAAAGGCTCAAGTGTCCATCAACTGATGAATGGATAAAGAAGATCTGGTATATATATATATATATATATATATATATATATATATATATATATATATGTATATATAATGGAATATTATTCAGCCATAAAAATCTTGCCTTTTGCAATGACATGGGTGATCCTGGAGTGTGTTATGCTAAGTGAAATAAGTCAGTCAGAGAAAGACAAATACCATATGATTTCACTCATATGTGGAATTTAAGAAACAAAACAAATGAGCAAAGGTGGGGGGAAAGAGAGAGAGAGAGAGAGAGAGGCAGACCAAGAAATAGACTCTTAACTATGGAAGATTTGTTGAGATTCTTGGATCAGTGAGATTATAGTTTTCATAAAATTTGGAAAAATTTTTAGTCACTATTTTTTTCAAAGTTTTTTCATTTCCCTTCCATCTCTTATTACCTTGGTAACCCCACATTTACATATTGGACTACTTGAAAATTTCCCAAAGTCCAGTGATGTTCTTTTCCCCCCAGCCTTTTCTTTCTCTGTTTTCATATGGGATAGTTTTATTGCAGTATATTCAAGTTCATTAATACTTTATGCAATGTCTAATTTGCTATCAGTTCCATCTTGTGACTTTTCAATCTCAAACATTGTGTTTTTTATCTCTAAAAGTTCAATTTGCACCTTTTAAAAATATGTTTTATGTCTCTATATCACATGTTAATTTTTTAAATCTAGTTTCTCAGTCATATGGAACAGAGTTAAAACAATGGTTTTAATGTCCTTGCCTACTAATCTAATTATCTTTTTTATTTCTGGGTCTGTTTTGATTTATTAATTTTCTCATTAGGATTGTATTTTTCTGCTTCTTTGCATGCCTAGTAATTTTTTACTAGATTCCAGATGTTGTGAGTTTTACCTTGTTTCATGCTTTTGTTTTGTTCTGGGATATTTTTAAGATACTTGGAAGAAATTTGGCCTTCTCAGATCCTTTTAATCTCTGTTAAGTAGGACCAAAAACACATTTAATCCAAGGCTGATTTCTTTTACTACCATTTAGGAAAAACCATTCTGACTACTTTACTCAATGCACTGTTAATTATGAAATTTGCCCTTATTGCTTGCAAGAACAAGCATTTTCCCCAGCTTAATGGGAGTATCATGTTCTGTTCCTTATAATCATTTTGGTTGCTTATTTTCTGATCTTACATAGCTTCCTCATATGTATGTACTGACCATACTCAATTGAATAGAGAAATTATTTGCAGATCTTTGAGGTTCTCTTTCTGTGCAACTCTCTCCTTACTGGTACACTGTCATGCTGAATTCTAAATGCCTTTACCTCGCTGGGCTCCCAGCTCCATCTCCTTAGTTCAAGGAGGGTGATAGGCTGTGCTGGGATTCCCCTCCTGAAACTCTCTTCAGGCAGTAGACTGGGACAATAATAGGGCTAACTGTTGATTTCTCATCACTCAGCAATCATTGTCTCTTGATGCCTAATGTCTAGTATCTTCAGGACCATTACTATATATATTTGTCTTGACGTTTAGTTGTTTTGGGTGGGAGGTATTTCTATTCCCTGTTACCTCTTCTTGGCCCAATGTCTGTGTTTTGAGTGCCCTGGGACATTGGTAGAAGTGCAGGGTAGGAGACAATTCTACCTGGAATGTGCCTTCAAGTCTCAGGATTACAGAGCATGCTGTTTCCTCTGCAGAGAACATTATTTCATATATCGTTCACCTAGTTAACTCCTATTAGTCCTCTAAGTATCAATCTACACATGGCTTGTTCAAAAGCCTGTCCTATGAGCATTTTTTAAAACTTCTTTTTCTAAGTGATTCCATGGTACTTCATACTTCTCCTTTAGCCACACTCATTCACAATTATATTTCTTTTCCTTGTCTTTCTTCACTGCAAGTTTATAAGCTCTATGAGGATAAAGACATAGCTGTCTTATTGCCTGCTGGCTCAAAGTAAGTGTTTAATAAATGTTTGTTTGACTATAAATAGGAGAAGATGAAAGCAGATGTGTGTGGCAGGGGCAATGGTACCTGGTGGGTGATGGGTTCTCCGAATAAACATTA
This sequence comes from Halichoerus grypus, assembly GCF_964656455.1. Lineage (NCBI taxonomy): Eukaryota > Metazoa > Chordata > Mammalia > Carnivora > Phocidae > Halichoerus > Halichoerus grypus. The sequence continues at coordinate 85,997,428 of NC_135722.1, read as the reverse complement.
ACTGTGGCTGGTGTGAACCACATGGTAACTGACTGAAATTACTGATTAGACTTATTTATAAGCATATCTAAGATATGTCCTAAAAAATTCCAGAGATACTTTGGGGTTGGGAACAGAGGATACGCTATAGGGGAATGTAGCCCTTCATGGCTAGATTGGTGGAGTGGGGGGAGGGTCAGTAATATCTAGGTGATTATAATTGTGATTTAACCTGTCTTTATGAGTGGGTGTGCTTGGGGATATACTATATATATTATATCATTATATCATAATACATATCGTTATATCATAATATATCACTATATTTCATAATATAATGTGATATAGGATAAATATGTATTTGTATTTGTTGCTTGTTTTATAATCCTTTCCCCCCCAGGATGTAAGCTCTATGAAGTCAAATACTTCGTTTGTCATATTCTTTGCACCATTCCTGATTCTAGAGGGATATTTGTCATATAGTAGATACTCAATAAATATTTGTTAAACACATAAATGTCTTTATACTACTCTATTTTAATTCTGGTTAAGTAGTATGCTAAACTACTTCTTTTCTTTTTTGTTTATTTTTTTTAAACAAAATTAAGTGGAAATCAAACTACATTCTCTCTTCATTTTATCATGCCTATAGGGAGTCTAGCTACTGAGATTAAAATGGTTTAACTAAGGCTCCAATGTCCACCTGGTGGCAGTTTAACTTAATCACACTCAAATTACCTCAGAGGAAATTAACAGCTTGCCGAGCAAGAGCCGAGCTTGACAACTCAGACATGTAGAAGCCCTAGGGTGCCTACGTGCCCACACTGTGCCTCACTCTGGAGACAAGAGCAGCACCATATTAAGCAGTGGGTAGACATCATTAAGGTTATGATTAAACTGCCTTGCAGGGCAAAAATTATCCTGCTGAGAGAAGGCCAAAGTCCTGCCAAAAACATCACTGCTTTGTTACTTATTACACATTTCTAGTGATTTTTCTTCTCAGATCAAAAATAGCAATAGGAAGTATTCTGCCTCAACATGAAGGTTGGCAGGATAAAGACTAGGAAATGCAGAGTTGGGTGTTATAGAAGCAATGAATGAATGCTCAGAAAGTAGAGTTATGGGGTACAGTCAGGGTCAAGTACAGAGTAGGGTGTTCAGCAGGGAACATTGAGAGCTGACCCTGGGAGGATCAGGGATATGACCAAGAAATAAACCTGAAGATCAGTAGTTTGGGAAGTACTTTGGGAAAGCACGGGTAACACTGGTGATGATTGCAAAATGAATAGTTTCCAGGGTGATCTTAGAGCAAGAGGATGGCATCTTTCCCCAGAGCTGCTTTTTTTTTTTAAATTTTATTTTATTATGTTATGTTAATCACCATACATTACATCATTAGTTTTTGATGTAGTGATCCATGATTCATTGTTTGCGTATAACACCCAGTGCTCCATTCAATACGTGCCCTCTTTGGGGTGCCTGGGTGGCTCAGTCGTTAAGCGTCTGCCTTCGGCTCAGGTCATGATCCCAGGGTCCTGGGATCAAGCCCTGCATCAGGCTCCCTGCTCCACGGGAAGCCTGCTTCTCCCTTTCCCACTCCCCTTGCTTGTTTTCCCTCTCTCGCTGTGTTTCTCTCTGTCAAATAAATAAAATCTTAAAAAAAAAAAAAAGAACATGGAGATATTCCACATTCCTTTAAAAAAAAATATGTGCTCTCTTTAATACCCATCACCAGGCTAACCCATCCCCCCTAGAACACTCTAGAACCCTCAGTTTGTTTCTCAGAGTCCATAGTCTCTCATGGTTCGTCTCCCCCTCTGATTTCCCCCACTTCATTTTTCCTTCCTACTATCTTCTTCTTCTTCTTCTTTTTTAAAAAACATATAATGTATTATTTGTTTCAGAGGTACAGGTCTGTGATTCAACAGTCTTACACAATTCACAGCACTCACCATAGCACATACCCTCCCCAGTGTCCATCACCCAGCTCCCCACCCCCATCCCTCCCACCCTTGCTTTTAATGAAAAGCTAAGCACGAGCCAGTTCTTGCTGCCTGGGTGTGGGTAGCACCTGGCCCCTCACTCCATAGCTATCTTGGCTCATGATAACAGAGTGAGTTCCAGATGGGAAAGGCTTGACTCTACCTAGATACTGGATTTGATGTGTCTATTAGGACAAAGCAAAAAAATGAAGTACCAGTGCCATTTTTAAATCCATTGTTGCTGTCAGAGTTCAATGCATAAAACAGAAACCACTCTGGGTATCCTAAGCAGAAAGGTACTACTTAATATGGAAAATTGGGTGCTTCAAAATAATTGGAATTGCTGCAGCAATAGAGTCAAGGGTTGAAATCATTGAGCTCAAGGACACAATACTAGAGCTGTAATCCAGGGATCAGAAAGCTACTGTCTTTGTCACAAATACCTCTTGACACCCACGAATGCCACATTTGGCTGCCATTACTGCATCTTGATTCTCATATGTTCAAGCCTTCAACTGCTAGCACAAACAGCAACAGAAAGATGACCTCTGCTCACTTCCATCTTCTAGGTATCATTCAAGTGATCCAGTTGGTAGAATCTAAATTGTATGCAGAATCTGAGAAAATGTGGAAGTTGGGATTTTGTTTTTGTTCATAGTATTCATGTTTCTCTAGCCAAAGTCAGGACCAGGGTGAAGTAAGAAAGGCATCTATGACACAAAATTTACAGAGGTACTCACTCTCAGGGTCAGGCAGGCACAGGTGTTCACCTCACAGGAATATTGTGATAATTAAATGAGATAAATTTTTATGAAACTTAGTGTAGTTTTTAATACGTAGTGAGAGCTCACTAATTACTAGATCAATAATTATTATCTGTAAGGAGAAAGGAAAAATGACAAAAATTTCTCTACTTCTATGAATTCTCTTCAAAGAATCCCCTCCTTCAATGAATATCTAGCTTTATGCTCTATAGGCTTTTGAGGGAGATGGTCCTAGGGCCAGTATGGCCACCTTTTAGCAAGTCCTACTGTTTGTGTATAACACCCCTCTAGAATGTGTGGGCCTCTATTACCTTTACCCTAAACTTTGAGCCTTTATCAACAAGGAAAGGCCTTTCAAAATCTTGTCACCCCTGCCTAATTCTTCCACACATAACAATGGTCTCTTAAAAGTCTACCTTAGAATAACACCAGTTTTTACTTAATGATTGTGTGAAATATAGATACTTATGGGAAAGATAACACTAAGCTGTGACCATTGATATCTTACGTAAATACAGAATATTTTTAAGTGGAGAAGTAGTGGAAAGAATATTAGGACACCAGCCCTTGAAGAAGACAGAAAAGAGAAAAGAGGAGGGAGAAGAGATTTAAAATTAGAAGCTGGGTCAATAGCTACCAGGGTCTAGTCATAGATATATGATTCTAGAAAAATCACTTCATCTTTTTGGATTTCATTTTGGCACCCATTAAATGATGATATATATTATAGCATGTGATTTTCAAACTCTTGTAAGAGTGGGAATATTTTTATTCCCTCCCCATGTCCCTCCCCTGAGAAAAAACTAAAATGAAAGTCTATCTCATACCACATACAAAAATTGATTCTAGGTAAATTTTAGATATAAATGCAAAAGGTAATGTAATAGGCTTTGGGAGGATAACATAGGAAAATTATCTTTATCCTTGGGATAGGCAAAATCTTTTTTAAAGGGCACAAAAATAATTTATTTTAGAGGAAATATTTGGTAAGTTGGACTACAGTAAAATTAGGGACTTCTGGTCATCAAAATACACCAACAAGAGAGTGAAAAGGTAAGCCATAGAGTAGAAGATATGTGAAATATACAGTAACCAACAAAGAACTCATATCTAGAATCTATATCTCTGTCTCTATAAAACTCTTAGAAATCAATAAGAAGGAGCCAGATGTCCAGTAGAAAAATGGGCAATGGTCTTCACTAGGTACTTAACAAGTGGTCACTAAAACATATGAAAAGAAGCTTCAACTTATTAGTCATCAGAGAAATGCAAATAAAAATCATAATGATGTGTGTATGATTTTATATGTACGTATATGTATCATATTTTCTTTATCCATTCATCCATTAGTGGACACTTAGGTTGTTCTCATGTCATAGCTGTTGTGAATGTCATAAACACGGGGGTACAGATATCTGTTTGAGATAGTGATTTCATTTTCTTTAGATATATACACAGGGGGCACCTGGGTGGCTCAGCTGTTAAGCATCTTCCTTCAGCTTGGGTTGTGATCCCAGGCTCCTGGGGTCTAGCCCCGCATGGGGCTCCCTGCTCAGCGTGGAGTCTGCTTCTCCCTCTCCCACTCTCCCTGCTTGTGTTCCCTCTCTCGCTGTCTCTCTCTCTGTCAAATAAATAAAAAATCTTAAAAAAAAAAAAACTAGATATATACACAGAAGTAGTATTGCTGGATCATATGGTAATTCTTTTACTTTTTTGAGGAACTTGCATAGTGTTTTCCATAGTGGCTGCACCAATTTACATTCCCACCAGCAATGCACAAGTGTTTCCTTTTCTCCACACCCTCAACAGCATGTATTATTTTGTTTTTGGATAATAGCCATTCTAATAGGTGAGGTGATATCTTACTGTGGGTTTGCATTTCCCTGATGATTAGTGATGTTGAGAATCTTTTCATGTATGTGTTGGCCATTTGTATGTCTTCTTTGGGAAAAAAAAGTCTATTCAGGTCCTCTGCCCATTTTAAAACCAGATTTTTTGTTGTTGTTGCTATCAAGTCATATGAGTTTCTTACATATTTTGAATATTAACCCTTATCAGATATATACTTTGCAAATACTTTTCTCCCATTCTGTAGGTTGCCTCTTTATTTTATTGGTTTCTTTTGCTGTGCAGAAGCTTTTTAGTTTGATGTAGTCCCACTTGTTTATTTTTGTTTTTGTTGCTTGCTTGTGCTTTTGGTATCATACCCAAAAACTGTTGTGAATTCCAATGCCAAAGAGCTTTTTCCTGTTTTCTTCTAAGAGTTATATGGTTTCAGGTCTTACATTTAAGTCTTTAATCCATTTCAAGGTAATTTTTGTGAGTGGTATAAAATAGAGGTCCAATTTCATTCTTTTGCATACGAATATCCAGTTTTCTCAGCACCATTTCTGAAAGAGACTATCCTTTCCCCATTGAGTATTCTTGGCTCTCTTGTCTAATATTAGTTGATTGTATATGTGTGGATTTATTTCTGAGCTCTTGATTCTGTTCCATTGGTCTATGTGTATGTTTTTATGCCAGTACCACACTGTTTTATTATAGCTGTGTAATAAGGTTAGAAATAAGGAAGTGTGATGCCTCCAGCTTTGTTTTTTTGTTTTCCTTAAGATTGTTTTAGCTATTAAGAGTCTTTTGTGGTTTCACATGAATTTTAGGATTTTTTTTTCTATCTCTGTGAAAAATGCCATTGCAATTTTGATAAGGATTACACTGAATCTATAAATGGCTTTAGGTAGCCTATACAAACACTTTGAAAAATTATTTGTCATTATCCACTCAAGCTAAATATATGTACATCTTATAACCACAAATTTCTTAGGTATTATAATACATCTAAAGAATGATAATCATTTCCCTTATAATAATAAAAAAATAGACAAAGCCAAAATGTCCATGAAGAGTGAAATAGATAAATTTGGTATATTCATGTACTAAAATTCTAAATATCTCTGAAAATGAATAAACTATTATTATAGATAACAAAACATAGAAATCTTTTTTTTTAATTTTTTTATTGTTATGTTAATCCCTATACATTACATCATTAGTTTTAGATGTAGTGTTCCATGATTCATTGTTTGTGCATAACACCCAGTGCTCCATGCCGAACGTGCCCTCCTCAATACCCACCACCAGGCTAACCCATCCTCCCACTCCCCTCCCCTCTAGAACCCTCAGTTTGTTTTTCAGAGTCCATCATCTCTCATGGTTCGTCTACCCCTCTGATTTCCCCCCTTCATTCTTCCCCTCCTGCTATCTTCTTCTTCTTTTTTTTTTTTCCTTAACATATATTGCATTATTTGTTTCAGAGGTACAGATCTGAGATTCAACAGTCTTGCACAATTCACAGCGCTTACCAGAGCACATACCCTCCCCAGTGTCTATCACCCAGTCACCCCATCCCTCCCACCCCACCCCCCACTCCAGCAACCCTCAGTTTGTTTCCTGAGATTAAGAATTCCTCATATCAGTGAGGTCATATGATACAAAAACATAGAAATCTTATAAATACAATGTTAGCAAAAGAATCCAGTCTCAAAATGTTCCATTCTGTATTATTTCATTTATATAAAGTTTAAAAATAGGCGCTATGAATTTATGGTGTCAGATTAGAAGTCAGAATAGTATTTATCTTTGGGGAGGAGAAAGGGACAAGTGATTAAGAATGGGATGAAGGGCTTCTGAAATGCTGCTAATGTTCTATTTTTGTTCTAGGGATGGTTACATGAATGTGTTCTTTTTATGACATTTTATCAAGCTTAAGATTATGATCTTCCCTGTATGATTGTTTCATTTCAGTAAAAATGTAAAAGAATAACAACAAATAAAAGGTAAGAAAAGGACCCCAATGGAAAAGAAAAAAAAACAAAAGTTGTATTTTGTTATTATAAATCATTTTCTATTTTAAAATTGAACAATACTTAACAAAGTTCAATTAGAACAATAAGGGTATTTTAATTACTATACATCAGCATTTATGCATAATATTTACGTTTTTGCCCCAGGGACCTATTCACTCTTCTATCAACAAATCCCTGAAACACAAAGATAGGTGGTTCAAATGATATACATACTTTTAAATAGTTCCCCTTGTAGTTTGAGATGGTGGTAACATTTTCCACTGAGGTCTGTACAAAACCCAGCTAGTATCATTCTGCAAGTTAATGCATTTATTTGTCTCCTATGCGCTAAAAACTGGCATAAAATATATTTGTATATACATGGTCTTTTCTTCTTTTTAAATTTTTAATTATTATGTTCAATTAGCCAATATATAGTACATCATTTGTTTCTGATGTAGTGTTCAATGATTCATTAGTTGCATATAACACCCAGTGCTCATCACAACACATGCCCTCCTTAATACCCATCACCCAATTACCCCATCCCCCACCCCCTTCCCCTCTGTAACCCTCAGTTTGTTTCCTGGAGTCCAGAGCTCTCATGGTTTATCTCCCTCTCTGATTTCTTCCCATTCAGTTTTCTCTCCCTTCCCTGTGGTCCTGTCCAAGCTATTCCTTATGTTCCACATATGAGTGAAACCATATGATAATTGTCTTTCTCTGCTTGGCTTATTTCACTTAGCATAATCCCTTCCAGTTCTATCCATGTCAATGCAAAGGGTAGGTATTCATCCTTTCTGATGGCTGAGTAATATCATGGTCTTTTCTTAAATATAGACAGATATCTATCTATCTATCTATCTATCTATCTGTCTGTCTATCTATCTATCTATCTATCTATCTATCATCTATCCATCCATTCATCCATCCATCACCTGTCTATCTATAACTTGAATCAAAAATCGAATATGGAGAGTACCCTAAAAACCTGGCAGGGCACAGCCCTGAATTGTTTTGTTTGTTCTGTCTGGTTCCCACATTCTGCCTGACTGACAGTAAGATGGTGGCTGGGGACATAACTCATTTCCTGGGAGGAGGTTGTTTCCCTGTTTCTGAGGACTAGCCTGCCAAAGGCAACCAAACCTTTCCTGAGCTCTGCGCAAAATTTCCTACTTTCCTTTGCGTGTAGAAGGCCATGGCAGCTGTTTGCTTCTTTTGTAGACTGCCTGGCGGTCCCTCCTGAAGTAGGGTGATAACTGAGGTGGTTGTGGAATAAGTGAATTTATTTTGTGGTGGCAAGGTGGAAAGCATAGCCTCTTGCTGTTTCATGTCCATATCTGTGCCAGCTAACAGTAACAAGAATGTCTCCACAGACTTCATGAGATCCAAAGGATTGAGTAAAACCATTGCTTTTTGTTTGCAAAGTCAGGCTTTTCACTTTTCGTCTTGCTTGAAACAGATTTGACAAGAATTTGACACAAATATCCATGCCCTCCTTACTGAAACATTCTTGGGTCTGTAACACTATAGCCTCTCTGTGTTCCTTTTTACCCTGCTGGCTCTCAGTAGTCTTTGCTGATTCCTCTGCTTTCCCTAACCTTTAAATATTAGAATTCTTGTAAGCTCTAGCATAATCCTCATCTTGTCTCACTCTATATATTTTCTCCCTAGGTGATCTCATCCATTTCCATGGTTTTACATATCATATATATGTAAACAGTATCAAATTATATATCTAAGTCCACTATCTTGTTCTGAGCATCCAAGGAAGCTTACACTGTCAAAGGAATATGAGTTCATAAAAATAATCAAACATCTGAGTTACATAAGGATTAAAAAAGGAAATGCACAATATGGTACCTATTCTAAGAGGAATAATTGGTGGAGTAGAACAAACAAGAATTTATGATAAGTATAAAAAGTATTTTCAAAGAAATAAAGATATTGGAAATATGAAACAGAAATAAACAGTTATTAAGAAAAGCCAGAGTGACATCAGTGATTGTTTCTCTGGCAGAGCTGAGGAGGAGGATGAAGGATATCCTCCAGGATGGAAGGGGCCTAGGTGAGGCCCCAGGAAAACAGTACAACCTCATACAATAAGATCACATTGATAATAAAGGTAGTAGGAGAAGCAGACCAAGACTGGAGGAGTCCTGCCTACTCTGAGTGGACTGACAGTTACATAGTCAAAATCTCCTCTCTCTCCCCCTGCTGCTGCCTCCTCTCCTGAACAAGACAGGTGAGAGTGAAGCACCCAGAGTTTGCCTACTGGTGGGAAGGTGAGGACTGGAGAACCAACAGTAAGGGGTACGGAGGGCGAAAGAGAAGGAGAGAGAGAGAGGGAGGGAGAGAGAGGAGGAGAGAGAGGGAGGGAGGAAGGGAGAGAGAGAAGGAGGAAAAGAGGGAGAGGGGGAGGGAGGGGGGAGGAGGGCAAGAGTGAGTGTCCTACCTGAGACTGGACAGAAACTCCATGGCAACTATAAAGATAATATTTGAATTTGACAGAATATTTTTCTGAATGAGACTGAGATTTTAGTAAGTGAATGAGTATGGGATAATAGAAAATACACGTATTGATTCCTGTCCCCATTCCTGGCACAGATATCCTGAAATCCTCATAATTTCTTAAGTGATAAGGATACTAGGAACATTTCTTGTTCTAAAATTTGTCTTTGACCCTATTCCTGACACAAGGCTCCTAAAAACCCTTTGTAAATTCCTGAGTGATAAGAGCACTAGGAGCATCTTGTGTTCTAATGAGGTGACTCTGAGTGGGTGCTGGATGTCACCTGGATGGGGGCTGGTCACCAGAAAGACCAAGCCATGATTAGAAGCTTGGAATTTTCAGCTCTGCCCCACTCCCACTCCAGAAAGGTAGAGAAACTAGAAATGGAGTTAATAATTGATCATGCCTGCGTGATGAAGCCTCTTTAGAATCTTAAAAGTATGGTGTTTGGAGAGCTTCCGGGTTGGTGATCACATCCATGTACTGGGAGGGCGACAGGACCCACCTCCACAGAGACAGAAGCTCCCCATACTTGGGATCCTCCTGGGCCTCACCTTATTTCTTTTCATCTCGCTGTTCATCTGTATCTTGGATCGTATCTTTTAAAGAACTGATAAATGTAAGTAAGCATTTCCCTGAGTTCTGTGAGCCACTCTAGCAAATTAATCGAACTCAAGGAGGAGGTGTTTGGATCTTCCAATCTATAGCCAGTTGGTAGAAGTATAGTTGATAATCTGGATGTGTGGCTGGCATCTGAAGTGTGTATGTGGGGGGTGGGGGCAGTCTTGTGGGACTGAGCTCTTAACCTGTGGAATCTGATAGTGTTTCCAGGTAGATAATGTCAGAATTGACTTGAATTGCTGGTGTTGCAAAGAATTGCTAGTTGTGGGGGACAAACCTCCACATATTTGGTGACCAGAAGTGTCAGAAGTGAACTGTTCCATGTGAATAAGAAAGGAGACACAAAGGAGAGAAACACAATAGGGAAGAACTCTACCAGAGGGAAAAGACTGAGCTTTTCCACTTTAATGAGAATATAGAAGTCATTACACTGGACTAAAATTTAAACAGGAATAGAATGGAAAGAAAATGAGACATGTGTTCTAGGCAGATTGAGTGTTCAAGACCAAGAAAAGTACAAGAAATTTTGAGAATAAAATATTTTGCATATTATAGCTAACTGAATTGAGAACTCTGAATTCACCAAGCAATTATTTGTTGATCACCAGGTATGCATAAGCAACTGTCTTGACATTAGAGATACAGCAGTATATAACTTTGATAAAAATATCTTCTTTCATGGAGCTTACTTTCTAGTGGCAATCAAATCAGTTATATAGGTTACATACTGAGGGATGTCCCAGCCATACAGCTGTGTCTCCATACCTAAAGCAACACTGTTCAAGGGAACTTTCTGCAGTGATGAAATGGTTCTATATCTGTGCTGTCCAATAGCCATATATGGCTAGTATGACTGAGGAATTCAAATTTAAATTTTATTTAATTTTAACTCGTTTCAATTTAAATAACTCCCTCTGTCTGGTGGCTGCCATTTTGGATAGAGTAGCTATAGAATTTTTAGTGAAACTGTACAGTTAATTTTTATTTAAAGCCCTCTTACAACCTAGGACTCAGAACCAACCTGTATGACTATTCCATGGACACTTGAAAAATAAAGCATGTCTTTTCAGAATAAAAAGTTTAATAAATATCACCTAGAGATATCCTATTCTTTGTTATTTAGGATGTTGATATCATTATTGATTATATTCAATCAGTTGATCTATCATGGACTGAAAGGAGTAAACTAAAACTTCCTTCACTTATGTGCTTCTGCTAAAGTCTCAGCTTCCAGAATTCAGTAAGTTTGTTCTCAGCTGGACACTGTCTTCCCTGTAATTGCTGTTTATTTGAAAACAAGGGTTTCAGAAAAATGTCTCAATCACCATTTTATACTTAACATGAAACATAATAAGGAAATAGATATTCTCCTTTGCCCCACTACAAACCACCACATGGTTTTGGATCTTCAAGGGCTTTCTGGCTTTGCTGGACCATGAGGTCACATAACCAGCAGTAGGTCCCCGAACACCAAAACACAGGAGCTATCTAGACCTCACAAACATATTTGATTGTCTCATAAATAATTGGGGAAAGGTCATGTAGAATTGGAAATAAATATCTGAAAGAGTAGGTTTAGTAGCTTAATTGTGTCAGGACAGCTTCTCTGTGAACCTTTCGACCTTTGTTTCATGTTTATCATTTCATGGTTACCAGATGGCTGCTAGAGGTTTAGACATTATGTCCACATTCAAGGGATGAATGCATGGGAAAGGGAAAAGGCCTTATCAGGTACATCCATTCTTTTTTCCCAGAAAGCATAATCTTTCCCAGGAATGTCTTGAATATGTGTCATTAACCATAAATACGCCTGCCAATGGACACTGAAAACTTTTAGGGAGAAAGCAGAAGCAAGAATTTAACCTGACAAAGTGACACCCAAAATAAAATCAAAGTTTAATCAGCGAAGAAGGAAATAGATATTGAACAAGTGACTAACAGTAGGGATCCAACTTGTTTTCTTTATATAGTGGACCGGTTTCTCAGAAGAGAAAAAGCAATTACTGATTTTACACAACAATCTTTAAATCCCAAATCTCCCAGTCGGTAGGATTGGAATGAAACAAATGCTAGTAATAGACCCATGGCATCCTCACAATCACTTTTGTATTTCAATGAACAATGCTAATAGATTGAGCTCATTTCAGTAGCTGGATGCTTCCTATCCTATTAGGAGTATCTTAAGAAACTCCTCAGCTCCACATACACTCCTGTCAAATCCTAACATCAGTTTGACATACATGCTTCAACATAGTTGAACCCCTGTGGAAATTATTCAGGTGGAATAGAGCAAATGGAATGGCACTCTACAAATGTGGGAAAGAGCTGAAATAATAAAGAAATAAAGTCAGTATAAGCATAATGAGCCATTGAGGTATTGGCTGGAGAGATAGGAAGGGACCATGCAGAGACTTGTAGGTCAATGGTAAGGATCAAAGATTTTATTCTAAGTGCAGTAAGAAGCTGTTAAGGAATTTAGTTCATACAGAGTGCATACTTGGTTTACAAACTTTACTAGTGTAGTTATCTGTGGGAAAAACAATGTGAATGTGTTCAAATATCTTTTGTAAAGTTGAATAAGTAATTTGTCAATTTAAATGTATTCAATGAGTTACTTTGATAGGCATCTGCTGTGCCTCACACATCCAAGGAGGAAAATGTAGCTGTGTATATCAGAGGGGGTTTTCAGCAGACTTCTCTCTTTCCCAAATGCCATATAAAGTTCTGTGGCAAATAAACATCCCTTTCATGGGTTCTAGTTTCTCTTTTGTAGTCTTATGCCATTATGCGTGAGCTTCATTATTTGTGTGCTACCCAAATAACTGGACTTACCATGTCTGTTAAACCATTGGACATTCTGGGATTGGAATTGATTACTTTTGGTTAACTTTTTTTTTTTTTTTAAAGATTTTTTTTTTTTTTAATTTATTTGAGAGAGAGAGAATGAGAGAGAGCAAGCACATGAGAGGGGGGAGGGTCAGAGGGAGAAGCAGACTCCCTGCCGAGCAGGGAGCCCGATGCGGGACTCGATCCAGGGACTCCAGGATCATGACCTGAGCCGAAGGCAGTCGCTTAACCAACTGAGCCACCCAGGCGCCCACTTTTGGTTAACTTTTTAAAGAAAATGTTTGGCTCCTGTATGGGTAATAGGGTGGAGGAGGCAAGAGTGGATGGGAGGACAAGTCAGGAGTTACTTCAGAGATTATGGATGCCTGGGTTAGATTGGTGCTAATGGACACAGAGAACTGTGGATGATTTAAGATATAATTTGACGGTAAAATAGAATTAATGATGGACTCTGTTCAGGAAGGCATAGAGAGGGATTATTGAAGTATAAATACTTCCCTAGTTGTGGGTAAAATAGTGCTTGAAGGGTATTGGTTATATATGAGTAATATCTATTGCATGAATGAGATAAAGAAGTTACAATAGAAGGGTATGTGCTATGGTGAGCGCTGTGAATTGTGTAAGACTGATGAATCACAGACCTGTACCTCTGAAACAAATAATACATTATATGTTAAAAGCAAAAAAGATAGTAGGAAGGGAAAAATGAAGAGGGGGAATCAGAGGGGGAGACAAATCATGAGAGACTATGGACTCTGAGAAACAAACTGAGGGTTTTAGAGGGGAGGGGGTGAGGGGATGGGTTAGCCCGGTGATGGGTATTAAGGAGGGTACGTATTGCATGGAGCACTGGGCGTTATATGCAAACAATGAATTATGGAACACTATGTAAAAAACTAATGATGTAATGTATGGTGACTAACATAACATAATAAAATAAAATTAATAAAAAAAAGAAGTTACAATAGTCACAACATGTAAATGCTTTACAATTTTAAGATATTTACGATATTGGTAAGACAGGGTTTATTATTCTACTTTCTTTACAGATGTGGAAACTGAGGCTCGCCCTCTCATAATTCTGCCTTTGCCAATCTGGAGGCTGGTCAGAGACAAAAGATGTGATGTAACAAAGAGAGGATATAGCAAAGAAGGCCGCTGAATATTAAAGAAGGTTAGAAGAGGTGAGAACACTTGTGTGGGCATGACAGAAGGGTGTGAGGGAAATATGGAAGCTGCACAATGGACTTTGAGCAGTTTGGCTATGGGTGATGAACTGGGTATCCTTTTGATATGCTTTAAAGGATGTAAGGAAAATATTTTTTCAGGGGATGTGATTACCTTTGACTATTGGGGTATTCCTGTTTCTACATGATTCTAAGCAGAAGATTGAGTTAAGATTCCAGCTTTAATGTTGCTCAGCTAATTTTGTCACTTTGAGTGTACACATGAAATGTAACTTGAGCAAAGGTTGGTTTGGAAGGCAGAGCATGATTTGGGGGCAGTGAGAAAATGGAGTTGGCCAGTTTTATGTTGAACTTTGTGAAAGGCAAGATTGGAGGGATCTATTGGATACAGGTTATGGAAGGCCTGGAAAAATTGTGAATTGAAATCCTTACTAGCCAGATTTGTTGTACACTAATTCTCTCTCTGAAAGAAATTTTAGAAAATACAGAAAATTAAGATGATAGAAAGTATTCATAGTTCCATTGTGCAAAAATAACAATATTTTAGGGTATTTATTCTAGCCTTCTCTATTGGTGCATGTATATATGTGTTCAAAAACTTCATAGTATGATTAATAATTGAAATTAGGCTATACATAACATTTTATAACCTATTAAAAGTGTTCTGTGAACACTTTCCTGTTAGATAATCTTCTCAAAATGATTTTGGAAGGCACACAGTAGTCCATCATATGGTTGTGCCATGAATTATTTAACTATTTCCTTTTAGACTTTATTTGAGCTATTTTCCCATTTCCATAATGGACCTTATTATTTGCTATTTCTTTTTTTTTTAATTCTATATCATTAACATTTATGTACTAAATCTGTAACTGATAAATTTTCCAGAATTAGAATTACCGATCAAAAGTAATGAACACTTGTGTTCGTTTTGGCAGCACATATACTAAAATTGGAACGATACAAAGGAGATCAGCATGGCCCCTGCGTGAGGATGACACACAAATTTGTGAAGCGTTCCATATTTCTGGATGTTAACTAGACTTCTTGTCATGATCATTTCATAATATATACAACTATCAAATCATTTTGCTGTATACCTGAAACTAGCATGATGTTGTATGTCAATTATACCTCAATTAAAAAGTATAATAGACACTTTTAGAGCTCTGGGTACATATGACAAATGGCCTTTCAGGTTTGAACCCCTTTGTATGCCTTGCGGTAAAGGATCGAATTTCCTATTTCACTGCTTTCTCTCCACTACTGGGAAATAGCTTTTAAAACATGAAAAATAATCTCTCATAATTTTAATTTGCATGTCATGGTTATTAGTGAGTTTCAACATTTTTCATGTGTTTATTAGCTGTTTTTCTCTTAAAAATTAAATTCATGTGCTCAGTTTATCTTTCTGTTCTGTCTTCATCATTTATGACAGCTTGGACCCAATACAGAGGGATAACTAAATATTTTTATGATTAACTGAAAATCCATATGGACTTCCACCCAGGAACCAATAGTGCATATAGTTTGTTGCTCCTTTTATATTAATCTTCTTAAATTTAATGATTTCTACTATGAAATGTAGTATTTGGGGAAAATGTGATTTTCCCCCCTGCTCTCTATAGTCCTAAGAGACATTTTCTCAGTTGAAACTTCTCTCTTCATTTTCACTGTACTTCATACATCATCAGCAGGAACTCTTAGGTTATGGGAGGGCAATGTATGGACTACATATTTATTGAACTCTAACTGTATGACTAACTGAATGCACCAGCCATGCAAATACAAATGTAAGTCTTAAAAATAATAATTTACATAATAAGCTGACAAGAAGGCCTGAGCTATTATTTAAGTTCATATATAACATTACATCGTCAAGTGTTAATTTATGCTCTGTTCTTTCCAGCATGATTGAGCTGTTTGGTAGTTTTATTTATGACTCATGCTTAGATTCATTTTGCAGTGCTGATAATGTTGAGATAATGGGAATTTATAGTTAGCTCTGACGAGAGGCCATAAAACAAATGACTGGATGTTTTCTCTATTGCCACAGGCTCGATTTATAACATAAAGTACTTAATAATTGTTATTAATGAACCCGCTGTGGTTGGTATATAGACACAGCTGGAAATCACATCTGTTATCAGACAGCCTGGGTCGAGTAAAGTACCAACACTGCAGGGAACTAATAGCTACAAAAGGAAATGACATCACAGAGCCATAGGAAGTGCCCATAGATGTTAGCTACACTGAGACAGGAGAGATTTAGGATAGATTTTAGGAGAAATGACAGAGAATTTGGTGCTTTTTGAAATTTTTCTTCTATATGGATCCCAAATGTCTTCAATTATGACCTAGAGTTCCAGGATCAATCCATATATTAAATATTAGTAAAGTTTATATCTTACTTTTTAGATCAAAATAAATAAAAATAGTCCAAATTCAGCCTACCAACTTACCTTTCCAGGCTTCTCTTCTGCAACCCCTTTTGAAACATTCTCTTTTATTCAAATTGGGTTATTTGTCTTTGTTTTTATAGATTTATGCTTTCCTGCCTGTATGCTTTACCTTATGTTGCTACCTCCAGTTGAGGCCATTCCAAACTTTTTCAAGACAGAAAGAACTACATGTACTTATTTCCTATCTATCTATCTATCTATCTCTATCATCTGTTCTCATTTGTCCCCATTCTCAATTTTCATTCTCCCCATTCACTGTTGGCAAACATTGTAATACATACTATATGAATTATTTGATTATATTTGAAATATATTTGATTATTTGTTTATATGATTTTTTGTGTGTGACTGTTTTTTAATTTGTGGAAGTCATGGCAAATCACAGATCTCATTTTACTTCTTTTACTTAGCACTGAAGTGTCAGCCATGATATTCCATGAACATCTAGTCCATTCTTTGTAAATGTTTCATAAGACTCCATGTGTATCCACCAAAATTGACTGTCTACTCTCCTGTCAGTGATGGGCACTCAGATTGCTCTGAATCCCTATTGCAATAAACAAGATAATGACGGGTATTTTTATGTATGTCACTTGTGGATCAATGGGAGAATTTCTTTAGGCCACATACCTAGGAGTGTCTTTGCTGGGTCATACCTATGTGTGTGTGTAGACTTGATTAGAATAGATGCTGACAGATAGCTCTTGAAAATGTTCCACCATTCTTCTCCCACCAGGATTGAGATTTCCTATATCCGCACATAATTAATAATTGGCATCACCTAGATTTACGTTTTAAGCAAATTAAGATAAGATAATATTTCATGATTGTTTTCATTTTCTTCTATGATTACTACTAAATTTGAATATCTTTTGATTTGCTTATTGCTTTGGGGGTTTGTTCTATTTTAATTGCCTATTCACATGTGTGCCCATTTTTTTTTTTCTCTTGGGTTATCTATCTCTTATGGACTTAAAGGAGTTCCTTGTATATTTTTGCATAGTCAGTTTTTATATTGCAATTTTTTTCTTACAGTCTATCACTTCTCTATTAACTCTATCCATACTATTCTTCATTAAACAAAAATACTTAATTTTGATGTTAGTTTATTCAACACATTTTTGCCCAAGGATTTGTGCTTCTCAAGTATTTTTTCTTTTTTTCTCAAGTATTTTATTTTATTTTTTTAAAGATTTTATTTATTTATTTGACAGAGACAGAGTGAGCACAACCTGGGGAGCAGCAGGCAGAGGGAGAGGGAGAAGCAGGCTCCCCACTCGGCGGGGAGTCCGATGAGGGGCTCGAGCCCAGGACCCCAGGATCATGACCTGAGCCGAAGGCAGACGCTTAATGAATGAGCCACCCAGGCGCCCCTTCCTCAAGTATTTTAAAGACAATTCTTCCCTACCTCTAAATCACAAATATATATTCTGACATTTTCTGGTATTGATTTTCTATTTTATCTTTCATTAATCTGTCTGGATTCTACTTTTTTATATGATGTATTTAGGGATCCAATTTTCCTTCTTAATATTATATACAAAACAATCTATCCTTCCACTTTTGATTTGTGATGCTATATTTCCATATTTATCATATATTAAATTCTAACCTATACAAGGTCTTTCTCTGAATTCACTGTTTTTGTTTCATTGATCTATTTGTCAATCTGTTTTTATATCAAAACCTACCTATTTTATTACTATGTGTTAGGACAGGCAGACTACCATGGACCCTGAGCATCCATGAACTTCCTGCCGAGTGGGCCGAACTGTAAGGCTTATTTGTCCCCTAAACCGAGCAGTTTCTGTAGCTGGTCATATAGGCTGATAAGTAGGCCAAGTGACCACAGCATGACTACTTGTCAGTCTCTGGTGGAGGTGAAGGGAAGAGAGAGGGAGATATTGTCATGTTTACTGCTTACTACGGAAGGTGCTGTGACCATCTGGTAGGGCTGTTTGGGCCACTGTTGTGTACCACTTTTATTGCTCTCAGTGCTGAGTGTATAATTAGTATTGATGGTTTATATGCTTATGCTGTGAACCCTCATAAAATTCAAGGGAGATTGTCCCAATTGGAAAGAGTCACTTTTAGAGAAATGATAGTGGGTACAACAGACCACCAATTAGGCTTTCGGCTTCCTCCCATGTTGTACAACGGAAACTATAAACTTCCGGAGAGAGAAAAGGAAATCACAGACTTGGCGTCTGTAAACTCCAAAGACCCTTTTGAACTACAGATATCTGCTACTGATAACTGTGCTGATTGGAACCAATACTGGTGAATGTTCTGCCAACACGTGAATGGGTATTCTGCTGTTTTGGGATAAAATACTCATTAATATCAATTATGTCAAGTTGGTTGATAGTGCTGTTCAAGTCTTTATATTTACTAGTTTTCTGTCTATCTTGTCTATCAATTACTGATTAAGGAGTGTTATCTCCCATTATAATTGTAGATTATCCATTTCTCATTTCAGTTCTATTTGTTTTTTCTTCATATATTTTGAATCTGTTATTAGATGCATACAGATTTAAATATGTTATTTTTTAACAAATTGATAACTTTATCTTTAGGAAATATTCTTTTTTATCTCTGGTGATAATACTTGTTATGAAGTCTGCCTTATCTGATATTATCTTAGCCAGCTTGCTTACAATTAATGTTTATTGGCATAACTGTTTCTGTCTTCCACTTATAACTTATCAATGTTTTTATATTTAAGGTGGGTTTCTTGCAGATTACATTTAACTGTTTTTCTTAAGTCCAATTTGAAAATCTCTGGCTTTAAATTGGAGTATATAGACCAATGGTCAACAAAGTATTTTTGAAATGGCCAGATGGTAATATTTTAGGCTTTTGGATCATATAGTCTCTGTTGAAACTGCTAAACCCTGCTGTTATAGTATGAAAGCTGCATAGGCCACACATAAATGAATGGGCATGGCTGTGTTCCAATACAATTATTAACAAAAATCACGATGGGCTGTATTTGGCCCATGGGCCATAGTTTGCTGATCCATGGTTTATACCCTTTATGTTTAATGTAAATATTTAGAGGGTCAAGGTTAAATCATCCAACTTGTTTGTTTTCTATTTGTCTCATGTGTTATTCATTCATTTCCATTTCCATTTGCTTTTCTTTTCTTTTCCCACCTCCTATTGGGTTGAGTGCTTTTTAAAATTCCATTTTACCTCTTTTTTTAAAACATATTAGGTGAAAAAAACCTCTTTGTGTTTTACATTTTAAGTGATTGTTGTATGGTTTATAATACACATCTCTACCTTTTCACAGTCTACTTTAAAGTAATATTATAGCACTTTATAGATTAAGATTATTTTTTTAAAGATTTATTTATTCACTTAGGAGAGGGAGACAAGCAGATTTCCTGTTGAGCAGGGAGCCTGATGTGGGGCTCTATGGCAGAACACCGAGACCATGACCTGAGCTGAAACCAAGAGTTGGATGCTCAAGTGGTTGAGCCACCCAGGCACCCATATAGATTAAGATTCTTAAATACTCTCACTTTCCACCCTGTCATTTGTGCTATTTTTGTCATACATTTTACCTCTTTGTGTGCTATGCTGTGTGCATTGCAACTACTTTTTTCCCAGATTTTTTGAAGTATAATTGACAAAAAGTTTTAATATATTTAAGGTGTACAGTGTGATGATTTGTTCTATACATATATTGTGAAAGGATTCCCATACCATCAAGTTAATTAACACCTCACATATTTACCGTTTTCTTAGGGGGAGTGAGAATACTTTAGTTCTACTCTCTTAGCAAATTTCAGTTATACACATTTTCAACTATAGTAACCATGTTACTCATTAGATCCTCAGACGTTATTCACCTTATAATTGAAGCTTTATATCCTTTCACTAAACTTTCCCTATTTCCACCCCTCCCCCCAAGTCCCTGGCAACCACCATTCTACTCTCCATTTCTATTAATTCAACATTTTTGAAGGTTTCACATGTATGTGATATTATGCAGTATTTGTCTTTCTCTGTCTGCCTTATTTCGTTTAGCATAATGCCCTCCAAGTTCATCCATGTTGTCACAAATGGCAATATTCCGCACCCCCCGCCTTTTTGTTATTAAGGCTGAAGACATTCCATTGTGTGTGTGTGTTTGTGTCTCTGTGTGTGTATGTGATATTTTTTTTATCGATCTGCTAATAGACACTCAGGTTGTTTCCATATCTTGGCTATTGTTAATAATGCTGCAACAAACATGAGAGTACAAATATGTCTTCAAGATAAGGATTTTGTTTCCTTTGGATATCCAGAAGTGGAGTTGCTGGATCATGTGGTAGTTCTTTTAATTTCTTGAAGAACCTCCATACTGTTTTCTATAGTGGCTGCACAGTTTACCTTCCTACCAACAGAGTATAAGGGCTCACTATTCTGCATATGTTTGCTAGCATTTGTTATCTTTTGTCTTTTTGATAATAGACATCCTAACAGGTATGAGGTGGTATCTCACTGTGGTTTTGATTTACATTTTCCTGATGATTAGTGATATTGAGCGCCTTTTCTGTATTTGTTGGTCATTTGAATGTATTCTTCAAAAAGATATCTATTCAGGTGGTTTGTCCATCTTTTAATTGAGTTTTTTAATTGATTTATATGAGTTCCTTGTATATTTTGGATATTAACCCCTTATCAGATATGTGGCTTGCAAATATTTTCTCTAATTCTGTAATTTGGCTTTTTATTTTGTTGATGGTTTCCTTTGTTGTGGATAATCTTTTTAGTTTGATATACTTCCACTTCTTTATTTTTGCTTTGGTTTCTTTGCTTTTGGTGTAAAATCCAAAAAAAATCATTGCTGAGATCAATATCAAGAAAATTTCCTCCTGTATTTCTTCTAGGAGTTTTATAGTTTCAGATCTTAAGTTCAAGTCTTTAATCTATTTTGAGTGATTTTTGTTAGTGGTATAAGATAGGGGTCCAATTTCATTCTTCCACATGTGGATATTCAGATTTCAGATTTGCCAGGCTCCATAATAGTGTGAGCCAATGGAAACAACATTTGTCTCTGTCTCTACACACACACACACACACACACACACACACACACACACACTTATATTTATATATTTATGCAAGGATTTATTTTATACAATACACACAGACAAACACACACATATATATACATCCTATGAGTTATATTTCTTTTTTTGCAGGGGTTTCTATTTCTTTGGAGGATCCTGAGTGACATACCATATAAATCTCCCCCAGTGCACTTCCCTTCTTTTAAAAATGTAATCCTCTAAATTTCTGCCTGGTTTTTCCACTCACTTTCTATGACCTTAAATAGTTTTTATATATTTTTTCCAGAGCTTATAATTGTTAGCTATATGATGGTTAATCTGATACAAGATACCCTCCCATTTCAAATCTAATTTTTTCCTATAATATTGGGCATTTCTGAGATAAATCTAATCTGGCCATTACTATATTATTATCAGAAATTGCTTGATTTGGTTTGCTAATATTTGTTTTAGGATTTTAAATCATGATTCATTATTAAAATTTGCCTGTAATTTGTCTTTCTTGTACCAATCCTGTCAGGTTTTAGAAAAAAAGGAAATGCCAATTGCATAAAAGAAGGAGTGTATTTTTCCTTTTTTAAAATAATTTGGAAACATTTATCTACAATTAATTTCTTTTTCTTTTTCTTTTTTTTGTATTTTAGGTAGAACTTGCCTGTTTGGACCTGGCACTTACCTTATAGAAAGATTAACCACTGATTCAAATTTTTAAAAAAATTATTATAAGGTTATAGGACTTTGATGTTTCCTATTTCTTTTTCAATTAGTAGTAACCTATATTGTTCTCAGAAATTATCTTTTCTTTATGCCTTAAAATTTAGTGGCATAAAGTTTTTCATAATGCTCACTTATAATCATTTTAATATTTGCTATATCTCTAGTTATACTTAGCTAAAGATCCTTAATATTTCATTTTATTTTGTTGTTGCTAGTTGTTGTGGTATTCTCTCTCTCTCTTTTCATCTCATTATAAATGTGGGAATTTTACTGGTCTTTTCCTAGGTGTCTTTTGGCTTTGCTGATCTTCCTTGTCTTATTTTTTTTAAAAATTGAGATGTAATTGACATATAGCATTGTGTAAGTTTAAGGTGTACAACATATTGGTTTAACACATTTATATATTGTAATATGATTACAGTAATGTTAGCTAACACCTTTATTATGTCACATATTTATCATTTATTTTTTGTGTTGTGAACAGTTAAAATCTAGTCTCTTAGTAACTTTGAAGTTTATAATGTGGTGTTGCTGAGTATAATCACTATGTTGTTCATTAGATTTCCAGAATTTATTTATCTACTAGTTGTAAGTTTGTACCCTTAAACAACATCTCCCCAATTCCCGCACCTTCTAGTGACTCCTACCATTCTATTGTTTTTACAAGTTCAGTTTTTCTTAGATTCAACATATAAGTGAAATCGTACAATATTTTGTCATTCTCTGACTTATTTCACTTAGCATAATGCCTTCAAGTTTTATTCATGTTGCCACACATGGCAGGATTTCTTTCTTTCTTATTGCTGAGTAATATTCTTTTAAAAAAATTTTTATTGTTATGTTAATCACCATACATTACATCTTTAATTTTTGATGTAGTGTTCCATGATTCATTGTTTGTGTATAACACCCAGTGCTCCATGCAGAACGTGCCCTCTTTAATACCCATCACCAGGCTAACCCATCCTCCCACCCCCCTCCCCTCTAGAACCCTCAGTCTGTTTTTCAGAGTCCATCATCTCTCATGGTTCATCTCCCCCTCCGATTCACCCCCTTCATTCTTCCCCTCCTGCTATCTTCTTCTTCTTCTTTTTTTTTTTTTAACATATATTGTATTTTTTGTTTCAGAGGTACAGATCTGTGATTCAACAGTCTTGCACAATTCATAGCACTCACCATAGCACATACCCTCCCCAATGTCTATCACTCAGCCACCCCATCCCTCCCACCCCCCACCACTCCAGGAGTTTGTTTCCTGAGATTAAGAATTCCTCATATCAGTGAGGTCATATGATACATGTCTTTCTCTGATTGACTTATTTCACTCTTGCTGAATAATATTCTATTATATATCCATTCATCCACTGACAGACACTTAAGTGGTTTCCATATCTTGGCTATTGTGAATAATGCTGTAATGAGCATGGGTGTGCAGATATTCCTTCAAGAAACTAACTTCGATTCTTTTATTTTTTTATTTTTATTTATTTATTTTAAAGATTTTATTTTATTTTTTCTAATTTAAACTCAATTAGCCAACATACAGTACATCATTAGTTTTTGGTGTAGTGTTCAATGATTCATTAGTTGCATATAACACCCAGTGCCCAAGAGTGGGATTGCTGGATCATATGGTAGTTCAATTTTTAAGTTTTTGAGGAAAAGCTACTGTTTTTTATAATGGTTTAACCAATTCTTCATTATCTTTTGTTTTATATTTCATTAATGGTTGCGTTTAAGTTATTATGCCCTCACTTCATCTTGCTTCATATTTATTCTGATGTTCTTTTTAAAACTTCTTAGTAATTATTTTATCTTTCTATTATTCTTTTATTTTATAAAGCTTTAAGGTCAGAAACTTATTCTAAGTACCACTTTAACTGTATCCCATAACAGTTGATATACAGTATTCTTGCTATCATTAGTCTTAAATATTTTCAAATTTCCATTATAATTTCCTCTGATCGTTCATTTATTTAGAAATGTTTTATTTTATAATTTTGAAGATTAGTTTAAAAAATTATTTCCCTTTACTTAAAGATTTCTGTTAAGTGACTTTTTAGTCAAACAAAAATGTATTGTGTATGTTACCAATTCCTTGAAGTTTTTTGAGACTTGCTTTAGTGCCTAGTATGTTGTAAATTTTCATAAGTGCCCCTTGTGAATTTAAATAAAGTGTGCCTCTTCAAGTTGTTGTTGGACTTTAGAGGGCAGCCAACAATAATACACCTGTCTTCTCTATAAGAGTTCTGGTAGCAATCAAAAAATAAACCAAAAAAAAAAAAAAAATAAACAAACCAAAAATTTGACAGATGGAATCCAAACTATCACTTCTATAGTGATCCAGCTAATGTTAGAGAATATGGCTGATATTCACAGGAAAGTAAGTGTTTTAACACTAAACCTCAGATTTAGGCAGAATTACCCATCTGGTCACAGGGAATGTTAGTCCCATACACCTCTTTGATAATGGTGGTGGCTGTAATGATCAAATTATGGCATAGAGTAGCAAAGCAGACCATGTGGTCCCTGTTGGAAGCTTCGTTCTAAGAGAAATTGAAGAGGAAGGGTCTAGCATCTATATGTCACATTTTTTCTTTCTACACTGAACAGTCAGATTAATCTTTAGAGAAGAGTGTGTTGAATTAGAATTAGAGAGAGGTCAAAAGTGTTACTCCAGTGGAATTCCCACCACATGAAATAACATGTCAGGGGTGTTCTCCTCCTAACATTATTCTCTATATGTTTATCATATCAAGCTTGTTCATTGCTTTGTTCATCTTTCAAATCTTTATTTCATGCCAACTCAGCCAAACAGGTGAAGTATTTATATATATTACCTAGTATTTTCCCATTTGTGCATGTGTAGTATAAATGTTTACTTTTCATCTTATAGATTTCTGCCCTTCTCTTCTAAAATAGTTTTTGATGTACTTTCCTAATTTAAAAGGGTTATTAACTTCCTTTCATTTTTAGTTTTCTTGAATAATAAAAGTATTTAATGTTATATGTTTTTTTTCCTGAGTATGGTTTTTATGTTGCCTCTTGTTTTGATTTTTTTGTTCTACTTTTCTTTGCTCTTAAGCACTTTTTAAAGGGAGAATAAGGTTAAAATGGACACTAAAGGTGGTCTCTAAAGAAAGAAAAGCTTTTGAAATAACAATAATTAGTTAGAAGGTATGACCCTTGAGTAAGTGGGTAACTGCAATTTCATTGAGTCAAGCTGAAATGATGACCTTTTTATCCTCTTGGTCTTTCAGATTAAGCCATACATCCTTAACAGGAAAAATAAACATTGCCTATTATTTAATGTAAATCTTAAGAGCATTTCAGAAACACCCAACAAATACTGAGTAATTAATTTTATTGCCTGACCTGAGATGCCTGCAACTTTATATAATCCCATTCTTGTTATACTAAGTTTTAAACTTATTTTAAAATAGCTTAGTACTTTTTCTGATTACTTCCATTAAACAGAACTAAAACACCAAAATACCATATATAAAACAAACATAAGACTCTGAAAGGTAGAAAGAAAAATGCTGACTTGCTAGGGTTTTGGGGCCTGAGAAATGGCATGCTGGTGAATTCCCCAGATTTCCTTTTTTGCCTCGTATGTCCCAGATTTGTTGCTGAAGAAACCAGGAATGCAGAAATGCCAACAGGCACAGGATAAATAAAAACCCCAACAAAACCCTGCTCTCTCTAGCTAAAAAATATCAGGACAGAAGAGCTTAGCAAGACCCAAAACTTTTAGATAATAACTCTTTTACTGCAGCCAAACACCACAGAAGAAGCTGTGGCCAAACCCCCATCCCCGCCAGTAAAGGCCAAGTGAGGAGCATAAGCTCCCACCCTTGTTCTAATGAGACACTTTAATATCCCCACTTGGATGATGTCAGAAAAGACCAAGTAGGGTGATGAGACTTTCATCCTCACTGGCTGGTAATAAGGCATCCTTACCATGATGTCAATGAAGATCTTGTGAGGAGCCTGGATTTCCAGCCCCACCTAGCAGTAATGTGGCACCCTTCCCCCTTCTCACTGTGGTGGGTGGCATCATGGAAGCCCAGTAGAGAGTTAAAACTTTTACCATCCCTCACTGGCAATGAGGCCACTACCATTATAGTATCAATGGATACCACATAAGGAGTGCAAACTACCACCCCTGCCCATCAGTAAAGGGAAGTCTCATTGATACCGAAGGCATAGGTATCAATGAAGGCCAACTGGGGAACCTGGATGTCTACCTCTAATTGGCAGTAACAAGGTGGCGTATATCCTTCCTCTTACTGGAGCAGTATCAGAGAAAACCAGATAAAATGGAAAGTTTAGCTAAGATCCATTTTTATAACATAATACAAATATGTCCAAGTTTCAATAAAAAAATCATTTGTCATACTAAGAATCAGGAAGAACTCCAAGTGTGTCAAAAAAAAACAATCAATATATGGCAACAGAAAAATAGCACATTAGAACTATCTGACAAAAATTTTCAGGCAGTTATGCTATAAAGGCTTCAATGAGGAATTATGAACATGTGTGAAACAAATGAAAATATAGAGAACCTCAGAAAAAATAGGCACAGCAAAGAAATAGAAGATATAAAGGACCAAATGGAAATTTTAGAATGGAAAAATATAATAACCAAAATAAAAAAGCTCAGTGGGTGGACTCAACAGCATAATGGAAGGAATAAAAGAATCAGTTAACTTAATGACAAAATAGTAAAATCATCCAATCTGAACAACATAGAGAAATATGTTGGGGACATTTGGGGATATAACCAACAAATTTAAGCTTCATATCATTGAATTTCCAGAAGGAAAGAATAAAGAGGGAGGGATTTAAAATTACTCAAAGAAATGATGGCTGAAAACTTGGCAAGAGATATAAATTTACCAATTTGAGAAGCTGAGTGAATCCCAAACAAGATAAACAACAAACAACAACAAAATCTATGTCAAGACACATTAGAATTAGAAAACTAAAGTCACAGGAGAAAATCCTAAAAGCAGTCACAGAAAAATGATACTTTAGCTATAGAGGAAAACTGCTTCAAATGACAATGGATTTCTCATCAGAAGCTATATAGCACAGAAAGAAGTGGCACAATATGTTTCAGAATTTCCAACCAGCATTTTATAACAAGCAAACATACAACAAAATTAAAACATTACACATTAGCACTAACATGTCAATATTACATTAAATCATTAAAAGTTCTAAATACACAAATTAAAAGACAGAGATTGGCAGAGTGGATTAAAAAAACATGATCCAATGACCTATTCACTATATAAATCTCAATTCTATGTGCAGGTTAAAAATAATATGAGAATACATAAAATTATGCAAACACTAGTCAAAGGAAAACAGGAGTGGATATATTAATATCAGATACAGTAGACATTACAGCACAGAAAAATATCAAAGAGGGACATTATATAATGACAAAAGTGTCAATACCAAATGTGCATGTACCAGACAACAAAGCAGCAAAATATGTGAAGCAAAAATTGATATAATTAACACAGGAAATAAATCCATTCAGTTATAGTTAGAACTTTAACCCCTCTCCCAACAATTAATAGAACAACTAGACAGAATCTGAACAAAGATACAGAAGAACTCAAATCTGCCATCCACAAAGAGGATCTAATCAACATTTATAAAACACTCTACACAACAGTAGCAGGTAAGTTTTTTTTTTTTTCCAAATGTTTATGGAGCACATACCAACGTAAACACTATTTTGGGTCATAAAACAAACTTAAACAAATTTTAAAATATTGAAATCATACAGTGTATCCTCTGACTACCAGGGAATAAAACTAAAAATCAAAATCAGAAAGATAACAGAAAAATCTCCAAACACTTGGAAACCCACAGCACACTTTACTAATCTATGGGTCAAATAGAGGGCCTCAAGAGAAACCAAAGCAGACATTGAACTGATGAACATGAAAATAAAATACATCAAAATTTGTAGGACACAACTAAAGCATTGCTGAAAGGGAAATTTGTAGCACTAAATTCATACATTAGAAATGAATAGAAGTATCAAATCAGTACTATAAGTTCCCACCTGAAGAACCTGGAAAAAGAAGAAAATAAACCCAAAGCAATGGGAAGGAAGTAAATAATAACGATAAGATGTGATAAGTAGGAAATTGAAAATGGAAAATACAGTGGAGGAAACCAATGAAACAAAGAACTGGGTGGTTACCAGAGGGGAGGTGGGTGGGGGGATGGGTGAAATAGGTGATTGGAATTAAGGAGTGCACTTGTTGTGATGAGCATTGAGTAATGTATAGAATTGTTGAATCAGTGTATTTTACACCTGAAACTAATAAAACACTGCATTGTTAACTACACTGGAATTAAAATAAAAAACTTACTAAAAGTTTGCCAAACCTCTAGCAAAAAAGAGGGCATAAAAGATCATTATCAGGAATGAAACATGGATATCATTATAGACTCTGCTGATATCAAAAGAGAAATAAGGGAATGGCACAAAAAACTCTACATGTACAAATGTGATTTTATTGAAGTTAACCATTTCTTAGAAAACCACAAACTACCACAACTCACCCAATATGAAATAAATTATATGAGTAGCCTCATAACTGTTAGGTAAATTTAGTTCATAATTTAAAAATTCCCCTAAAAAGAAATCTCCAGGCTCAGAATGTCTCAGTGGAGAATTTTACCAAACATTTAAAGAAAAATTTAATATCAAATCTATGTAATCTCATTTAGAAAATAAAAGGGGAGAAAATAAAAATTTATGTTATGAATCTAGCATTATTCTGATACAAAACCAGAAAATACAGTTAAAAGAAAACCATGAGAGACTATGGACTCTGAGAAACAAACTGAGGGTTCTAGAAGAGAGGAGGTGGGGGGATGGGTTAGCCTGGTGATGGGTATTAAAGAGGGCACATACTGAATGGAGCCCTGGGTGTTACACGCAAACAATGAATCATGGAACACTACATCAAAACTAATGATGTAATGTATGGTGATTAATATGACATAATAAAATAAAAAATAAAAAAAAGAAAACCCTGCAGACCAATATCTGTCATAAACATAGATACAAAGTCCTTTGTAAATATTCACGAATAGAATTTAGAAATATATTTAAAAAATTATACACCACGACCCAGTTGGATTTGTTCTGGAAATACAAGCTGGTTCAATATTTGAAATCAATCAGGGTAATGCAACATATTAGCAAGTTTAAGAAAACTCACATAATAATATTAACTGATACAGAAAAAAATCATTTGAAATACTTCAATATACATTCATGATTGAAATTCTCAAAAAAATAGGAATAGAGGGAAATTTCTTTAGCTTGATAAAAAATACCTACAAAAAAAAGCCTTACAGCTTATACATAATAGTGAAAGACTAAATGCTTTCTCCCTAAGATCAAGAACAAGCCAAAGATGTCTGTTCTCACTACTCTTATTCAACATAGTGCTGGGCATTCTAGCCACGTAAATAAAACAAGAAAGGAAAATAAAGGGCATACAGTTCATAAAGGAAGAAATAAAACTGTTTCTCTCTACAGATGATATAATTTTTTCTATAGAAAGCAAGTATCAAGGAATATTTAAAAAAGGAACTTTCAGAAGGACAAAATCAATTGTAATTTTGATATACTAACAATGAACACTGGAATTAATAATGCAGTACTATTTATAATTGCTCAAAAAATGAAATGCTTATGTGTAAATATAACAAAACATGTGCAGGATTGTATATGAAAACTACACAACACTGAAAAAAATCAAAGAAGATCTAGACATGGAGAGATATGCCATGTTCATAAATTGGAAGACAACATAGTAAAGATGTTAATTCTTCTCAAGTTGATATACAGGTTTAATGCAATTCCTATAAAAACTTCAGCAAGAATTTCTGTAGATATAGACATTAGTAATCTAGAATTGCTATGGAAAAACAAAGGAATTAGAATAGCTAAAATGATTCTGAGAAAGAAGAAAAAAATGGATAAAAGTAAAATAGATGGGCACATATAAAAGCCAGTATTACTATAATTTTGGTTTATAACTCCACATTTTATCTTCTACAGGATTTAAAAGATAAGTGCATAAAAATATTTTGTATGCAATGTGTAAAGATGTAATTTGTGACATTAATAATATAAAAGGGGTAACAGAACTTTATAGGAGTAGAGTTTTCAAATGTGATTGAAGATGATATCAATTCAAAATAGATAGTTATATGTAAACCCCATGGTAACTACAAAAACAAAACAAAACTCTAGAATATACACAAAATATGCACCATATACAAAAAAATAGCTAACAATGGACCAAAGATCTAAACTATAAAACTCTTAAAGGAAAAAACACAGGAAAAAACTTGATGACATTCAAATGTAGTTAAGATTTCTTGGATGTGATACCAAAGGCATGGGCAACAAAAGAGAAAAATAAATGACTTTGTCTTAATCAAAATTTAAAACTTGTGTGCATCAAAGAGTTTGAAAAGGCAATCCAGAGAATGGGAGAAAATATTTGAATTTTATTCATTTGATAAGGGATTAATATCCAGCATATATAAAGAACTCCTACAACCCAACAACAACAACAGTATAACAGAATCAAACAACCCAATTAAAAAATGGGCCAGTCTAGAATAGCCATTTCTCTGAAGAAGATATACAAATTCCCAATAAGCACATGAAAAGATGTTCAACATCACTAGCCATTAGGAAAAGGAAAATCAAAACCACAATGAAATACCACTTTATACCTATTAGGATTGCTATTTATCAAAACAACAAAAACAAAAACAAACCACAAAAAAAAAAAAAGGAAAATAATAAGTGTTAGTGAGGATGTAGAGAAATTAGAACGCTTATGCATTATTGGTGAGAATTTGAAGTGGTGCAGCCACTGTGGGAAACAGTATGGTGATTCCTTCAAAAAAATTAAACAGAATTACCATATGATCCACCAATTCCATTTCTATATATATACCCAAAGGAATTGAAAGCAAGTGCTCAAAGAGATAACTTTGTGCACCAGTGTTCATTGTATTACTCACAATAGCCAAAAGGTAGAAACAATCCAAATGTCCATTAATATATGAATGGATAAACAAAATGTGATATATTCACACCATGAATACATATATATATATATTAATGTAATGGAATAACCTTAAAAAGAAATGACTTTGACAGATGCTACAACAAGGAAGAACCCTGAAAACATTAAGCTCAGTGAAATAAGCCAGACACAAGAAGACAAATATTGTATGATTCCAGTTATATCGAGGTATCTAGAGTAGTCAAACTTATACAGAAAGAAAGTAGAACAGTGGTTACCAGAGGTCGGGGAGAGAGAGGAATGGAAGTTATTTTTTAATGGGTACAACGTTTCTGTTTGGGATGATGAAAAAGAAATGGATAGTGATGATGGTTTCACAATATTGTGAATGTACTTGGTACAACTGAATTATAAACCTTAAAATGTTTAAATGGTAAATTTTATGTTATGTATATTTTTCCCCAATAAGAAAAGCAAAAAATTGGGGAAAAAATGAACTCACTCATACAGTTCTTTAAATGCTTTCACATCCATTTTCTTGATTCTCTGGGTTATAATTCTTTGCCATGCTGTTTGAGATCACCCTGTACTTATCCTCTCATACCACTGATCCAGGGAGCTATAGTGTTTGATTAAATTGCTGCCCTTAGTAGACTGCAAATTTTGAGAGGGCAGATTGTCTTCTCCTCCATTGTGTCCTAGGATCTATTATGTGTTTGGCAAACAGTAGGTGTTCAAATATTTATTGAATACAACAAGTCTCAAAGATGTGTAAAATGATAGCTAGAAA
The DNA here is from genome assembly GCF_964656455.1 of Halichoerus grypus. Lineage (NCBI taxonomy): Eukaryota > Metazoa > Chordata > Mammalia > Carnivora > Phocidae > Halichoerus > Halichoerus grypus. The sequence continues at coordinate 85,965,570 of NC_135722.1, read as the reverse complement.
TCTCAAGTCTTTTGACTCTAAATCTATTCTTTTACTGGGACAACAATATTTTCTAATGATCGCTCTACTTCTAGTACTTCTAGCGTTTAAGCTGAATCTGTCTAGAGGTATGGATGGTAGTTTTGTCTTTCCTTGAAATAGCTTTTGCAATGGGCACGCTGCTTTAAGTTTTAATCATGAGTCCACCACAAACTTTGAAGGTTTCTTCCTGTATACCTGACATCACTTTCCCTCATCACTTATAAGATTACTTGTAAAAATATTAAGGTGGAGTATCCCAGGCAAAAATGGATCTGTAGCAATACTCCTGAATAAACCAGAGATTTAATCACCCATTATCATATTTTTCTGGAAAGTTCCTTCTTACCCCTTACATCTTCTGGCAATCTAAACAATTTCCAAGGTACAATGTACTCAAAACCTGGGTCAGCTCAACACAAAAAAACATGTGAATGTTTTCAAATAACAGTTTACAAATGCATTATTTGTAAACATTTGGCTATTTTGGTATTTGAGGGGGATAGAAGGAAGATAGCTGAAAAGCACCAGAATTTTGGCTGGGTCCCAGGAAGGGTGGGGAAGAAGCCTTGAGAGGCGGAGGTATTAGATATATGAACACAATGCAGTGGGCAAATACATTGGAATTGCAGCACAACGACCTCAGGTGCAATGACAGGCCTGTTCCCAGCAGAGGGCGCTGTGGGTCTGCGTGAAGCCTCCTGGGTACCCTCAGCATCCTTTGATCGTTGCAGTTTTGTATTCTTGCCATTACTTTTAAGACCTAGCTTTGGTGACTATAACTTTAGGAAAGCCTTGAGATCTGAGGTTTGGGCAATGGTTCAAGGTTTTTTGGGAAATACTGTATTCACTCTCTCAGGATGGAAAGAGCTCTCTCCTGTTGGCACCAAAGACCTGGGGACAGGGCCTGAAACTAAAATTAACAAGAAAGCTTTCAAGGCAATCGGCTCCGTCTATTTTACCAGACCCAGCTTTCTCTTCTCTTTGAACACCTGGCTTTGAAATCAGACCTAATTTCTGCAGGTTGCAGAGAAATGTGGGAGCATGCAAGCCCTGTTTAAGTATGGCTTTTCTTGGAGAAGTGTGCTTCCCAGACTAAATTAGCTGAGCATGTGAAGAGATGACAGCAGAGAAAGACAGGGGAATGATATATTTTTCATTCGACAGCAAGCTAAGGGACATCTTTGTAGCTCACGCAAGAACCCTGGGAAATGCTGGGCAGTCATGAATGCTAAAGCTTTTGGGATTCCTGCCAAGGGGACTCAGCTTACATGCTCCAGGCCATAACAACTTTATAGGCAACACGGAGAGTGACAGTTTGGCTTATGCTGGAGGTTTTACACTTTGTATGCTTGAAGGCACTACTTAGCCACCACTCTCCACTTTTTCAGCCATCTCCACCTCCCGAGAGGTTGGAAGATGCCTTTTACACCTTCAGTGCCAGAATTCAGTTATCCATGTGAATGCAAAAGGGGAAGTTATGGAAAGAATGTCTGTGGTCTCCTATCATAGACAGTTGCTGGGGCTATTAAATCATGGATTTCTTGCTTTAAAAGGTCAAGTCTCTTATTACCTGGTGAATGGAAATCAGGCCTTATGGCTAAAAGCTGGGAGTAAGAGGAGAAATTTAACATTTAATGAGCACCTGCAAAGTGCCAGGAGATTTTCCTCCTTTATCAACCTTGCTGCCTTGTTGTATTAGGATTATTTTTTCCCTTTTAACATTTGGTAAACTTAAGAAAGTTTAAGGAACCTATCTGAGGTCACGGTGTTAGAATCAGGATTGGACACAGGTTTGTCTGCCTACAAAGTCCTGGTTCTTTCCATCCATCACCACTGGACTTCTCTGGGCTTACGAAGATCAAATCTTCCCTTATGTGTAGTTCAGCTGCCTTCCCAGGGAAGGTGCAGATTGTCTGTGGGAAACTGAGAGGAAGGTGTTATAGGGGAAAGTGGCCTATAAGAACTGCATGCATTCACATTTTGGCTTCTTTGCACGTAACAAAGATGCAGCCTGGACCAGTCCCCCAAACTGCTTCCTTTGTGGGAAGGCACAGGCCAGGTAAATATGGTCTGAGAGCCATATTAACCAGATCTCAGGCCGTCAGGCCCCAGGGTCCAATCTATAAAATCTCTGTTCCCCATGAGGAGGCATCTGATGCTTCTGGGAAGAAGACATTCCCCTGAGGAGGCAGTTTGTGGCTTCATGAAAATCTCTAAGAAGGAGTGCATATTGGGGAAAATAAGGAATCATTGGTTACGGACAGCTAAAAGTGTGGTACTCAAATGCATTCTACTGACTGCCTTTCCTAGTCTAGGTTCTGAAGACGTGGTGATGATGATGATGGTGATGATGATGATGATGATGATGGTGGTGGTGCTGCTGCTGCTGATGGTGATGATGGTGATGATGATGATGATGGTGATGATGATGATGGTGGTGGTGGTGCTGCTGCTGCTGATGGTGATGATGTTGATTATGGTGGTGGTGATAATGATGGTGGTGATGATGATGATGGTGATGATGATGATGATGGTGGTGATGATGATGATGGTGATGATGGTGATGGTGGTGATGATGATGGTAATGATGATGGTGATGATGATGGTGATGATGATGATGGTGATGATGATGATGGTTGTGAAGACAGAAAACCTGGTTCAATGGTGTGTATGTGCAATAGATTTGGATTTGGTCCACGTGAAACTGGTATGACTTACTGGAAAGCGGTGAAGTGGAAACTAAAGAAAGGTGGACAGTTACTATGGTGGAGACAGTGTAGGAGGTGAGGGAGCCATAGTTTGGAGGTGAAGCAGTTCACTTCTGGGTGTTTGGGAGCTGCTCTTTATTCCTAAAGGCCCTGATGTGATATCCCTGCAGGCTAGAACTCCTCAGTCATGGGAGGGAAAAGCTTCTAAGATGCTGTCCTTTAGGATGCTGTCCTTCTGTACTGGGAGAAGGTTAATGTGTTCCCTTGGACACAGTGCAGTTTAAGCCCCAGAATGACCTAGGACTGGTACCCTTGTAAGCCTTCCTGTCTTTGCTTGGCTGTTCTCCCCACTTGGAATGTTCTTCTCTGTCTTTTATAGCTGGTTGAGTACCAATCATTTTTCAATACCTAGTTGTCACCTCTCTTTTTGTTCTTCCTCTTTATTGTCAAACACCAGCACAAAACAACCTGTTGATAAGCCAGAGCTGAGTTTGTTGCTTCCTGTGGTAAAAAGGACACTATGTTGGCAGAGTTCTCATAGAGTCTCAGGGTTTAGGGCAAAGCCAGAATACTTAAGAGGTTTAAAAGTCTCATTTAAGGTGGACTTTAAATGCAGAAGCTTGATTAGGATTAGATGAACATCATGATGTAAGAGTTTATGATTGGTGGACCCAGGAAAGTGAGGGTTTTGAGACTAGGATGGGAAGTGATATGGATCATAAACAATTGGTTTGATGTTACCTATTGAAAAGCTGTCAATTTAAAGTTATTTGCAAATTTATTTTTCTGGGTGAGGGTTTCCTGGAACAGTGAAGACAGCGGAGTAGTCAAGTCATATGAGTGTGAACTGTGTGGGGGTAGGTGGTTTGGGTTCTCACTATCTCAGTGTAGAAAAATGACTTCTTAGGGTGCCTGGGTGGCTCAGTTGGTTGGTTAAGCATCTCACTTTTGATTATGGCCTAGGTCATGATCTCAGGGTCATGAGATTGAGCCCTGCGTCGGGCTCTGCATTCAGCATGGAGTCTGCTGGAGATTCTCTCTCCCTCTCCCACTACCCCTCCCCTCACTAACATGCTCTCTCTCTCTCTAAAATAAATAAATACATCTTTTTTTAAAAAAGAAAAATTACTTCTCCCACCATGATAAACATAGCCGTTCATTCAGATTCCAGCTCAGCACTCATCACAGGGGATGCCAATTATGAGTCTCTTTGCCAGAGTTTACACAAAATCAAACATACAAATATTGAAACCGTTAGTGGAATTAACGAAAGAAAACTTCCGAATGTGGTCCCTACACCAGTAACAGGCTATGTTACAGTTTACAGAGAAATTCTTTTTTTTTTAAAGATTTTATTTATTTATTTGACAGAGAGAGACACAGTGAAGAGGGAACACAAGCAGGGGGAGTGGGGGAGGGAGAAGCAGGCTTCCCGCTGAGAAGGGAGCCTGACATGGGCCTCGATCCCAGGACCCTGGTATCATGACCTGAGCCGAAGGCAGAAGCTTAACAACTGAGCCACCCAGGCGCCCCCAGAGAAATTCTTCAATACATGTTCAATTATACTATTCCCCTGTCTTCCCTCCTCCTGCCCTACCTCTTGCACTCAAAGAACAAGGGAGAAAAATGTGATCAATTTGGTGGGAGGAAGAAATGTGGAACTAAACCTCCTGCATCTAGTCTTTAATCAGAAGCGTGGATATATATTTGGTGGAGGGGAGGTCAAAATCAGCATTAAGAAATGTGATGTAACTTAGAAAACCTGGCATGAAATGTTGGCAGCCTGCCTCTTTCTTCTGGATCAGTGCATGAGTTTAAAGCCAGGTTACCTTTCTGCCTACAATATTATGGTGCCTTCGTTTTCTTGCTTAATCTTCCAGAATCAATCAGAATTCAGTGTCTGAGCTTTGCTACAGTAATTGCCTGGGAGGGAGCTTGGCCAAACTAATAAGGGTCACTTCATGAGTTTTCTACTGGGCCCACAGCAGTCACTAGAAAGAAAATGTGGCTGGGACCCAGAGCTCTTGCTTTATTTGCCATTTCTGTATTCAGACAACACATGGGAAGCATCTTCCAACTGTTTCCTACCTACCTATGGCTCCATGCAGTATTGTAGTCTGCAGTTTTCCTACTAGAACCATGAGTGAAAGGATAAAGGAAGGTGGTGGGAGAGGGATCTGAAATAGGGCAGGATTGCAGAAATGCCAGATAATAAGGATGCCAATAATGCACTGTGATAGATTCACATTTGCATAACAGCCTCGTCAATAAAAGCTCTTCCTGTTCTCACTGAAAAAATTGAAAGGCAACAATCAATTCACTGTTCCTACCAGTTACTTATCTAGCCCTCTTCTCTCCATAGAGTGGACTAAACAGCAGGGGTATGTTTTAGGGGTGCAGAGTCCTGAGAAAGGGAGGAAGGAAACAGGTGGGCGCCCTCGACCTTGGTCTACTGCTGGTCGGAAGTGCAGTTCTAGACCGAACATGACAGTGTCCAAGGTTGAAATTAGGAGTTAGCAGAGGATGCTTAGTAACTGGGAAAACGGCAAGGAAAGATGGCCAGCACTGAGTAACAGCTGAAAATAATAGCTAATATTTACTGAGCCCTTAAATAATTTGTCTCAGAACAGGATATTACACAGAAGTGAAATGAAGAAATAAGAACTACATGACAACACAAACCTATCTATCTAACACAATTTTAAGGGACAAGAAGCAAGTCCCATATATGTCATATGATACCCTTTTTTATAGCGTTTAAAAACAATTAAAACTAAATATGTTAAGCATATGCATTTTTATAAGAATAATACAAAGAATGCTGAGCAATGATTTACACATCATTAGGATGGTGGTTATCTCTTTGGGAGAGAGAAGGAGCTGATTTGGGAGAGGTTTACAGGTTGATGGGTTATTGGATGTTGATTATATTATAAACGAGTGCATAAAATAAAAGACAGCGCTGCAGAGCCAAATGAGGGAAGTGTGTCATGGACCAAGGATTGTCATTAATTCCAATTCTGTGGACCTGAGATAAACACAGACACATACCCCTAGACAAACATCAGATAAATAGCTGAACACAATAAGATACTAAGCACTTAGCGTGGGCAGACACTGGGCTCAACATTTTGTACATGTCCCCTCATTTAATCCTTATGACTACTTTACGAGGTAGGTAATGTTAGAAATCCCATTTTACATACGAGGGTATTAGGCACAGAGAGGTTAAATCACTTGCCCAAGGTCATATGGAGATTGATGGTAGAGTCACGATTTGAACTAAGTCCAGCAGCCATGTTCTATTGTTCACAATTCCCAGCTCAATTTCTTCTTGAACTTGATACTTCCTGGGGCTCCTCACTGTAGTTAGTACTTGCTGCCTTAGAACGTAGCCTGTTATATACAGCACTGGTCAGTCGGGGTGTATGAAACACCTGGCGTCTCCTTTGGGGTGACGCAGCCAACCTGTGGCCACTGCCAGAGGCAGTTTTGATGAGTATTTTTTGCACGGAAGTGACCATTGACTGACTAGACGTGAGCACCCACTCTCGAGTGGTTAGTCTGGTTGTTGTTCTATGAAATGCTTTGGGGTAAAGAACTTGGTCTAGGAGTGGAGAGTGCTAAGCTAATCAGACTTGAGCTTCCAGAATTTGGACTGTGGAGTATGGAGCACGTGGGCCAGCTGATAGAGAATGGAGAAAACATGCAGAGAAGAGAGATGTCACGAGAAACCAGACAGGCCCTGAAAGGAAAGGGAAGCCATTCACACAGGGACCCAGAACATAGTTATAATCTGTGATTCTCTAGATATGTGTATATACCATACTTGCTTACTATAGCATTTGTTCTCGTGAACACAGCAGAAAGACCAGGCAGGAGTAATTATGGATAAGGTACGGTAAATTTCTTTTTCTTTACAATGTGTGCATAAGACAGTTGTAAGTGCACCTGCTTTTCTCAAATGAGAGATTTCCTTTTAGCAACCCTTTCTTGGAGCTGACTTAGAGGCCACAGACAAGCAGGGCCTCTGGAGAGCCCAAGGAAGAAACTAGCAAGAGGAATAAAATTAAGTTGAAAAATCTCCTTTGACATTTACGAAAAGTCAACAGCCATCTAAGTGATGAGAGAGACCAGAAATATAACTGGCTGAATGTCAATTTTAAAACTAGAAAGATAGCTGCTACTTTATCTTTCGGAGCAGGTGTTTCTGAGCAGTAAATAACTCATGGATGGTCTATTAAATTTTAATGCTTGTGATAACAGCAAAGAGCATGTTGCCACCCTCCTAAATACATATATATAAAAACAAACAGCAATTTTCAACATTTATGCTTTGCACCATTTTCTTTTCACAGTTGTTTTACTGCATTATCTTTTGCTATTATCTTGACCACAAGTCCCTGCAGCATGAAGTTGATTTGCAATCGTGGGCAGAACAACCTAATGTAATTAACTATCTGGCAAGTGTACAATGATCATTTCCACATAAAAAAGTTTCTCTCCTTGAATGAACACCTTCCAAATAAGGCACTGATTTCACTGCTTGTAAAGCAGGGATGAGATTTTAATTTTTTTTTTTTGGAGGTGTGGAGAGCATGGTTTCTCCTGCTTTCTTCATCTAGTTTAAACTCAATCATCTTGGGGCACCTGGGTGGTTCAGTCATTAAGCGTCTGCCTTTGGCTCAGGTCATGATCCCGGGGTCCTGGGATCGAGCCCCGCATCGGGCTCCCCGCTTGGCGGCAAGCCTGCTTCTCCCTCTCCCCCACCCTCGCTTGTGTTCCTGCTCTTGCTAACTCTCTCTCTCTGTCAAATAAATAAATAAAATCTTTAAAATAAATAAATAAACTCAATCATCTTATGTGAGGTTTTATTCAAATAGGAATTATGACACTTCAAAGTGACTTTAAAAAAATATCCAGAAAAAAATGAAGCAATGTAATTGGAAGAAGTTTGGATACAAAGAAATATGCAATTTGAATCAGCCAGATGAGAATTATTACCTAATAATGAGACTTTGCACTCCTATTACACTGGCTTTTGTGTCTGAGCCTTTAAAAGCCACAAGCTAATGAAGCTCCTGCCTTCCCATGACTGAGGTCACTGTTGTCATTGTCTGATGAATGGAGAAAATAAGCCACCAAGACCAGGTGGACTTGGCTTTTCTTCAGTTCAAACTGTTTATTAATATGGTGGTTTGGCATAAAACTTAGAAACCTCAGCTCCCAGGTTCTCTTGCTTGTTTACTTTTGCCCCGATTTCTTACTCCTCGCCCCTACATGACGAGGTCCCAAGGTACAGAGATCATGGGACATAGTGGTGGTAGAGTTTGGGGAGCTGAATTTAAGAATCCATACCCAATGTGGCTTAATGGACTTAGCAGTGATTCTAAATCCCCTTAGGAAAACGAGAAGGAAGGGGTTGGGGAGCGGGCACAGCTATGTGTAAGCGCCGATTGTGAAATATTCAGAAATTTGCCAGCTGGTTGTTAAATCTGAGGTAGCTTGAAATCAGTCAGAGTGAGAGTAGTTATGGCACAGATATCGGCAAATGTTACAATCAAAGGGGCTCCATCACCTGCCAAGCTGGTGCACCAGCACACCAGTGAGAGCTAGTCAAGTGAATGTCAGATGAGGTAAGACTGTTTCATCTCCTGCATGAAAGGTAATGTTTTATGGTCATGAATCAGGAAGTGATACCGAAATCGAGAGAAAAAGAAACTCCTTGGTAGTTTAGTAAACTTAGGTTCCGACTATATTAGCCACCCCCAAGGTTGGGGCCATCAATCAGGAGACTGTGGGGGAAAACCAGTCACTTTCCCTTCCCCGGGCGTTTTGCCTTTCTTTCTGTGTTCTCTGCTACCTCCATTCATTCCTCCTCCTTTCATTCAGCAAGTTAGTGTTGATTCCTCCCTGAAGAAGCATTTTTATTTGAAATGGGAAGGCAAAAGATGAGGCCAAAACCATCAGCTAACGCTTAATTTAACATTTTGCTCAGTCACTTTCTTACGCACTTTATAATTACTTGCTGATTCAATCCTCAAACAAAGCAATTAGGTGAATGTTATTATTAACCCTATTCTACAGATAAGAAAACAGTTTCAGAGAGTATAATGTAACGTATCTCTATTTTAGCAGTGCCTGGACAGAACTTGCTCCATTAAAGTTTAGCCAGTAACCTCTACATAGACGTCAGGGTGCTGAAGTAGGCTGCTTTGGGGTCCCCTTTCCCATCCTATAGAGGAAAGAACACTGAATTAGATGTTAAAGATCTGCATTCTAGAATTCTCCTCTGCTACTTATTTCATGTCCTGGAGACTCATTTTCTTATATAAAGGCAGATAATATTTTCTTTGTTTTGGTGAGGACTGCAGAGAATACATGGAAAAGCATTTTGGTTAATGGTGAGCTGTTTGCAAATGTAAAACCAATTCTAGTTTCTTCTCTCTTGAGTCATGCCTGTATCCCTTTTCTCTTGCCATCTCCTTTTTCCCAGGGTTTCCATCAATCCAAGAGATTAATTTCTACTTCAAGGAAAGGTGATCTTTTAAGTCATTTCCTTAAAACTTGCTAAGATCCTTGCACTGACAAATGGTATTTTGTAAAAATGCTGAGTCATCACACTGAGGTCCAAATTTATGCCTAATTCCTGGGAGAGGGGTCTCGCTCCTCAGAGCAAGCATTGACCCACTACACTTGTAGCTGTCCGGGCACATTCGTATACACAGCTATATGTGCAGTAGTTTCATTTAAACTGATGTGGGAAATACAGAGAGAGATGAGGCCAGCCATATGGCGAGTGACTCATGCAGCACCAATAGTAGAACTGCAAGTCATCACCTCCTCTGCTGTTCTGAGCTTGCTGCAGAGACAAGGTCACTTCAGCACACCCATATCTTCTGCTGCTCTTCTCTCTCTCATCTCCTTTTTGCTCCACTCACACACCCTCAACTCTCTTACAGAGCCTCGTGACCCCTGCACCTCCTTTTCAAATTAGCCTCCAAGTCTAACCATCTACTCATCCCAGGAGGAAAGCCAGCTTTCCTGTGTTGTGCTGCTCATTCTGCTGCACTGGCCATCATTAGCCCACTCTAAGGGAAATGTGCCCCTCCATCCCCAACCACAGGGCAGGCTGATTCAGCAGGGGAAGGGACAGCTTGGAGAGGCAGAATCAGGTTCAGCAGGCACAACAGGCTTACCCTGATGATAGCTTAAACTCTGACCTTGGGGTTTAGCCATGGCTCTGCCTCTAATTTGCCAAGTGATGTTGGTTTAAAGAACTCGGCCTAGACTAGACTCTGTTCTAGGTCGGCTGCAAGGAGGAGCATGTTTATTAAGTTAACATGTGTTGAGCATTCATTGTCAGGCACTATCTTAAATAATTTACAAGCATTATCTCATTTAATCCTCCCATTAACCCATGAGGTAATTTCCATTATGATTCCCATTTTGTAGGAACATAAAGTGAAATATAGGGGGGATAAGAACCTTGCCCAAGCTCATGCCCTCAGTGAAATTGAAGAGCCAGGATTTGAACTCTGGATATCTAACTTAAGAGTCTACATTCTTAAATACTCTTTCACTCTACCTCTTTCAAAGGGGATTTGTACATTATTTTCTGTCCAAATTGTAATTAAAAGGTGTATTTTTTGCCTACCACAGGCAAAGTAGGCTGTTGGGGTCCCCTTTCCCATTCTGTAGAGGAAAGAACACTGAATTAGATGTTAAAGATAGGCAAAATTCTAAAAAGACCCTGTGATGTAATGTTCATCCCCTGATGTTAATCTTTCCCCCCTTAAGTGTGGGTGGGACCTAGGACTTGCTTGTAGCCCACAGGATATGGCAGAGGTGATGGGATGTCACTGCTATGATGTTGTTACATTATCTACAACTTGCCTTAGCAGACTGGAAAGACAGAGAGCCTGCTGCTGGTCTTAAAGAAGCAAATAGTCATGACCCATCTATGGGAGATGGCCACATGGAGTGAGCTGCTTGTGACCCCTTGGACCTAAAGGTCACTAGTTGCTAGCAACAGCCAGTGAGAGTTGGAGGCCCTCAGTCATATGTCTGCAGGGAAATGGAATCTGCCAACAAGCTGAATGAGCTTGGAATTGGAGTTTCCCTAGATAAGCTTCCAGATGAGGATGCAGGGTGGCTGACACCTTGATTGCAGCCTTGTGAGATCCTGAGCAGAGGACCTTGTTGAGCCATGAGGGGACTCCTAACACACAAGGATTGTAAGATAATAAAGATGTGTTGTTTTAAGTTGCTAGCTTTGTAGTAATTTATTACCCTGCAATAGAAGACTAACGCAGGTTAAGAAATTTGCCCAAGGTCACATCCTTAGTAAAATTACGGAGCTGGTATTTGAACCCAGTTGTCTGACACAAAAGTCACATTCTTAGCCACTTCTCTATTCTACCTCTTTCAAGAGTGTTTTTATAGATGATTTTTCTGTTCAATATTGTAATTATTCAATTTTCTGCTTTAACAACTCATACCCCATAATGTCCTTGACAGAAGAGGTCTTTCAGGCACATTTTGATATATTTTTTTAAAGAACTCATCTCCTCTTTGACTTTCTTTTTGTTGCTGCTGGCAACACTCCCAATTGCATGTGTCACAGTCCCTGGCCATTTTAGACCCATAAGTGTACTCACAGTATTTTCAGACTTTTTGTGGGTCTACATAATATTGAGCATCTGTACCTCAAAAACTCTAAAATATATAATATCATTTAATAAGTAGGAAAATTAGATATCTATGTAGAAGGTCATAAAGACTTTAAAGGTGAGGAAAGGTAGACTGTAAGAAGGATGATTAAAACACTTAGCTGGAAAAGTAAAATAAACAAAGAGCTCAAACATTTAAGGAAACTGAACAAGGATAAAGGGCTATTTCAGCCTTGGGTTAGGATGTCAGATGCCTTGTTCAGACTGATTTTTATAATCCTTGCCCTTGAGTCCAGTCAGAAGTGGGAACACAATTTGCAGCACCTAGTGCCAAATGGAAATGCAGGGCCCCTTGTTCAAAAGTGAAGGATTTCAAAGACAGTGACAAGGAAGATTTAAACCATGCACAGGGTCCCTCTGAGCATGAGGCTGTGTGTGAGTGCACAGGCTGCATGGCATGAAGCCAGCCCTGAGTGCAATTCACACTAATTCTGAGACATACTGGACCTTGTGGTTACTATTAGATGTCTATCATTATTGTAAGAGTGGCAATTCCTTTTCTTTTTGTATTTCTTACTTGTCTACTTATTCAAAAGAGCTTCCAACCTGATACCTAGAACCTACAATATGCTTCTCATCTCATCCCTTCTGCTCTTATCTACACTGGGATATTTAATCTGCGAGGTAGGGAGGGCTCTTGTCTTCTGGTTTTCAGACTGGAGAATTTAATAGCAAAAATGGTCAACACCTTGATAGAAACCATACAGGAAATGTGGTCCTGCATCTTAGTCTTCTAGTAGGATCACAAAGCTAAGAGAGGGCAGATTTCTTCTTCTTGTCTTTACTTTTGTGCCTCTGTCCTCCACCCTAGCCTGGCCCACTGCCCTGGTACAGTGTTATGCTCAGGGTGGTGGCTCAGATATGCTGATTATTTAAAGATTGGTTGAAATTCATTGGTAAGACCAGGGAAGATTTTTGTGGGGATAAAGATGAGCAGAGTCTTCAATGAAATCGATTTTCTGAGAGGGGACTTGTTTTAGAGTCAACCAAGCATTCCAGTTACACCCCACTCAGGCAGGATTCTGATCTTCTTCATTGCATTCTTTGTTTCTCTCTTTTTTGTTGAGACCTAGGGGGGAAAGATTAGGCATTTCTCCCATAAGAAGCTAGTGCTTATGTCCTGTGATAACTTCTTTTATAAAAATTATAAATGTTATGAGAGGAATTTAGAGATTTAAGCCATGAGGTTGAGGATATTAAATCTTTCCTATACCATCACATCACCTGAGGCATAGGTATGCTTAATAACCTAGCTGTCAAGGCAAGTGTTGATTCAACTTTGAAAGAGCTCAGTGGTCCTTTGTAAGTGTGGACTGCCTTCATTTTTCTTTTAGTCCCTTCTGATTCCTTACTCCACTATCAGCACAGTCTATGGTCTTTAGCTTCCTCCCATTTTCAACCCTATTTGGGCATCTATTTTCCCTTTGCTCAGATTGCATGATTATGGAATAATAGTTATAAAGTCCAGTTACAAATTTCAGAGCTGTGAGGGACATTGGAATATAATCCCATCTTCTCCTCTTCTCCAATCTTCTCAAGGTGAAAATCAATGCATTGTAGTTTTCAGGATAACACTGAATAACTCTGGATGAAACTGAGTTACACTGGACAATTCACCAACAGATCCCCAGCCAGGACTCATGGCTTCTAATTGTATATCTACTGCTTTTTTATGCATACTAAGCAACTCCTTCCTTTACTGAGTCATTTGTTATATTACTAGCTATGACCTCAGATTTTTTTTCTTCCACAGTTGCCCTTGGTCCTAAGATATACATATCATTGTTCTCCAGTAGTGCTAATGGACTATAAATGCCATTACTGCACCCAAATCTTCCACCCTGGGTTCATCTTCTCATTCTCTTTCCTTTTTAAGCTCAGTCTTCTTTTCCCAGATGGGAGTGGGTAGTAGTGGTGATGTATGCTAACCAGTTCCAATTTATTTATCCCTTTTCAATATTTTATCTTTATCAATATCCAACCATTAATATTACAAAAATTCTTTCTTGCACACTTTCTAAATATTTAAGACCTAGCATCTTTAAGAAAAGATAAGAAACCCTTCTCTCCTCCTATTCCCTCTAATCTCTTCTGGCCTCTGCTTTATGGTGAATCTCTAACTTCAGTTGTTGAACACCAATGGTGATTTCTATTGTAGAGTCTATCTTGTCCCTATAGTTTACCTCAAAGCCATCCTCTTTTATGGTAGGATTTCAAAAGTACAAGGTTCTAAATCATCATGTGTTAGATATGACTATTAATATAAATTAAAATTAGGTCTACAAGTGCCCAGTCTGTAACTTTTTCCATTTTGTTCTCCTGTGTTCTTCCAATAGGAGTTAGGTCTTTGAATGAGAAGAAGGGGGAAGATATATGAGATCAGCAAACCACATTTGATTTATTGGCTGGTGTTTGATGCACAAATCACCACAACCCATAGATGGAGGGAATGTCATCTTGGGAAAGGGACATATTTCTGTCACTGCTCTCTCCCTCCTAGCCGGGCCCTAGGACTCTTCTGGGGATTTAAACCTGCAATTCTATAATTTCATAAGGTTTCATAATATCCCAAGATAGATTCCCTAGGTTAGATGAGTGGGTAATGCTGGTAATATTTACCTCTTTACATTGCAAAATGAGAGGGGAGCAGAAATATCAGGAGCTGTCTTTTTCCTAAGGCTCGAAGGAGTGAGATTCTGGGAATCAGAGGGGAAGTTGAAATCAAGGGTCCATGGCCAATGAAACACTTAGTAGCTCTTGCAGATTTGTGTGTGGAGACATATCAGAGACAAATGAGATCAACAGGAATGTGCCATTTGATGGATGGTTGTCAGAAAGCTGTTCAGAGGTGGCTAATAGACATCACACAAACCTTAGTCAAAGGTGTCTCAAAACTGTGTTGTCTTTAGTTTCCCTATCATTTTGCATAACACAAGTTTCTAACTCACTTATTCATATTCCTATTTTCTACCTTACTTCTTTTACTCCCTCTGCATGACCCTTGGCCAATGAGTTGGCTGAGTGCAGCCAGTTACCTCTGTGCTGAAACCTAATTGGACAGAATGCTAATGTGTCCAGGGCTCTACTATGTTTGGACAAAATGTGCCAGAGCTTGACTTTATAGGTTTGCATATGTTGTGTGTGTGTGTGCATGTGTGTGTGCTGCAGGATAGGCTGCAAGCCTTTGATAACAAATAGAATAATACTGTTTATATTCATACAGGGGAAGACTTGACTATCAGAACTGAGCTCTTCACAGCATAATTACAACTTGCTGAGTGCTGTGGCTCTGGTGAACAATGAAGATATAATCAGTGCACCTATTTGTCCTCCTGAATTCCAGCTGCTAAAGCAATTTCTTTTTCACAGAACTGACAATTTTGCGGTTCTTGTGAAAATCCACCGTTTCCCCCTCTGAAATCCTGTGAAATGGAGCTCGCCAGAGGAAACACTATGAAAGCAGCCTGGTTCCTGCATCATCTCCATGAAATTAGGCAGATCATATTTCCAGCACTGCTATCCTGATTGCATGTTTGTTTAAAATGACAGTTGATGTTGTGTATCTCTTTCATTAGGGAGGCTCAACGATCTTGACATTATTAACTAACTGCAGCACTTGCTGCATATAAACACCAATCCACAGAAACATCTCAGACAGTACTTGAAGAAAAATAAAGCTCTTTAAATGTGAGGAACCAACAGCAGGATCTCGGCCATGTTTGCAGTTTGGCAGGTGTATTGTTAGCCATTCACGAGTAAGTAATTTTCCATGAGGCCTAAATACCAAGATTCAGAGGGCAAACATTGACATCTGGGTTCAAGCACTTAAAGTGGCCAAATCAAGTGGAGAGGAAACTGGGGACTTCTGCAGAACGAAAGCCAGAGTAGAGCCAATTGGCTTTCTTTCCTCTCATTCTTCAAGCCATGGCTGCTTTGAGCACCTAATGCTGGATAATGAATCATATATAGGCAGGAATTTTGAATTGTATAGGTACACTAAGGCCTTGATTCTAAAGGATCAGAGGGCTGGGAGACTTAGATATGATTTTGGTGGGCTGGGAGACTTAGATATGATTTTGGTGTTTTCTTATAAGTGTTTTTAGGGTCTATGTAGCCTTTGCTCCATGGGGAAACTTCCCCTTTAATATCCAGGATATCCTCCATTAAAGGCCTTTACACTCACCTCTCTTTTTCAGTTAGGCTCATTTGTGGGTCTTCCTTCAGGACCTGAAGTTCTTGCCTTATCTTTCTTGCACTGACCCAAAAACCTCCTTCGCTGACTGTGAGGATATTCTAACAAAGTATCTGTGCCTGCTCAGCTCTTGCCTTGCCATCTTTCTGCTCAACTCCTTCCGAAGCCCATCCATCCCATCTAGTTCCTAGCCTTGGGCCTGGTATTGGTCTACACACATCCCTCTCTACCCCTCACCCACTGGCCACCTGAGCACTTGTAAGGTTTCCCTCAGAAGCTCACAGAGCAGCTGTATCCCTAAAGAGTCGATCCCAAATTAATTATTTGCTGACCTCATGTGGTCTACTGTGGTTCCGTATAGGTCTATTTCTGGCATAGACCTCCAACCTCCAGTTGTATTCCTATGTTAAGAATGGAATCAACAGCAGGGCAATAATGACTCTTATGAGAAGAAAGAGACGAGGTAAAGGAGTAAAATTATGTTTAGGTCTATCAAACAGGAGGACTGATTTGGGAATTTCAAAATTATTGCTTTTACTTCCCTTTCTCCCCTCTTCCTCTTCCCCACAGAAGTCACTAATTTCATCTTGTTGATCCTTCTCCAAGATGGGAATGGGAGGGTGGGATGACTATTCTTGTTCAATCATACACTGCATGGAAGCAGAAAGTTTATTATAGATAAATGGACTCAAGATAGGGCAGATTTAAACATAATTACATTGACCACCACTGATGGCTTGAATGCACACTTTACTAAACTGCACAAAATGCCAGTTGAAAGTCAACATTGGACCAAGAAAGCTCAATTTCAGAAAGCATGCCTTATATTATCAGTGCACCCTGGAAATAGTAGTGTTCATCTCCATGTAAGGGGATTGTCTTCTTGTTTGCCCAGGACAGTCTCAGTTTACATCCAAATCCTGGGTTAATTATTGATAGCACCTCCTTTCATTCTCAAAAGTATTTTGATTTGGATGATAAATTATATGGTCACCCTACCCATAGGTTCCTTGGTGCTTTTAATTGCCCTAAAGCAAGAGTGGTTGGTATCAGAAACAGTCAAAAATTAAGGGAAAGATTTCTATGTCCAAATGAAGAAAAGTTTGGAAAGTGAGTTTGGAAAGAGAACAGCTAAACAACAAGAATATATAACCAGGCAAAATGCTGGAGATAGAAAAGAAGTGACAAAAACTAGGAGGTTCCAGGGAGGTAAAACTTAGAAAGACCCTCAGAAGTGACAGTAAGTAGGGAAAGAGCCTTTCATGGCTACTATCCTTGGGTGGAAAGAAAGTAATCATTGGCTCTAGGGGTTTGGACATTAAGATGTTTATTAATCAAGAACCTTTGATCTTTCTTCTTAGACCCTTGTCTCTTAGGTTCTCTTGAGGGTCTATATGGGTAAACGATCAACCAAGTCCCTTGTCAAAGGAAGTGATGACATATTCTTTTTGTTTTCCAAAGTGCTCTTGTGGGAATCATCAATTTCTTGAACAAGAATGCTGAGCAGGTGTTTGATTAGACAAGGGAAACCCACCATCTGCCATCAGCCCTTTGTCCTTCTGGAAAATTACTGAAGTGCAGTATATCAAAACTATACACAAATAAAACTCAATTGCTCAAGATTCCAGCTCTGACCACAAAGTCAATAAGAATGACGGATAAATTTGTTCTTCTCTTAAATGCTCTTAGAACACAAAATGGAACGGAGCTCAAATATGGAGATATGTGTAGAGGAGCATTTGAAAATTGAGGATAAAGAAGAAATGAGAAAACCCAAAAGAGGAAGATATGGTCAAGGAAAGAAAAGAAATAGAACAAGGACATATATATATTGGAAATTACCAGAAAAAACTCATCCCCTCTTCTTCCCTGAAACATCTGTAACTTTTCCATGTACTCCAAGGGTAGAACAGGATAAAAGAGCTACTGCTAATAGCTCTGTTATACTTGCCAGAATGTGGGAAATGAGGAGATTACAGTCCTATATAAAAGGGTGCAGAATCAGCACATTTAGGCAAAGTAACGATGATGATGTTAAAAATAGTAATAAGAGCTAATTCTTGTTGCACTCTTAAGATGTGTCAGGCATTTTCTGAAGTGTATTATGTTTATTAATTCATTTAATTTTTATAACTATTCTATGGGATAGATATTATTGTTATCCTTATTTTACGGATGAGGAAGCTGAGGCACAGAGTGGCTAAGTTAATTGCCCAAGTCACACAACCAGTAAGTGGCACACTTGTGATTTAGGACAACTGATTGGGAATGGAGATGAATGGAAGTTCTTGGTTACATACAAGATTCAGTGAATCATGAAGTGAGAAACATTGTGGAAAATTTCCAGAGGCTAAATATAGTAACAAAGACACCTCAATCTCACATGCATATTCAATAAAGAAAGCCAAAGCCCATGATTGTAAGGTAAATGGGTTTCCAGATGTAGGTCTCCAAGATATGTTAATGATTAATTCAATCTACCCCTTTAATATTCATTATATATATGTTTCATAACTGAACTTGTTGTATTATTATTGTAGCTTTTTTATAAGCATCCTTGATGGTTATTTAGCATGCGAACTGGAGATGTGGAGGATAGGTCAGACAGTAATATTTTATGAAACTAATTATCCGGAAAAGATTTGCGAAAGAGAGCAAAAATGACAGGGACTCATAAAGAGAAGAGTCTGTCTCTTACAGAATGGAGGATATTCATCCAAGCTCTAGCAGCAAGACCACAGAGCATAATCAGGGCATCAAATTATAGAAAAATTCTTTGAAGTTAAGCTGATCACTTTTGTCCTGATTTTCTACTGCCTTTGTTCATCACTAGTAAGGCAGTTATAAAGTATCTCTCCCCTCAAGAAGTTTATAATCTATCTCGGAAGACTGGATTTATATAAAGTATATATATTAATATTCAACCCAGGTAGACTGTAGACTTTGCAAGGTTAAGGACAATATCATCTCAAATAAAAGGAAATACAACTAAAAAGTGACAAAGACATTTATTATCTCACAGAGCAAAGAGTCCAGAGACAGGATGTGCCCATGTTTATTAGCTTGCTGGTTCAAATTTATGCTAGAACTCCAGGATCCATGTTTCTGTGATTTTCTTGTTTTTTTTTTTTTTCTCCTGGTTGCAAATGGCTGCTGCATTTCCAAGAATAATAGAAAATGCCAATCTCCAGAGTCAGAAAAGAAAATATCTGTATCTTTGTTTCTTATTTAAGAATTTGGACCTTCCAAGAAGTTTCTCTACATATTTACCCTCATCAATGATAGGTCAAAGTTGCCTCATATGCGCATGATTAAACTGATAACTTGGCAAGGCAGAATGAAGTTTCTATGATCGGCTTAGACCAGCAGGTCTCAAATGGTCTTGATCATGGATGCAAGGGGCTCTCTGACATCCTTTCGGGGGGGGTCAGAAAAGTCAAACTATTTTTGTAATAATACTAAGACATTATTGATCTTTTTGACTGCATAAATATTGGCACTGGTAGTGCAAAAGCAATGGTAGCACCTTAGTGCCAACCAAGACAAAGTCACCAAATGAAAGTTAAGGCACTGAAAGAAAAGTGAGCCACGTTTCTGGATATGGCAAATCATCTTGGGGGTGGGGCAGGGGTTTTTGGGGACAGGGAGGGTGCAGCCCTTCACTGGTTGGGCATGTTCATATTTTTGCAGATTCAATACTATGTACTGTTGTATTATAGGAACTTCTATAAAACAAACAAACAAACAAATAGACAAAGTCACCAAATATACTGTTGTTAGCTGTTGTGTTCTCCACCACCACAAGCTCATTGTAAAGAAAAATGCCAGTTTCACTTAAAAATGTCCTTGGTGAAGCAGTAAAATGACTAATTTCATTAAACTTTAAATACTTATTTTTTATTTTGTGTGACAGGATTGGAATTACACATAAACCACTTCTGTAACATTCTGAAGTATGATGGTTGTCTTGAGGCGAAAATACTTGTGTGCTTATTTGAGTAGTAAGATCAATTATCCACTTTTTTAGGCATAGCACCATTTTTACTTGAAAGAACAACAAGACAAATTATGGTTATTCACACTTACATACTTGACAGAAACTTTCCCAAAAAGGAATCAAGTGAGTCACTTCAAGAAAAAACAATTGACATTATTTGTTGCGAATGATAAAATTTGAGCTTTCAGATGAAAATTAGAGTTTTGAAAAAATCTGTATCTGCTACCATCAGCTTTACAATTTTCCAACACTTAAAAACTTTTTTTTATAAAATTAGTGGTGACATTAACAAATGTATTTTGGTGGGTTTTTTTTTTTGGATATTATATAGTAAAATAAGTCAACATTTGGAAGATCTGCATAATTCAGTGAATTGATATTTTCTAAATGACTAAGGCATGCTGTTAAAAAATCATACATGGGTAAATGATCCATTCAAAGAACAAGATAAATCAATGGACTTTAGTGCAATAAAATATGAAAAGGTCATCACTTGATTTAAGATTCCACATTGCAACTAAATTAAAAAAAAATCACCACTTGCAAGTTTTAGACTGTCATACAAGAATATCCACAATTATCTGAAAAGGAAATATTCCTCTCTCTTTCTAATTACATACCTGTATAATTAAAGGCTAAATTTTCTTTACATACTTCATCCAAAACAAATATCACAACAGATTGGAATGTGGAAGCAGAGATGGAAATCCAGCTGTCCTCTATTAAGCCATACATTAAGGAGATTTACAAAAGTATAAAGGAATGCCACTTGCCTCATCAAATTCTTTTGGCACATGTAGTTATTTTTTATTAAAAATATGTTATTTACATTAGTATGTACGCAGTTTATTATTTTTTTAGAACAAATTTACAAACAACTACTTTAAAATTTCTCAATGTTAAATTTTAATATGGTAAATATCAATAGACATAATACACATAAGCAAAACTCCCCGAGGAACACAATTATTCTGAAGAGTGTAAATAGATCCTGAGACAAAAAAAGAAGTTTGGGAAATCCTGGTTTAAAGAAATGGGATTTATCCCTGGGTTTGGAAGAGACAGTCTGCCTGGATGCACGTGGCTACCCGAGTCCTGAACCAGTGAGGAGTCCTGGTGGGAAAAAAAAACCTGGCAGAGGTTGGATGGTGACCCAGGGTTTACCACAGAGATCACCCTGTGAGGAATGGAAAGAGGAATTATCAGCTACTCTTTCAAGGAGAGAGGACCATGGCTCAAGGGAGAAGACAAGGCCATAGATGGTTCCTGGTCTTCCTCCTCCTCCTTCTCCTCTCCTCTTCCACCCCCTCTTATTTTAGAAAAGAGAGACTCAAACAATATGTTAGGCAAGGAGGACAAGCATCAGTGGAGGAGACCGTATACAAAGTACAAGAAAAAATAGTTGAAAAGACCATCAAATCATTTCATTGCAACTTATTCTTTTTTAACATTGAATAATTTCCCAGTTTTCTAGGATTCATAGGTACACACACACATACACACCTGATTTTGAAATATATACATATTTTCCCAGTGGGGCCTGGAACATGTATTCTATAGGCAAAACATACCATATACAATCTAATAAATGTATGTTGGGAAATATTTAAGGGAAAGAGTTTTGTTTTAATATTTTATTTTTATTTTTTATCTTGGGGGCTGCTGAAAAGGGGAAGGGGAAAAGGTAAGATTAAATTGTGTTCAATATTACTAAGCCAGTTAAAGACCAAGATAGAAATATCAGAATTTTTAAAAAAAGATGTGAAATCTCCTAACTTGACAACCATGGATCTTATCATGGAGCTAAAGAGATGGGATCCAGTGTAAGTCAAGTACGAGTCTCCACATTAATAGCAAGAAGTAAGCAAAATGATGGTTGAAACTACATGAAACCATCCCCAGATTCTAAAGGCTCCTTCCTGATACTGTCACCTCTGAAACTTTGGCATTTGCCTTCACTACCGTGACCTCCACACACATACCAGAGGTTTCACTTCTCTGTCTACTGGATTAGATCACAAGTTAGTATACTAGTACTTGTTAATACTATGTCTTCTTTGACTTTGCATGCCTAGGTTGAATGCATGTTTAGTTACATACATGCATAATGTACTTAGTAAAGTACATTAACTTTAGTACAGTTGTTGTGACTTAAAGTATTTAATACTCCTGGAGGAGTACAGATATGGGGGCACATCCTGAGCATATATGGAGTACAACCTGGCAGCCAGGTTCCACAGGAAATGAAAGGCCTGGTTTGGAGATACCTTGGGTCTCTATGACCATCTATAGCCATATTATTCCTATTCTTTTTTTTCTCTCTGACTCCTTGATATTCTGTGTTTTCTCTCTTGTTCTTTTTGACCATTCCCCAATCCAAGTCAAGCTTTTCTTCAGCTTCTCTGGGCCCCTGGCTCTGCAAATCTAGTTTCCCATCTTGCTCCTGGTACCATCTTACTTTCTTGCTATTGTACATTCTGTTCTCTTGACCTGAAATGTCCTCCCTTGTTTTCCTATCTGAAACCACCCACTCATCCCTTAAGACCCAGCTCCAAAGTTTGATGTTCTATGAAGTTGTCCCTGGTTCCCCCAGGAAGAATTAATTATCTTCTTTATCTCCTTTTCCACCATAACTTTTTATTTGCATTTATGTTATAGCCCCTCTATAATGGATCAGGCTTTGCTGTTTCCACATGTTTCCCAGACCATGATGGGAGCTCCTAGAAAGCAGAGGCTTTGCCTTATTCTTCAGTGTGTGTGCACCATCTAGCAAAGAAGTGGCACATGTTATATGTTCCTCAAATGCTCAGAATTCAGCGAAGGAATGAAAACAGCATCTCAGGTCTGAGTCTCTGGGCTACTTGTCTAACTAACCAAGTCTTCACTTTCTGCAAGGTTCACCCCATTTATTCATTCTTCTTTCTTCTTTCCACTCTTCTTTACCTTCAACCAGAATCTTAAGCCTTTCACCTGGTGCTCTGGGATCCTGCTTCTCACCCAGGGCCCAGCTGCTGAATAACCATTACAAATTAGAATACACAGGTATTGTCATTTAGCATAAGTTTTCACAAAGCAGTATTCTGTCCATACTAAATAGTTAGTTATACTTGTGGGTACACTAGAAGGAGGGTATTTTTCAAATGATGAATCAATTAACCAATTAACTAGTGTGTAATGAGCCCCTATGCCATGCCTAGCACTAGTAGTATGGGGTGGAAGGTGAGGAGAAAGAGATGAATTAGTTTTATTTATATAGACTTGCCAGCATTTGACCCTATGAAAGGAGTTATTTATTTTATATAGCTGGAGTTGTTTAGTGGATGGTTATTGAAATGGCAAAGACCAGGGATGGGTGAATATAACCACCACAGGATTACTGAGGGAAGAATAACATGTGGTTGGGTTCTTAGGGGGCCAGGGAGCAGAACTTGCCTTGGTCCTTTAAGTGGGTAAGTCATGGGCTGGAGAGTACCACACCCCAATGCTGGAGGGCTGACTAAGCTCTATGGTTGGGGTGGACTGGCAAGAGCCTACGGGAGGACTTCTGCTGGGGCCTGTGGGGAAGCAAGGCTGTACAGAGGAGGAGGGCCAGGTCACACAGGCCAGTTAAAGAATAAGCCTTGGGATATCATTTTGACGTGGCTATTGTAGGTTTTAGGACCCAGATTTTAGGACCCATCCACTAAGCAATTCCACAAAATTGTGTTTTGTGGAGATTAGACTCAAAATGTCCTAGGCCCGTGTGGAAAGCTCCTTTGCAGTAAATTCACCTTTTCAGAGTTTTTTTTTTTTTTTGATCCAGGGATACTAATTAACAATGAAGACATGTTCGATTTACTAATTTCCTCCAAAGGATATTTCTTTGAAGATTGTCTGGCCCCCCAATAAAGAAGGATTGAGAATAAGTTCCTTATTCTGCTTTAAATTTTGATGACATCTTCTGAGGCATATTCCAGCTCTGCACTGGGCCCTCAAAATGCATTCTTAGCACTCTTATCTCCGGTGGGATGTCTTGGTATTGGCTTCCCAATTAAATTGTGTCTGTAGAATGGTATTTCTTGACTAGAGCAATGACCCCGAGGTTGTAGTAGTTCAGAACTGCATCTCAGAAGTTCATTATACCCACTGTGTCCTGAAGATACGAGAAAGTCTTTTACTTAAATTGTTTTTTTTTGGCCAGGGATTTTACATTCAACTCATTGACTCAAGGATACATGGCTCCTGCACTGGTCTGCGGTGGGTTATGTGGGACCCTTGAGGCAAATTTACGGATCTAAAAACTGACAGCAAAACTGTTCTATCACAGCAGAGGGTGGTACCCTACTGAAAATCCTTTTATAAACGCAGACCATTGACATCATAGCTCATAATGAATTATCCAGTCTAACCCCCATTTATGCCATTGTTTTTATGTGATAGCCTGTTTTGAATTTCAAGTCAAAACCCCATGCATCCATTTTGTTCCTAGAGCGACTTCCGGAGAGGGAGTAAATCTTCACTTGTTCTCTTCACACTGGAACTCAGCCCTGGGAGTGGGCCCTGGGAGTCTGGTAACCAGGGACAATTCAGGTTTATCCCTTTTTGTCCTTTGTACCTGTTACTCATGCCTCCTTTCATTTTCCAAAGTTCACAGTTTGGCCAGAACAGTGAAACCCCAGAAAGGATGGCCGGAATTACCCTACTTCTGAGGCTCTAAGGGCCATAGCGGGATGGGGTGGGGGGAAAAGTGGGGGGTCTGGGGACCCAAGGAATGTCTGGGGAGGGGCTGGCAGCCCGTGACTGCAGGCCCCACAGATCGCCTGTGACCATGCCAGCCAGCCGGGAAGGTTTTGGCAATGAGGTATAATGTGAGCGCTGCTTTCTTCTTTAGAAAAAGTGTTTGTTTCCAAAGAAAAGAAGAGGAAGAAAACAAAATAGGGAAAACCTGGGAAGCTCAGCGAAAATTGGGCTTAATGAGTCTACTCCTGCCACCAACTCTTCTCCCCTCTGGTAAGAGAGAGGCAGCAGGTTTTAGTCACTGAAAATTCCGATGACCACGGGAAGGAGGAAAATGCAGCCAGATACTCAGGGCGCGTGTTTGGCAGGCAGCTGCCTTCTCATCCTGGGCTGAGGCAGTTTTCTGCTGAACAAAAACTGGCTGTGAAATGTCAGCTTGGGAAGGCATTGCTGGGCCTCAACTTGTCACTCCTCCTCCTGGGGGTTTAGTGCAAAGAGGCGGCGGGGCAATCCCATCAATTCTGCCAGTGATTCTCCCTGCTGTCAATAGGGGTTATCATATCAATAGACCAACAAATAATTGCCTCCACCAAGGACTCCATTTCCCAGAGAAGCTAATCCCTAAGGGGGAGGGGGGAAGACAGCTAATGAACCACATCAGAAGGTGAAGCAGAAGGAAAATCTCTCTTAGGAATGTCCAGGCAGCGCATGCCTCTCCAGGAGATGATAAGGCAAAGGGGTGTGGGACTTGGAGAGAATCTCTAGCTGCAAACAAGCCTGAGGAAGGAGGGGAAAAAGAAGGAAAGAACAGAATCGGCTTTTTACCCTGTGCGCCTCATAAAATGAATGATCAAAAGTAAATTACAGACTTGCAAATGAGTGGTTAACGACGGAGACAATATGAGTGCAGAGAGAAGCTCATCAAAACACACTGGGCAAGAGCGGGAGAGGGAAGGACAGAATACAAATGACGCTCTATAAAGCTCGAGCATCACAGCAAACGGCCCCCAGCGGAGGGCCAGGGTCATTCCCCACACCTGTCAGGGGCAAGGGGAAACGTGCCGAGGCTCCTTTCAAAGGAGGAGGAGAGGAAGAGGCTGTGCATGGAGGAAAATAAGAAGGGGAAGCATGGTGGAGAGCAAGGGAACAATGGCACAGCGGCCCCTAGTTCCCTAGGAAGCTGATGAGAACAGTTCTCTCTTCCCTCTACAGTGTGGGACTTCAGGGGGTGGTGGGGTTAGGGGAGGGTAGAAGAGGCTCAGGGAGAACAGTATTCTTTGCAGCCATACACAGCCTCCCGCACCACAAATGCCCTGAATGGGGGAAGTCATAAAAGGGGGTGAGGTCACGGTCAGGGAGCCTCTGATTCACTTAAGATCCCTCTGAAGCCCCCAAGCCCCCCTCAGCTACCTAGTCCTTCAGCTGCTGCTCATTCCATGGAGACTTCAAAAAAACTGGAGAACTCAGGTTCTGGGAGCCTTTTAGTGGGAGGAGGGTACCAAAGCAGAACGTGCCAACACAGTTGGACAGGTAATCCTAGGGGTGCCGCCCAGTCACCTCTCCACTATTTTGGGGCAGGGTGGGGGACCAGAGGCGAACCACGAGAGCTGGCAGCTCTCAGGAAGATGGATGCTACTGCATACTGCAAAGTCATGCACATTCACTGGACCATGGTTAATTACGGAACAAGTGATTTTGAAGCCCTAGGATGTACCAGGCTCTCTGCAAGATGTGGAGGGTGCACAAATGGTTATAATTGTCCCCTGTATTTAAGAAGCCTACTGTACAGTGGGAGAGAACAGATATATGAATAGAGATTTGCAAGAATAACTGCAAAAAGAGAACAACTAGCTGAGCATTGCAGGAGGCTTCACAGAGGAAGTGGCATAAGGTCTGGGTCTTAAAGTGCCAGATGAGGAGTGGGGTGAGGGTGGCATGCCAAGAAGAGGGTATAGAGGTGAGAATAGAGCACAATGTATTTAGAAAGTGGCAAGCAGCTCAGAGTAGCTTGAGAGCAGGAGATGAATGTGGGAGGTGAATCTGGAAAATTAAGATGAGGATAGATTGGGGAGGATTTTTAAGTTATGCTAAAGAGTTTGGATTTTATCCTATAGGGGAGCCCCTGGAGGTTCCCGAGTAGGGTAAAGGCATGATGGGATCTGTGGTTGGAAAGCCCTCCCTGGCAGCTGGGTAGAGGATGCACACACATAGAGATGCCTGGGGACATCTGTATTGTGGTCATTGGGTACATCTGCTGTGCCAGGTGCCTACCTGCCTGTACACAGGGACGAGTTCCAGCAGGTTCAGGAGCATGGGGGGAGTAGAATTGGCAGGGGCTATAAAGAGGTATCAGATTTCTCTGTCTCTCGCAGGGGAAGGGCCACCTGCTCCATGCAGGTTTGAGCCAAGCCACACAGTAGGTTGCTTTTCCACCTGCCCTTTAGGCTTAGGTGATAAATATTCAGCTCGAAGGCCATAAAGCGTGGAACTTAAAGAGCGAAGGAAACCCAGAGCACTTGCACTGGTATCTGCCCAGCAAATGCCTTAAAAAGCCAAGAAATCAAGAAGCTTTTCAATAGGTTTGAGTTTCTGATAAATTAGCAAAGACAAGGAAGATGGTCTCTTTGCTCCCCTTATCACTTAAGCATGACATTTGCCCTGATTTAATTTCCATTTGTTAACATTTGCAAAGGATGTTGGGACTGGAATTCTCTTGCTCTCCCCCGCCTTGATACTTAATTGATTCCTATTGATCCTTAGGTCACAGCTTCAGCGTCACTTCCTCAGAAGAACGTTTCCCAACTCTACAGACTGGCTTGGCCCTCTTATTTTTTTTTCTGTCCAGGACCTATCTCTTTACAGTTTTTTTTTTTAATTTTATTTTTTTTATTATTATGTTATGTTAATCACCATATATCATTAGTTTTTGATGTAGTGTTCCATGATTGTTTGCGTATAACACCCAGTTCTCCATGCAGAACATGTCCTCCCCAATACCCATCACCAGGCCAACCCATCCCCCCGCACCGCCTCCCCTCTACAACCCTCAGTTTGTTTTTCAGAGTCCATAGTCTCTCATGGTTCGTCTCCCCCTCCGATTTTCCCCCCTTCATTCTTCCCCTCCTGCTATCTTCTTTTTCTTTTTTTTAAACATATGATGTATTATTTGTTTCAGAGGTACAGGTCTGTGATTCAACAGTCTTAGACAACTCACAGTGCCCACCATAGCACATACCCTCCCCAATGTCTATCACCCAGCTACCCCATCCCTCCAACCCCCCACCACTCCAGCAACCCTCAATTTGTTTCCTGAGATTAAGAATTCCTCATATCAGTAAGCTCAAATGATACATGTCTTTCTCTGATTGGCTTATTTCGCTCAGCATAATACCCTCCAGCTCCATCCATGTTGTTGCAAACGGCAAGATTTCATTCCTTTTGATGGCTGCATAATATTCCATTGTATATATATATATATATATATATATATATATATATATATACCACATCTTCTTTATCCACTCATCTGTTGATGGACATCTTAGCTCTTTCCACAGTTTGGCTATTGTGGACATTGCTGCTATAAACATTGGGGTGCACGTACCCCTTCGGATCCCTACATTTGTATCTTTGGGGTAAATACCCAGTAGTGCAATTGCTGGGTCGTAGGGTAGCTCTATTTTCAACTTTTTGAGGAACCTCCATACCGTTTTCCAGAGTGGCTGCACCAGCTTGCATTCCCACCAACAGTGTAGGAGGGTTCCCCTTTCTCCGCATCCCCGCCAACATCTGTCCTTTCCTGACTTGTTAATTTTAGCCATTCTGACTGGTGTGAGGTGGTCTCTCATTGAGGTTTTGATTTGGATTTCCCTGATGCCAAGCGATGTTGAGCACTTTTTCATGTGTCTGTTGGCCATTTGGATGTCTTCTTTGGAAAAATGTCTGTTCACGTCTTCTGTCCATTTCTTGACTGGATTATTTGTTCTTTGGGTGTTGAGTTTGATAAGTTCTTTATAGATTTTGGATACTAGCCCTTTATCTGATATGTCATTTGCAAATATCTTCTCCCATTCTGTCCATTGTCTTTTGGTTTTGTTGACTGTTTCTTTTGCTGTGCAAAAGCTTTTTATCTTGATGAAGTCCCAATAGCTCATTTTTGCCCTTGCTTCCCTTGCCTTTGGTGATGTTTCTAGGAAGAAGTTGCTGCGGCTGAGGTCGAAGAGGTTGATGCCTGTGTTCTCCTTTAGGATTTTGATGGACTCCTGTCTCACATTTAGGTCTTTCAACCATTTAGAGTCTATTTTTGTGTGTGGTGTAAGGAAATGGTCCAATTTCATTCTTCTGCATGTGGCTGTCCAATTTTCCCAGCACCATTTGTTGAAGAGACTGTCTTTTTTCCATTGGACATTCTTTCCTGCTTTGTCCAAGATTAGTTGACCATAGAGTTGAGGGTCCATTTCTGGGCTCTCTATTCTGTTCCATTGATCTATGTGTCTGTTTTTGTGCCAGTACCATACTATCTTGATGATGACAGCTTTGTAATAGAGCTGGAAGTCCGGAATTGTGATGCCGCCAGCTTTGCTTTTCTTTTTCAACATTCCTCTGGCTATGCGGGGTCTTTTCTGGTTCCATACAAATTTTAAGATTATTTGTTCCATTTCTTTGAAAAAAGTGGATGGTATCTTGATGGGGATTGCATTGAATGTGTAGATTGCTCTAGGTAGCATTGACATCTTCACAATATTTGTTCTTCCAATCCATGGAAGAATGTTTTTCCATTTCTTTGTGTCTTCCTCAATTTCTTTCATGAGTATTTTATAGTTTTCTGAGTACAGATTCTTTGCCTCTTTGGTTAGATTTATTCCTAGATATCTTATGGTTTTGGGTGCAATTGTAAATGGGATCGACTCCTTAATTTCTCTTTCTTCTGTCTTCTTGGTGTATAGGAATGCCACTGATTTGTGTGCATTGATTTTATATCCTGCCACTTTACTGAATTCCTGTATGAGTTCTAGCAGTTTTGGGGTGGAGTCTTTTGGGTTTTCCACATAAAGTATCATATCATCTGCAAAGAGTGAGAGTTTGACTTCTTCTTTGCCGATTTGGATGCCTTTGATTTCTTTTTGTTGTCTGATTGCTGTGGCTAGGAATTCTAATACTATGTTGAATAGCAGTGGTGATAGTGGACATCCCTGCCACGTTCCTGACCTTAGGGGGAAGCTCTCAGTTTTTCCCCATGGAGAATGATATTCACTGTGGGTTTTTCATAGATGGCTTTTATGATATTGAGGTATGTACCCTCTATCCCTATACTCTGGAGAATTTTGATCAAGAAAGGATGCTGTACTTTGTCAAATGCTTTTTCTGCATCTATTGAGAGGATCATATGATTCTTGTTCTTTCTTTTATTAATGTATTGTATCACATTGATTGATTTGCGGATGTTGAACCAACCTTGCAGCCCAGGGATAAATCCCACTTGGTCGTGGTGAATAATCCTTTTAATGTACTGTTGGATCCTATTGGCTAGTATTTTGGTGAGAATTTTTGCATCCATGTTCATCAAGGATATTGGTCTGTAATTCTCCTTTTTGATGGGGTCTTTGTCTGGTCTGGGGATCAAGGTGGTGGTGGCCTCATAAAATGAGTTTGGAAGTTATTCTTCCATTTCTATTTTTTGGAACAGTTTCAGAAGAATAGGTATTCATTCTTCTTTAAATGTTTGGTAGAATTCCCCTGGGAAGCCATCTGGCCCTGGGCTTTTGTTTGTTGGGAGATTTTTGATGACTGCTTCAATTTCCTTAGGGGTTATAGGTCTGTTCAGGTTTTCTCTTTCTTCCTGGTTCAGTTTTGGTAGTTGATACATCTCTAGGAATGCATCCATTTCTTCCAGATTATCTAATTTGCTGGCATATAGTTGCTCATAATATGTTCTTATAATTCTTTGTATTTCTTTGGTTTTGGTTGTGATCTCTCCTCTTTCATTCATGATTGTGTTGATTTGGGTCATTTCTCTTTTCTTTTTGATAAGTCTGGCCAGGGGTTTATCAATCTTGTTAATTCTTTCAAAGAACGAGCTCCTAGTTTCATTGATCTGTTCTACTGTTGTTTTGGTTTCTATTTCATTGATTTCTGCTCTGATCTTTATTATTTCTCTTCTCCTGTTGGGTTTAGGCTTTGTTTGCTGTTCTTTCTCCAGCTCCTTTAGGTGTGGGGTTAGGTTGTGTATTTGAGACCTTTCTTGGTTCTTGAGAAAGGCTTGTATTGCTATATACTTCCCTCTTAGGCCTGCCTTTGCTGCATCCCAAAGATTTTGAACAGTTGTGCTTTCATTTTCATTGGTTTCCATGAATTTTTTTAATTCTTCTTTAATTTCCTGGTTGACCCATTCATTCTATAGTAGGATGCTCTTTAGCCTCCATGTACTTGCATTCTTTCTGACTTTCCTCTTGTGATTGAGTTCTAGTTTCAAAGCATTGTGGTCTGAAAATAGGCAGGGAATGATCCCAATCTTTTGGTACCGGTTGAGACCTGATTTGTGACCTAGGATGTGATCTATTCTGGAGAATGTTCCATGAGCACTAGAGAAGAATATCTGTTCTGTTGCTTGGGATGGAATGTTCTGAATATATCTGTGAAGTCCATTTGGTCCAGTGTGTCATTTAAAGTCTTTATTTCCTTGCCAATCTTTTGCTTAGATGATCTGTCCATTTCAGTGAGGGGGGTGTTAAAGTCCCCCACTGTTATTGTATTGTTGTCAATGTGTTTCTTTGCTTTTGTTATTAATTGCCTTATATAATTGGTTGCTCCCATGTTAGGGGCATAGGTATTAACAATTGTTAGATCTTGTTGGGTAGACCCTTTAAGTAGGATATAGTGTCCTTCCTCATCTCTTATTACAGTCTTTGGTTTAAAATCTAATTTGTCTGATATAAGGATTGCCACCCCAGCTTTCTTTTGGTGTCCATTAGCATGGTAAATGGTTTTCAACCCCCTCACTTTCAATCTGGGGGTGTCTTTGGGTCTAAAATGAGTCTCTTGCAGACAGCATATGGATGGGTCTTGTTTTTTTATCCAATCTGATAGCCTGTGTCTTTTGATTGGGGCATTTAGCCCATTTACATTCAAGGTAACTATTGAAAGATAGGAATTTAGTGCCATTGTATTGCCTGTAAGGTGATTCTTACTGTATATTTTCTGTGTTCCTTTCTGGTCTATGTTACTTTTAGGCTCTCTCTTTGCTTAGAGGACCCCTTTCAATATTTCTTGTAGGGCTGGTTTTGTGTTTGCAAATTCCTTTAGTTTTTGTTTGTCCTGGAAGCTTTTTATCTCTCCTTCTATTTTCAATGATAGCCTAGCTGGATATAGTATTCTTGGCTGCATATTTTTCTCATTTAGTGCTCTGAATATATCCTGCCAGTCCTTTCTGGCCTGCCAGGTCTCTGTGGATAGGTCTGTTGCCAATCTAATGTTTCTACCATTGTAGGTTACATATCTCTTCTCCCAAGCTGCTTTCAGGATTTTCTCTTTGTCTCTGAGACTTGTAAGTTTTACTATTAGATGTCGGGGTGTTGACCTATTTTTATTGATTTTGAGAGGGGTTCTCTGTGCCTCCTGGATTTTGATGCCTGTTTCCTTCCCCAAATTAGGGAAGTTCTCTGCTATAATTTGCTCCAGTATACCTTCTGCCCCTCTCTCTCTTTCTTCTTCTTCTGGGATCCCAATTACTCTAATGTTGTTTCGTCTCATGGTATCACTTATCTCTCGAATTCTGCCCTCGTGATCCAGTAGTTGTTTATCTCTCTTTTTCTCAGCTTCTTGATTTTCCATCATTTGGTCTTCTATATCACGAATTCTCTCTTCTGCATCATTTATCCTAGCAGTTAGAGCCTCCATTTTTCATTGCACCTCATTAATAGCCTTTTTGAGTTCGACTTGGTTAGATTTTAGTTCCTTTCTTCAGAAAGTGTTTCTCTAAGAACTTCCATGCTTTTTTCAAGCCCAGTTAGTATCTTTAAATTCATCATTCTGAACTCTAGTTCCGACATCGTACTAATGTCTGTATTGAGTAGGTCCCTGGCAGTTGGTACTGCCTCTTGTTCTTTGTGTTGAGGTGACTTTTTCCATCTTGTCATTTTGTTCAGAGGAGAACAGATGAATGAGAGAACCAAAGGCTAACAGGGTAACAACGTCCCCAGAAAATATAAACTAAACAAATCAGAAAGACCTGAAATGGGGGAAAAGAAAGGGAAGGAAAGAAAAAAGAAAAAAAAAAGAAAGAAAAAGAGAAAGATAAAAATAAACAAACAAAAACAAAACAAAACAAGAAAAACAGAATATGATCAAATATGATCAGGCTGGTGCATAGATCAGTGCCACACACTAGATTTGGGGCATACTTTGGTCTGTTAGAAGAAAGTGCCTCCCCAAATTTTAAAGAAAGAAAAACTTATATATGTACAAAAATAAGGGTTAATATGATGAAGGGATGGAATATGACTGTAAAGATGAAAATTATAGATTTTATAAAAGGAATTGATAAGATAAGAAGTTGGTTGAAAAAAGAAAGAAGAGGATTTAAAAAAAAGGGAGAGAATGTGATCAGGTAGGAGACTAGAACAAAGCCATACACTAGAGATTTAGGGTATATTTTGATCTGTTAGAAGAAACTGTATCCCAAAATTTTAAAGAGAGAACAACTTATATATATATATACCAAAAATAAGGGTAACTACTATAAAGGGATAGAATATGACTCTAAAAACGAAAAATAAAAAAGATTTTTTAAAAAAAGGGATTGATAAGATGTTGGTTGAAAAAGGGAAAAAAAAATTAAAAAAAAAAGACAGTTAAAAAAAAATTAACTTTGAAAGACTAAAGAATCATGGTAAAAAAGCCATGGATTCTATGTGCAGTATTCCCCTAGCCCTGGAGTTTTGCCGTTCTCATTGATTGGTAAATGTGGCCTTGGCTGGTGGTTCTCGCTGATCTTCTGGGGGAGGGGCCTGTTGCCGTGGTTTCCAAATGTCTGTGCCGGTCGCGGAATTGCCCCGCCCTTCCCGGTCTGGGCTAAGTAGTCTGCTCGGGTTTGCTCTCGGGAGGTTTTGTTCCCTGCAAGCTTTCGGTACAGCTTTGGAGGCTGAGAGCGAAAATGGCGGCCTCCCAATCTCTGCCCCAGAGGAGCCAAGAACTCGGGGCTCCACTCCTCCGTGAGCCTCCGGAGAAAAGCAGTCAATCACTCCCATCTTCCCAGTCTCCGGCCGCACTCCATGCTCACCCGGCCTGTGACCAAGCATTTCTATCTCTGGCACCTGACTCGGTATGGAGTCTCCAAACCCAGCAGATCCCTGCAGTGCGCTCCCACGCCACTCCTCCCAGGGGAGGAAGGAGAGTCTCCCCGGATCTGCCGCTTGTTGGGTCCCTACTGGAGGAGCAGTGGCCCAACTGTGCCGCGGATCATGGTTTATGGCAACCTGGAGCTGAGAGCCCGCTCCTTGGCTCCGTCTCTGCAGCCGGCTTCCCTCCTCCGATACCTGGGAGCTTTGCTGCACTCAGGTACCCCCGGTCTTTCTGTGACCCCAAGGGTCCTGAGACCACACTGTCCCAGCGAGCGTTCCACCCACCCACTTAGCCACTGGAGTGACGTCCCTCAGCAGAGCGGACTTCTAAAAGTTCCGATTTTGTGCTCCGCGGCTCTATCACTTGCCAGAAACTGTCGGCGGAGGCCCCCTCCCCCACCGTCTATCCTCCCGAATATCACCTCGGATTCACTTCTCCTCACATCCTACCTTCCAGAAAGTGGTCGCTTTTCTGTTCAGAGAGTTGCTGCTATTCTTTTCTTTGATCTCCTGTTGAGTTCGTAGGTGTTCAGAATGGTTTGATCCCTATCCAGCTGAATTCCTGGGACCGGACGAAATCCAGGTCTCCTACTCCTCCACCATCTTGCTCCTCCCTCCAGGACCTATCTCTCTAGCAGTGACCTTGTTTTTGATTTTCTTCCCTCCCTCCCCCGTCCCTTCTTTCTACTTCAAAACATATCTGCCCCATGATACGTTCTCCCAAGGCCAAAGGACTTGTGAATTGACTGCTGAAAGCCATAAGTAAACAAATTCAAATATAATATTAGGACTGAACATGGCTAAGTGTGTTAATTTCTTGCATTTATTACTGGTTTATGAGATGCCCTCATCCCCAGTAGAAAGGGCTACCTGGCTTAAGGGAAAAAAATAGAGATATTCTGACTTGGTGGATCTTCCTCATCAACTTTCAAGTCCCATATCCACTATGTAAATCTATTATATGACCCAAGAGACCCTCTTATCTCTGAGAGCTCTACCACTTCCAAGGCATGGGCTGGAACATGTACTCCTAGTCCCCAAGGAATGGAGACTACTAGTTGCTGAAAAATATTCTCTCCTGTTCTTTACACATGATTGTGTTAGGGGAAGCAATGTATCCAACTGTAAAGAATACATTTCCTAGCCCCTTGGCTCCTGGAGGTGGACATATGGTACAGTATGGCCAATAAGATCAGTGGAAAGTAATTAGGTGGGCTTCTGGGAAAACTGTATAAGGGGTACTAGACTCTTCTGGCACATACACTCTTTGCACTTCCCTTATCCTGGAGCTAGAATGTGATGGCTGGAGCTGGAGCAGCAATCTTGCAACCACGAGGCAAATCAAGCAAATTCCACAGAGCTTGGCTTGGATATCCCTGAGCCACTAAACCAATGTCAGCAACTGCCTACATCTGGATTTCTCACTAAGTGAGAGCAATAAACTCCGATCTTGTTTAAGCCATTATATGTTGGGGTTTTTCTGTTATGTGCAGTAAAACTCAGTCCTGAACTGACATACCCATCATGTTTTGAGGGCCCCTGGTGAGTAAGTCAGCCAATGCTATGAGTGCCTGCAGTGTGCGGCACCTTATTAGGCACTAGGAGACTTCTTTCCTAGTGAGATGAGCACCAATAAGTAAGTGCACTTGTGTCATTGGGTCCAGTAGGCACCACTAGACCAAGCTCCTGCCCTTCCTCTAACCCCATTTCATACTGTCTCTTCCTCTTCACCTGCAATAGTCTCCAGTCCCATTAGTCAAATTTGGGGAACACACATTTTCCCAGGTCATGGTCTTGTGCTCATTGTTCTTCTTGCTTGGTGTTCTTTCCTCCCTCTCCATCTCTCCCCCAGCTCTGAAGGGCCTCTCAAGTCTTACCATAAATGCTGTCTGATATTTAAAATAAGCCCTTTCAGGGGGCATCTGGGTGGCTCAGTCGGTTGAGCATCCGACTCTTGATTTTGGCTCAGGTCATGATCTTGGGGTTGTGGGATGGAATCCCACTTGGACTCTGAACTCAGCAGGGAGTCTACTTGGGATTTTCTCTCTCCCTGTCCCTCTGCCCATCCCCATGCTTATGTGCCCCCCTCTCAAATAAATAAATAAAATCTTTAAAGAAATAAGCCCTTTCTTTTTGCCCTCATTATTTCCATCTGAAGGCTTTTTTGGCTTGTTTTATTCACAGCACTATCGTGATTTGAAACTTTTATTATTTTTTTGTTTATTATCTTTTCGATCAGTTTCTCTCTGTGCATCCTCCCGCCCCCCTCCTATCTGAGGACTACAAACTCTCTTAGTCCCTGGAGAGCATCTCACATGGGGTCAACATAAAGGAGATGCTCAGTAAGTACAGCTCATTCTCATTATGCATGTATCCCATATTTGTGAAATCACCTGCTCACTAAAACTTATTTGTAACCACCTAAATTAATAGCTACTATGCTTTTATAGTTATTCACAGACATGTGCAAAACTGAAAAATATGGGTCATCTCATATGCACGTTCCCAGTTGAGGTTAAACAAGATGATGCTCTGCCTTCTTGTTTCAGCTCTCAAACATGTG
The DNA here is from genome assembly GCF_964656455.1 of Halichoerus grypus. Classification (NCBI taxonomy): domain Eukaryota; kingdom Metazoa; phylum Chordata; class Mammalia; order Carnivora; family Phocidae; genus Halichoerus; species Halichoerus grypus. The sequence continues at coordinate 85,929,303 of NC_135722.1, read as the reverse complement.
TCTTTTTTGTGGTCTGTTTAGTGTTGTTGTTGTTGTTGTTGTTTTTAACATTTTTGTGTTTTTTATTTGTGTTTTGCTGTGTAAAATGGCCCTCAAGCATAGTGGTGGAGGGTTGTCCAGTGATTCTATGTGTAAAAAGGCTGTGATGTGCTTACTGACACATAAATATATATAGTGCCAGATGAACTTTGTTCAGGTATGAGTTACAATGTTATTGGCTCTGAGTTCAATATTAATGAATCAACAATATATACTGAACAAGGTGTCTCTAAGCATAAAATGAGGTTTTGTATTGATGGCTTAACAAAAATTTTATGAGCAAAGGCTTGCAGGAGCCTAGCCCTGTACATGCCCCCCTAGGAGCAATGGTTCAGAGTTCTCCAATTCGGTGTTCACAGTGACACAAGTAACAAGGATGGACTATATTTGTTGATGAATGTTAATGTTCGTGCAGGGGGTGGTATGCGCACAGGGGAGAGAGTGGGGATTCTCAGCATCATAGCCAATGCCTAGTCAGGCCCCGTTATTTCCGCTCTCAAGCTGGCAGATCTGGAGATGTTTTTTGTAGGAAGAGGGAGGTTTCTTTAATTCTCTTGGCACCATCCTGTGGAACGACTGTAGCAGGATGCCCCGGAATCCACAAGGTGCCCTGAGGTGGTGATGTTTTTGGAAAGGGAATTAAGAGCCAGCACCTCTCTCTGCCTGCCTGTGTCAGACAATTATAGAGAAGAAGAATGACAAGGGGAAATGAAAAGGAAATGGGCTGACAGCCTGCAGAGTGGTATTTCAACTCCAACACAAAACATTCAGTAGTAATTATAGAATAACCTTCATTTAAATGCAAATAAGCCTGTAATTAAGATAAGGGACCTACCATTTGCCAGCGTTTTTGTTGTTTCTTTTTATTTTTTAAATTTTTGGGGGGTGACAATTACGGTTTCTCAGACGTTCCCCTGCTTTATTGATGAGTAGTCATTATGTTTATGGATTGTGTTGTGAGTGCAATATTTGGATAACTGCAGGATAGAAATTAGTGTCACTTACTTTCAGCTGCCCCCAGCAAAAGAGAAAAATTGTGTACAGTGCATAATGTTGACATAAGCAAAACTTCCTAAGTGGCATGGCTCTGGACGACATCACATAATGTGGTAACCCAGATCACCAAGAGCCTAAGACAAATGCATTGAGTCCAGAATTACAGAAGGAAACAAACAGCTGTCTTGATGACTTCTAGCAGAGCTGCTGAGCCCTTGCAAAGCTGCAGAAATTGCACCAAGTGTTTCTTCTTGGTTGGAAATGGGCAGAATGAAGGATAGAATTTTTAGCCGTTTTCTCAATAGGATCTTCAGAGGGGGAAGATGACTATCTGGCTGTGGTCTGCATATTAGTCTGTGCCACGGGACGAGTCTCCTCACCTCTTTTGCCAAGTTAATATTGATCACTTCACTTATCACCTGCTATTAATTCTGATGGACTTCCACCCTGGATTAGGAAAAGTGAGATCCCAAACAAACCAAACGGGCTACTTGCTGCTGGGTAAGCAGTGATTCATTCATTTCTTCAAGAAATACACCCCCTCCCCCCATCATGCTTTGCTTTGCTCTTATTTTCTTCTCTTTTTCTTTTCTCTTCTCTTTTCTTTTCTCTTTCTATCTCTCTCCCTCCCTCCCTTCCTTCCACTCTCCTTTCCTTCTTTCCTTCCTTTCTTCCTTCCATCCTTCCTTCCTTCCTTCTTTCCTTCCTTCAATCCATCCATCCACCCATCTACTAGTGTCAGAACTATTCTAGATGCTTGGGAAATACAGCAGGGAACAAACAGGCATCAATCTGAAATAAAGCATCCAAAGCATGCTGTGGGTCACTTCCACAGGCACATCTGGCTACTATTTGTGGAAGGTGTGGTCCAACCACCCAAACCAGTTCTTGCTGCCACTTTTCCTTAACTCATTGACTAATGTTGAGATGGAAACCTTCTTTTTTGCTGGAAAACCTCAGAAGCAGGGTGTTTGAGAACAGCTAAAAGGTCCAGCAAGTTCAATTTATTCTTTTAATTAGCAAGGGGGTTGCTTTAATAGTTCATTAACCATCACCTAATTAAAGAAAACTTTCCCCCCTAAATTATACAGAACTCAAACAAGAACTTTCTAAGATGTTGTTCTTTTCCAGAGGTTTGTTAGGCAGTCTAAATGCTATGCTATATTCTTTAGGAAGTAGTTGGATAGGTGCCATCTTAGCTTTTTTTTTTTTAATTGTGCTTTGAAAGGATACAGTATTTTCCTAGACTCATGTGCTGAATCGGAGAAGCTTGGGACAATAAGCTTAGCAACAGGAGCAGAGCCAAATTCAGATGGCAAAGCTAACAAGTCTGACTTGCACAGATTTCTCACCCCCCATCCTCACCTGTCCTCTGCCACTTTCCTGCTCAACACCAAGAAGATTTTATAAAAAATTATGTGCTTTCAATGAACACACCTTCGCCTGAAAGGTGATTCCATAGCTTTCCTTAGGCTCTCTTTATCTCTATTGAGTGTCATCTGTTTGTCTGGCTATAGATGTTTCCCATGGAACCTCAGATGCCCTTGATAGAGTTTACACACTGCTACCTAAGACTGAAATGTGTTTGATGGATTAACTGGGGAACTTACAAAACTTTAATGTATTTTTTTAAAGTGTCTAACTTTGTATCCTCTGGGGTGATTGTTAACTTCAAAAGCCATTTCAAGGTTCAATAAAACTAATAGAGGTGAGATGCGCCTAGTAGAGCATTCTCAGATCCCTGTTCTCACTATTCTTTATCACCCACATGATGAGCTTGCTAAGCAGTTCTGCAGTAGCCACAGATAATGTACACTCATCCTTTACCTTAACGCAAATGACACCTCCTCCACGGAGCCTTCTCTAATCTCTCCTGAGAACACTAGAATTAATTAGGTATTCCTTCTTCACCTCTACACCTCCTCCTCTCCGCCAAAAAAAATGCTTCCTGACTGCTACCAATAGGTCCTCCATATTTCTTAAGGTAGGAAATGGATCTTAAAAGTTGTTGAAACTTACTATTTGGGCAATCATATGCAACTTCTAATTCCAGGGTGGGACCTCCAAGGTCCTTCCAGGGTGGGTGTGTGCTGCCAAGCTTCCTTCGTACGGCAGGGGTCACCTTGTCAAGCATTGTATTCACACAGCTTTGAGGCAGATGTCACCGGCAGTTCTTAGGAAGCCCTGGGGCGGGGGCAGGGGGAGGAATCATCTAATTTCAGATACTTCAGACTTAGATATTCTGTTTAATAATTAAGTAAGGCTATCTTCAGCTGTGAGTTTGGAGAGAATACCATGAAGTTAATTAGTTTTGGATTCCTCTAGTTGGAGCCAGAGAGTTGAGCAGGGGGACGAAAACTTGGAGGAAGGGGAATGGACACGTTGAAGGGACCCCCGACCTGGGAGGTCAGTGAGCGCCAGTCACATGGCAAAAGGTTGAGAAAAGATGTGACCGTTCATGACCCCTATGGGGAGACTAATCAGTGGATCCTGGGAGAGTTATATATCATAATTTCATTTTAATTTTCTTTTATAATTTTTGTAGTTTATTTCTTCCCTGAACTTCAGTCACATTTCTAAACCATCACCATGCCGGGTGAGCTGTGCTTAGAGCCACAAAGGAGGTATTTACATCTTCACTTTGGAAAAAAAGGAGGTGGAGGAGGGTTGTGGCAGTGTTGGGAAGCAGCTCTGAGAAATCTGAGGGAATGGGCAGAAAAACCTGGAGCAGTGAATTAGAGAGAAAGCTGATGATCAGCTATGAAGATAGATTTGTGCCAGGTTTAAGTACTCCCACTTGGGGAAGGGGCTGGATTTCTTGCAGTTATGCAGACAGGGGCTCAGTATAATAATGGGGCTCTATAATTTAGTATCCAAATGAATGAGAAGCCCTACCTGCCCTAGGAGGGTTTTTTTTTTTGGGGGGGGTGAATTTACCTGTTCTCTGGCTTCCACCAGTTGAAGATAGATCCAAGCGCCCACCTAGAGATCAAAATGCAGCATTTGATTCATTACTGGCACATCTAGATTGGAGAATATAGGAAAATTCACTTACCTTAAACTTTGGGACCTGCAGAATCTTGGCATGGGTTTGGACCATCAAGTTGCAGTAGGATGAAGTAGTGGTAAACATGAAAGATGTTTTTAGATATGTGCAAAAATATTTTGGGGGTTTGTTGCATACCTTGAAATTATTGGGAAATGTTCAATTCAGCTACAGAGTGGTGGTATATATATATTTGCCATCCAAGTTCATCCAAGGTCCCCCTAATTCTATCCTTGTATTCCTGAGGGGTCTGTGGACCTCAGATTAAGTCATCCCTTCTTGGGAAGAAACTTAATAAGCGAGGAAAATATCAACAAACATTTTTTAGAGATTAAGTAGACTGCAAAGACCTAGATAGCTTAACTACCCCTCCAGATGTTTCTCCACAGGGATGAAAGTCAATGAAGGTGGAGGAAGGTGTCTTTCGGGCCTTAGACACCCTGCTATACCCCTTGCCTTGCCCCAGATCCACCATGACTTGGGTTTTTGTTTGTTTGTTTGTTTTCTTCACTAGCTCACCATGCTTTCAGCAGCCTCCCACAGCCTGCCTCATTCTGAATTTTACATTGTTCCTAACTGAGAAAAGCTCATTTAGTTTCCCCTCACTCTCTCCTGAAGGGAAAGCAACACAAACACACAAAAAATGATGAGTATCTTTCCAGATGCAGACAAATTCATCTCTTTCTGGGACATTTTATTTTTACTTTTGGCAGCAGGGGTACACTTGTTCAGCAACCCCCAAGGATGGCTCCCCACAAAGGATGGGAGAAGGAACACCCGCGAAGGTCGCTATCTCAACAGATCACCTGCTGCTGTGAGGACCACAGGGAATGGAATAGTCAGAAAAGCACATGGTTGTTAGGGTGGGCCTTTTATTTACCTTCTTGGCTAACACATTGGAGAAAAAGCCCTTCTGTGACGTTGTTGTCACCTTTATCAAATTAGCTGTATTTGCATATGGCAGGGACTATGAATGTCAGCATGAACCATTAGCCAAGTGCCTACTATGTGCAGGGCACTGTACATGGTTCTATGTTGGCTGCAAAGAAGAATGCAATGGTAAGTAACAGTCAATATCAGCTTGTCCCCCACCTTCCTCCCACCACAGATATTGTCATGGTTAATTTTACGTGTCAGTGTAGCTACGCCATGGTGCCCAGGTGTATGGTCAAACATTATTCTGGATGTTTCTATGAGGTTTTTTTGAATGAGATTAATGCTTAAATTGGTGGACTTTAAGTAAAGTAGATTGCCTTCCTTAACTTGGGTGGGCCTCATCCAATCAGCTGGAGGCCTGGACTGAACAAAGTCTGACCTCCCACAAGCAAGGAGGAATTCTGCCAGCAGATGACTTTCTGGCTGGAACTACAACACTGAATCTCTCCTGGGTCTCCAGCATGCTCACCTTCCCTGTAGATTTTGAACTTGCCAGCTTCCATGATCATGTGAGCCAATTCTTCAAAATAAATATTTTCTCACACACACACACAATTTTTAAATTTTCAACTGAAGTATAGTTGACATAAAATATTCCGTTATTTTCAGGTGTACAATGTAGTGATTCAACAATTATACACATTGTGAAATGCTCACCATGATAAGTGTATTGCAATATTATTGACTGTATTCCCTATGCTGTGCTTTTTATCGTGTGACTTATTTATTTTGTAACTGGAAGTTTGTGCCTCTTAATCCCCTTCATCCATTTCAACCAACCCCCTCATATCCCTCCTCTTTGGCAACCTCCATGCTAAATGAAATAAGCCAAACAGAGAAAGACAAATACCATATGATTTCACACACATGCACACACGCGTGCGCGCACACACACACACACACACACATTTGATTCTATTTTTCTGGAGAACCCTGACTGATAGAGATATTTTACATCTTTCTCTTTCATCTGATTTGTTACTTTTAGGGCACGTCTCCTCTCCAGGGGAAGTTGCCTATGATGAGGTTCTCCTATAATAGCACTGCTTTCTACTTCCTTAGAGACTTGGTGGAGAAATTAATCTATATCTTTAATAGCAGGCTTGGATTTCTGCAGGAGCATCTAAACTTACAGAAATCATCTTTGACTTAAGCAAAGTAATAAGCAAATGAAAATTATTGTAGAATACTTAATGATTTCCTTCCTTCCAGCATATTTGGGGTAAAGAGTGATTTTTTTTTTAATCTTACAGTATGATTGTTATAATCCCTGGCTACAGAGAAAGGCCTAAATCCCCCATATGTCTGTTTGGGGTTTAGAAGGAATAGGGTCTTGGGGCACCTGGGTGGCTCAGTTGGTTAAGTGTCCAACTCCTGATTTTGGCTCAGGTCATGATCTCAGGATTGTGAGATTGAGGCCTGCATTGTGCTCCATGCTGGGGGTGGAGCCTGCTGAAGATTCTCTCCCTCTCCCTCTGCCCCTCATCCCCCCACTCTGATTAAAAAAAAAGAAGGAGAAGAAGGAATAGGGTCTAACTAGTAAACAGGCTTTGGTTCTGCTGACTTCCTGCTGTTCCTAGTCCACACACTGTCCTCGGGGGTGCTCATCCTAATCCATGACTTCAGTTACCAATGTCCTGCTGATGACTGTTATGGCCCAGACCAGCTCTGAGTCCCAGATCTATATATCCAATGTATCTTTTCTTCATTTGAGTATCTCATGGGCCTCTTAGTGTTAACATGTTCAAATCTAAGTGCATCATCTTTACTACAAATTCCAAATCCTATCCCCTTCCTGTATTCTCTGACTCAGTAACTCTGCTTCTGCTTGCCCAGTTGTCTAAACGGGAAACCTGGGCTCATTAATATAGTTTAAAGCCACATCTTTTTCTTCCTTCCTTTTCAATTTTTTTGGTACAGTTCTTAATCTGTTCAGCACTGGATTATTATGGCTGTCTCTTCCCAGGTAGCTCCTTTTCTCTTTCATTTTACCCTCCAAACTGCTAACACAATGACCTTCCCAATGTGCAAATAGTTGTCTAGGTTTTTCAAGTCCTATAAAGGCTTTCTATCAATTTAAGGGTAATGTTCAGACCTCTCCGCATGGTGTATTAGTTATGTATTGCTGCATAACAAATAATCCCAAGATTTAGTGGTTTAAAGCCACAAAACATTAGTATGTCATATAGTTTCTGAGTATCAGGAAGCTTGGACTAGCTTAACTGGGTGGTTCTAGCTCAAGGTCTCTCATGAGGTTGCAGTTAAGCTGTTGGCTTGGGCTTCAGTGTCTGCAGACTTGACTGGGGCTGGAAGATCTACTTCCAAGCTTACTCACATGACTATTGGCAGGAGTCTTCAGTATCTTACCACATGGGTCTCTCCATTGGAAGAGATGCTTTTCCCAAAGTAAATATCTGAGAAAGAGAGAGGGGTGAAGGGGGAAAGGGGATGTGGGGGCAGGAGGAGCTCAAGATGGAAGCCTCAGTCTTTTATACGCTATTTTCAGGTGTGATATACTCGCTTTCATTGGATGCTATCAGACACACCAACTTTGGTAGAACACAGGAAGACTACACAAATGTCCAGATACCAGAACATAGGTCCTTTGTGGAGCCATCTTGGAGGCTGACTAGTGTATATGGCATTTAGAACTTTCAAAGATCTTGCTTTTGCTTATTTCTCCAGCTTCTTTTCTTATTGGACTGTGTCAGTCTCCATCATCACTATTAACTACTTCCTCACACTGTGGTCTTTAGTCACACTAAACTTGCAATACATTGTGTCTTTCAAAACTCTTTGCCATTACATGCAATCCACTCTGCCTAAAAAATCATTTTAACTCTCTTTATTTTGCCTGGATGACTGGGTCTTGCCTTTTATGACTCCCTACTGCCAAAGGGCCTCTAGTGACATCTCTTTACCCCCACTGTATATCTTTCTCTTTGCTTTCACAGCACCCTACATCCACCCCTCTCATACTACTTTAAAATCTATCATAATTATTGGTTTATGAATCTCCGATATTCACCTGTGATGTTCCTGAGTTCAGAGATGGTGGATTTTTTATCATCCATTTTATTCCCGATGTTTCTTAAAATTCTGAAATGTATTAGGAGTTCAGCAAATGTGTGGTGGATAAGTGAAGAAATGAATGCACAGTTTGCTGCAGAATATGAATTTTAGGGAGGAAAGAATAGAAGCTTTTGTGTCAAATTTTATTATATATCACAATTTTATGGGTCGGGAATATGGGAATGCTCTTCTTTGAAATTCTGTTCCATGTGGCATTGAATGAAGTCACTTAGTAGTATTCAGCTAAAATATGAGCTTGTCTGGAAAGTTAAAGATAGATTCTTTCCCATGACTGGCACCTTATTAACCATGGCTAAAAGATTGGGCTCAGCTGGGAGTTTGGCCTCACTTGCAGCTTGGGGTAGTCAGAATTCTTATAGGGCAGCTCAGGGGTCTTCGAGAGAGTTCCAAGGAAGCGAGGAAGAAGCTGCAAGTCTTCTTCTGACCTAGCCTTGGAAGCATCACTTACATTGCATTTTATTGGTTCAAGGAAGTCAGAGAGGCAGCCCATCTCCAAGGAGAGGAGACTAAAAGTTTGTGAGCAGCAGGTGGCATGGCTTATTGGGGGCCAACTTTGGAAATTAGCTTCCCAAACTATAATCAACTATTGCCATATTTTACCTATCCTTAGTTTCTCTGCTATTATTCTGAAAGCGTAATTTTCAAATGTTTTCATCTGGTTTTTATTAATAAGGAGCAATGGGGGTTTACTATTATACATTTAGGTCGATGTGTAGCTGGATAAAAATTTTATCTATACAATGTTCACCATAAAATACATGTCAACCTTTAGTGAGTTTGGCATGTAAGAGGACAACAAGGTACCCAGGAAAACTGGAGCACTCAGAGCAGGTGAAGCAGTGGTCTGGAAGGGGCAGGGCCTAGAAGGGCAGGTGAAGAGCCTGGCTAGAATTTTAAGTCACTTTCCTCAGAACCCTAGGCCCTTATCCATAGGATTCCTTCCTATCCTATCTTCCTCATGCAGTTGTTGAAATAGAAGCAAGTGACATTCTGTTGGTGGGAATGCAAACTGGTGCAGCCACTCTGGAAAACAGTATGGAGGTTCCTCAAAAAGTTCAGAATAGAGCTACCCTATGACCCAGCAATTGCACTACTAAGTGTTTACCCCAAGGATACAATGTAGTGATCTGAAGGGGCACACCAATGTTTATAGCAGCAATGTCCACAATGGCCAAACTATGGAAGGAGCCCAGACATCCATCAACAGATGAATGGATAAAGAAAATGTGATTAGATAGATAGATAGATAGATCGATAATGGAATATTACTCAGCCATCAAAAAGAATGAAATTTCGCCATTTGCAATGACCTGGATGGAACTAGAGTGTATTATACTAAGCAAAATAAGTCAGTCAGAGAAAGACAAATACCATATGGTTTCACTCATTTGTGGGATTTAAGAAACAAAACAGATAAACAGAGGGGAAGGGAAGGAAAAATAAAATAAGATGAAAATTGAGAGGGAGGCAAACCATAAGAGAAACTGAATTCTAGGAAACAAACAGGGTTGCTGGAGGGGAGGTGGGTGGGCGGATGGGGTAATTGGGTGATGGACATTAAGGAAGGCACTTGATGTAATGAGCACTGGGTGTTATATGCAACTGATGAGTCAGTATATTCTACCCCTGAAATTAAAAAAAAAAAAAAATACATGTTAACCTTGAAGTAAGTGTATACTGGTATGACAGAGGGCTCTGTTCTTCATACTGCAACATTTCAATTGATAAGTTGATAAGGATTCTCAACTGCAGGGATATCTCTTTCCTAGGGGTGTTTTGGAGGTGTACAGGGTTATTTTTGATTGTCACAAGGACAATCAAATGTTGTCGCTAATACTTAATTGCATCCTGTGATAATATGGAACAGTCCATACAGCAAAGAATTATCCTGTCCAAAATTTCATTGAAACTCTTGTTGAGAAACACTGAATACATAAAGATAAGCCTCCCATATTTGCTAATGTCATGACCTAATATGATTATGATAGGAGAGTATTGGCTCACTAGCAGATTATATGGGAAAAGAAAACATAGAGATTTTAGTTGGATGTAAGCTTAATAGGAACCAACACCATGATGTGTCTGCCAAAAATTTCTGTTATCTTAAGCTATATTTAATAGAGATTTCAATTTGGAACACAGAGAGCTATATTGATAGAAATTTCAGGCCACTATACACTGGTCAGAGTAGCCTTGGAGTTTTATGGTTGCTTCTGGGAACCTGGTTTTAAGAGTGGCATAGATAAATCAAAGAATGGCCACCAGGAGGACAGAGGGTCTAGAAGTTGTGCCTTATGAGTGGGAAACATGACAACTACCTTCAAATATTTGAAATATTGTGTGGAAGAATGATTAAACATATTCTTTGAGATTCTAGAAAGCAGAATTAGGATAAATGAAGGAAGACTTTTCTAATAATTAAAAGTTTGTCAAAAAATGGAGTGTTTTGCCTTGTGGGATAATTAACCCTGGTTGAATGTCCCTGTAGAAAGTGGACTGCTATAGCCCAGGGGGTGATTTTAAATGAGCTGAATATTATGAAGGGGACTCCTGTATGGAGTGGTGCCCCTAAGTCATCTTCCATTATTATTATTATTATCACTATTATTATTTTAGGATTCATAGACTCATAGTCATGAAATACTTGTGGACATGCTTCTCTATAATTTTATAATAATGCCTCAGCTCTTAATGCTTTTCTCTGGCTTTGTAACTGCAAATCAGTCCCTTAAGCTATCTAAACTTTTATTTCTTCAATCATAAAGTAGGAAATCATTGTGCCCAACATATTTTCCTAATTGGATAGCTACGATCGTCAAATTACATAATAGTTTTAAACTGTGAAGTGTATAAAAATGTAAGAGAATATTTTGTTGTCCACAAAAAGCTGTGGACAGTTGCTATAACTATCTTATGTCCAAGAAAAATGATTTAACATTCGTTCTGAAGGCCATTCAAATGACTTGTAATTGTTCTCCCTTTTTTTGATAAGGTGTGAAGGTCTCTAATAGCTGTCAACAAAACGTCATGTGGAGCGATTTAAGTAGCACTTACTGTTCTCATATTGGCTGGCCTTTATTTGGTCCAATATAGAGTACAACTTCAGAACAAGGGAGGAGACAAGAAGGGGTGAAGGGGAGCAATGTTGGATAAGCTTTTACTTAACTGATGTTTATTTGGGGGGAAATGCCATCATCATTATCTTCAAAAAGCAAACTCGTATTGGCATTTACTGTCTTTCAGATGGCTCCATAGTTAATGAAACTGTCCAAATTCCCCTGTTTGTTACAAGTGTTCATAGCAAAAATTCAACTGAGTAAATGTAAAGATCAAATCAGCTTTATTCAATGATTCATAAATTGGGCAGCATCCCATCTAGCAAATAGGAAGGAGCTCCATGGAGCTGCAGAAAAAGAAAGGGTTTCAAGGCAGAGAGGGAGGGGAAAAAAGGAAAGTACTAGCAAAGAATGCATTATTTCAGGCAAGGTTGCCCTCCTAGGAGGAACAGATGTGGTCTATCAGTAGACTACCTCCTAGTGCTGACCAGGAAATTCCAGTTTGGCTGGTTGCAGATCACATTTCTGGGAGATGCTGAAGCTGCCCTGAGGTCAGGTGTTAGGTCTTGGTGGGGATTAAGATAAGTGACTCTGTTTTGGGCTGTCTCCTTTTTTTTTTTTTTTTAAAGAATTTATTTATTTATTTGTCTGAGAGAGAAGGAGAGAAAGAGCACAAGCAGGGGGAGCGGCAGGCAGAGGGAGAAGCAGGCTCCCCTCTGAACAGGGAGTCTGATGTGGGACTTGATCCCACAACCCTGGGATCATGACCTGAGCCAAAGGCAGATGCTTAACCAACTGAGCCACCCAGGCGTCCTGGGCTGTCTCCTTTTTAACACAAAAAATTATCAAAAAGAAAAAAACCACATCAACTTAACCTACTTTTGTTATTGTTGTTTTTAAGAGATACAAGTTAGCAGGATTAGCCTCAACAAGCCCTTCTAAATTCTAAGAAGGAAAACCAAATTATTGCTCATTTAATGTTTAATTAAATTTATTATAGTTGGTATGCTGGTTTTAGGTTGAATTTATGGTATGCTAATGTTAGAGTTTTATGTGTTCTATATACACTTTATAGCACATTGGGGTCTCTTCTATAATCAACATGTACAATATACTTATGCCCATTTTATGTGAGTTGGAGCACAATTTTACTATTTTAAATGATTATAGAAGTTTACTGTTATATTTCTCCCCTTATATCATATTGTTAGTGATGTCTCTGATTTATTTGATGCCAAATTCTTAATGTGGAACACTATTCCCAATTACAGCAATCTTCCTACAGGGAAAATGGTATTGGTTGGTAACAATCCACTTTAGTATGAGATTTCTAGGAATGCAGTTACAAAATGAGGCGACTGTATGCACTTTTTTTTCCCTAAATACTGTTTTTTTTTAAATTTTATTTTATTATGTTACGTTAATCACCATACATTACATTATTAGTTTTTGGTGTAGTGTTCCGTGATTCATTGTTTGTGTATAACACCCAGTGCTCCATTCAATACGTGCCCTCTTTAATACCCATCACCAGGCTAGCCCATCCCCCCCAGACCCTTCCCTCTAGAACCCTCAGTTTGTTTCTCAGAGTCCATAGTCTCTCATGGTACATCTCCCCCTCCAATTTCCCCCCCTTCATTTTTCCCTTCCTATTATCTTCTTCTTCTTCTTCTTTTTTTAACATATAATGTATTATTTGTTTCAGAGGTACAGGTCTGTGATTCATCAGTCTCACACAATTCACAGCATTCACCATAGCACATACCCTCCCCAATGTCTATCACCCAGCCACCCCATCCCTCCCACCCTCCATCACTCCAAAAACCCTCAGTTTGTTTCCTGAGATTAAGAATTTCTCATACCAGTGAGATCATATGATACATGTCTTTCTCTGATTGGCTTATTTCGCTCAGCATAATACCCTCTAGTTCCACCCACGTCGTTGCAAATGGCAAGATCTCATTCCTTTTGATGGCTGCATAATATCCCACTGTATATATATACCATATCTTCTTTATCCATTCATCTGTTGATGGACATCTTGGCTCTTTCCATAGTTTGGCTATTGTGGACATTGCTGCTATAAACATCGGGGTGCACGTACCCCTTTGGATCCCTACATTTGTATCTTTGGGGTAAATACCCAGTAGTGCAATTGCTGGGTCATACGGTAGCTCTATTTTCAACTTTTTGAGGAACCTCCATACTGTTTTCCAGAGTGGCTGCACCAGCTTGCATTCCCACCAACAGTGTAGAAGGATTCCCCTTTCTCGCATCCCTGCCAACATCTGTCGTTTCCTGACTTATTAATTTTAGCCATTCTGACTGGTGTGAGGTGATATCTCATTGAAGTTTTGATTTGGAGTTCCCTGATGCCGAGCGATGTTGAGCACTTTTTCATGTGTCTGTTGGCCATTTGGATGTCTTCTTTGGAAAAATGTCTGTTCATGTCTTCTGCCCATTTCTTGATTGGATTATTTGTTCTTTGGGTGTTGAGTTTGATAAGTTCTTTATAGATTTTGGATACTAGCCCTGTATCTGATATGTCATTTGCAAATATCTTCTCCCATTCTGTCAGTTGTCTTTTGGCTTTGTTGACTGTTTCCTTTGCTTTGCAAAAGCTTTTTATCTTGATGAAGTCCCAATAGTTCATTTTTGCCCTTGCTTCCCTTGCCTTTGGCAGTGTTTCTAGGAAGATGTTGCTGCAGTTGAGGTCGAAGAGGTTGCTGCCTGTGTTCTCCTTTAGGATTTTGATGGACTCCTGTCTCACATTTAGGTCTTTCAACCATTTTGAGTCTCTTTGTGTGTGGTGTAAGGAAATGGTCCAGTTTCATTCTTCTTCATGTGGCTGTCCAATTTTCCCAGCACCATTTGTTGAAGAGACTGTCTTTTTTCCATTGGACATTCTTTCCTGCTTTGTCAAAGATTAGTTGACCATAGAGTTGAGGGTCCCTTTCTGGGCTCTCTGTTCTGTTCTATTGATCTATGTGTCTGTTTTTTTGCCAGTACCATACTGTCTTGATGATGACAGCTTTGTAATAGAGCTTGAAGTCCAGAATTGTGATGCCACCGGCTTTGCTTTTCTTTTTCAACATTCCTCTGGCTATTCAAGATCTTTTCTGGTTCCATACAAATTTGAGGATTATTTTTTCCATTTCTTTGAAAAAAGTGGATGGTATTTTGATAGGGATTGCAGTAAATGTGTAGATTGCTCTAGGTAGCATTGACATCTTCACAATATTTGTTCTTCCAGTCCATGAGCATGGAATGTTTTTCCATTTCTTTGTGTCTTCCTCAATTTCTTTCATGAGTATTTTATAGTTTTCTGAGTACAGATTCTTTGCCTCTTTGGTTAGATTTATTCCTAGGTATCTTATGGTTTTGGGTGACTGTATGCACTTTTAAGTAGAGGTAAAATGTTTGCTTGTTCATTTGTTTTCTAAAGATAAAGAGGATATTTCCTAACAGTGGAACTAGAAATAAGCCCCACGGAAGCTAAAGTGATTATTGATGTCTCTGTAGACATGACTAGTGTTGGTCTTCACTGGCATCCCATTTAGACTTATTCCTTCCCCTACACCTCTGCAAGTGTTCCCACATCAAATAATGCTCCAGAAAGGAATTTTCAAGAACACTTTGTCCAACCCTGCACAAAAAAAAGTGCTGAGATTGGAGTGCTCACTGAAGTGATATGCCCTGGGTTATAGAGCTGGTAAAGGTCAGTGCCACACTTGAATCCAGACCTTTTGAGTTCAAGTCCGGAGCCCAGAGCGTTTTTTGGCGATTCACATTTTTCCTTACTATTGTCGTGCCACTGTTGCGAAAGCAAGTCAGAGGCATCATTGTTTACCTGATACCAAGTCTCTGCTATGGAAATGCCCCCTCCCCCATTTCCTCCTGTCCGGCCAGTCCGATCATAATCAGTAGTCTTCCAGTGCATCTGGTAAAGTCTGGGAAGTTCCAAAACCTCTGCAAAGAAAAGGAAAATGCTCTTGGAGGTGCCAGATGAAAATCAATGTGACTGATGTCCTTACATCCAAGGTATGCCCCCTGTGATGATTGGCCCTCACTCTCTGACCCTTCTGGGCCCAAGGCATCCCACACCTGAATTAACCAACTCCTATACGCTTATTTATGTGCCGTCAGCCAATATCCTTCAGCAACTGCAGCAGCAACCTTGATTTGCTTTCCCCATTTATAGCTCTGTTGCTGGAAAGGGTGGATGGAACATTTAATTTGGCATTAAATTCTATTCTGGGGCATCGTCCCCTGTGGCAAAGGTGATGTGGATGGTTTGCATTTATGATTTTGCTCAGTTCAACTCATTTTTATGCCCAGAGAAGAGTTTCTGCTCAAGCTTTTCTTGCTTCTCTTGCAGTTTTATTTCTGATTTCATATAGACGATTTCATAGAGTGAAACAGTCTGCTTTCCCTTTGTATTCAGACTACCATTTTTCCATTAGAAGTGTTGGCAACAACCTTGTTTCTGCATATACGTGCAGAATAGATAGCACATTTGAATTCTGAGTGTAGCTCTATTCTTGAGGGATGTGGTCTGTGTCAGGGACAGACATGACAGGGAGCCAATGTGCATGCCAGGGAAAGGGATTCATCTCAGTTCTTCCTCTCCCTTTTGCATTTTTACCTCTGATTTCATGGTGGCTGGTACAGTGGAGGGTCTAATTCTTTCCCCCTTCTTTATCCTTGAATCACCTTCAGCAAAGCCGACAACCTACTTGCTCTGCGTATTAGTGTGTTATAGACAGAATGCGCTTGAAATTGCTATCGGTTCTCCCAAGGTGAGATATCTTCAAGCCTCACAGCTTTGCTGAGTGGCTGCTGGCCCCCACACCTGCCCACAGTCCTCATCTCAAGACCCCACAGCATTCCTAATTGCTGGTTTCTCTACTCAGAATTACCCTCTCCCCTCAATTTCTTTGGAAGGTAGCCCAAATTCCTTTCTCCACAAACAGTAAAAACGTTTGCCCCCAGTTTCCTCCCTGCCTCCCCAGCACAGACCACATCATCCTTTCCCTGGCTTCTCTTTCTTCCTTCATACTCATCCTTGGCCAGGAGCAGCCTGTGTGTGGATGCACGGGATGCAGGGGCAGAAAACCAAGGTGAGGAGAAGTGAGAGGCTGAGGCAGGGGAGGCTTCTCGAAAGAACCCAGCCTCGCTCCCCACCTCTCACCCCTTCAAGGGTTTCCTGATCACTGATTTTTTTTTTCAGGTTGATATTAGCAGAGTCTTTTGTTTCTGATGAAGCCTTTGTTCCTCATGTTTGTAAGAGAAAGGGAATAAAAAAGGAGAGTAAAAAACATAGCTAAATGGCAAACCCTACACAGAGCCTGAGGCTTTTGAAGACAAAAAGAATTGTGCAAAATAAATTGAAAAAGTGAAATGACAAAACCCACAATTTTTCCTTATGCCTGGTCTATTTCTACAAATGCACTGTTAATGAATGTTTGTTTTTTTCTAACAGTAGCTCAGGGCATACTTAACCCGGTTGAACAGTCAGGCCCCTGCATGCAGACCTCACCACCCTGGAAGGCTCCTGTTGCACTACTGGGAGCGAACACTCAAGAGCCACAGGGCAGTACATACTGCACGTGATTCCAGCATTGGCCACTAGATGGAGCCCTTGCTATGCACAAGCCCAGCCCCAAGGGCCCTGGGGTAACCAGTGAAGCCTTTAGCTGGAGGGCAGCATTTTTTAAAAGTGGTACTTGGTTAAGAGAATCCATTTCTCTTCCAGTTAGGCCAGAAGCCCAGCTGCTATTGCAGGTGCTCAAAAATTCTCAGTATGAGGATTCAGATAGAGTATCCTTAAACATACATACGCATTACCTTCACCAACTATTGGAGGCCTGAACCAGTCCCACTGGGCAGCCTCAGTCCCTTCAGGCTTCCTTACAATATCTGGAAGCTCCCCATTTTGGGGTGAGGCTCTCTGGCTTTGTGAACATGCAGTTTCAATATAATTAGCTGTCTAATTGCTCGCCTACACTGGGCCCATGTGTGTGTTACTAATTATGATTTATTTAAAAACCCTCTGTTTGCCATTCTTTGTTCTCTATTTCCTCTCTACTGAAGGGCCAAGGGAGGGATTTGATTTCCAAACTGTTCTGAATGGTAGGCTTTACTTTCTACTGCAATATCTAGACTTCTCCTTCCAGTTTCAAAGTCTAGACAGCTTCTTGTACCTAACTCCCAGGGTGCCTACCTGCTCCTTGCCACCCCTCTGCCCAACAACAGTGGGGATAAGGACAGCTGCAGCTGCGCTATCTGGAAGTGTATCGAATATCACATTCACATACCTGCCGAACCCCAAATCTGTATTTCTAGCATAGTGACTCCACCCAAGCTTCGTACCCATATATGCAGTGGTTTACTGGGCTTCTTCGCCTAATCATGAGCAGTCAGTTCCAACTTGACATATGCAAAACTGGATCCCGGAGCTCAGGCCATGCCTGTTCTCCCTTTATACCTCATCTTGTCCTCCCTCTCCCTCACTCCCAGTTTCTATCTTCAAGTCTAATTAATTTTACTTCCTCATGTCTCTGTAGCTATCCTGCCTTCTCTGCTTCCCCTGCTGCTGTTCTTGCCCAGAGCACTGTGATGGAGCCCCCAGTCCAGTCCCAGAACTCACCCTACATCCCACCCAATCCATAAATCGGCTGGCTGGTCTTGCTAATGCACCACGTGGTCAGGTCCCTCAAAAGCCCCCCCAAACTGCTAGCCGGTCTTATCAGCACTTTCCTGGGGTGCACCCTGCCCTACCCCCTCGGGAGCCTCATCTCTTGGGCCTCCTCCCACACTGAATGCTCCAACCTCCCCCAGTTGCTGCAGCTCCCTCAGGCCATGCTGCCTTGTCCTCCTGCCTGCAGAGAACATTCCTGCTCCTTGTCCGAATACACCCCATTTTCTTCATCCCTCTGTTTAAGCCCTGCCTGGTCCCAGGTACAGGTGTTACCACAGTTCCGGGCACATTTCCATCAGAGCCCTGTCACATGTCACTGCAGTCACCTCTCTTTGTCTTCCCTTCGAGACTGCAAGCTCCACGAGGCCCAGGACTGAGCCACTCAACCCCATGGGGATCCCCAAGTGCCGAGCACAGCACCTCACAGCAATTCCATGAGTGCTTAGTGAATGAATGGAAAACACAACTAGCATTAGCACTGTAGTGTGGTGATGCTGATCACAAACCAGCTGATGTTTGCACGTGTGTGTGTGTGTGTGTGTGTGAGAGAGAGACAGAGAGACAGACAGACACAGAGAGAACATGAGGAATTCTGGGGTACACAGCAGGTCCTCATTCTCTCCCTTTTAGTTAATTATTATCTAAATGAAGACCCGCAGGGCACATGGCATTTTGCTTGCAGCCTGGGGGAGGCTCTCTACAAAGTGAAATATTCATAAAGTATACAGACATCATATACAACAGATATATGCCCTGAGGGTGAGAAGAACATTTGATAAAGACCTGAATAAGCAAGGACTGCTAATCAGAGACTAGTAATCAAGAGCCCTGGATTCTAGGAAGACCTTAGCTAGTCACCGTCATTTTAAGTTCTTATCAGTGACAGAGAGGGGCAGAGAGGAACAGAGATGTTACTGAAGGTATGTTTTAGCTCTGAAATGGTTAAAGTTAAGACCAGAATGTGGATGCAATACTTCTTGAGTGTGGTGGGCATGGAGAAGTGGAAAGGCACTGCCCAGACCCTAGAACGAGCAGCCCAGCTTAGGGGCATGTCCTTGGCAGTCAGCCTTGCTCTCAGCCCCTTTTAGGCTCTGTCTCAATCTGCAGAGGGCTGGCTGCCTCACCACAGTCATGCCCTTCCCAGAGCAGCCCACATCTGGTGACAGAGTCGGTGGAGGTATAGAGGCCCAGCCATCCCAGCCTGACAAGGACAACACTGAGGGGCAAATGTGACTCCAAAGCTCCCTGCGGGTTTGCTGAGGCTTTGAAGGGTCTGTATCCCAGTTGGACTTCCCTCTTTCCAGCCCTGTTTTTTCTTTATTTTTATAGACTGATTTATAGACTATTGACTGATGTATCGTACCTCAAATTCCATTTCAGAGTCTGTTTTAGAGAATCCAGCCTAGGATGGTACTAACCCAGGATGGTACTAAGATGTAGTTTGTGATGAGATTTGGAGCTGGCTCACTCACTTCCTGGCTGGCAAGAAGGCTACTTCACTGGAGGCAGGTGGGCTAAAGAGAGCCTTGGGCACAAAGTGGGGGTCCAATGGTTACCATTCACTGGTAGTGTACTGGCAGAAGGGAATGCATTAATGGGAACAATGTATCAGGTGTTTGAAAGGTGTGGAGAAAATATTAGCTATAAGGATAACAGGATTGGATGGCTATTGCTAAGGGTTATTGACGCTTCACAGAGTGAAAATAAACAGCTGAGAGCAACAGGCAATTGAAAGCCAGGTGTGAAAGCCAGAGGGCGTCTTTGGTTGCATACAAAAATTCTCAAGCAGGTGTGCTGGGAAAGCTGAGGACTAAGCCCAGGAATCTGAGGGAGAGCAGCTGAGCTCTAATTACTGAGTTAACAACCCAACCAAGGCAGGTCTGTGACATCATGGGAAGGGCCCTGGTTATTAATACCTGGGATCCTGGCTGACCTGGATTGACAAAGATAGAAGCTGGGAAGGTTAAGGTAGGAACATGTGGGTGGGTATATGGACGTGAGCACCACGTGTGAGGATCTTTGTCTCACATGTTAATGCCCACCAGAGATGAATCCCCAGGGAACAGGCACATAACAACCTCCAAGACAAAATGGCAAGTTGACATTAACCATGTGTATGGATGAAGGGGTCATGGTGGCAAGGATGGAGACCCGTGCATGGGCCCAACAACATGGACTGCCACTTTCCAACACTGATTTCTGCCACTGCTGAGTGTTCAACTTGCCAGCAACAGAGAATAATGCTGAGACTCCAAAATGGCACAATCCTTAAAGAGACCAACTGGACATTTGAGGGTAAGTTGGCCACCATCTTAGTTCTTCTGGCTACTAAAACAAAAATCCGATAGATTGGCTTATAAACAAGAGAAGTTTATTTCTCACAGTTCTGGGGGCAGCACAGTCCAAGATCAAAGTACCAACAGATTTAGCGGCAGGCAAGAGTATCGTTCCTGGTTCATAGATGCCTGTGTCCTCACATGGCTGAAGTGGGAAAGGATCTCTCTGGGGTGTCTTTTATAATTGCACTACTCCCATTCATGAGTGCTCCAGTCTTATGTTCTAAACATCTCCCAAATGCTCCACTTCCTAGTACCATCCCATTGGATGTTAGGGTTTCAACATAAAAAATTTGGGGGGTATATAAATATTTAGTCCATTGCAGCTATTTTTCCATCCTGAAAAAGGCTGGGTTTCATTTTCATAGGGATACACAGATATTTTAGGCATGGGTTTACATTTCTGGTCCACTGGTCTCAGCAAGCACTGTCAGCAGAGAGCATATGAAGAGTCTGATCCATTAACTCTGAATCCCACATTTCATTGTGCCAGAGAAGGAAATCCAGTTTACAGCAAAAAAATAAAAAAATTAAAAATGTACGGAGTGGTCCCATGACCATGGGTTTCATTAGACACACCACATTCCACACTACCCAGATTCTGTTGAACTGATAGAGCATTGGAATGGTTTGCTAAAAGCAAAGATGAAGCATTAGTTTGGAGGCAACATTATGCAAGGATGGGGTGTCATCCTATGAGATGCATTATACTCACTGAATCAAAAATCTTTACATGGCACTGTGTCACAACAGAAAAACAAAACAAAACAAAACAAACACATGAGCCCAGGAAACAAAGGGTGGAAGCAGGGCTGAACCCACTAGGATGCCCCTAATGCCCACTGGGGAACTTGTACAACTCTAGGCTCTATAGGGTTAAAAGTCCTGGCTTCCCTAAGGATATAGTTTGACCAGGAACAGAGTAAGATTTCCACTGAATTGTTTGCTATGGCTTTGCCCTTGGCAATTTGGGCATTTGTATTCATCAAGTAATAGACAAAAAGAGGAGTCACCAAGTTTGTATAACTGATCCCAGTAATCAGGATTTGGTGGAACTGTAGGACACAACGGGCCCAGAGAACAATATATGAGACATTTCTTGGTACTGCCTTGTCTAACTGTGAATATAAGTGGACAGGTCTAGCAACCCAGCCCTGAGAATGGCATGGTGACCAAAGGCTCAGGATCCTCTTGGATTAGAGTCATGCAGCTAGATAAACCACTGTGGCCAGCACAGGGAGATGCGTCATCCAGATTCCCTTTAGGGAAGACTTGTTGCCCAGATGTGAGACAGGCATTTTCCTGCCCTCAGCTTCTCAGGGTGTAGCGCAGCTGAAGGGGTGGCCTCCCTTGAGGTCATATCTTTCTGAGGCAATGTATGTGTAGTGCCTGAGCCAGGTGGGGTATAAAGCCCTGGCATTGGGCCCAACACAAGGTAACTATGATCGGCACTACTTGCTCCAGAGCTCCCAGCTGGGTTGGGTTGGCTGAGCTTGTTGGGTTTGTATGACAGTTCTTCTTTGTCCTCTGCCCCGTCCTGCTTCCTCCCCTTTCTTTCAGTTATTGATCCCTAGTGGACTCCTTGCACTCCAAATTCTGTCTCACAGTCTGCTCCCAGAGAACCCAACCTGCGGCACTTGTGCATTAGCATGAGCCTTTCTACTTCCAGTTCAAAGCCTTCAGGTTCTTACGTTTAGCTTCTACTGGTCAGTATTGAGGTTCTGGAGCTGCAGATAGCCTGAATTCTTCTTGGTAGGCCTTTTCTCCGGGTCCAGCTCTGTTCTGAGACATAGTGTCTAGAAAGCCTGAGTGGAAAACGTTCTCTCTTTAGTTTCAAAATGAAAACCCTCTATTAATCTTAACCACACATCTGATTCTTGGCCACAAATCCATTTCTTCTCATAGATTCATGGTGGCCCTTTCATGGAATTGAAATTCAATTCAGGGAAGGAAGCTTTAATCTAGTGATTCTGTGATTAGAGCAGAAAACAGGAGAGAAACTTCTGTTCAGTACCAGGTGGATAGGAACTCACAACTTGATTGGCAGAAAAGGATGAATGTACATGTTGGAAAATAATAGTTTTGAGAGAACTACAATAATAACTGCAGTGGACCCAGTTAATGTGATGCCCCAGATCCATTGGACCACTTCTGCTGCCCTGTCCCTGAGGCCTTCAGCACTTTCCTGGGCCTGGGTCTGACTCGATGAGACACACAGAGACACTGGTTTGTCCAGAAGTGACAGAGGCAGGCCTGGTCACACAGCACAGAACTAGGACTAGTGAAAGATGGGAGATGCAAAGGAGATAGGAGAGAAAATGTCTAGTCTTTTTCTTCCTAGTCACTTATTCTTAAAGGTGGTGGTTCCATGTGGCCACTCTGGAGTTGAGCATCGGGATGAAAAACCGGTGATGTTTTCTTGTGGAGCTGCGGTCATCTTGTTAACATAGGACCTTGGACCTTGTACTTGCGTTCCCTGCTTCCCTGTTGCTCTCTTCCTTTTCCTCTCATTTTGTGTCCTGGAATTTTAACTGTCCCCCTCCCTATTAAGGGTTATTACATGAGCTTTGCCCCAAGATCTGTTTTCCATGGGGAGCATTTCTAAGTCAAATAACTGATAATTACTGAGTTCTTGTTGAGTGTGACCCTGTTCTCTTAGTGCTATATAGGTATTAACTCCTATTCTTCTCCACAATAACATGATGTAGTAGGTACTATTATCGTCTTCATTGTACAGATGAAAAAAGTAAAACAGAGAGAGTTTAGGTGACTTGCCCATGCTAGTGAACCCAAGAAGCTGAATTTGTGCTCTTGCCTCTTGAAGAATAGCCACTGTCAGAGCATCGGCTAAGATCTTCATGTTTCAAATATCACATGAGCTGGCACCTTTAGAAAGTCTTCCCTAATGAATAAAGGAGAGGTATTCTTTCTGAAATGAAACTCTCCTAACTCTTTACATTGAAGCACGTCCATTTATTGACTATCTGTTCTTGTTGCAGACTGAGTTCTAAAAATGAACCTATTCATAGATTTGTTTTTGTGGTTGTTGTTATTGTTCTTGTAGTTTGATTGTTGGTTGCCAGTTCTGTCTGTTGATGAATGCTTTCAGATAGCAAGGGCCTTTCTCTTCTCCTGCCTTAAATATACAAGGTTGATCAGGTCTTGATAAGCACTGTTGTCCCCTCAAGTTCTAACTCAAACCATCAAAAAGAAGCATATGGTGGGCTATGTGGCCTTGAGTGAAATCTTGAGGGAAAAATGATCCTGGTGAGAAGAAACTTAGAGTCTGCCAGAAATGCAGGGATTGTTGCCCTGGGTACTACCTGCAACATCTGGCTCCCACAGGAATCCATTGGACATGAAGTCCATGAATATCCTGGAATATGTGAAAATTTGTGAGTAGGTCGGTGTCTACATTTGGGGGGATGGAATTAGGGAAGGACATACGCATTTCATCAGATTCTCAAAAATGTTGCTATTATGGAAAAACTAAATTTTAAAACTTGGTATTACTACTTTCTATGTGGTCTTGTGTAAACCATTTAACAACTGGGGTCTCAGTTTCCTCACGGAAGGGGATACTAGTACTGCCTAATGACCAAGGTTGTTGTAATGATCAGATAGGATGAAAAATGTCTATAAGAGTATGTTGTCCTCTCTAAAGCACCTTACCAGGGTAGGATAGGTAGGATGGGTAGTCATTCCTATCTGCTGAACCTGAGATTGCAAAGGATGAAGAGGGAAGACTCTAACAGTGACTAAGTTCATGTCTTAGGTTTGGTTCATCCAGAAGTTGACCTTGAGAAAAGGATTTGGGTATAAATAGTTTGTTTGGGATGTGATGTCAGGATGTATTGGTAGAAGAGTGTTTGAGTGAGACAGGGAAGGAGGGAAGGTAACCTACACAGTGTGCAATAATGAGCAGGGTGCTTCTGTGAGCAGCTAGGACCTATTCCCAGTGTGTAGAACATGCCCCTGGGTTGTCTTCCCTGAGGGCCAAGCACGCTCCTGCAGCTGGTAAAGCCTCTCAGGTAGAGTTGCAGGTGGTTGCACAAGGAGGCCACCTGCATGTACCAGAGTCTAAGTGCCAAGAGCAAAAATGGGTGGGGCATTGGCAGTGGTGACTATAGTAAATTGCGAGCTAGACACAGTCACACACATTATCCATAACAAATTCTAAGTCAGTGGTTCCCAACATAGCTTTCTGCTAAAATCACACGGGAGGCTGAAAAAAAATTCAGATTTTCAGGACTCATATTTGAGAAATTTTAATTCAGTATGTCTAGGGCAACGTCTGATAATTGACATTTTTCAAAGGCTCTCCAGATAATTCTAATGGTCAGTCCATTTGGGAAACATGGCACTTAAAAACCCATTTGATATAGGTATAATTTGCTCCATTTTGTTTTGTTTTTTTTTTTTTTAGATTTTTTAAAAATTTACTTATTTGACAGAGAGAGAGATAGCGAGAGCAGGAACACAAGCAGGGGGAGTGGGAGAGGGAGAAGCAGGCAACCTGCCAAGCAGGGAGCCCGATGTGGGACTCGATCCCAGGATCCTGGGATCATGACCTGAGCCGAAGGCAGACACTTAATGACTGAGCCACCCAGGTGCCCTAATTTGCTCCATTTTGAAGGTAAAAGAACTGAGACTTGATGAGTAAGTATTTTATGCTATTCTCCCTAGATTGTGATGGAAGAAGAATTCCAACCCAGTGCCCATATCTTTACCTCCGTGTCCCATTGCTCCAAGGACCTGTTTCTCTTTCAGATGCCACATCTCCTGAACCTCCAGAGAAAGGGTGAGAGTCATATCTGATGAAATATAGAATCCTAAGCCTACTCCCATCAAAGGCATCTGTATTACCCACCAATAGAATGAAGCCTCGGAATGGTTTTTCAAATATGTTCTGTTTTCATCATCTCTTCTGCCATGGCCAGGTTCTTAATATTCCATGCCCACATTGTTGAAATTTCCTCCTAACTCATCTGCCTGCCTTACTCTAGTCCTGTGACCCACTGCCAATACTGCTTTTATCACCTTTATAACGGCATCTCCTTCCTAGAAACCTTCAGGGGCTCCTCATTCCTTATTTATAAACTGGAGTCCAACACTATTGATAGGATAAAAAGCCCTCCACAATCCAGTTCCCATCCCATGTGTCCAGCCTCATCTTGTAATTCATGTATGGAATATCAGGCAGCATCCAGGCAGGAAAACAGAAACCTCTCTAGGTATCTGGACAGAGGAAATTTAGAATGGGAATTAATTAGACAGGTGTTAGAGGCCTGACAGAAACAAAAAGGGGACATTGAGGTATTGCAGGGGTTATAACTACAGGAAGCAGCTACCAGTCCTAAGGCTGGGGGGTCAAAGGGAAGACATTGGGATTATCAGAACCTAGAGGCTCAGAGAAGGAGCTCTGTGGAGATTAGACTCAGATCTCCGAGGAGGTAGAGATACCCCATGGCTGCCAGTACCTTAGGAGCTCAGAAGAGGGGTCCCTTGGAAGAGGTCCTCATATCTCTGAAGAGGATGAGTTAGCTTCCTCTGTACTTCATGAGTTCAGAGAATGGCCCTCATGCTCCTGCATTTAAATTTCTGATGAGGGGAAGCTGCCCTGCTGGGGCTTATATTTCCATGGGGCACAACAAGTCTGGGAGACAAAGGACCCTAGAGGTTGGAACCAATTGCTGCTGTCAGGGTAAAGAGCCATTAATGGGCCAGTGCTGACCGGAAGGACCAGTTCCCATACTCCCCCCTGCTGGCTCCTGTTTGTGGGACTTAAGGGGGAGCCAGTTGACAGAGGAGCCAGGTAATCTGTAGATCCCCAGCCTCAGCACCACATGGCCAAGGAAGAATGGTGCTTCTGAGCTGAGAGACAACAGCTTCATAACTGGAATGACTCCTGAAGTGACAGAATCACCAAATATGCTTGGCCCTAATACATCTCAGTTTTTGGCTAATACTACCCTATCTCAGAATTTTCTTCCCATCCGCAGAGTGTTTGGCCCACATCAACACTCAGATGTCTCCTTTTTGTGAAGCCTTCTGGTCTCCCCCTATTTTCAAACCCCCAAGCCAGAAAAAATCCTTTCCTTATCTGTTTTCCTTTAGTGTTCATGCTTCCATAAAGCACGTGTCACATTGTATTATAATTACTTGCTTCAAATCTGTATCTGAATTGAAGGTCAACTCTTCAAGAGAAGGTTGTTGCTTTATTACTCTTTATGTCTCCAAGGGTTCAATAAGTGTGTGCCAAATCAAAAAGCCAGATATATCAATGAAGAAATAAATCAAGTGGGTAGATGCAGATTCCCTGCCTTCAGAACACAAGGCCCAAAACAGTGTTACATCTAGGAGAACTTGGTGGGCCTTGCCCTTTTTCCCTATCAACAATCTTAGTGTTGCAAAACATGGAAATAAGAAAATAAACATTGTTTTTAGGATCGTTTTAGAATTTCAAAAATTCATTGGATTTCCAGCTACTGTGTCCCTTTGGTCCAAAGAAAATTGAGAATTTGATAAATGTTTGGTTCTTTTCAGCACAAATCACTTCTCTGTTTTCCTCCCCTATACCTCTTTTCTCTTATTTCTGAAGGACCTCTATTGTTTCTCCATAGCAATTAATTCCTGCTGAGGTGTTAAGTAATATTGGCTTGAGGTTCTGGGGCGTCTTTATTTTAATGGTAATTCCCAAAGATTGGCAGTTTTTCTAGAACCTAAGGTCTATATTGCTAACTGTAGAATTTTAGGTATTTACAACAGGCTGTGAGTGAAGGTATTTTTGGAAGCCTTCATATTCATACTTGTGTTCCTAAAAACTCATTTAAATTCAGGTCCAACATGAGCTTATCCAGCATTAGTATATTCTAAGCATTCTATTAAGCCCTTTTGCATCCATTGTATCATTCAACTGAATCTTCATAGCAGCTCTGAGGTAGGAGTTATTATCCCATAATTACACCTAAGGAAACCAGGGATCAGAGAGGTCAAATGACTTGCTTGTGATCACACAACAAGAAAGTGACAGGGCTAGAATTTGACTGCAGGTCCGTTTGACTCTATGCTCACTGCTCCTTTTCCATTAATTGTGCTTTTAGGTGGGCTAAGCTCAAAAGTGGACCCAGATGTTGAAAGAAAAACCAGATCCCTGTGGAGAAATCCCTTCCTTCTCCAGAGGGCAATGATATTTGGATACATATTTCTCCAAAACATCAACCCTAGGTGATACATGAATCTCCTGCTCCCAAGGAGAAATTGACTGGAGGGGTGTGGTCCAGTAGCAAGATCCCTAGCTGGGAAACCAGAGGCTTTTCTGCTGGGTCATTTGACTCCCCTGCCCTTGAATTTCTCAGATGTGAAATTAGAGGTTTGTGTGACACAATCTCCAAGGTTCCCTTCAGCTCCAAGATAGAGAGGAATGTGGGGCTCTTTTCCTTCAGGGTCATGGCCTCTTTTGAGTCTTCAAGGACTCTCAGAAGATGACAAAGGTTTAAAAATCAGCTTTTTGGGGGGTTAAAGCCTCAGTTGCCAGTTTTTGACCTGTGAGGTAGAGGAATCAGTGGGTCTTAGGTCCCGGCATAGACAGGTGTCCCCAATATAAACTTTGGTGGTCTAGGCTGACCACTCGTGACAAATCCATATGGATTAACCCACTCATCACTGCCTCAGTATTTGGAATGGGTCTTGAGCTGCCTTGGTTAAATGCTAAATAATTCATGACACTATTTTCTTGCTATTGTTGCCTTGAACGGCTCTTGACTCTGCTCTTTGCTGCTGTTCCCGGAGCTCCTGTGAATTATGGTTTGGGGAGGAAGACATGTGAGGATGCCAGTCCCCAGGGAACAGAGACAAACATAGTCATGGTTTCTGTGGCACCCCCGAGACCCCAAACTGCTGAGTCTCCCACATCTCTTATCGTAACATTTAGAGCTGCCTTGTAGTTCACCCGAGGACATGTTCCAGAGAAATCATAGAATATTTATTAGCGTTATTACATTTTCTCCAGCACCTTTCATCCTAGAGGATCCCAAAATGCTTTGCTAAAAAAATATCCAGGGAGATTTTACCCATTTCTAAAATCAAGCTGCCGTTCCTCACTTTTCCCTCATCATACCCTTTCTATTTGCCTTCCCTCAATCTATTTCTACCTGAATTTTTATGACTCTTCATTGCTTAACAAATAACACTCAAATGCCTTAGCCTGGTTATATTAATTTCCTATGATGGCTATAACAAATTACCACAAACGTGGTTGTTTATAACAATACACATTTATTCAGTTTTGGAGGTCAAAAATCTGAAATGCATTTCTCTGGGCCTAAACCAAGGTGTTGTCCAGGCCATGCGCCCTCTTCAGGCTTCAGAAAAGAATCTGTTCTCTCACCTTTTCCCACTTCTTTGGCCCCTTCTACCATCGTCAAGTTCAGCAGGGTAGTATCTTCAATTCTTTCTCTGTTCTGTTGTCACATTGCTTTCTCTGTTACTCGGAAACCTCCCCCTTCCTTCCTCTTAAAAGGACCCCTGTCTTTACATTTAGGGTCTATTGGCATAATCCAGTATAATCTCATCACATCTGCAAAGTCACGTTTGCCATATAAAGTAACATTAAGGTTCCAGGGATTAGAGTTTGGGTATTTTTGGGGCCATTATTCAGCCTACCACACCTGGCAATGATGGCTCTTTTCCCATGACCAAAGTCAACATCTAATTCTGTGTCCCCCTCCCCACCACAGACCATATGCATTAGCCAACCTGGGCTGCTCAGTTATGTTCAGAAAGTTTTTCATATTTCTGCACTGTGTCTTTACTCATGATTTTCTCTTTGTTTGGGCCAGAAATGCTTCCTTGCCCCATGATGCCCTGCCCTCCACATTCACCCTAGCTGGAACAAATTCCTCTGAAGTGTGTGCAGTTTCTGTAGTCTGGTTTACCTGTGGTTGTGTAAGGTGTTTATTGGCTTCCCTGCTAAGCTGTATGCTCCCTACATGCAAGGTCTCTCCCCCATATAAGGTCCACTTCCTGCCTTTCACATGGGGAGCCTTTAGTAAATGACACATAAATTATTTCCACAGGAATTATAGGACAGGGGAGGGTTTTTAGATTGAGTCCACAGGCTATGGTTTTGTCATTCAACAAATATTTATCGTTCATTTAAAAATATTTATTGTTTTCCTCTGATGCCAGTCCAATTCACAGTGATGAACAGGTATGCCTTAGCCATTAAGGAGCTTAAGACCTGGAGGGGACTTTGGACACCAAACAAATAAGTATGACTCCTGCTACGTAAGAAATCAGGGTGCTATAAGAGCACTCAACAGGGGCCTATCTCAGCTCATAGTGAGAACCGATGGAAATTAATTCAGCAATTAGAGATTCTACTAAAAGGCCAATTATAAAATTATTATTCATAACAAAGATCCACCTTACATTTGCATAGTGGTTTTTATGAGGTGTGACCATAATGTAATAGAGTGATTTTTTTTTTAAACAAACATAACAAATTATATTACAGGGAATCTCAGTGTTGGAGAGGACCTTAAAGGCCATATTGTTCAACTCTCTTTCTGATGCAGCTATACCAACCACAGGTTGCCTGATACGTGTGTTGTTTCTCAAAAAAGTTGTCTTGGATTCTATGTGTACGTTAGAGAATATAGAGGAAAGTGGGTGCCATATACATCTATATGTCTATCTATGGTATAAAATTTGTGTATATATTAATATATAAAATTTGTGTATGTATGTATGTTGTATATATAGATATATTATGTATGAATATAAATATATTTATATTCAATATAAATAAATATGTATTTAAATAATAAATAAATAAATAAATATATAGCATTGTGCACAATTCTGCAATTTTGAGAAAGGAGTTCCAAAAGTATTTTGGAAAATAGCATTTTTGTTGAACCCATTTGGATATATCTGTACTCTCTCAAAGTGACTACTTTGACCAGGAGCATATAAATATATATAAAAGTCTGGAAGATTTAAAAATTATTTTCTTTACAATTATTTCAAAATAATTTCACAGGGATAACATCTACACATTGGCTTTTCTCCTTTTCTCAAATGGAGGTCCATGCTCAGAATGAGGGTGGTTTAGTGGGAATACCGAATCTTGGAGTCACTCAGACAGACATGAGATCAGATTATAGCTCTTCTCCCTAGAAATTGTGTGGATCTAATTAAGTTACTTATCTGTAGAATGAAGCTAATAACACTTTATTTACAGGACAGTTGAACAAAGTATGACTATAACAGAGCAGAAATGAATTATTTCCTACTCTTTTATGAAGAAGCTAGGACTGGTCTGATATTCAATTTTATGGTAAATTGAATAAGGAATAAGAGTATAAGATGATTTTTCTAAGGTTCCATAATTTTCTAAATACAAAGACCATGTTAACTGTTTCTGATATATTCTTCTTCTTTTTTCTGTTCAAAAAGATGTGCTTGTTTTTCCAATTTTTAGAAATAAATACAAATATATGCCTATATGCACACACACACTTTTATCATCTCTCAGCACTTTGACTTTTCAGTTACGTATATTAGCCTACTCAAAGACCTAAGACAGGTTGTTCTGAACTTTCTGTTCTGAAATCGGAATCTGTATCAGATGACTCATGGAGAAGCATATTTTCATAAAAGGGTACATCTTATGATTTTAGGATGCTCTAATGATACATGAAAGCTTATTTGAAGTTTAATGTCATCTTTTTGAGGTCTATCCCCACGGTAGTTCTACCACAGGGTCATACCCCATTCCTCCACCTGCATGTGGTGCACTCAACTCACATCACACTTTGCTCTCATTTACGTGAACCAACTCCAACATCAGAGAAGGAAGTGTTGGTATATCATAAGTCAGGGAATCAGAGTCCCTGAAAGGGTTCCATGGTAAGGGATTTATTTTGGCAGTTAGATCTTATACAATTGGAAGAAACTGGAAAAGTGAAGGCTCAGAAAGGGAGCTGGAAGAATAGAAAATGAACCAGTGACCAACCAGACAATCAGAAGTGAAAATTTAAAAGGGAACACTGGGGAAGGGCTATGGGGAATGTTGTCTCTCTGCAGGTATCATCTCTGTGGGTCCTCAGACACGGGTCTGGTGGTGAGCCTGAGTCTGCTGTTGCTCAGCAGGGTCAATAGTTAAGAAAAAGGGCTGGATGAGGAACAGATGAGAATGAGAACAAGATGAAACACACTGGGCAATTCTGCATGTGTCTATCACCACATCTGGTTATTAGCTACTGTTTCATTGCTGCCTTCCAAATCTTGTGAAAATTCTTGTTTTGGCCAATACTAACTTAGAAGTATATAGAGAAGAAATTCTTGGATAGGTTTTTTTTCAGTTTATCCCAGATGACATAGAATAATCCATCAGATATTTTACTAAAGGAGACAGAAAGAAAAGGAATTTGTTATGTATCTCATCTATACTCACCTGAAAGTCCCTTTACCTTCTTGTGATGGAGTCTACCCACAGGAAATTGCAATTATTTACATACAGTTACAGGCCCAGATCTCAAGTGTACAATTCAATATATTTTGAAAAATATATACACCTATATAATCAACACCCCAGTAAAATTGTGTAAGCCTGGAAACCAGGTAATGTGAGTTTTCTAAATTTGTTCTTTTTAAGACTGTTTAGACTAATCTAGGCCCTTTGTATTTTCATATACATTTTAGCATCAATTTGTTAATGTTGGTAAAATGTCTGGTTGGAATTTTTACTGGGATTATATTGACTCTATAGAAAATTTGGGGAGAATTGACAGTTGAACAATATTAAGTCTTCTAATCTGTGAACATTATATATCTCTCCTATATTTTCTTTAATCTCGGCAATATTTTATAGTTTTTAATGTAGACCTTTGGCACATCCTTTGTTCCTGTTATTCCTAAATTTTCTATGTCTCATAATGTTATTGTAAATGGTATGTTAAAATTTCATTATCTAAAATTTATATACTGATATTTGTATAGTTACTTTGTATCCTGTGACCTTACTTTATTCACTTCTAAATTCTAGTATATAGATAGATTCCTTAAGATTCTCTACATAAACCATTACAATTTCTATGAGTAAACAGAATTTATCCCTTTTGAATCTTAATGCTTTTAATTTACTTTTTGTGCTTTATTTTACTGGCTAGAACCTCTAGCAGAATGTTGAATAGGATAATTTAAAAGAAACATTCTCATTCTTTTCTTGACATAAAGGAGAAAGAGTTCAATATTTCATAATTAAATAGACTGTTAATTGTAACATTTTTTGTAGATGACTTTTATCAGCTTAAGTTCACTTCTATTCCTACTTTGCTCTGAGTTTTAACCATGAATGGATGTTGAGTTTTGCCAAATGATTTTTAAATTAAAATGGTCATCTATTGATATAATACATAATTTTCATCCTTGTTTTGTTAATATGATAAATTATATTGATTGGTTTTTTGAATGTTAAAACAACCTTGCTTTCCTGGTATAACCCAACATGGTCATAATTTAAAATTTTTGTGTATTGCTGGGTTTGGTTTGATAGTATTTTGTGAAGGGTTTTTGTGTCTGTGTTCATGGGGGGATATTTGATCACAATCTTTAACTGAAATGTTTTTGTCAAGTTTAGAAATCAGGGTTTTTCTGGCTTCATAAACCAAATGTGAAGTGGTCCTTTTTTCATTTTCTGAAGGAGTTTGTGAGTTTGTGAATGACTGTATTATTTCTTAAGTATGTCATATAATTAGTAGTAAAACCATCTGGATTGTAAATTTTCTTTATGGTTATGAATTTTACATTTTAAAAAAGCTAGATAGGGGCTATTTTTATTTTCTGTATTTTTTATGTCAGTTTTTTTTAAATTTCTTTTTTTCTCTTTTTTTATTATTATGTTATGTTAATCACCATACATTACATCATTAGTTTATTTATTTATTTTTATTTTTTTATTATGTTAATCACCATACATTACAACATTAGTTTTTGATGTGGTGTTCCATGATTCATTATTTGCATATAACACCCAGTGCTCCATGCAGAACGTGCCCTCTTTAATACCCATCACCAGGCTAACCCATCCTCCCACCCCCCTCCCCTCTAGAACCCTCAGTTTGTTTTTCAGAGTCCATAGTCTCTCATGGTTCATCTCCTCCTCCGATTTCCCCCCCTTCATTCTTCCCCTTCTGCTATCTTCTTCTTCTTCTTCTTCTTCTTTTTTTTTTTAACATATAACATATTATTTGTTTCAGAGGTACAGATCTGTGATTCAACAGTCTTGCACAATTCACAGTGCTCACCATAGCACATACCCTCCCCAATGTCTATCACCCAGCCACCCCATCCCTCCCACCCTCCACCACTCCAGCAACCCTCAGTTTGTTTCCTGAGATTAAGAATTCCTCATATCAGTGAGGTCATATGATACATGTCTTTCTCTGATTGACTTATTTTGCTCAGCATAACACTCTCCAGTTCCGTCCATGTCATTGCAAATGGCAAGATTTCATTCCTTTTGATGGCTGCATAATATTCCTACATATATATATATGTATGTAGTATATATATATATATATATATATATATATATATATATATGTAGGAATATTATGCAAATATATATATATATATACCACATCTTCTTTATCCATTCATCTGTCGATGGACATCTTGGCTCTTTCCACAGTTTGGCTATTGTGGACATTGTGCTATAAACATTGGGGTGCACGTACCCCTTTGGATCATGATTTTGTTGATTTGGGTCATTTCTCTTTTCTTTTTGATAAGTCTGGCCAGGGGTTTATCAATCTTGTTAATTCTTTCAAAGAACGAGCTCCTAGTTTCATTGATCTGTTCTACTGTTCTTTTGGTTTCTATTTCATTGATTTCTGCTCTGATCTTTATTATTTCTCTTCTCCTGCTGGGTTTAGGCTTTATTTGCTGTTCTTTCTCCAGCTCCTTTAGGTGTAGGGTTAGGTTGTGTATTTGAGACCTTTCTTGGTTCTTGAAAAAGGCTTGTATTGCTATATACTTTCCTCTTAGGACCGCCTTTGCTTTATCCCAAAGATTTTGAACAATTGTGTTTTCATTTTCATTTGTTTCCATGAATGTTTTTTAATTCTTTAATTTCCTGGTTGACCCATTCATTCTTTAGTTGGATGCTCTTTAGCCTCCATGTATTTGAGTTCTTTCTGACATTCCTCTTGTGACTGAGTTCTAGTTTCAAAGCACTGTGGTCTGAAAATAGGCAGGGAATGATCCCAATCTTTTGGTACCAGTTGAGACCTGATTTGTGACCTAAGATGTGATCTATTCTGGAGAAGTTTCCATGGGCACTAGAGAAGTATGTGTATTCTGTTGCTTTGGGATGGAATGTTCTGAATGTATCTGTGAAGTCCATTTGGTCCAGTGTGTCATTTAAAGTCTTTATTTCTTTGTTGATCTTTTGCTTAGATGATCTGTCCATTTCAGTGAGGGGGGTGATAAAGTCTCCCACTATTATTGTATTGTTGTCGATGTGTTTCTTTGCTTTTGTTATTAATTGGCTTATATAATTGGCTGCTCCCATGTTAGGGCCATAGATATTTACAATTGTTAGATCGTTGGGTAGACCCTTTAAGTAGGATATAGTGTCCTTCCTCGTCTCTTATTACAGTCTTGGTTTAAAATCCAATTTGTCTGATATAAGGATTGCCACCCCAGCTTTCTTTTGGTGTCCATTAGCATGGTAAATGGTTTTCCACCCACTCACTTTCAATCTGGGGGTGTCTTTGGGTCTAAAACGAGTCTCTTGCAGATAGCATATCGATGGGTCTTGTTTTTTAATCCAATCTGATAGCCTGTGTCTTTTGATTGGGGCATTTAGCCCATTCATATTCAGGTTAACTATTGAAAGATAGGAATTTAGTGCCATTGTATTGCCTGTAAAGTGACTGTTACTGTATATTGTCTGTGTTCCTTTCTGGTCTATGTTGCTTTTAGGCTCTCTCTTTGCTTAGAGGACCCCTTTCAAGATTTCTTGTAGGGCTGGTTTTGTGTTTGCAAAT
Source organism: Halichoerus grypus (assembly GCF_964656455.1). Classification (NCBI taxonomy): domain Eukaryota; kingdom Metazoa; phylum Chordata; class Mammalia; order Carnivora; family Phocidae; genus Halichoerus; species Halichoerus grypus. The sequence continues at coordinate 85,894,042 of NC_135722.1, read as the reverse complement.
TCCTTTAGTTTTTGTTTGTCCTGGAAGCTTTTTATCTCTCCTTCTATTTTCAATGATAGCTTAGCTGGATATAGTATTCTTGGCTGCATATTTTTCTCATTTAGTGCTCTGAATATATCATGCCAGTCCTTTCTGGCCTGCCAGGTCTCTGTGGATAGGTCTGTTGCCAATCTAATGTTTCTACCATTGTAGGTTACAGACCTCTTGTCCTGAGCTGCTTTCAGGATTTTCTCTTTGTCTCTGAGACTTGTAAGTTTTACTATTAGATGTCGGGGTGTTGACCTATTTTTATTGATTTTGGGGGGGTTCCCTGTGCTTCCTGGATTTTGATGCCTGTTTCCTTCCCCAAATTAGGGAAGTTCTCTGCTATAATTTGCTCCAATATACCTTCTGCCCCTCTCTCTCTTTCTTCTTCTTCTGGGATCCCAATTATTCTAATATTGTTTCATCTAGAACAAAGCCATATATTAGAGATTTAAAGTATATTTTGATCTGTTAGAAGAAACTGTATCTCAAAATTTTAAAGAGAGAACAACTTATATATATATATACCAAAAATAAGGGTCACTACTATGAAGGGATAGAACATGACTCTAAAAATGAAAAATAAAAAATATTTTTAAAAAAGGGATTGATAAGATGTTGGTTGAAAAAGGGAAAAAGAAAAATTCAAAAAAAAAAAAGACAGTTAAAAAAAATTAACTTTGAAAGACTAAAGAATCATGGTAAAAAAGCCATGAATTCTATGTGCAGTATTCCCCTAGTTCTGGAGTTCTGCCGTTCTCATTGATCAGTAAACTTGGTCTTAGATGGTTGTTCTTTTTTTTTTTTTTTTACAGATTTTATTTATTTGACAGAGGGAGACACAGCGAGAGAGGGAACACAAGCAGGGAGAGTGGGAGGGGGAGAAGCAGGCTTCCTGCCGAGCAGGGAGCCTGATGCGGGGCTCAATCCCAGGACCCTGGGATCATGACCTGAGCCGAAGGCAGATGCTTAAGGACTGAGCCACCCAGGCGCCCTAGCTGGCTGTTCTTGCTGATCTTCTGGGGGAGGGGCCTGTTGCCATGGTTCCCAAATGTCTTTGCGGGAGGCGGAATTGCCCCGCCCTTGCCCGGTCCAGGCTAAGTAATCTGCCGGGGTTTGCTCTCGGGAGCTTTTGTTCGTTGCAAACTTTCCGTACAGCTTTGGAGGCCAAGAGTGAAAATGGCGGCCTCCCAATCTCTGCCCCAGAGGAGCCCGGAACTTGGGGCCCCACTCCTCAATGAGCCCCCAGAGAAAAGCAGTCAATCACTCCCATCTCCCCGGTCTCTGGCCGCACTCCGTGCTCACCCGGCCTGTGACCGAGCGTTTCTATCTCTGGCACCCGACCCCGTGTGGAGTCTCCAAACCCAGCAGATCCCTGCGGTGCACTCCTGCGCCTCTTCTCCCGGGGGAGGAAGGTGAATCTCCCCGGATCTGCCGCTTGTTGGGTCCCTGCTGGAGGAGCAGTGGCCCGACTGTGCCACGGATCACGTTTTATGGCAACCCTGAGCTGAGAGCCCACTCCTAGGCTCTGTCTCTGCAGCCGGCTTCCCCGCTCCCATACCTGGGAGCTCTGCCGCACTCAGGCATCCCCGGTCTTTCTGTGACCCCAAGGGTCCTGAGACTACACTGTCCCGCGAGGGTTCCACCCCCCCCGCTTAGCCACTGGAGCAACGTCCCTCAGTGGAGCTGACTTCTAAAAGTTCCGATTTTGTGCTCCATGATTCTATCACTTGCCAGAAGCAGCCGACGGAGCCCCCCCCCCCACCGTCTATCCTCCTGAATATCGCCTTGGGTACACTTCTCCGCATGTCCTACCTTCCAGAAAGTGGTCGCTTTTCTGTTCAGAGAGTTGTTGCTATTCTTTTCTTCGATATCCTGTTGAGTCTGTAGGTGTTCAGAATGGTTTGATCCCTATCCAGCTGAATTCCTGGGACCAGACAAAATCCAGGTCTCCACTCCTCCGCCATCTTGCTCCACCCCCATGTCAGTTTTATAAAACTGTGTTTTCAAGGAATTTGTTCATTTCATCCAAGTTGTTGAATTTATTGGTGAAACTTGTTATAATATTCCTTATTATCCTGTTAATTTCTGTAGGATCTGTAGTGATAGCCCCCTTTCTATTTCTGATAGTAGTAATTAAAGTATTCTCCATTTTTCTTGATTGATCTTGTTCAGATTTTCTCAATTTTATTAACCTTTCAAAGACCACTTTTTGTTCTATGTTTCTTCTACTTATTTTAGGTTAAGCATTCTCTCTCTCTTTTGGCTTTTTATAATGAAAACTCAGGTAAGTTATTATAAATATTTATTTTACTTTTCATATAAGCATTTGAAGTAATAATACATTTTCCTCCTAGCACCATTTTAGAGGCTTCACATGAATATGTTGCATTTTTATTATCATTTGGTACAAAGTATTTTCTAATTTCTCTTATGAGTTATACTTTGATCCATAGATTATTTAGAAGTATGTGGTTTAATTTCCAAATATTTGAGGATTTTTACATATCTTATTTTTATTATTTTCTTATTTAATTCTTTGTTGTCAGAAAACATATGTGAAAATTTCAATCTTCTGAAATGTATTGAAACTTATTTTATGATCTAATATATAGTCCATATAGACTATATGTGTAGTATGTTATATCATGTATACCTAAAAAATGTATATTCTATAGTTTTAGGATTATATTGTTCTAAAAATTTCAATTAAATCAAGGCAGTCTGTAGTGTTGCACAAATATTTGTATTTCCTTATTGACTGTTTCCCTAGTTATTCTACTAATTTCTGATTAAGAAAATTGTAAAATCTCTGTTTATTTTTCTATTTTTCTCTTTATTCTTGTCATTTCCTGCTTAATGTATTTTGGTACTCTGTTATTACAAGCACTTACAGGATTATTATATCTTCCAGAATAATTGATCTCCTTTATCATTGTGATATTTCTCTCTTTGTCTCTGGAAATGCTCCTTATCAAGAAGTCTGTTCTGTCTGTTCTCAGTATAGCCACTCAAGATTTCTTATGATTATTGTTTGTGTGATTAAATGTTAAGCTTTTTTCTTTCAACTTATCAGGGTCTTTATATTTATAGGGTATCTCTTATAGACAACAGATAATTGAGTCTTGTTTTCTTTACCCATTCTGAAATTTCTTCTCTTGGAGTTTGTAGTCCATTTGCTTTTAATATAATTATGGATGATTTTGGATTTAATTTACCATCTTGCTATTTATATTTCACTTGTTTAATCTTTCTTTTTTGTTTCTCAGTCTCTCCTTTTCTGGCTTCTTTTGAATTTATCAAATTAGTCTAGCATTTTATTTTATTTATTCTATTGGCTTTTTAGCCTTACCTCTTTGTAGTTTTTCAGAGTTGTTCTAGGAATTACCTTATGATCATTAACTGTTCACAATCTGCTTAGAGTTATTATTGCATCTCATCACATAAAATGTAAAAATTCTGAGTATAATTTCATTTACCCTCATTTTTTTTGTGCTACTGTTTTCATGTATTTTACTTTTAAATATTTTAAAACCGTAAGATACATTGTCTAATTTTTTCCTTTAAAAGTCAGCTGCTTTTTAAAGGCATTTTAAAAAGAAAAAATATATTTATCTAGATATTTAACTCTTCTCATGCTCTTCATTTCTTCTTGCATATTAGAAATTCCATTCTGCAATCTGAAGAACTTTTAAAGTATCTTATAGTGAAGTTCTGAACATGAGTTCTTTCTGTTTCCATTTATCTAAACATGTTTATTTCACTTTCATATTTATTTTGAAGATTATTTTTGCTATCTATAAAATTTTAGGTTATTGTTGGGTTTTGTTTTTGTTTTCTTTTTTCATTTCATTCAGCACTTTACCTAATTTGTTCTTTTGTTTTCTGACTTTTGGTGTTTCTGGTGAGAAATAAGCCATCCTTTGTATCATTGTTCTACTGTCTCTAAAGCATTTTTCACTTTTTTTTTTTTTTAAGATTCTTTATTTGTATTTGGGTTTCAGCAATTTAAATATGATGTACCTAGTTTTTTTTCTGACCTTGGATTTGAAGGTCAGAGGTTTTTGTTTATCTGGGAAATTTTTGGTTATTTTTTCTTTAAATATTTTATTACCCATTTTGTCTTCTTCTTCTGGAAATGAACTGTATGTATAGCACTTGTGATTGTTTCACAGAACAGCAAATCTCTGTTATATTTTGTTTTTTAAAAAATACTCTTTTTCTCTCTTCAGTTTGGATAGTCAAAAGGGATCTAAGCTCATTGACGTTTTTTTTTCTGAAATTTCTAATCTGCTCTTAAACCTATTCAGTACATTTCATTTCAGATATTGCAATTTCAGTGTTAGAATGTCTACTGAGTTCTTTTTTTATCTCTTCTTGAGTTTCCATCTGTTTACTTGGCTATATTTATATTATCTTTGAACATATTTATAATAACTGTTTTAAAGTTCTTATCTACTAATTCCAACATCTGGGTCATCTTTGAGTCTGCTTCCATTGACTTCTTTTTTCTTGATTATAGGTCACATTTTCTTGCTTCTTTACATATCTAGTAATTTCTTATTGTACACTGGACCCTGTGGTGACACATCATGAATCTGGAGTGTGTTGTCCTTTCTAAAAGAAAGTTTAATTTTGTTCTGGTAAGCAGTAAAGTTATTGGTGGGCCCATCTAAGTCTGTTGTTTTAATTCTTTATTAGGGTAGGTTCAGTGCAGTTTTGTCTTTAGCCCTAGGATGTGGCTCTTACTTTAGGTACGAGATAGACTTTCTGAGGTCTCAACTGAACACCTAAGTTTCTTAGATATCTACTTTGTCTCCTAGAATTGTGTGGACATCTTGTATCTCGAATCACCACTAAGTCCTGGAGCATCCATTCTCTGTTTGGCTCTGTGGACTCTTCTCACGTCTGAGGTCACCCTTCTATGTAGCTCCCTCTTCTCATTTATCCTGTCCTGAAAATTTAAGGGTTTCAGTAGTACTGAACTGTTTTCAGATTGCAGAGAGACTAATGTGCTCTGCTTGAGCTCTACTTCCCTGTGACTTTGTCCAAGAGGAGTTCCTGGTCAAGAAGCATATGCAAATGTGAAGCTCACTGTGTATGTGTATGTTTTCCTTCTCTCTAGGATTATTATTCTATCCTTCCTGTTGTCCAGTGCCTATAAGGAATTTCCTTATACATTTTACTCAGTTTTATAGCTGTGTACCTTGTATAGTTTTCTTTTTTCCTTCTTTTTCTGTCTTTCTATCTTTTCTGTCTTTTCCCTTTCTCTTTCTCCTCCTGCCTGGCATCTCTCTTATTCTTTCCTTCCTTCTTTCTTTCTTCTTTCATCAAGTCTATAACACCAACCAATCCCAGAATTTACTTACCTTTTCCACTGCTTGAAATTTGTCCAGCATAACACCTCTTCTGAATTTTGATAATAAACATTATCTTCCTGGACTTCTCTACAAATGAAGGATAGTGACTATTTTGAATGGCAGTTTCTAGATCAGCAGAGAGTACACACTGAAGTTGCATAATAAGTTTCTTTGAAGTCATTTGTTTGAGAAACTAAAGTCTCAATGTTGCCCAACTGACTGTACCCCAAGGGACAGACAAATGTGGACTAATGAAATAATAAATGTTGGAAAAGAACTTGCCACCTAATATATATCTGAGTACTTAAGTATTTTTTTTTAAGCTTGAAAATCTCACTTACTTTTAAAGACAAAGAGGTTAGGATTGTTAATTTGATCTTCAACAACTATAAGAAATCTGCTTAAATCATCAGAGTAGAGGAATAATTCCATTCTCTTTTGGATGGCAGTGTATCAGGTGACCAGTGGACTACAATAGGTCCCAGAGGTTCTTTTAAAAAAATTCTCTGCTAGAATTGGACCATTTATATTTCAGCTGCCTCCAAGTTCTACTAAAGTTCTTGGTAACTAGCCTATTTGGGTGCTGAATCTTTTGCTCTACATAGATGACCAAATACAACAACTGCAACAATATTTGCTTACTAGAGAAGAAAATACTACATTCAGAGGCCTGGGGTATTACAAATTCAATTCTGAAACTAGAGCATACTTCCAATTCAGCTGCTTAAATCCCCTGTGAGAAAGAAATGTTGGGCACTTCATCTATTTCTCTATTTGTTATATCATATTTCATCTTGTATTATATTTTAATGTAATATATCTTATTCCTTTATCTGTCTTTATTGTCTATTTTTGTCACTATAATGGTAAGGTCCATGAGAATGGAATCCTTGTAGGTTTTATCCATTGCTCTCTCTTTAGAGTCTAGAATAGCAAAAGTATGTCCTCGGTAAGCATTTTTTGCATGTGTCTCTTATCTCTCTTGCTAAATTATAAGTCCTTGATGATAGGTAGAGTCTTGCTCATCTCTAACATTTGTTTGACTATGGAAGGCTCTCAATTAATAATAATTGAATGATTTGATAAATGACTGAAACCCCTGAACATTTCAGTTCATGTCATTTAAGTACTAAAGTTGAAAGAGTGTTTGAATACTCAGCAATAAGAATAGAGGGGAAAGATGCAGAGTTTGGAAAGGAAGGAGGTGTGTCTGACTTTTTTGTGAAGATTCCTTCCTGGATGTAGCCAGCAGCTGCAAAATCTCTTTGGGTATTTTCTGTAGAAACACCAGTTCTAAACAGAGTATCTTCAAATTTGGAGGTCGGGGACTGGAAGTTAGGATTCTGCAGTCTTTTCTTGGCTCTGTTATGCTGTCTTTGCAGAATGACCTTGGAGAATCATAACCTCTTTGTGCTGCTCTGTCCCTATGGAGATGAGAGAGCAGAAGAGAAGAGCTTTCTTTCCCCTTCCCACATAAGTGTTTGTTTTTAGCCTCATGAATTTGCCAGAATGCTTAGATACCAAGGTGACAGACGTCAGAAAAAATATGACAGCAAAATAACTTGTTAGGGAGACATATAGAAATGGAGTGTGTTTCTAAAGGGGTGTGGAACATGGGGCCTGGAATAATGTTAGTGAAAATTTTGGAGATCTTTTTATGAATTTAGTAGATAGTTTAGTCCTGATTCAGACAAGATCTTGGCTAAATTTAAAGGAATGGAGTACTTCTAATGGGCCCTGATCTGAGTCACCCCATAGGGGTCTTAAGTAGGGCATGAATGGTGGAAGCTGAAGCCAGAAAGAATTAGAATTGAGAGTGCCACTTGTCTTCCCCTAAAGTATTTGGCCTGGTGTGATGACTACTACTCCAAATTTGAGAAGCTGCTTCCAAAGTTATCACATATCCTGAGGCTCCACAAATCACAACTTGCTACTCTAGCTCAAGCATTCTACAGTTCTATTTTGCTATAGTAGTAAATAATACTACTGTGGACAACCAGAGATACATAGCTTTTTATTTATTGATTGATTGATTGATTGGCTTTGTTACCTGTGTGTAGGGTGGGGGAGGGCAGGGAGCATCCCACAGAGATAATAAGGAAGATGAGGAAAGGCCTAGAGAGGAGACTCAGGGAGAATAAAAGTTGTCTTTTTTTGCTAACATCTTCATTTGCAACTACGTAATGGGAGAGAGAGAAAGAAAGATACTGAGAGCAAAGGGGTTTGCCATAACAACTAATAAATTGCAATTAGTCAAAGAAGGATGGGTAGAGTCAAGTGTAACAAACACAAAAAGAAAGGAAGGAAGAAAGAAAGAAAGAAGAAAGAAAGAAAGAGAGAGAAACATTTAAGGAAGGAAATATTGTTTCCAATACACATTGATAGGGATATAAAAGTGTGTTTTAGAGCATATTAGTGGGGGATATAGGATAATAAAATAAAACATGTAAGGAGGGATGAAGAAAATGACAAAGCATTCATGAAAGGGTACACACACACACACACACACTCCAAGAGAGAAGCAGTTTGAGACCATATGCAAGAGCAAATTGACTTAGATGATTTTTGTGTCGAAGTTTCTAAGAGTGCCTTTCCGTGATTGAATTGATGCATTGCATGGGGGAGGAGGTGTAGCACTCTGTTCCCTTAGGTCAATGCCTTTTCATGCCTTCCCCTCCACCTCAGAGACCACAATTCTATGCCATATTCACTGTCCCTCCAGCTGCCTGGAGAATTGTGCCAACAAGAGGCAGCAGAGGAATGGTACCTGGGAGATGGGATGGGAGGCAGCAGGCAAAGCCTGGGCTTCTAGGTTTCAGGAGATAAATGGATTTATTCATTCAACAGGTTTTTTTTTTTTTTTTTTTTGAGTCCCAAACCCCAATCATATGTTGGACATTAGGTGCTGGAGAATGGGACAAATCTGGTTTATTACCATAGTGAAGTTGAAGTTGTTTGTGTCATAATTGAGAGTGAAATTTAGGGAGCTGGGCAGGGAAGGAACCTCACTGTCTCTAAATCTATCCACAAACCCTACTGGGAATCAGAGAGGGAGCAACTCTATGATGGTACTCCCAGAGCAGGATGGAAGAGGAGGCATGTTTTTGTTTTTTAAGATTTTATTTATTTATTTGTCAGAGAGAGAGAGCACAAGCAGGGGGAACAGCAGGCAGAAGGAGAGGGAGAAGCAGGTTCCCTGCTGAGCAAGGAGCCTGATATGGGACTCCATCCCAGGACCCTGGGATCATGACCTGAGCTGAAGGCAGATGCTTATCTGACTATGCTACCCAGGTGTCCCAAAGAGGCATGTTTTTTCAGGAAGAATAATAGCAGGCATATTCCCATGTAGAAAAAAAAATTAAGGTGTCTGAAATTCAGACGATTAAAATTCCCAATGATCAAACACCTCTGCTTCTTTCACCTTTTGATGAGTAACATGTGGATCCTTTTTCCTGCTGATTTTAGTCCACCTTCTGCCTTGTGAAGAGGGAGCATTTTGGTTCCCTCAGTGGGCTTGACAACCGTGCCTTGGAGCAGAATGAGACTGATGAAGTATGGTTGTATCTGTTTTCAGTTAGAACATTAGCAACCTCAACTACAAAAGGCCACCTCACAGAACAAAAATCTTGCGATGTGCAAAGTACAATGGAAATCTCCAGGCTGCAAACAGAAGTGTCTTTGGCTGCCAAGACAGAGGGACCTTGCAGAAGATAGAGCATGAAAGTGATTCTGCACAAAACAAAAAGTCAGAACACAATGGTATATATTTCAGGCACATGAAAGGATATGTGGCAGCAATACTAAAGAGACATGATTTTCCTACAGAATGGGGGCAGAGGGAGAGCAGAAACCCAATCAGCCAATACAATTGTGGCAGAGAAACAGATTTGGTCCTGTAAAGGGAGAGGGGGAAAAAAGCTTATTTTTTATGAATTAATCTCTAGTTGGTTTTCATAAGTTGTTCAGAAACAAGCGAGCATATGAATAATACATACTGTACACAGGCCCAAAAACACAGAGCTATCTCCAGTTGAGATTGTGAGAATGAAGGCATTTGGAGAAATATAATTGAGTAAAGGGACCAGAGAGAAAGCATCTGAAGGTGGGGGTGTGAGCAGCAGCAGGGAACAGATGATACCCTGGGAGGAAAATATATATTTCTTATCTCCCCAATTAGGTTGCAGATTCTTGGATAGCTGGAATAATCTTTACATCCTTTACTAATTTGTATTTTCCCAGGTTGTATAACAATAATTTGCACATAGGAGATGCTCAAAAATATTAATAGCTAAATTACAAATTGCAAATTAATAGATAATATTAATAGATTAATTAATAGATAAAGTCAACGGTGATGTGGTGATGAATTTGATTGCCAGGTTGTCATCAATTTATTATTGGAATGGAAACAGAGAAGAAGAAATCTATACTCTTGGGACCAACATTAATACAGGTGAAGCACCCTTCAGTTGCCTAGATGGAAAAATGAATCCAGGGATGGTGGGCCTCCAACGATGTTTTATATGGTTGTGCAATTCATTGATTAGCTAATCGTCCACAAAGTGGCACACTTACTTTATATAAAGACTGGAATAGTGAGCTGAAGTTAAAGGCCGTGGTCAGTGTTTCCACAGAACAATAGTCCCACAAGATGCTCTGTGGAAAAAGAATTCCATGGTCAGTTAAGCTTAGGAAGTGCTTTCTATATTCCCCTCATTATCATTTAAAAGGCTCAGAGAAATCCTATAGTAAATTGCCCTGTTGAACCTTGTTTAATTCAATACTTTCCAAACTAAGTTGACCATGGAAAGTTTCTTTTTTCTTTATTTCCTTTTTTTTTCCCTGAAATACCCATTAGCATCTTTCAGAACTAGTTTCCCAAGAAGTGCACTTTGAGGAAACCTAGTTTGGGTGATTGTTAAGAAGCAGGGCATTTACCAAGTGTCTTCCACATTACCAGAAAGGGGGTGAAGCTGGGAAGGGTAATTAACTCAAGGCTCCTTCTCCTAGGGGATTTGAGGTGTAGTAGAGGAGATAGACCATCAACCATACTAAACTCTGACCCTAACCATACGTTGTACTCCTTGTAAAGCATACCACAGATGTGATCTCATCCAGCAGGATCTTCCCCCTCCAGACCCCAACCCCCAACATGCCATCTATTGTGCCTCCTTTGCTTGGCTCATGGCCTTCCTCCCTAAACCAAGCAGACTTGGCCCTCCACCATGGAACACTATGAGTGTGTGATGGACATTATGAGTGCACCTCTCCACTGCAGGGACCTGCTCCTATAAGCTAATGCTACTCAGCAGCGTCAGACAGATGTTGATGTTATTCATGGGACTCTCAGATGGGCACACACCACAGCTTCTTGAAAGAGTGGCACCAAGAATCCTTTACTACTCAAAGGACACAAGGGGCTATTCCAGGTGCTCTGGCTACTGAAGCTCTCTGTTCGCAGGTTATTTTTACCTTGTCTAGTATCTGTTTTCCTAGTAACACCTCACAGGGAATGAGACTTACACCTGAATCTCTAGCAGCAGCCTGGGCTATGTTAGATGGATCTACTCTCATTTTCCTAACATGAAGAGGTTCTCTCTGGCCTCAGTAACAGAGTTGAGCCCATGGAGTACCTGGAAGACCCCTCAGGATGAATTTTCAGCCAGCAATATTATATGATCCCCATATCGCACTTTCCCCTCACTACTCGACAGCGTAGTCTTGATGGCTGCTCAGGGCTCCCTCCTGTATGAAATAAGACTGACCTATCTATGGATATATCTGCTTTAGGCTTCTGCTTCTCCTCGTGGAGGTTCCTGGTGAGGGAGAGGGAGTCTGCTTCTTTTGTTAAAGGTAGTTATTTGAATTTCTGGCCTCGTCGTTCATTATCTGCCATTGTTGCACCCACATGCACCTGCTGTACGCGTTCGTCTTACTTTGATCCTATCATACAGCAGAGTTTCAAGAGTAGACAGTCCCGGATTCACCAGCTCTGCCACTAACTCTGGGATGTTAACCTTCTTGAGCCCCCAGTTCCTCATCTGGAAAGTGAGGATGATTATCATTTATTGCATAGATTATCAGATAAAGAACCACTGTAGCACAGAGATCCTGTACATGGAAGGCACTTAACAATGCCTAGTTTGCTCACTCACTCTTCTCAATTTTTCTCCACATCAGTGTTACCCAATAGAATTTTCTGCAATGATGGAAATGTTTTATATTTGTGCTGTCTGACATAGAAGCTACTAGCTGCATGTGGCTAAGTAGTACTCGAAATGTGGCCAGTGCAACCAAGAAACTGAGATTTTTTATTAATTTAGGTTTATTCATTTAAATAGCCATACAGGACTGGTGGCTACCATACTGTATGACACAGCTTTATATAATACAACTAGCAGTTTGTCCAGAGCATCCAGAAGATGAATTAGAGCTCAATCTGTGGGTTCAGTGACCAAAGGTTTTGGCTATCTACCCTCACTGCATTTCCCTATGGGATTCGAAGCCATCGTGAACTTAGAAAGCTTCTAGAAATGGAGCTAAGACAGGGGCAGCTGCTATACTACTCTGCCTCTGAGGCCTGGGGAGTACTCACATACCCATTTTGCTGGACATACTCCTCAGAGAAAGGAGACGGGGGTTTGTGGTATTTCAAATACATTTGAGCCTGAGGAAGATGTTATGTATAACGGGAAGGTGTCAAAAATCTTGTCACAGAAATGTAGGAGGCCCATGAGACTCCATCCTACTCTATTCTATACAATTATATCCACCTTTTCAATCACTGGCCCAGAGATAAAATAATGATATTTGCCAAAAAGATTTTAGAACCTCGCCAATTAACAGACCATACCACCTAACCTCATGTGAAATTACTTCTTCCTTGGAACTAGCTAAATTTATAAATGTTGAGGTCTTGGAAATGTTAAAACCATTAGAGATAGAGGGTTGGAGAATTTGGGGAGGGGGGTGAGAGTGGAATGTAAATTTGGTGAAAAATTAGAATAACATGCAATATTTATTTTTGTAGTACAATTTACATATCTAAAATCATTTTGCTAAGAAGAAACATAAAATGTATTATGTATAACTTGATTTGCTCATAAAATTATCATTTAGGTAAAATTAGAGACATGAAGAACTGGAAAAACAAAATGGAAAAAATAGGAGAGAACAGATTTTTTACTGATTTATTTTCTTTATATATTTATTTAACAAAAAGCATCCTCAAGGGGAGAAAGTTCCTTCTGGATGTTCTTTCTCTCTCTCTTTCTTCCCTTCTTTCCTTCCTTCCTTCCTTCTTTCTTTCTTTCTTTCTTTTTTCTTTCTTTCTTTCTTTTTTCTTTCTCTTTCTTTCTTTCTTTCTTTCTTTCTTTCTTTCTTTCTTTCTTTCTTTCTCTTCCTTTCTCTTCCTTCCTTCCTTCCTTTCTTTCTTTCTTTCTTTCTTTCTTTCTTTCTTTCTTTCTTTCTTTCTTTCTTTCTTTCTTTCTTCCTTCCTTCCTTCCTTCCTTCCTTCCTTCCTTCCTTCCTTCCTTCCCTTTTTCCTCCCTCCCTCCCTCCCTCCCTTCCTTCCCTCCTATTTTTCCCTCTTGGGTCTTCAAGTCTTCACATAAACCACTCCCTTTTCAATGCAAGCCCATTATTTTCTCCTAGGCACTTCAGTGGACAACAGTTAGTTGTTATATCCCTTAAACTAACATCCTCCCAAAGTACAGTTATTTGGAGACTTCTCAGGTGTTTCTCTTTCACAATTGCATAGCCCCAATTTTTTCCCATCCTCCCTCCCCACCTGCATCAATCCCCTGACACCCTTTCCCTCTGCTCTCAAGCCCAGGGCCCCAAAGGGAACTGGGATTGCCTAGTTGTCTGTTTCCATTTGGCTTCTGTGTGGATTCATGGATCTTGTCCATTTGGTCTGTGGGTAGGCTCTCTTTGCTCATTGAGGAATGAAAGAGAATAAGAACTCTAATCCTACTGACTCATACCTCTTAACTGTTTATCATGTGCCAGGTACTCTCCTAAGCACATTATATTCATATTCCATTTAATATTCCCCCAAACTCTAAAAGTACAAAGCTATAATTATTCTGTTTTATGGATGAAAAAAGTGTGGCTTTAGGAAGGTTGAGTAGCTTGCCTGAGGTCATGCAGCTGGTGAGCTACTGAGCCAGCCTCTGAGCCTGGATTCAAACCCAGTTTGTATGGCTCCAATCTTTGTCCTATTACCCACTACCCAACAGTGCCTTAAAACAATAAGAATACTATTTACATGGGGCTTTATGGTTTAAAAAATTTCTACACACACACTAGCTTATATGATTTTCAATGCAATAACTTTACTGGAGGAGATATAGGGGAAGCTAATATCCCCATTTCAGAGATGTGCAAACAGGGTCAGAGAGGTTAAATGTCCTGCCCAAAGTCATACAGTAAATGGTGCTTCTGGTATTCAACGAACATGTTTTCTGACCTAAAGTCTACTTCTGTCTCTACACAGCAGTTGGCCTGAGCAAAGGGAAATGCCTTCGGAACTAATATGCACACATACATTATTGGAACTAGTGTGTGCCTACACACACTCGCAAACTTCCCAGACCTGGTGCAATGAATCAGAGTTGAGGGGAGGGGAGGAAGGCTGGCATAGCCAAGGGGATTTCTACCACTGTCCTGATACCACGTTCATAACAAGGATTGGGAAACATCAGGAGAGAAGGCTTCTGGCCTTTCTTGCTGTTTTTGTTTATTTGTTTCTCCTTTTAAAATTCTTTTTTTGTGAGGCTGCCATAAAAACACTCATTAGGCAGTGTTGATTTTCATTAATGTTGATTCTCCAAGAGCTTAATCAATCTTCTGTGACCAATGACCTCATTCCCATGGGAGAAGAAAGCTGTTTAACAAATTAGCTTTACAGATTGTAGGTAAGGCATACAGATGTGAGGTAGCCTGTGTTGCCAAAATAGGACGTGGATTAGTGGTTTAATATGCACAAAAACAACAGCATTAAACTGTCTCCTCACTGTTACCCAAATGCCTCATTAGAAAGCAGTTGTCCTCCTTCCGCTCTCTCACCTCCACCCCTCCTGGCTCTCCTTCCTCGTGCTCACTCTTGCCCTCTGTGAAATCCATGGTTTGAAAGCACCTAGAGGCGATAGCACATCTGTGGCTAGTGGGAAGGGAGCGCAAACCACAGATGCACAAAGGAAAGCAGGGAGGGGGGAGATCAGCATAGTTACCACTGTTGACTTGGAGCCTAGCAACTTCCCTAGGAACTGATTATTCAAGGTTGGCAGGAAGAAATTTCACTCCCAACTAGTATCTCCCATCCAGGAGTCACTCAGCTGACAGTATGTCCTGGATGGGGTGCCCCAGCAGTTACTGAAAGAAGCCCTGGAAGCCTAGGTAATGGGGAGTCATGGGCCTTGGGACAAAGGCCCGACAAAGACAACCTTTTCTTACATGGCTGTGTCTGGTGGCACTGGAGTTTCTGCCAACAGTGCTGGTGGACGGGTCTGTACTCTGCTGTGAGTCTGGACTGGAGTGCAGGCCCTTCCTCCAGCAGACCCCAGAGGGGCTGGAGTGAGAGCAGCATGGGACACAAGGGGTACTTTTCCTTCCAGGGGGCCTCCACAGCTGTCACCTAGTGTTATCTTCTTCATGCTCTGTTGGGGACAAGGAGGGACAGAGTTATTGTTCTTCTGTGTTGAAAAAGGCACAGAAGTATGAGTCAACAGTGGCAGGCCAGGGTCTTTGAAGACTGTGTTTTCTAATGGGAAAAGCAAAGGAGAATGATGCTCTCTCCTCTCAGGAGACTAGCTGGTGGGCTGGGGTGAGAGGGCACATTGGTGGTGTTGGCAAGTGTTCTTTTTTTCCCCACTTTCTGGTTTCCCTTCGGGGTCAGGTGCAGAGTACCTGCCCTGCTGGCTGAGCCCAATGAGAAGTCTGTAGGCTCTGTTTCTAGATGTCTCAGGACAGGACAAATTCACATGCTGGTTTTCACCGGAGGCTGGTCTTTGAAAAGCTCGCAGCCTCCAGGTGCAGTGCGGCAGAGACGTGCTGCGGTGCCTCGAGTTGCTCACAGCCCCATTAAACACCTCTCCTTGCCAGGGCCCTGTCCCCAGATGGCCTGGCTTATGCAATAGGGAGCCTTCTCCCTCACTTCTGCCTGCCTTCTGCCCCAGGAGCCTGCAGTGGAGTCACATGTCCGAAACCGAAATCAGGCCACTGTTGTGAGCTCTGTGGCCACACAGCACAGCGAGTGGGGGCCCGGCCTGGCTGCAGAATCCTGCAGGACAGGCTGCTGTGGTCAGGGTGGGAGAGGTTTCAAACACAGGTCCCCGAGATTAAATCTGGTTGCACAGAAAGAAGTTGGTAAGGCCACAGACTTCCTTTCTGCTTGAATTTCTTTTCAATCTCATTTAGATTGATCAAATATATTTTGAGTACCTGCTCCACACAAAGCCCTAAGGAGGGCCAGACAAAGATGAGTAAGTGAGAGTAAATTCCCTGACTTTATTTGGGACTACAGTCCCTGACTCCAGTGACATTGCTTGTTCCCATGAGGAGGCCCCCTTTGCTTGTGGTTTTATAGATATATGACTATTTCTTCATTTCTGTAAGAGCTTCTTAAAGGAGTGAACCTTTTGTTCTGAGCCCCCATGCTTTACTCCTGCAATTAGCATACTAGCAATTTTGGTAGTATCCAGCACTGTACCCCTTGCTTATTTGGCCCTCAATAATTATTTGATGACTGACAAATAAATGGACTTCTTTGGGAGGGCCATAAATATATCTCTTCTAGCTCCTGGGAGGACGGTCCCTGTGGATCAGTTGCTACAATTTCTTGAGCACCTGCTGTGTATGAGACACTGTGCTCAATGATTTAGACACACCAGCTCTAACCTTCACAGCATTGCTACATGGTGGATGTTTTTACTTCCAGTTTATAGATGAGAAAGGGGAAATGCAGAGAAGTTAACTAATGGGCCTAGGATTACATAACTAGGAAAGGTCAATCCAGAATTCAAAACCACATTTTTCAGTCTTCAGAGCCATGACCCCCCCTGCCCCCAACCCCTGCTGTTCAGGACCAGGTGGAACAATCTGACCATTAGGCCAGGGGTTTACCCACTGGTTATTATATAAGAAAATCAAACAGTGAAGGTAAAGTCACAGCCCAACTCCCTGCTGGGACACCGACATCTGGATGTAGTTTGGGATCACTTCTGAGGAAGGGCTGTGACTCCTGGGCCCAACCAGGGCTCCTCTCCTCCTCTGTGGCCCTGGGAGGCCCTTAAGCCAAGGCTTCACATGACCTCCTAGGGGATCACAGATGCAAGATAGGGTGGAAAAGAGGCTTGCAAGCTCTCTCCTTGAACTGGGGCCCTTGAATTGAACTCAGATTCAGCCATTTCCCAGCGGTCTTGGAACTGCTCCCCAAGAGCAATGACTTTCAGCTGAGCCGTCCCTTGGGCTGGAAGCGAAGCAATGACCTCAAGGTGAAAGTCTCCATATCCCATTACCAATCCAATTACCTGGTGCTTGCAGGTTAGATGGGAACTGCCGGACCGGAACTCAACAATGGATCATTTAGTTCTGTGTCTTTTCTCTGACAGTAGTCAGGCCTGAGAGCCTCACTCAGACGCTTCTCATTGTCAGTCTGCAGACACAGCAGCATGCTTTCCTTTAAATGAAGGAAGAGAGCCAGTCGTGGAAGTGGCGGGCAGCACAGAAGCCCACTATATTACCATAGCTCCTATCCAGTCCCAGCCTTCATTCCCATATTCATTAATTCATTGAACAAATATTTACTGAGCAGCTACTATATTCTAGGCAGCGCTAGACACTGGGCATACAATGATGAACAAATTCTCTGCTCTCATGAGCTTTCATTGTAATGGGAGAGTCCAAATAATAAATACTTAAGCAGATGGACCTATATTATGACCATTATTCTATGTACTATGGAATAAAACGTAGCATGATAAAGAGGTTGGAGAGTGCTGGGTACTCTGGCTGTTGGGTGGCCGGGGAAGGTCTCTCAGGGCAAGGTGACATGTTCACAGAGGTTTGAAGGCACTGCTGGGGCATGAGAAGGCTGTCTGAGGGAAGGTATGTGGGAGTTGTCTGTCTTCTGTCTTCTCCATTGGGGGTTGGAAGACTTGGTGCTAGAAGCTAGTGCAAAATAGAAAAATATTTGGCTTTTGAGAAATAGAGGAATAGCAAGGTGGCTAATGCGGTAGGGAAGAAAGGGGTAAAGAGGAAGATAGAGGTTATTTTAGGAAGGTTGAAGGTGTCCAGATCGTGAAGACCTCATGGACCATGATATGGACTTTGGCTTTTATTCTGAGGGACATGGAAGGCATTTGGCGGGGTTTGAATAGTATAGACTACATAGTAACTAAGTATTCATTAAACATGTCTTCAGATAAATATTTGTTGAATGAACACATAAAACACTTGTTGGATGATTGAAAGAACAAACATCACTGAACCACACAAGTAACTACACAGAGACAAAGAGTTCCTAGAATAACACACTGTCCATATTTGCTCAGAAGAGAGGAATGTCTTCCCACTGAAAAAGTGATTAGCTGTCAGCTACTTTGCCTTTTGTCTTCTGAATGGAGGATGGATCTTGGTGTTAGGAGCAGAAAAATAAAAATGTACAAGGCAAACAATAGAAAGCATGCGATCCAGTATCCTTCTAGGAATGCAGTGATTCTCCTGCCTTGACAGGTAATGACCTCCCCCATGAATGAGCTTGTTCTCTTGCTGATGCAGATTAGGTGCCACTTACTAGGCTTATTTTGAGGCACTCTTTAAAAGTCTCTGCCCAGAAATCTACCTGCCCTTTGTCTCGGGACCTGGGATTCCACATTTCAGTTTCATCCTTTTCTTGAGCTTTGAAAGCAATTTCATTATTAAGAGTCTGCCTTCCAACAGAATGGGTGGGTAAAACCTCTAACACTGTCATCTCCTCTTTGCACCAGGTCTCCCATTCAAATGTCACGTTTTAAAGATGCCTTTCTTTACTCTTGTCCCTGACTCCCTTTTTTGCAGGATCCACAGCTTCCCTGTTCCCTCATTCATAATTTGACCAAGGAACCTGGGCCATGGTTTGTGTTTCTCTCTCTTTTAAATCCCAAGTCTCTTGACCACAGGGACACTGACATTCACCTTTGTCTTTCACACCCATCATGGTGCCTGCACATAGTGTTCATAGCACTTTTTCTTCTTTCTTTTTCATCTTTCCTCCCTTTTTTCTTGGTTTCTTGCTTTTGTTTTTAATGAAGCTGGTGAAAGTCACTAGGAGGGTATATTTTCAGTTTGACAAGTCCTTGGGCACATCATGTAGGTGCAAGATTCCTACTGAGCCATGAGCTATTCAGATGATTGGGGTTTAAAAAATTTTTTTGTTTTTATTATCCAGGTAACACGTGATCACCAAAAAAAAATATAGGTAAGCCTTCTGGATATAAAAACACCTGTTAATATTTTAATGGTTATCTTTCTGAGCTCTTTTGCTAAAATGCAGGCCTTTTACAGGCCCCACTTGCTAGGCTACTTTCAGAACCAGGGAAGGGAAGGAGGGTGTGTCAAAGCGTAGATGCCAGGGTAAGGGCAGATGTGGGAAGATGACATCCATGATGCTGCCTGCAGCCTGACTCTAGTCCCATCCTCCACATTTCTTTTTCCCTTATGAGACCTAAGGGCCCAGGCTGACCATCTATCTTGTGGGATCGAGCTGTCAGAAACACCGCGAGTGTGGTACCCTAAGATCAAACAGTCTGGAGCCTCTGCACTCACCTTTCCCTTCTTGCCACCAGTATGCCACCTCCTTCCCAGGCTTCCCGTGCCTTCTGTGTCTGCCCTATAAGGTCCAGGGTGTCTTTTTTTTTTTTTTTTTGAAGATTTTATTTATTTATTTGACAGAGAGAGACACAGTGAGAGAGGGAACACAAGCAGGGGGAGTGGGAGAGGGAGAAGCAGGCTTCCCGCGGAGCAGGGAGCCTGATGTGGGGCTCGATCCCAGGACCCTGGGATCATGACCTGAGCTGAAGGCAGACACTTAACGACTGAGCCACCCAGGTGCCCCATGGTCCCGGGTGTCTTGCCTACACATCTGACATCCCTCAGTCACAGAATACAACAAGCATCTGTCCTCACCAGGGACTTCATAGGCTTGACTCATTTACCCACCTGAATGTTACTATTTAATTGACTGAACCTATGAAAAACAAACCTATGCTGATCGATAGAGAAATAATTTTGCAAATCGTGGGATAAATCTTTAGAGATCTGTGTGCACTGCCATTTGTTAAAATGCTGAAAAGGTAAATCAATTTTCTTTATTAAAACACAATTGCTCCATCTATTGCTAGTTTAGGCAGGAGCCAGGAGGCAGGGTGTGGGGAGGAGCAGAGGAAGAGGTTTGGAACTGCTTATTTGCCCTTCATCCAGGGGTCATTTGTTAGTCTAAAAAGGGTCAAGTGTTGGGGAGGAGATGAGAGCTTCCAGGCTGGCAAATGCTTTAATGCTAGAAGAAAAAAGCATCCAGAGATTAGTGTATTATGTGTAGGAAATATCAGCTGGGGACTATAGACGGGACACTAAGGAAAAACAAAAAAAAACAAAAAAAAAAAAACAAGAAATCTCTCATCTTCATCACTCCAGAGAGTGGACCACCCAGGATAAGTTAGATTAATGCTCTGGTGACAAACTTAAAATCTCAATGGCTTAAAACAGCACAGTTTTCTTTCTTGTTTACACACATTGTTGGTCAGCAGGGACTAGGCTGATGAAGGAACCTCAATCCCAACTTGGCTGTGCAACGTGCCGGAGATAAATCGAGGGGAGATGAATCACATGTTGGTGAAATTAGTGTCTTCTGCTCCATTCCGCTGGCCCAGAGTTGGGGGGGGGAAGTGCCATGTTGTCACATGTCCTGACGGTGGGCAGGCAGAATGCACTTGAGCACTTCTAATGACCACCACGCAGAGCAACCTGCAACGTCTCTTTTACAGTGGTGTTGTGTTACCCTGTCTGTGAGCACTGGGCAGAGGCTGCTTCTGATTCATCTTAGCACCTGACACATAGTATGGGCTTAAAAAAAAAAAAAAGTTTGCTTTGCAGACTGAGTTAATTAACTGGTAAGCAACAAAGAAGGGAAGCTACGGAACTTAGCAGAATGGTACAGAGAGGGGACAGTATGGTGCGGTAAAGTCTGTGGAAGCATCTTATCTTGGGCCTGGCATAGGTGACATTGTTCCTGCATTTTAATGTGCCACACCCTGAGCTAAGGTGTTTAATGCATCATCTCACTGAATTCTTACAACAGCTCTCTCGTTATCCTCGTTTTGCAGATTTGGAAGTTTTTTCCTTTCACCCTATAGATCATCATGGATTTTTGAGATGATAGGACCATCCTAACTCCCGTCCCCCATCATGTCAGGATAAGGTTGTCAGACAACAAAAATTCAACTGAGTACATGAAAAGATCAAATTGGCCTTATTTGGTGATTCATGAATCCATGAATCCATCTAGCAGTAGAGAGGAGCTCTGCTAAGCTGTAGGAAAGGAAAAGTTTTGAACGGTGAAAAGGTGAAAAGGATCTTACTAGCAAGGAGCGCATCATTTCAGGATCGAAAGAGCCTATGGGGCAGATTACGTCACTGGTGCTGACCAGGTAATTCCAGGCTGACTGGTTAAAGATTTCAGTCCCAGGAGAATTGGGACTGCAGTTAGGTTAGGTACTGAGTCTTGGTTTGCTGATGTGGGGTTTAGCACAAGTGACTCCATTTGGGGACTTGAAAGGACCACTGCTGGTGGCCTGGGTTGAGTCACTTGCCTTTCCTGGGCCTTGGTTTCTTCATTGGCTTAAAAACAACAACAACAAAAAAGATTGGCCTGAACTGCTCTCTAAGAAACTTTCACATTCTCTTGTTTCATGGCATTTTAATGGCTTGCCTCTGAATGGTTTGCACTTGGGGTAACTTGCTAGCTAACCAAAGGACTGTGACTTTCTGGTATCAGTACACAGAAAGTTACCTTTGAGTCACACCTGAGTAAGAGCAAAACCCAAAGAAGCCAAGTTTTAAATCCACAGTGCCATGAGATAAAATATTGTTTAGCTAAAGCCTTTCCCATGTTAACACACTATCATCAGTGTTGAATTTCAAGAGACATATAGTGTCTACTGTGTAATAGAAAACGTGCTCAGGGATTACCTGAGGAGGGAGGTTTCAGAGACAGCGTCAGGATGTATTTCATTAAGCTTCACTGCTATAGGCCATATTTGGATGTTTATACTTCCCCACCCTCTTAAAGGATCTCAAGACCACCAGAAAGTGAGGTGGGGCCCTGACTACCCTGCTTCTAACTGTTCTGCTTAAAACAGACACTGACTCTTGTAATAAAAGTCCCCTTGACCAGACCTGGGGAGGCTGGGGTTTCAGGCAGTGAGTATCCTCTTTGGATTTAATATGGCAGAACGACAGAACCAAGGGTTTAGTGGACTGAGGAGCACAAAGACGTCTAATGTGTTGTGGTAGACTGGGGCCCTGGGAGTGTGTGCAAGTCCATCCATTCACAAGTCCCAGATGTCCTAGAGATCCCTTGGACCAGCGTGGAAACGAGCTCACAGTTCTTGGATATTCACTCCATGCCAGAAACTGTTCTCAGCACTTGACAAGCTTGTTTAATTTAATCCTCTTAAAATCAACACTTCGAAGAAGAGAAAACTGAGAAACAGAGAGTTTAAGGAACTTGTCTAAACACACACAGGCAATAAATAATAGAGCCAGACTTTGCAGCAAAGGAATGACTTCACACTCTCAACCAATGTTGTACAATCTCAGTGGGGCCAGATCATTTAGCAAGTCACATGAGATTGTGCAGTGCCCATATAGGAATATCAAAATGGCATATAGAAACCACAAGGAGGTGATTTTCCAAACCTCAGGTCCCGGCAGCCTGTTGTAACTACTTCTCTAGTTTGTATGATTACAGGGCTCTCCCTTCCCTGAGGTCCTGGCAGGCAGGAACCGTGTCTCAATCACTTATTTCTGTTTCCCTCACACTTAACAGCATCTGGTGCATAGTAGGTGCTCCTCGGTTATTTGTTGAAAGAATAAACATGGTTAGATTGGGCCTTTCTACAAAGGATTTGAAAAATCTGGGGTTAGGGCATTGGATAATATAAAGGATGTTTAATGAAAACCCAAACAGCTGAGTGAGTCATTAGTAAAATGTAGTTTGATTTTTTTTTTTTTTAACCCAGAGAAAAGAAGGCTGGGCAGATATAAGAATGGTTTATACTTCCAGAGGTTTTCATACAGTTTTAGACCCATTCAGTAAAAAAAGTTCCTTGAACACCCACTGTGTGTCCAGTGGGCACTGTTCTGTGTCCTGGGATACAAGATTCAGGCCCGCCCCTTCTGGAGCATCGTCGCTATTCCTCTTGCTCTGTGCTTGGCACAGGAGTAAATGTAGGCTGCACGGATTTAGGATTTTCCTCGCCCTAAAATAATGAACAGTAGGAGGTGTCACCAGGCCCTGGTGTGCAGCTTCTCCAGATCTTTAAAAATAGAAATCTTGGTTTAGGGGCTCTGCTCAGAGAGGAGAGAAATCAGCTCATGCCTGTATCCGAGGAAAATCACTATTGAAATCAAGTTAGTTATTTTTACATTCTGTTCTGTTTCTTCAACAGTTTATAATGGAGCCCCAGGGTTCTGGGGGGCTGTGTTTCAGACCACTAGAGGCTTGTGGGGCGGGGGGGTGAGGTGTCAAGAGGGGAAGGCTTGGAGAGAGGCCCAATCCGACTGCACTTTGACTGGAATAGCTCTGTTTCGTTGGGTATCTTTGGGGTCCACATATGATTTTTCTTGCCAAAAATACAAGGGTCCTGCTTTTTCAAGCAAACAAATACAAATGGCTTAAAAAGTAGCTGTTTAGGATTTTGCCTTGCCTCTCCCCTCCTAAGCAGTTAAGGGAGCAGGGAGGGAAAGGAAACTTTGTCCCTCCAGAGATGCAGGAAGGCTGTGATGAGAAATTGGCTGTTCTATTGATTTCCTAAAACAAAACATTGTCTATGCAAGTGTGCAGAGCACCACCTCTATTTGATGAAAGGGAGTGTGCTGGACTCCTCAGGCAAGGACCTAGCACCCAGGGGCACAGGTGCTGGGGAGGAGGGGAACCAGTGTTCTCCTGCAGACAGTGGATCTTGGCTGAGGGAAGTGGGCTGGGGGGACAGTGTCAGCAAGAGGTGGCCGCTGAGGTATGGCCGAGGAGGCTACAGGGATGGGTTCGCCTGTCTCTTTAGGCTCTGTGTTCCTAGACTAATGAACAAACGGAGAAATGTGGTGGAAAACTCTAACTAGGCTTGGAGGAAGAGCAGTCGTGTTCCTCGTTATACTATTAATGGCCACAAGTCTGCTGGTATTTGAAAACGTCCCCATTTATAAAGTGGTGAGGCCACATAGCTATCACTTGATAGTACACGAAGAAGTATCTGTGAGGCTCAGCACCTTTTAGTTGAAATCATTTTGAAGCAAAGCAAACAAATAAGTCTATTGTAAAGAAAGTCATTACTAGAGGAAGGTGCTCCTGCCTTCCAGAAATATCTTCGCTTATGGGAAGACAGAAGACAGAATGTGGAAACCTGGCGTGAAGAGCAGGCAGTCAATGCGAGCGTGTGGAGAAAGTGGGCAGAGACCATCCTGTAAAAGCTGGCATGGATGAAGGGCATTTTCTCAGACGCACGGAAAGAGGTATTATTAAGGTCTAGAGGCCAAAAGGAGGCGACTGAGCTGAGCTGGAATCGAGGGCCTGGCACCAGGCCTCCCGGGGAACCACCTGTCCATCCATCAGCCACGACACGAGGGTGCACTGGGACCTGAGGGGCCAGGCTCTGGACTTGCGGGGTGGGGTGGGCCGAGGTTCTGCAAGGACTTCCCAGAGATGGCAGGAGAGACATGATGGAATGTTCTGGGAGAGCCGGTTGCTCCTGCTGACAGGATAATGGAGTAGTAGATAAAAAAAATAAACGAGAGGAAGAAGGAGACGCATGATAAATCCACCTTTCACAGATACACTCTCCTCCTCAACTTTAAAGATTACTTTTCTCCCCTTTACTTTTTCAAGTTCATTGAAACTGACACGGAGTTGCCATTTTCCTTCCCACTTGACCCGATTCGTGCTGGACTTCCTGACCTTTCCAACCAGGGCTTCCTCCAGCTTGTTTTTTGTGTCCGTGGTCGTGGATGTGGAAAATTATGGTGAAGAACAGCTCGTGCTGGTTAGAATCTAAAGATTCTGAAAGGAGAACCTCTCCAAGGGGCAGCCCAGCCCTTGTCCCTGATGCACTCTTCCAAAATGTAATCCCAAAATCTACACGGCACTAGCTTCTATTTCCTCCCTTTTTTTTCATTTCTTCTGTAAGTACTTATAATTCAACTTCTACTGTAACAATGAGTTTACGTTTGTGATATTACCTTTACATGTAATATAGACATGAATTATGATCTGCATTGTAGTGATGAGAAACCTGAGACTCAGAGTACTTAGTTAGGATTAGAGTTGGGCTGTGAGCAACAAAAAACCCCACATAATAGCTATTATTTAAAAAAGAAAGAAATTTATTTCACTCTCATTTTAAATAATAGTTGTAAACAGGCAGTCCGGGGTAGTGTGATGGCTCCATGGAATTGCTAAGGATTCAGGCAACACCATTACTGGGTGTGACTGTCATCCAAATGGGTCCATGATGGCAGCCAGAAACAGCTGCAGCCATTGTATAGACATATTCCAGGAGGCAGAAAGGAGAAATAAGGCAAGAAGGGGAACAATCTCACACAACTGCCCCTTTTGCCTCATTAGCTGGAACTTGGTCACATGGCCACAACTAGCTTCAAAGGAGACTGGAAAATACTGTCTTTAAGTGGCCACGTGTAAACTAAAAAGTCAGGGCTTTTATTACTAGGGATAAAGTAGATAACAGATATTGGGGTGGGTAACTAACAGTCTCATGCACGCGTGTCTTGCCTAGAGTCCCAGACCAGCGAGGGAAGGGACTTAAGCCTAGATTTTAAGTTCCGGTGCTCTTTCCAGTGTGTGAGGTAGGCTCGGGGGGACGTGGCGGGCACTGGCAGAACCCTAACCAAAAGCTGGAATTCATTGTCTGCTCTGAAAGACTACTTAGTCTTTGAGAAATCTAACTTATGAAATATATCATAAATGTTTTCTTATTATTTTATTAACTATGAGTATCGAGAAGCTATGCATTTACATGCAGTGATTGCATCAGGAGATCAAAGGAAAGGAGCATTTCCATGTGGGCTAGAGCTGCCAAGGACAGTTCCAGGAGTGAGAGGTCAAGGCCAACGTTGAGGGCCGGCTTACTTTGTATGTGGAGAAATTGCAGTCTCTTTGATGGGGAGCATGTTGAAGACGTTGGTTTCTTATCTTTGGAGGACAGATGATCCTGATACAGGAACTCTTGTTCAACTGACTAATAAAATGAAACAAAACAAGCCTTTCCTTCTGCACACATATACTCAGAAAACTCTTTACTGTAATAACAATATCTATCGGGCGCCTGGGTGGCTCAGTTGGTTAAGCGACTGCCTTCGGCTCAGGTCATGATCCTGGAGTCCCTGGATCGAGTCCCACATCGGGCTCCCTGCTCGGCGGGGAGTCTGCTTCTCCCTCTGACCCTCCCCCCTCTCATGTGCTGTCTCTCTCATTCTCTCTCTCTCAAATAAATAAATACAATCTTTAAAAAAAACAAAAAACAAAAAACAATATCTATCCACAAACCCTTCCTGTGGTGACAGTAATGACTAAAATTTAACGAATACTTAGATGGTCTGAGCCCTCTGTGTATTACTTACTAGTTCCTCTCAAGGTCTTGAGGAGTAGGAATTATGAGACTTCCATTCTACAGTCAAGTAAACTAAAGTGCAGAGAGATTTAGAACTTGCCCGAGATCTGTATTTAAATGTTAGAGCTAATGTTCAAATCTAGGCATTCTGATTCCAGAACCTGCATTCTTTGTGTGACATTATTCAACTTTTCCTGCAGCAGCCTTTGTCTTTGGGACTCCAGACTGGGAAATGTTCATGCTGTAGGACAAGTAGTTCTAGGGAACACAGGGAGCCATATTTATGGGGGCTGAAGGCAAAGCCAATAGCGTGAGTTAGCCAGAGCTTGAGAGTTATTTGCTTTTGGTTTGGTTCATTATGGAAAAAATTATCAGATCCAGGCTTTTTGCCTAATTCTTCTGATTCTAAAACAAAAATGAGAAGAGTGAGGCCTAGAGACTCGGGTAAGTCTTTAACCTTCCTTGGCCTTAGTTTCTGTACTTGAGTGCTCTCTGGAGTTCCCAATTCAGTTCTATGAAGCTCTACTACACTGTGTAATAATCAAGCCCTTTCTGATTGCTTTTCTTTCCATTTATGAAACTCTAAAGCATAGAACCAAGACCAGTTCAGGATGGCAGCAACAACTCCATCCTGCACAGCTCCAGATGTCACTTCCTAGCTCCTACATCCATAATGCTGGAGGCATGCACCAACCAGTGAGGCCGACACTCCCGTGTCCTTGATCTGCCTTAGAGAGACAGTCTGCAACCATTTACCAAGCATTTGTTAAGCACCTACCATGTGCCACATGTTGCATTTTGCCTGGAGACACAAAGGGGAATAAGATATGGGTCTCAGATACCTCAGTCAGGGTAGAGATTCTTAACCTGAGGTCCATGAATGGTTTTCAGTGAATCTGCAAATGCTCTAAAACTGTATCTGGTATTTTGTGTATCTGCCAAGATGCTCACATTTTTCCCTAGGGAGAATCTTCATAGTTTTCATCAAATTCTATAAGGAGTTGGTAATCCTGGAAAGTTATGAATCACTGACCATGTGGTCAAGACAGAATCCAAACAAATATTCAGAACATAGTAACAGGAGTTCCGCAGTAAAGACATGAATGAGGCAGAGATATTAACACTTCTCCCTGGGACTGAAGTGGGTCAGTGCCCCACACAGATGATGTCAGCTGGGGCCAAAGGGAATAAGGAAGAACTCGGTAAGCAGGCAGGCAAAGAGAAGGCATTCCAGGGTGTGAACTGAGGGGCCCAGGAGATCTAAACTGTTCTGTACTGAGAGAATGCCCATCTGGATTTGAATGCTGGGTATATAGGTTGTGAAGACTGCCATGGTGGGAGTGGAGAAGTGTTGATTCTTGAAAGTCAGTGCCCAGGATGAATAGGGAGGGTGGCTATCAGTGATGGTGACAGTTGGGCCTAGGTAGAGAAAGACTTCCTGATATGTCCCTAATACTGAGCCACAGGAATCTGACCTCTGGAGACAGGCTGCCTGAGTCTCAGAGAAGGTCAACTTCGCATCTCAGCTTCCTCTTCCTGAAAACTGGACTTGATATTTGATAAATAAATCATGCAATCTTCCCTTCACACCCTGCCCCAAATAAAAACATTCACCGTTACCACCACTTCACAGCCGGCCACTGTGGGCCCCTGACAATCAATTACCCACCGGAGATGAAATTATTGTTTAATGGCTCCTGGAATGGGCTCCCACTCTGACATTCATCACAATCAATAATGCATCAGCAGGGACAAAAGAAATTACCTGCCTCCTGCTAAGTGAAAGAGTCCATTTATATGCAGCACAGCCCCTTCACGCCTACTGAGCAGGCCACCACAGGTGGGTTTCCACATTACAGAGTTCCTCCCTCCAAGGAGATGGGTAAGTAGGTTCTCGGGTGAAAGTGTGCACATTGCTACCTACTCAGGCTTGACAGAGTCAAGGCAGGTCTTGCACGTGGGCCACAGACAGGGATGGTGAACAGGAAATAGTGGCTGATCAAATTTACAAGGAACCAGTTGCCATTCTCCTTTCCCATACTTTTTCAATGTACATTGCATCTCCGTGTTTTTCTATAGAGATGACCGGGCATAATTTCCTTTTAGATATTTTGTAGGCCACTGGGTCTGGTTTCGGGTGTATCCTTGCTCTGTCACTTCCCGCAGGATGATTATAGATGAATTTTTCACCTCTTAGATCTGAGATTGCTCACCCAAGAAATGGACTTAATAATACCGACCTTAGAGGACTTATGATGAGGATTAAGTGAAAGATCATATGTAATGCACATAACAGGCATTCTCTTGTCTCCCCACCCTTATTTGGGAAAATATTCTATAGTTAGTTTGGTTCATCCTGATATCACTGATGGGCGAGGTTAATTGAAATAAGGACAAATCAAGAGAGTAATCATATTTAAATTCCAAGTCCCCAAATCTTAGAGAACTTCCATGCTATTTCACCCTGTATACATCAGCAAATAGCATTAGATCAGCTCGGAGATATTTTAACCAAACCAGAATCTAAGATAAAAGTTTTCCTTCCTACCTTCCCTCTCTCCATTCATTCACGTGTTCATCTATTGGAATTTTATTTGGTGCTGATTATTGATCAGATGGTATGTCAGGCCTTGGGGAAACACAGATAAAAATACACTGCCCCCCTGCCCCCTGCAACCCCCAAGCCCCAAAGAACTTGCAGTGTGGTAAACAAAAAGAGTTCTAAGTAGATGATCATGAACTAGTACAGTGCGTACCAAGTCTCCTTGGGGAGGTGTGGAAGGCTTCAGTGAGGAGGTGACGCCTGGGCTCACTCCTACTGGATGCGTAGGGGTTTGCTGGTGCACAGGTCGGAGAGCCCTTAGGGAGACTCAATCACATTTTCACCCATCAGTTCTTTACTTTTTCCCCAATTTCAATATGTTGTGCTGTGCTCAATTTACAGGTGGGTAAAGTTATCTAAGGGAAACCAAGTTGCTTTGTCTGAAATCAGAGAGGCTAGGGATGCAGCTACAACTGGAATTCACTTGCCCTGATTCTCAGCCTAGGGCTTTTTAACTTTTGCTGTGCCTGTGTTGCCTTATACACCCTTAACCCTTCCCTGTCTTAGGTTCCCTTTGAGCCTGCATCTGGATGCTTGGCAATACTGAACCAACAAGGCATGTATAAATGCAGCACTCTCTGCCAGCGTAAGAGTGTTTTATTATGATTAAAAAACGTTTTTCCTTAAAACAACAATCTATATTGGTAATTATGTGCTGAGGTCCATCGGCTCTGTGCTCTGAAGGGTGCAACATTATTGTCAAGAGCACTTGATTGCTTGCCTCTTGTTTTACAATCTTGGCTTGCACTTTAGGCTCCATCCTAAGCATTAGTGGAGAAACCAAGAATGAGACAGTGGTATATCCAAAAATGCTTGAAGGTGCTTCACCCACAGGTTCCTGCTTCCCTGGAGCGAGGGGCAGTGGGATGGCTGACCTAAGCAGCTGCAGACATCTGTGCTCGAGGGGGAGAAACAGGAAACACGGGGCTTTCTGAATGGAGACGTACATTCTCAGAGAGGCAGCCATACACCAAGGCAGAGACGCCTGCCTCTGATCATAGTTGCTGTTTCTCCTGATTGCGTCTTGAATTTATTGTCCCATCGGCTAAACAGCCAGAGGTGGTGAAATTCCTCCGTTGGACACTCATGACTTTGAGTTGGCCAGACCTCGTTGTGGCTTCGGTCACTTTCTTTCCTTCCGTCTCTGTCTCCCTTTGCCCTTTCTCAGCGCAAATATACGGGGTTATGTAGTCATAGTTTTACAAACCTGAAATCAAGTAAGTACATTTCTCTCTAACTTGTTTTGCTCTTAACAATATATTGTAGAAATCCCTCTGGGTCAACAGATACAGATCGAACAGGAACACATTCTTTTTATTAGTTGAAAAATATCTTATGGTCTGAGTGCCCTACAGGGTATTTAACCATCCCCCCATTGAGAGGTATCTAGTTTGTTTCTACTTGCAAAATGATACTGTAATAAACATCTTTGTACATGCACTCTTTGGCAACCTACTTTCATTTCTAGGGGTTAGGTGCTAATAACTGTGAGTTAGGGTGCAAAATATATGCATTTTTTGAGTTTTAATAGATCTTGTCAGATCATTGCAGCTATTCACATTCCCACCAGCAATGTTTGAAAGTGCCTTACCTCCAGGATTCTTACCAGGCTAAAATCTCTTTTAAAACGCAAATACTTCTGGAAAGGTGTTTAAATAGCAGTCAAAATAACAATGCTTGAAATTTATATAATCTTTTTGCAGTTTACAAAGTGCTTTTTATCACATATATTATCTCATCCAGCCCCCATAAAAGTCCTTCTGGGTGGTTTTTGTAGAAGCAAAACCAGGCCTGGAGTACAAAGTGGTTTTCCCAAAGCCAGATATCAGAGGGACAGCAAATCTAGAACTGATGACTCCAGGGGGCTTTCCCCTATACCCCGCCCCTTCTCTATATGTGAGGGTAAATTATTTGATCACAAGGTACAGTGTTTTCATTGCTGAGTGCTGCGTTGTGCTCATGGCCTGGCCCTGCTATTAATTACCTGGCAGGCTTTGGGCAAGTTATTTCACTTCTTGTGCTACCAATTACTTCTCTGTAAAATAAGAAACTCAGTGAGATGCTCTCTGTCATCCCTTCTAGCTCTAACAACAATGACCTCGAATAGGGCTGACAGATGCTAACAGGGGTGCAGAAGCCTCAGAAAAAGGGAATCCTAAGGGAGGTGGGGTACAGGAGGAAAGAATTTTTTAAAATCTTAGAGCACGGCATGAATCCCAAGTTTTTTGTATATTGAGGATTAGAACAATGAAGTTTGAAGCATGCCTAACAAAAAGTCTGGCCCACAGCTCCTGCCATGTATTAAGTGCTTACCACTGTACTTATCGATACTGAGTATTTGCAGCCGAGTAGGTAAGCAGGATAAGCAGTTCTATGCGGGAAGTGGGAAAAACTGGGTTTCTTCTTTCAGCAACTTTGGATAAATATCCAGATGATCTTAGAGCACGTGTTCATGAATTACTTATAAATTCTGGCATTTAAAGACTTACCATGTGCCAGGCAGTTGGTGCCTTGATTTATATATAGCGATCTTCCTCAGAGGGTGGTCATATTCTGTGCCAGGAGTTTTCTGGCAGATTCTTTAGGTCAGATAGGCTTTGACCTGCTCAACTTACCCCTGAGGTGATTTCTAGACGCCTCATGCTTAGGTTGGGTTTACTAAAACCCCTGGGTCTTATTTCATACAACCCATTGTCAATCTAGTCTCATCCATTCTATTGATTTTTTTTTCTGATTATAAAAGTAACACATAGTAATTAAAAAGGTATTCGTAAGCATTAACATGAGTGTAAATAGCCTTCCAGTCATGTCTCTTAAACACAATTGAAGTCCTACTGTGTGTTTATGTGTGTGTATAATTGTGAGCTCTGCTTTTTTTCACTTAACACTAGAACATCAGCAATTTCTCTGGTCTCCCCACCTGGATGAGACTTTCAGTCTTGTCCATAGGTGCAGGTGGAGAAGCTGGAAAGAGGATGACAGATGCATATTATCTTTCAAAAAAAAAAAAATTTCACCACTGTTAAAATGAGGTCCCTTGGATCTA
The DNA here is from genome assembly GCF_964656455.1 of Halichoerus grypus. Classification (NCBI taxonomy): domain Eukaryota; kingdom Metazoa; phylum Chordata; class Mammalia; order Carnivora; family Phocidae; genus Halichoerus; species Halichoerus grypus. The sequence goes on along the minus strand of NC_135722.1, from coordinate 85,862,131 downwards.
TGTCTCTTAGCAATCAAAAGAGCAATTTCTTCTCTCTTAGGGAACACTGGGAAGAGTGTGGAGGGGAGGCCGAATGTGTGTTTCTTCTTCCAGGATCGAGGCTACAGGCTGGGGAGAAGGTTCTAGAATTTCTTCTCTCTGACATGTTTCTCTATGATTTTTAAGAAGACCGTATGATGAAATAGAGATTATTGGTATATATTGGTTTATTTCCCCATGAAGGATTTCAAGATTTGGGATGACAAGGTTGAAGATGCATAATTTTAAATTTGTATACTTGTGCAATTTAACTTTAAAACTAAATGTATGAGAAAATACTTTGAAACTGTAAAGTGACATCTGAATACCACTAAGATCATTACTGCTATTAAATTTAATTTGGTTGTTTGGCGACCTCATTTTCAGTCTGCATTTTAAATACTTAAGTACTTGTGAATGTTGATTAGGTCACATCAGTTTCTTCATCTGTAAAATGAGTATGATAATAATGTCTACTCTTTTTTTTAGGATCAAATGAAATAATGCACATAAAAATGCTTTTAAACTCTAAAGTACTAAAAAACCCCTATAAAGTACTAATTAGATATTAATAATAATCGTTATTGTTATATTAGCCATCCTTCCTACTTTTCCATTATCTTATCAAAATACCTTTGGTATCTTCAGTCAGTTTCTACTGAGGCGTATTGGAGATGCCCCTGGGAGAGAAAGAACGAGGATTGCTCATGTGGTCCGCAGTGGCTCCTTATATTGGCCCTTAATGGATAAAGTGGACAGGCTGAGGATACCCCTGTCCTGACACTTGGGACATGTGATGACTTCATGGCTGTGACACTTAGGATAAGTGCCTACAGCTTTCTTAGCCACAGAGCCATATATAACCTAAAACATGTGTTATAACGTGTAACATAAAACATGTATGTTATAACATATTTTGTATATCGATAGTGTGTTTATGTGTGTGTGTGTGTAATTATTAAATGGTGTAATGCTTGGCACATCACCATGGTTCATTAATGGTTATTATTAGTTGAAGGTTATCTCTAGCTCTAGGATAACAGGACAGTGATCCCATGTTTTGGCTGACCAACAAGAGTTCAGACTGGCAGTGGAGGGACCTGAAGTTGCTAAAGACTGTTTCTTTAAGAAATCCTTCAATGATTCTAGTTGTTTTTTTTTATAAGCGCATATGAATATTTATTAATAGTAATGCAACTGAGCAAAAGCTGATCCTGATCCACATCATTATATGATGAGACTCTGAGTTTTTTAAACTCAAAAGAGCAGGCAAATCACCTGAAACCAAATAGTTTGGGGGAAAACAGAGGTAAGAAACAGGCCTTTGGTTTTAGTTTTGTCTTGTATTCATTTTGCAGGCAAAGAGAGGAGTCTTGCCTCTTGACTTGCATGAAGCTGGCATTGAGCTTGGAATTCACCTAGCAGTGCTCTCCTGGTTTGTTATCCTATTCAGTCAGATTCAGACTCAGGGGGCTGCCCTGGGACTGTAGGTGGGCTTTTCAGGCGGAGGATTCTGTTAAGTTTGGGGGAGGGCAGTTCCATCTGAGGTCAGGTTTCTCACAGACAAGATGCAGAGGCCTGGGAATTGAAGCAGTGTTTCTGAGCAGTGTGGGCAAATGAAGCTGGGGATGGAGGGGTGGAGTTGAGCAAGCAATGAGGTCAAATCTGGGAAAGGAGGAGAAAGAAAGGGAGGCAAATAGAAATCACACGGTGCTTGTGCTTAGCTGTGATCTAACATGACTTTCCCCTCTGTTGGCGAAGGGGGGCACATGATGTTAACATTCATTATCATGTCATATTCGATTGACTGCCAGAATTTATTATATTTTCTGCTGTTACACACTGAATACTGACAAAACCCATTCCCTTGCTCAAGAAAGGTCTCTGCTTTCTAATCTTCACACAATAACAGGGAGGTGGAAGGCCATCAATACCAGAGTAATGAGTGTCAGAGTGAGGCCAGGTCCGCAGCACCTTAATTCCAGAAGCAGCGGGAAAAGGAGAGAAGGAGAGGAGATGGAGGGATGCGTGCCTGCTTCAGGATAATGAAGCACTGAGACGGGGCTGGGCATCTAACTAGGTGCAGAGGTGCAAGTGACGGGATCCCTCACTGTGTGTGTGTGTGTGTGTGTGTGTGTGTGTGTGTGTGTGAGTGCAGACAGTCAACGTGTGGCTTCGTGCCACCTCCTAGTAAGAGACAGCAATAGGGGAAGGAGGAGAAGCTGTTTCCACTGTTAAAATAATCCAGCTTATTGGTGAAGATGCATTTTGCCTAAGTTAATTAATTAACTCCCAGACTCTTTCGGGAGCATCCCCTATGGACCAAGCACTGTACTGAGCTTCTAGGGATACAAGAATGGACAGACACAAATTTTCAGACTAGAGTAGTCCACTGGGGGCCAGGAACAGTCAATTTAACAGCTACTGGACAATGTGCTAAATTGGGTAATAGAGTTTCATTGAGACACTTGAATATTTATGAAAACGATTTCTTCAAGACACTGGGTGAGATACTGGGAATATGAAGATAAATAAAACAGGATCAGTGTTCTCTGGGACTTCATGGAGAGTGCTAGGGGAGCACTGTGCAGGGAGAGGGCTAGCACAGATCCCATGTGAGAGGGAATGAGATGCTGGAGCAGACTCTTGGGGGTAACTAGTAATCAGGCAAATGTAGGGCAACAAGGGTTCAAGAAGAGAGACCAGCAGGTCAAACGGCTCAGATCAAGGAAGAAACATCTAGTTGAGGAACTTCAGCAAGTACTGGGCATGCTGGAACACTGGGTCTGTGAGTGGTGGTGGGTGGAGAAGCCATCAATCCCACCCTGCAAAGTGCCATTAGCAGAAGGCATATGACCTTGGGGAAGCCATGATTCCAAGCAGCATTTGTCTCGTAGGCTGTCCACATTTCCTTATTTAAGGTTCCTTTTCCCATTTACTCCCTCCTCACCTTACCTTAAAGTACATTTCATCTGAGTCAAGTATGAGGTGGCAAGACTCCTGAGCCCAAGGGGATTTACATTTGAATGAATACTCTTCAGTATTCAAACCTCAGCACCCAGAGAACTGGGTGGGATATAGGGGGAGCCAGTAGAGAACCCCAGAACCTCTCAAATTAAGCCAACTGCTCATGAAGTGAGAATAAAGTGAATTCCGGGTGCTCTGAATTGAGGTAAATATGTGATTAAAGAAGTTAGACAATTCAAGGCCAGAGCTGTGTCCTGGCTTGAATTCCCAAGGATAGAACTCAGGCATAGATTCTTTTTTTTCTTATTTGGAGAGAGAAAATTCCAGAGAGAGGTTTTGCATTTTACATTTATCTCAGCCCTAAAGAACATCATGAGGAGTCTAAAATATCCTTGATGGGGGGCCAGAGACTCAATGTTTTAAATTCTGAAGGAATAGCTCTCATATGGAAAGCTGGGGGTTTATTTATATTAGAATGATTCAGATTTGCTGGAGCCCTAAGAATGGGTCAACTGAGGTAAAGTTATCTTACCAGTTTCTTGTAAACCTAAGGATACATTTGCATCTTTGTTTGTAAAAATGAAAATAATCATTTACATACACATTTGCATTCTGTACAAACTCTGTGTACACACGATTAAATTAATTAGTAGCTCTGATATGTAAGTTGTATCTAACGACTACCAACAATGTGGTATTGCAGAAAGAGCTCAGGTTCTGAAGGCTTTGGGTCTGAATCCTGAATCCACCACTTATTAGCAATGCAATTTCTCTTTGAGTCTCAGTTTCTTCACATATAAAAACAGTAAAACGGTATCTCTCTCACCTGCCTATTGTTTAATGCTCAAAGAGCTTCATAATAGGTACAAAGTACCTAGCACAACGCTTGGCACAAAGAAGATGCGCAGCATAAATTTGTTAATTTGACAACTCAGGACTGCGGCCCAAAATGACAGCATGAACGACAGTCTTTTTTAGCAGGTGCCTTTGTCTTTCTAGGTTTAGCTCTCCACAGAAGGGAAGGGTGATCCACGAGACATTTGTGAGATGAAAACAAGCTGACCTGAGTGCATGGTCTGACTCTCCCAACCATCCTCATCATCCTCAGGGGTTCGCTCCTCGTTTTAAACAGCATGGATTCCATGTTGACAGATGAATCTGCATATACTGGGAACTCCCCATTCCTTTGCTTCTCTATTGCTCCTTCATGCTCCCCTGGAAAAGTCCAGCCCTCTGCTTGCTTCATGTGTGGACCATGACCGGAGAAACCGAAGGTGACTAGAGAAATAGACCCCTAACCATGTTGTGTTAGTTGGAGTCTCTAGGAAGCTGGTGCCAAGATGGGGTTTGAAGTGGGCAGGGGAAGGAGTAACCTCAATGAAAGATAAAGCTGAGGAGGGAGTAGAGATAGGCAAGGAAGACTTTCAGAATGTGAGGCAGATTTGACACATGCGAGAGGGTAAGGAATGCCTTAGATTATGCTACAATTCTGAAAAATTATTGGTCAACCCAAAGACGTGCCCAGGTACAAAGACTGCCAATAAGGGGCTCCTGCCATGCTTGGTCATGGGCTAGGAGGTGCCAAGAAGCACATGGCTTTGGTGCAAATGTTCTGTTATATCCCAAAGATACTGCATAGGGAGGTTGTCTGCTAACTCTCCTCTTCCAGCGGACTGCAAGCTCTCTCTTGAAAGGAGATCTGAGTGACACACCTTCGTGGATACTCTACAGACTATGCGAGTTCCCTTAAATTAAGACCAAAAATATCAAATGGGTCTTTAGTCCTGCTGGCCAATCCTACTACATTTCCCTAGTCAATTTACTCTCCTTGCTCTGAAATGACCATTTCACACCTTCATCTCTCTCCTCAAAGTTCTGAAACCCCCTTTTCTACTGTCAGATAATTGCCATACTTTATTTCACTGAGAAAATAGCAACAGTCAGAAGTGATCCACTACCCTGACCCTATCACAGTTCTTGCATCTGACAAGGTGGCAGAAGAGGGCCAGGGTGAAGGCTATACTGCTTGGACCCTAAAGCCAGGAAAGCCAGGCATTAGGGGCCCAGGGCTCTGAGAAGGAGCACGTGCCATTAGCTCCTGTTAACAGCATCTGTACCCACATACTCTGCTTCTAGCCTGTAAGCTGTGCCTGCTCCCATCTAAAGCTGACCACTTGTGTACTGGATTCCCCTCCAGAATGCTTAAGAGGCTTGCTCCTCACTCCTCATCACCCCAGCAGAGAGAGGTCTAGTTAGCCCCTCACTTCTGTATTCCTCTTTGGGTAATTCTCCCTCAGATGGTTGTCCGTACTCTTCAACTCCCTTTCTCCACTTCCAAATTTTTGTGCCTTTCCTCTAAACCCCCTCCTCTTTCATTTATCCAGGTATTCAGACCAAAACACTTGCTATCATCCCTGACTCTTTCACGCTCGACATGCAAACTATTAACAAATTATCCAGGCTTGACCTTTGCAATATATCTGGGATATGATTACTTTTCACCTCTTCCACTTCTACCCTCTACTCTAAGCCCATAGCACCTCTCATTGCACTACTATGGCAACCTCCTAACTGATCTCCCTCCTGCCACTTACGTATTCCTATGCTCTACTCTTCGCAGAGCACTTGGTCAAATCATTCCTCTGCCAACAAGCCTCCAATGGTTACCATCACACTAAGAGCTCCAGTTTTAAACTATCCCTTATCCTAGTGGCTTAAAGCAGTTTTAAACTATCCCTTATCCTAGTGGCTTAAAGACTCAATGTTCATGCCCCCCCCCCCAATTCAGATATTGAAATCTTACCCCTCATTGTAATGGTACTAGAAGGAGGGACCTTTGGGAGGTAATTAGGATTACACAAGGTCATGAGGGTGAAGCTCTTATGAATGAGACTAGTACCCTTATAAGAGTCACCAGAGAGCTTGTTTCCTCTCTCTGCTCTCCACCACGTAAAGATACAATGAGAAGCTGGCAGTCTATCATCCAGGAGAAGGGTTTCTCCAGAACCTGACCATGTTGGCATCCTTATCTTGGACTTCCAGCTTCTAGAAGTGTAAGAGGTAAGTTTCTTTTATTTATAAGCCACCCAGTCTGTGGCATTTTCATTATAAAAGCCTGAGCTGACTGAGATGAACAGCAACCATTTTTATTACATTTCATGAGTTTGTGGGTTAGGGATCCAGGCAAGGCTGAGCTAGGTGATTCTTCCTTTCTACATGGTATCAACTGGAGTCACAGTAGGTTCAGCTGGAGGCTAGTCTGGTCCAGAGGGTCCAAGATGGCTTCACTCTCATGCCTGGCACCTTGGCAAAGAGGATTAAAAAGCTGGACTCCACTGGTCCCAGGTGAGCCCCTGTCCTTCTTCATGTAGTCTATGGTCTCTTCATATCATCTCTCCAGCAGAGGTTGTACATGATAGCTAAGTCCTCCCAGGGACCATAATTAAAGCTGGCAATTCTCCAAAAGCCCAGGTCTTTTACTTCCGTAGTAGTCCATTGTGCAAAGTCATCACAGGCCACCCTAGAATCAAGGGAAGGAGAAACACACCTTTCCCTCTCAAGGAAAGGCTAACAAAGGATTTGTGGCACCTTTGACTCCTCCATGCTAAAAATACAATTGAGATTCTTTTTCATGGAATACAATGCCCTACATTGTTGGTCTTTGGCCACTACTATAAGTTTAGTTTATTTTTTCTACTCATTTCATTCCAGTCATTCATATTCCTTACTGTTTCTGAAATATTTTTCCAATTCTAGACATTTGTACTAGCTGGATAATCCCCCAAATATTTACACTATTCTCCTCCTCTTCATTCAGGCATTTGCTCACAGGCTACTCCTCAGAGAGGTCTTCTTTCAGGTGGTCTGGCCTCTCTTCTTGTAATCCATGTGATTGCTCTTCATAGTCCTACTCACCACCTGACCTTATGTTACCTGTGGTTGGCTTACTCTTTGTCTTTCCACCGGAAGGGAATGTTTTTGTTTTGCTCACCACAGAAACTTCACCTGCTAGAAGAGTGGAGGGTGCTTAGAAGACCCTCAAAAATGTTTATTAAATGTTGAGGAAATCAAGTAACTCCTCTGTCTTCAAGGAGATTAACAGCAAAATGGAGAGACCAGGTAGTAGCACGGTTACTCTTATTCTCCCAGGTGCCTCGTTATAAATGACTTGACTTGACTTGTATTTATTTCCTATAATTGCATGTGGGAATCAAGGGAAAGCAAAGTCCCAAATGTGGTGATAGAGAAGAGGCTCCCAGGGCTTCCTTCCAATCACTAAAGCTGGCAGCCCCCAGTGCTTTCTGTTTGGCTTAACTACATCAGCATAATCGAAGCATATGTAGTGGGGGAGAATTCTGGGTTTGCAAATGCTCTTGTCTTGCAATGGTGGCGTGTGGGTTGGGGTGAAATGTTCAGTCAGAGTGAGTACTTCTTACTGAGAATTCTAGGATAAAAATGACTTTAAAATATTAAGGCTCTGCCAGCAGATTGTTTTATCCTTCATCAAATTCCCAGTGCAGACCCTAGGGCCTGTCACATAATAGGGACTCAATAAATATTTGTTGCCTAATAAATTCTACTGGGGATTCCATATGTAGCTTCTGTTGAATTCAAATGTGAGGCTTGATGCTACAGATGAGAACACTGGCCAACTCTGGGTACCACTCACCAGGGCCACCTGCTGGAGGCAAAAGTGTAAAGGGGTTCTAGAGGAGTCTCATGGCCCATCCTGCCTACACCTCTATAAGACTCTTAAGATGGTTGTGGCAGGAAACAACAGAGACCCATTTGAACCAGCTAAAGCAAAGTAGTCACCTTGGTGGGAATACTCTGAGGTATCTTATGGAATCCATGAAGTCTGAACACCAAGGCAGAGCTGGGATGGCCAAGAGGCAGCTGGGTCACAGAAGGAAGTATACCTGGTGCTTGGAATGCTGACAAGAGCCTCTTCATCCTTCATTCAGTTTTCCCCTGCTGCATGTTGGCATCTTTCTGTCATGCTGAATATCAGTTTTCTACATATGGCAAAAAACATGGCCACCTATAATGTTCAAGATTCCTGGATTTAGTAAAAAGAGGGAGGCTCATAAGACCCTTTCATAAACTCAACTTCAGTAATTGAGAAGAAGGGAGCTGTTGGTCCAGCAGGTTATAGGTGTAGTATCCTGATCAAATCAACTGTGGTTAGATGGTGGAGTCAGATAAGAACACAGTGGCATATGTGGAACTGTAAGAATTGAGGGATGGGAAAATGGTTCTCAGAGAAGAGCAGGGTACCGGTGACAAGACAATCACCTTCTAGGTGAAGTTAATCCATATATAATCCCTTCTAAGAACAGTAGCCCTGCCTTGTCCCATGTGGCTACACCTTCTATTTACTGACGATTGTGCCTTTGCCCCAGATCAACACAGCCATATTCTTCATAACTTATGAATTATTATTATAATATTATAAATACTATAAATAATATTTATAAGAACAACCCTATTGTAGGCACGAATAAAAGCAGCATCCTGCATTATAAAGTTTAAATTTCCCTGTTTTGCACAAAACACACACACTCACACACACTCACATACACCCACATTCACACACACATACATACATACACACACACACACACACACTTAAACACACCTCAAGAAGAGAAAAACTACACAGTTCCATATTTTTTTTTTTAAAGATTTTATTTATTTATTTGACAGAGAGAGACAGTGAGAGAGGGAACACAAGCAGGCAGAGTGGGAGAGGGAGAAGCAGGCTCCCTGCTGAACAGAGAGCCCGATGCGGGGCTCGATCCCTGAGCCGAAGGCAGACGCTTAACGACTGAGCCAACCAGGCGCCCCTACACAGTTCCATATTAAACCATTATTGCCCTCTGAAAATATGTTTCTATTAAGATTATTTTTTTCCCATAGGAATTGATTGACAAATTTTGAGCAATGCTAGTCCAGAAGGGAATATTGGGTAATTTTCTAGGCAACTTGGAGATTGAAGGCGTTAGCCATGGGGGGAGAAGCTGAAAGGGTACACAAGGTAGATTTTGGGCTCAACAGGATAGCCAAAACCCCTGCTGCTCAGAATTATTAGGAAGCAAAGCCACAGATGAGCACAGCAGGGTGCTCAGGGGCATGCTACTCGAACTGATACAGGGGCAGAAGCTGATCGTCATAGTAGAGGTGGGGGTTGGGTGGGGTGAGCGATGGGACCCCGAGAGCTGGTTGCCAGAGTTTCCTGGATTCCGACTGGCATTTAGTTCCAGTCTCAGCCCACCTATATAATATTAGAGTAAACCTCTTTTATATAAGCAAGCTTGGTCTCTGTGACTTGAACCAAAGAAGTTTGAAAGGAAAGTTTGCCCTTAGAGTTTCCTGTCCCCACATCCTTGGTTGCATGCTGTGCTCCCCTGCTCTGACCAGATCTGGAGAACAGATCAGGAAATCAAGGGGCTGGGGATTCATGATGAAAGTTAAGAAGATAAAGAGGATCCCCACCCCCCCATTTTACAGAGGAAGAAACTAACCATATGAGGCAGTTGAATAGTTAGACATCTGGCCGAAGGTCAGACAGTCCTAAAAAGATTCAAACCAGGTGCTTCCACTCCAACTCTAAAGACTTTTCATTCCATCACTCTGACCTCACCTTTGGTTACTTGCACTAAAATTGATAGGGTCTTAGGACTCTGATCTAATAAATAATATTTATAAGAACAACCCTATTGTAGGCACCAATAAAAGGAGCATCCTGCATTATAAAGTTTAAATTTACCTGTTTTGCACAAAACACACACACTCACACACACTCACATACACCCACATTCACACACACATACATACACATACACACACACACATTTAAACACACCTCAAGAAGAGAAAAACTACACAGTTCCATATTAAACCGTTATTGCCCTCTGAAAATATGTTTCTATTAAGATTATTTTTTTCCCATAGGAATTTATTGACAAACTGAGCAATGCTATTGGGAATACAATTTTTAAAAATTGTCTTCTAAACTAAATTTACTATTTAACTTAAACGTAACAGTCATTGCTTAATCGATACCTATAGTGGATTGAATGGTGCCCCCCCCGGCAAAAAGATATGTTCATGTTCTAATCCCCAGAACCTGTGAATGTGACCTTATTTGGAAAAAGGGTCTTTGTAGGTTTAATTAAGTTGAAGATTTTGAGATGAGATCATCTGGATTTTCTGAGTGGGTCCTAAACGCAAAGGCAAGTGGCCTTGTAAGAGACAGAAGAGGAGAAGGCACCAACATGGAGGGGGGAGCCATGTGAAGACTGAGGTAAAAATTGGAGTCATGTGGCCACAAGCCAAGAAATACCAAAAGCCCCCAAATTCTGGAAGAGGAAAAGAAGCATTCTCCCCTAGAGCTTTCCAGGAAAACTAGGACCTGCTGACACCTTGATTTTGAAGTTTTGACCTTCAAAACTTTGAAAGACTTAAGCATTTCCAAAGATCAAGGTCTGCCTCTTTGACTATTTACTTACTTGACTGAACTAATCCATATAGGATGTTACCTGTTCCCTGTTCCTTGCACCCAGTTACCTCCTTTGCTCGTAAAGAGCTACCCTCCTTCATGCATCTTCTCTCAGCATCTCAACTTGTTTTAAGCTCACTTCTGTGTCCCATGTCTTTTCTAGAGTCTAAAATTACATGGTAAGTAAATATGGAGATGGTTCCAATGTGACATATCCTGACCATCTCTGTCCAGTTAGGTTAAAGTTATAGTACAGCAACCAATCTTCTAATCTTTCTACGAAGGCTCTCCTCTCAACTGGCAGATTGAATTATTATTGTTATTTGCATATAGTACTAGAAAGCCTCTTTCAGATTCTTCCACAAAAAACTGCTGGCAATTGTCTTAAAGTGCTAGGGTTAGGCTTGCTCTTTTACTCTCTTATATCTACTGAATATTTAAAATGGAATTTGAAATCATCAACAAAACAACAAGGCAACCAACTGAATGGGAGACAGTATTTGTGAATGATATATCCAATAAGGGGGTTCATAATCACAATATATAAAGAACTTACACAATTCAAGACCAAAAAAACCCCCAAATAATCCAATTAAAATGGTCAGAGGATCTGAATGGGCACTTTTTCAAAGAAGACATACAAATGGTTGACAGACACATGAAAAGATACTCAACATCACTAATCATCAGGGAAGTACAAATCAAAACCATGAGAGATATTACCTTATACCTGTAATAATGGCTACTATCAAGAAGACAAGAAATAACAAGTGTTGGCAAGGACATGGAGAAAAAGAACCCTTGTGCACTGTGGGTGGGAATACAAATCAGTGCAGCCACTCTGGAAAACAGTATGGAGTTTCCTCAAAAAATTAAAAAATAGGATTATCATATGATCCAGTAATTCCACTACTGGATATTTACCCAAAGAAAAGGGAAACAGTAATTTGAAACGATAGATGTACCTCTATGTTTATTGCAGTATTATTTATAATAGTCAAGATAAGAAAGCAACCCAAGTGTCCATCCATAAATGAATGGATAAAGAAGATGTGATATACCATATATATATATGAAATGTGTATTCCATGTGTAAAATGGAATATTACACAGCCATAAAAAAGAATGAGATCTTGCCATTTGCAACAATATGGATGGACCAAGAAAGTATAATCCTAAGTGAAATAAGTCAGCCAGAGGAAGATAAATAATATCTGATGTCAGTCATATGTAGAATTTAAGAAACAAAACAAACAAAGAAAAAAAAAGAAACAAATAAAAAAACCAGACTCTTAAATACAGAGAACAAATTGGTGGTTGCCAGAGGGGAGGTGAGTGGGAGGATGGATGAAATGGATAAGGGGATTAAGAGTACATTTATTGTGATGTGCATTGAGTAATGTATAGCTTATTGAATCATTATATTGTGCACCTGAAACTAATATAACACTGTTAATTATACTTCAATTAAAAAATACAAAATAATGGAATTTGAGGGAAACATTCATCAAACACACACAGCAGTTTTCTTACATCAAATTTGGCTGGTTAGGATGAGTCTTTAACTGATTGTTTTCCTGGCATAAGCCATTATTTCTCATTCTAAGCTGGTAGGAAACTGAATAGAGCAGGTGAGCTTTACCACCCCTTCCCAGGGGCTCACAGATTTGCTCATATATTTATGCTATCTTATGGCCCCCTGACATCTAACAGTTCCCCTCCTACCAATACCCTCACAAGTGATAGAACGAATATTTGAAGACAGCCTGACAATCTCCTAAAACATTGAAGAAGTAGGAGAGGAAAGTGGGCATTATGGCTAATGTTAACTTTAAATTAAACATACCAGTCCCCCTCCCATCACATGCACAGTCTCTCTCTCTCTCTCTCTCTCTCTCTCACACACACACACACACACACACACACGCATAACTAGTCAGGATTATTTATGTAAATGCTTTAAAGAATGGGCCTAAAGATAGTTTTCTTCTCAGCAGCCTTTTGAGCAGTTTCTATCTTTTTCATCTGTTTTCATCTAAGCTGTACTTTAATGTCTTTTAACTGTATAGTTTTATGTGTCACCACTGATGCTAGTCGCCAGATAAATACAGCAGAGTGCTGGCATAGATCTTCTCTATGGAGTATATATATACAAAGTCGCTTCCACATTTGTACACGTGCTCCATATTTTTGGAACCTGAAACTGACAGGAGAAATAATAAACCAACTTTGTAAAGTAACAGATTCCCAATAGTTTAAGGCATTGAAGAAATCTTGACAACCCTCTTTATGATGATGTATAGACAGCATTCATTCAGCAGCAAACATTTATTTTGTTGCTAGCAAGTTCTAGGCATTCTCCTAGGAATTGGGGATACCACCATGACTAAAATACGGGTTGTGCTTGCAACTTTTAAGTCTTGAGAGGCAGGTATGGGTATAAATGAACTGAAACAAAACAATGCAATAATTTAAATGGAGTATCTTGGGAGAACAGAGGAGAGAGCAACCAACGCTTTCCAGGAGTAAGGTCAGCAAAAGCTTCAGAGAACTACAAAATTCAGTGGCTTTCTGAGACCAAAGAGTTAACTGAGGTAGATGTCAGTGCTGAAAATAGCATTTATTCCATCTGAAAAAATAGGACAGTAAGTGGGTGACAAATTGCTCATGTTTATTTCTTCCTTAAGAAATGGAAATATTACAAGTCACTGTGAACAATTTTTCCTGCTTGCCAGGGTCTGCTCCTAGCTCATGTGGGAGAAGAAAATAATGAAAAGTAGCTATGATAGTTGCCTTCAAATATTTAGGTGCTGTCATATGGAGAAAGAATAACACTTGCTCAGAGATACTCCAGAGGATCATGGTTGGGACCCAAAGGCAACAAGGAAGGGGATTTTAGCTTCATGTGAGGAAGAGAGCTCTCTCCCATGGAACTGGCAGCCTGTGGGGGTAGTGAGCATCCCATCACCAAGAGGATTCAAGCAGAGCTAGGTGATCCTGCCTGGAGGAATAACCAGGCTAAGGTTCCTTTTTACCCAGTGGGTTTTTTTTTTTTTATCTGGATACATGCATTTGTGCTGAATTAGGAATCAGAAAGAAGTTTGGGGGGAAGGATGAGGCAAAAAGGCACAATGGTGGTACTTAGGACAAAGGATCTTCACTTCTTCCTCAAGATCTCCAAGTGGAATAATTCTACCTATTAGCCACTCACACTTGTTCATGTCTCTGGAGGGAAAGAAGTATGAATATTATCATGCTGGTCCTATAGAGGAGGGAGCCTCTACAACTCAGCAAGGATAACATCTACCTTCCATTAAGGTGGGAGCAGAAGGCTTATTTCATTATGAGATGTTGGAGGCTTGCGGATTCTCAGAAGAAAGGAAAGCAGAAGGGCAAAGTAGTGTTTATTTATAAAGCCAGATTTTACATACAGTGCCCGCCAAGGATTTAATGCCGTGCTTCAAGTGAATAAATCCCTCCAGTGTCAGAGACATAAGACGTTGTCAAGCTGCCTCTGAGACAATGTGATCATAAAGTCTTAGAACCGAAATACCTCCAGTCACCTTGGTAAGAAAATAATCCTCTCTCAAGTGATGCTTTGAAGTTTAATGGAGTTGCTCCCTATCCAGTAAATGAAATCTGGAGTTGTGTGTGGCAGTGCTGTGCTGCTAAGAGGGCTTCAAAGCAGAGGAGGGATGCTCCTCCCTGGGCTGACCCCAATCTGCTTTTATAGCTCCATTTCCCATAACTGCCCTACACGAAACATACGCCTCAGCCAAACTGTCTGCTCCACCTGCCCAGGAAGGCCGTGCAGAAGCATTCAAAGCCAACAAAACTGCAGGGGCTGGCCAAGGAGTGCCCCATCTCTTCATGTGGGTTTGGCGGAATAGGCAGGATAAAGTTCAAATGCAGGGCAGGCTGGAAAGTTGGATCTGATCATCATAAATGCATCTGGTCAGGTGACCATGGGTAGAAAGGAACCTTGTAGGAATGCCCTTATCCTGACAGTGAGATCCTGACTGCGTGACAGTAGAATCCATGTAGGTATGGGGAATGGGGCAGGTGGAGCATGGTGATTAGTCTGAGGTCAGGAAAAGAGTCTCTAAGGCAGGAGATGGGGTATCAGCAACCTGGGGTCCATGTCAGTCCTGGCACCTATACCCAGAGAGAGGAGTGTTATTGAAAGAGACTTGCAACCAAATGCCATTTCAACGGGGCATCACTGGAGAAGACTAAGTGCCAGTAGGACGACATTCTGCACGGAAGTGAAGGGCACATCTGGTCCTGTTGTTGTGGTGTGCCAGAATCTTGACTCCAATCATCAGGAAGGATCTGACCTCACGGACCTGGCAGTAATATATAACAATGGCCAGAGAGATTTTTTTTACCGTAGAGCTTTGTGGAAGTGACTGAAGGATTTAAGTGTGACAGAAGTCACAATGTGTAATGAGAACTATCTGCACTTCATTTTACATTGCAACATAGAGCAAAGGAACTACAGGTTTTCAGTTTCTTTTCAGTAAGGAATTGATGATAATCCTTACTGTGGTTTAACCCTTGGGGTTCTGATATAATCTGTGTCCCTCTTGCGTAATTCCCACATTGCCCTTACCTCAAAATACCTGTGCTAGTGTAAATATGCCTTGCTAAAGGAGATTATTTGCCACAAGCCCTGCGTCACTGTTAGTTGAGTTATATGGAAAACTATACTTCTCCCTAATATGTTCCTCAAATAGCTGGTTGTGGTGACATGTCTCCAAGGTACACTCTGGCCTAAGCACCCTTTGACCCATCCCTGAGGTGAATGAGGCTAGGTGGATAGATAGGAACCAAATCCAAAATGGCCTGTCACACTGGGTCTGTGGCCTAACCTTGAGCTTTATACCGTGGGAAGTGGAGGGTCATTGAAGGCTATAAAGCAGGGCAGTAGATGAGTCTGGAAGGGAACAGTGAGAGTACACAGCAAAGAAACTAAATCTTAGGAACCTATGGGATGGAATCTGACTTATCTCTCTTGAGGCTGGACCCACTTCATACATCCTCCAACAGGCAGCTTATCTCCCAGGCAGAGTGGGATGCTGGTAGTGAAAAGCCAATTATTTACACAGTACATGGACATACAGGGAAGATTCTCAAATGTTTGAATTTGGAAGTGCAGGGCAGATGAAACTAATGGATGAAACAAAGATGGATTTTGAGAGTATAGAGGTACTTGCTGATGGGAATAGAGTTAATTTTATCTTTGGAACATTGAATAAGAAATTATTACAAAGACAATCAAATCTGTCCTTTATTTGAATAGGAAATGATGTTTTTTAAAAAATTTTTAAAAGATTTTATTTATTTGAGAGAGAGAAAGAGCGAGTATGAGTCAGGGGAAGGGGCAGAGGGAGAGGAAGAAGCAGACTCCTCGCTGAGCAGGGATCCTGACTCAGGACTGGATCACAGGACCCTGAGATCATGACCTGAGACAAAGGCAGACACTTAACAGACTGAGGCCCCCCAGGCTCCCCTCTTTTTTGACTTGAATCCAGTACACCTTATTGGCCTTCTGAAGCCTGTGAGACTTCACATTTCTCGGAAGAGTTTGTCAGTGGTTGGCCCAGTGGTGGAGACATGGAAGAGGAGACGTGTATACAACTTAGTTCTCCTGTTCTGTGAAGGCCCAGCTGACCTTATAAGCGATCAGCTTGGTGGTGGGTAGAGTAACACTGAAAGGTTCTTCAAAGCCATTAGTTCTTCCTGTCTGTCAGACTAGGAAGAGGAAGATAGGATGAGAATTTTTTTGCAAAGTGAAGTTGCATTTCTATCAAAACCGGAAAACAAACAGGGGCCCTCAGGCAAAGATGATCAAGTGGAGGTGATCGCTTATGGAGGTGGAATGTTTCTTGGATAAGCAAGTAGAGTCCTTGGTTAGAAGAAAGAGGGACATTGTAATGAGTGTACTGATGACAATCGAACTGATAGTTACCCCTGATATGGGTGGTGTCAGTGATAAAACTCAGCACCCAGGGAATGGGGTCAGTTAAGGTTTGGCAATACCTGGAGATTTTCAGATTTTCTAGATCTTCTTTTGGCACAAATAGACCCTTCACTGGATACTTTGGCATCTTCTTGATAAATGATCACCACATTTCTGTCACTGAAATCTAAAGCATGAGTTGGAGTGCCTGGGTGGACCAGGGAAGCCTGCTTTTCCCTCTGCTCCTCCCTCTGCTCCTGATCTCTCCCTCTCTCTCTCACACATGCTTTCTCTCTCTCTCAAATAAATAAATAAAATCTTTAAAATTAAAAAAAAATAAACTCTTGGTTTCAGCTCTGGTTGTGACCTCAGGGTCGTGAGATTGAGCCCCACATCAGGCTCCACACGCAGCACAGAGTCTGCTTGAGATTCTCTCTCTTTATCCCTCTACCCCTCCAGCTTGTGTTCATGGTCTCTCTCTCTCTAAAATGAGTAAACAAATCTGTAAAAAAATTTAAAAAATAAAGGATGAGTTGGAGCTAATGAGGCAAGGGGATAGGTGGTAATAGTGAGTTAACTCTCAAATAGTCCTGGAAAGAGGGGTGTCTGGCTGGCTCAGTCAGAAGGACTTGTGACCCTTAATCTTAGGTTTGTGAGTTTGAGCCCCATTTTGGGTGTAGAAATTACTTAATTAAGTAAATAAACTTAAAAAATAAATAAATAAAATAAGATAGTCCTGGAAAGAGAATACTATGCTAAAAGCCCGAGAGCAAGAAACACCATATTGTATCCAGTATGTTAAAGGTATGACATAGTAAAGGAAGAGGAATCACAAGATATAGATTCATGAAAATCTTTATAGGTCATTTTGAAGAATTTGGTCAATGAGGGCCTTTAAATGAATTTTGAATTTTAAATTGGAGAATAAAGTGACATGCTGAGATTTGGAGTTCAGGTAGTTAATGATGATGGAAAGTTTGATATAGGGAGACTAATTAAGAGACATGGGATGATGCAGGCAAGGGATGATGAATATCTGAGCTAAGGCCTTGGCTGCAGGCATGGAGCTGGTGAGAAGCTTTAAAAAAAAAATAGAAATTACAATGGGTCTGACTTAGTGATTGTATTAGTTAAGGTTCTCCAGAGGAACAGAACCAAAGGATATACAGAGTATAGATATAAAGAGGAGATTTATTATGTAAATTGGTTCATAGGATTATGGAGGCCAAGAAGTCCCATGATCTACAGTCTACAAGTTAGAGGCCCAGGAAAGCTGGTGGTGTAATTCAGCCTGAGTCTGAAGGCCTGAGAGTCTGGGGCTGAGGATTCAAGTCCCACTCTGAGTCTGAAAGCCTGAGAACGAGGACCACGGATGTCTATGTCTGAGGGCAGGAGTAGATGGGTGGCTCAGTGCTAGCAAGTTAACCCTTCTGTTCTATTTGGACCCTCAACAAATTGCATGATAACAGCACACATGCGTGAGGGCAATCTACTCAGTCTATGGATTCAAATGTTAATCTTTTTCAGAGACATCCTCACATACACCCCCAGGAATAATGTTTACCGCTATCTGGGCATCCCTTAGCCCAGTCGCATAAAATTAACCATCACAGTGATGAATTAATATGAAAAGTCAAGAGGGAGGAGACAAAGATGACTGCCAGGTTGCAGGTTTGGATGCTTTCAATCAAAGCTGATTTTGGTGGAACAATCAATTATGACCAGAAAATTTAGGTAAAGGAGAAGTTTTGGGAAAAGAGGGTCACCCATTTTTAGATATGCTGAGTATGAGATATTATTGTGAGACAAGCAAGAAAAAAATATCCATCTGAAGCTCATTAAGAAGTCAAGGCTGGAGATTTGATTTAAGAGACATTCACTTATGGGTGGCACTTAAGATAATGAAAGTGGATGGGTTGGCTTAGGGGAAGCCTTAAATGTATAAGAGAGAGGACACCTGGGGCCTATGGCGGTCAGGTCTTCTGGGCCTTGGAGATTCATTCCCTCCCAATTCTAGGCAGTTCTCAGTAAGTTCAGTGGAACAGGGGGATACCAGCAACTGAATTCCAGAGTCTATCCTTTTTTCCAATAATGCCATTCCTTGGAAAGGGAGATGCCATTCCTTGGAAAGGGAGTTCCCACTGTGAACAGTTGCCTAGATATTGCCTGCCTCCTTCTCACCTCTCCTATAAATGTGTAATGTAGTACGAATTTATACAAAGTGATAGAGTCCCTCATAGGGCCTTTTCCATGGTGCACGTAGCCATCTCTGGCCTAGCCACAGTTCCTTGTGGGTAAGGATGAAGGTTGTATGTGCTCTGCCAATTCTCATTTGTAGGTATTTCCTCAATAACTCTTTCTTATATTTTTTATGCATGACACTTGGGGGGGGTGATGGTGGTGGTGGTGGTAGTGTGTGTGTGTGTGTATCCCCTTTGCCTGACATCTATCCTTGCCTGACTTGGGCAAATGGACTTGGCTCAATGAAATGACCTGAAAACCAAGGTTCTGGCTAATATATCCAGGACTCTCTGTGGAAATTACCTAGGAAGATTAGGAACATGTAATTCATTCCAATCAGAAGTCCAATCAGATGTCATTTGTGCAAATGACATGACTTTCGATTTTCTTTTGGAGTATTGGCATGAAATTCTATAATAAAAATAAAAGCCAGACCCTTTAAGACTATCTTTGAAAGGAGAATCTCATGGTAGGGAAGGGCTTCTTGCACTCAGGACTCATATTCTTCCTCTAGAAACTCCATTTTGTAAGTTGCTTTCTGACGTCTACTCTCTTGGCCAATTCAAGTTAAGGACATTTTTACTCTAAAACCTTACCCTTTAGAACCCCTGTGGTAAGGCCCAGTGTTCCTATTAATTATTTCAAAATTTTACAAACACTCAGTAACTTCAATGACATAAAACTAAAATTAAGTAGTTTTTTTTAATGACAGAGTTTTATAGCAAATAATTACTGAGTGTTTGCCCCCTGCAGGGAATGACAAGAAGTACATTACATGCAATAACTTATTTGATCTTCATAGCAACTCTATGAGGTAAATCCTGTGATTATTCCCATTTTAAAGACAATGAAGGGAGGCAGAGTAAATAATTTTCCGAGATTACTCATAGAGTTAGTGGTGGAGTCACGATATGAATGAAAACAGTTTGCCTCCAGGGCCCTTCCTCTCAACTACTCTGATATATAGCCTTTTAATGGTAGATAGAGAGTAATAGCTACCTAAGGAAACTTGCAGTCCTATGGGTTGATCTCTCAGGTTCAGAGTCCTCTCCATAAATAGTAAATGGCGAGTAGGGAGTAATTTCTCCCTTTGCTCCTAGATGAATTCCTTTTTCTAGACATTGGTTCAGCACCCATTTCCCAGAGGGAAACACACCTAGACCTCTATCACTAGAAGCACAGGCCCTAGAGATCCAAGACCAGAGAAAGAGATAAACGCAGTTCTTTTCCTCTCTAAGGCTTTCTTCCTATAGTCTGGAGTCCTGCATCTGTTCTTTCTGGGAACTGTCAACAGGAATTATATCCTACTTCCCACAAGGGAGCAGGTCTCAGCCATATTTCCATCAACAGAACAAATCTGAAATACACACAGGAATTGCCCACTTGTACCACCACCAGGAAGCTGGCTCTGGCTTTTCCTCGTTCCTCTAGGTGGAACTCACCTGTCTCTCCCTCTCTGGTCCCCATCGTAACCTTGTGGTGATTTAATCATGACTCCCCCCACTAGTCTGTAAGCACCTTGAGGACAATGATCTGCCCTGTTTCTATAGCAGCTAGCTCTCAGTTGCACATGGTGGCTTCCTACAAAATATGTGTTTAATGGATAAGTGAGTGAATGAGAACACTTAATGTAGTTAATCCTATTTTGTAGCTTTTAGGCTCCCGCCCTCAGGTCCCTCTGTCCAAAGGCCTCCTAAATTTCCGAGTCTGTTGAATATTTAAAAAAAAAAATACAAAAACAACAGATCATACAATTCAGTGGTAACTGAATAGATTCCTCCAGAATCTTCTATTAGTTAACTGAGTGATTTAACAACACTGGACTTTATTGTCATTTTATAGTGCTTTGCTAATACTTCATTTTTATTCTCCTCTTATTTCCCCACACCCTAATCTGAAATAATTTTTACTATCTTCCATGCAGCACTTTTTATCCCTCATAATCAATATTAATTTCATTCTAAGATCATATTTTGAGATGGAGCTGTTTGCTTGGTTCAAGTTTGGAGATCAAGAGGTAGTTTGTAGAATCTGTGTTTTCAAAGAAAATTTCTTATTAAGATAATTATCTGCCAGGCTAGCAGGTTAATTTCAATCCCATTGTTGCAGAACTCACACACTGATGTATTTCTGCTTCAAGGTGATTGGGTCACCCTTTGAGAGGGGTTGCCACAGCTTGGGTGAAGCAGGCATGGAGGGGGAGAGGGAAAGGAATCCAACAAGCAGGTGGCGTTCGCCCCATCGCCCTGGATTTCTGTATAGCTGGCGCGGCCAGGCTTGGCATTGGGAGCCGGAAGCACACCTCTCCAAGCTCTCAGAAACATTTGACACTGTACGGAGTGAAGGTTCTAGGAACAAAGCCATCCATGGGAGGGGGCTGATGGGAAAAGAAGGTGGGGGACAACCGGTGAACCGCTCTCCAAAGATAACTTTCAGGAGAAGTGATCTGAGAACACATTTCGGGATATTTGCAGGGAATTTTTGCTCCACATTCCAAGTACTTTGTTAATTCAAGACACTCCATTTGTCATAAGCCTTAAAAGGGTTTCGGTGGAATTTTTTTTTTATTAAGATGAATAATAGGGTTTACTTATTCATCATTTTAAAAGCCAAGAAGTTGCTATACAATTGCAGAACAGGGGCAAAATAAGAAATCATTTCTGTTCTTTCTGGAATCAGCATTCTGAAAATTCAGAGTGAGCCTTTCTTTCCTTGGCTTGTTTTTTGGTCAGGAGAATGTTATCAATTGGGTAATTATGCAAAGGTTCACATGGGGGAAGCAGAAAATTGAGGTAACTCTTTTAAAAGCAAGCATAAATAGCATCAGGGCTTATTCAGAAAGGAGGCCTCCTGATTCATAAATAGATCCACGAGCTGGTGGAGCAGGGAGGCAGAACTAACATCCTGATGAGGGGAATGCACTTTTCATCTGTTTTCTCCGTATTCACACATTAGTCTTCTTTTCCCCCCACTCTCTGCCGTAAAGAGGTAAATGAAAATGGTCCTCGAATCATTTCTCCCCCTTCCTCTCTCCTTGTAGGCTTCTCTCTCTTCCCTCTCTTTCTCTCAGATACCTCCTAGAATACGTGCTAATTTTAAAAGCTACATTATTTTCTTTGTTTCTTTAGGGTGGGCTCACATGAGCAATAGGTACCCATGACACATATTTTAATTGTTTCTTTGCTATCAATATCCTACTGTGGTACATTGTGTCATTTTCATCACTTAATTTGATCTTCAAGAGAACCCTGGAAAGAGGTAGGGAAGTGTCTTCCCCAGTTTTGTAGACGGGGAAACCCAAACAAAGACAGGCTGCCTTGACCAACGAGGCGAAGGCCTCAGAACGAGAGCCCCACTTTTGCACTCCAAGGCGATCAGATTTTCACCCTTTCCAGTTCCCGTGGCACACTGCAGGGTCTCCTAACCTGTCTCACACATTCACTCTTGCCACTCGGCGACGTATTCTTCAAGGAAAAGCTCAAGTGGCCTTTTTAAAATGCAGACCTGGTCTTGCCTGTCATGGCATAAATGGCTTCACTTTGCTCATGGGATCAAGACCAATATATTCCACATGTCCACAGGCCCTGTAGGGTTTGGCCCCACCTGTGTCTCTGGCTTCATCTCGCCCTGCGCTTCGCCATGAGCGTTCTGCTCTGAGCATATTGCTGTTCTTTCAGCCGCTTCTTTTCCTCTGCTCCCTCCCACCACAGCCTCTTTGTTTCCTCTGCAAGAGATGATCCTCTCTCCTTCTTTCTGACCCTCAGATAATGGCTCAAGTATTGACTGTTTGAGAAATCTCTGATAATCCCGCCCCCCATTCCCACCCCCGGTCAGATCCCTCTTTTCTGTCTGCTCGGGCATAGTCGAAATTTTATACTTACGTGTGTGAAATGTCACATAAGCTTTACAAATATTTGAAGAATACATATCTCCTCCAATGGACTTTAAGCTCCACGAGGCCGGAGGCTATGTCTTTATGTGCTTACAATTATATGCTCAAAAAACATTTACGAGCCATGCCAGTGATAATAGAATTGAACTGTGGAGAGGCCAAGAAAATATGACTTTTCCGTGTGACTCATCTTGGGAGGGTGTGACTTTGGGGCCCGCTCAATGTAACAATTTCTTCAGGGATTGAGTAGAACACAATGGTTAAGTATGAAAATTGAACAGCTAAAGATTACCTTAAAAACTAAGAGGAACACAAATCTCCAAGAGCAGTTCAAATGCCTTTGGTGAAGTCTGTCCTGATCAATTCAGGCTCTGTTGGATGTTTTCGGCTTCCCTTACCACCCTGCACAGTCTGAATTGTTTTATATGCCGGCCTCTCCAACTCCACTCCAGCTCTCTCGGGGCAAGGATCCTGTTGTCTTTCTATTTGCCTTCCATCTCCTCACATAATCCCTAACATGGCAGGAATTTAGTATTTGTGATACAAATGAAATTACGTTTATTAAGGAAAGCCAACCACACCCAAATGTAATCAGAAAGAGCCATGAGCTAGTGTTATGTAAGGGCTGAAAGACCAACTGGGTCACAAACCAAGTGGGAGTCATTTGTAGTGTGCTTTGGTTTACCTCTCCCACTCCTACATCCGCTTCACCAAAAGGATGATGAGAAATGGATCATATGACTCTTATTATTCTTATTATCATCCCAGATTAACCTGATCTCTTCCACAGGATGATCGTGGTTTGGTGAAAAAATGGTGGGCTTTATTGTCCTATATGCCCAGGTTCTAATTTTGCCACTCATTAGGTCTGTGACCGTCGACAGCTCACCTGGGGTTCAGATTGTCCACCATGGAGTAGAGATAATATCGTCTTCTGAAAGCTGTCACATGGCTTGTGAGGCAGGTACAAATTTCTTCAGCGTGGGAGCTAAGCCTTCCCTGTCCCCCGCCCCATCGGCCCCAGCCCAACCAAAGAACATTTTGTCTTTGAGGCAGCCTGCGCAGCTTTCCTTTCTCCTCCCTCCTAATGAGAATTCAGTCTTTGACAGCTAGTTCTGCGGGTTTGTGATATAGAATCCAGTGAATGAATAGAGACATGTCTAGAGAGGTGGGAGTTAAGGGAGAAAGGCATAAAAGACCAGGGCCTCATGGCAGGTGCTTTGGGACTGCTGGGAAGGTGTGGGGCACTTAGAGAGGGCTCCCTGGGGCTGTGGGGCAGCAGAGAACTGGACTTGAGGTCACAGCGTTTGTGTGCTTGTTCTTTATTAGGAAGTATCGCCCTGTGTTATGAATTGGATTCTCTTAAGGTAGTTTAAGAGAGCTAAAATTGCAATCCTTTTAAAACTTATTTATGATTTTTGGACTGTAATCCTTTGAATGAAACTACTCCACACAGAGGCCGGGATCTTAATGGTGTGTACTCAGATGATATGATGAACATGATAAGCACTTAATAAATGATTCCCATTCTCCCCACATCCTCTGGTCTTGCTGACACCGTCCGAGTCAGGTAGACAAATTGGTGAGGCAAGATGAAGAGAGGTCTTGATGTAGATCGCCCCAAAGCCCTCTTTGCTTCAATTATTTGAGTGTTTCTAGGGGAAATATATTTGGGGTTTGAATTATTTAGATAATTGATCTGAGTCTCTGCTTTTCTTGCCCTTCAAGTCAGAAAGCACTGCAGGGCTTGTTGCAAAGTTGGCTTCTGGGGTTTACTTTTCTTTCCGTTGTTGTTTATGGAAAATGGTGAATTCACTGAAACCGGCCGTTCTCCAGCCAGCTGTCAATCACAGTGAGATCCTCCCGCCCGATTGGCTAGATCTGAGTAGACGGGCGGGTCTGCCTCAGGCCACAGCTACAGGATGATTCAGGTGGCTGGAGCCTGCAGACCTTTCCAATCCATGATGGCAGCTTCAGGGCTGTGCAGAGAGTCCAGCCGCTCTGAATGGCAGTTAAAAAAAAAAAAAGAAAAAAAAGGAAGACGAAGAAATCAAAAACAAATAAATAGAGCACAAGTAGAAAAAGAGATTTTAACATCAAAGGAAATAAATGTTATGCAAGACAGAGAAGTTTCTGATGATTTAGACCTCATCGGTAGCTGGCTACCTCTCCCTCTTGACTCCCTTGTCTGTATTCTGGGGAAAATGGAGGGAAATATTCTCTCTGATTTTTGTCAAGTGAAAGATGCTTAATATGGTAATCAGCCCCTTCTGAGGAGAATGTATGTGCAAGCGCAACCCCAGCAGCCATGATTACACAGTCCCTAATTGTCTCTGGTGTCGGCTCAGACCAAAAAAGATGAAGGAGAGAGGGAGGGAGCCACCGAGAGAGGAAATTTTAATCGTGTACCAAGAGGCATTCTGGACTTCTCAAACCACGGGGAGAGAAGCTGGTGGCAGGGGGACAGAGCAAATCCTAGTTTTTTTTACCTTGATACTTACTGAAACCAATTTTTGATCCTTACTTTTGTTTTCATTTCCAGAGCTTGATTTTCCCCCCACAGGATTTGGGCATTTGCTTAGGAACCCACACTGAATCCTAATCTGCCGGTTTCCTCACATGCCCAGTGAAGCTGGTGTCAGTTAAAGAGTGTGAGGGACAATCTTTGGACGGAAATGACCCGGGCCCTGGGAGGCTGGCTCAGGTCACCGACTACAGGGGCTGCTTCTCTCTCATTCATTACTGGTTGGGGTTTTGTCCTCAGAGGCGTTTTGGGGTGGGGCCCTGGAAAACGAACCTTGCCAAGGTGTCCTAACGTGCTGTCTCACAATTCACCCATCGTCTGTCCATTCAGCACTCTCCTTGGAGGCAAGGTGACCCGGTGAAAACAGCGTGAGCTTTAGAGCCAAGGGACCTATTTTGTTGTGCCACCAGCAAGGGAGACACCCCCTACTCGGTGGGATTGCTGTGTGGAACACATACCGGTCAGGAGAGGTAAACAGACACCTAGAGAAGTGGGAAGAGAGCACAAGTGGCATGTGGCGGGCACATGATGCAAGGCAGGAGCGTTGGGTCATCCTGCCAACCCCGAGGGCTGATGCTGTGCTGGACACCGAGCCAGGTCCCGGGGCCACAGGAGGAAAGATGCACATCCCAGAGGGAGCTGCTTGGGAATCTAAGATGATTTTTAATTTCTTGCACATAGAAACGACAGACTGCACTGCAGTGTTCGGGAAGGTGGTAGCTATGCCCGGAGACTGCCGTGTAGCACAAGGAGCAGGCGCGCATTTTTGACATGTTAATGATATTCTCCTACTACTAGGAGCAGCTTCGAAGTGCCTCTGGGCTGGTTCACATCGCTGGTGATTAAAGAAACAAACACATGGGCTTGTAATAAACATTGTTTGTGCTGCTGAGGCAGAGTAATAGCAAAAGCCTTGTGGGTGAGAAACAAAGGGTTTAAGGGAAAATCTAACCTGATCTTGCACTGAAGGTTCACAGAAGGAGTCAGAGGCCTGCAGAAGTGGGACCCCGTTACAATAATGATTCTATATGCAACCTCTTTCAAAAAACATTTCCAGTCTTAATTAAGAAGTAATGAATGTGTAAGTTGCCAGTGTGTCTAGCAGAGCTTAATGAAAGGAGATATTTTGGGGTGGGGAAGAGGATAGGATCTTTATGTGTCCCATAAATCAGTGCTTCTGAAACAGTATTTACATAGAGATCCCTCAGGAATCTTGTTACAATGCAGGTCCTGATCCAGTTGGTTTGGGGTAGAGCCTGGGAGTCTGCATTTCTCAAGGCACTGGGTGCTGCTGGCCCTCAGAGCACACAATGAATAACAAGGCACTAAATTACCACATTTTAGCAGCTATCCCCGCTTCCTGTGTTCAAGGAGTATTGCCCCTCTGTCAGAGGCAAGAAGGGCCTGATTCACTGAACTTCCTTCGTGGACCACTTTTTCCATCCCACTGATTCTGCTTCAGCTGAGAATCCCACTTGATTCATCAGGTACATTCTCCCCAAACTCCTGGAGACACATGTCCTAGAAAGACAAACAAACAATGACTCTTCGGGGGGTTCCAGCCACAGCTCGGTGGGTGAGAGACTCACCACTTCCCAGGGTTTAGCCCAGCAAGAATTCTCTCTCCGCTGCCTGCCGCTCTTCCCATGTTTGGACAACGATGATGAAAGGCCCACACGTTTCCAGCTAAGTGTCAGTGATTGGCTGGCAGGCTTGAAAACGGCAGCTTTTCCAGAGGTCGATAAGCATTGGGGAAATATTTTTCATGCTGAGCAGGGCTACGCAAATTGCCCAGCATCTGGATCAAATTGCTGTATGGCTATTGGGGCTGCAGAGGAGCAGGCGAGAAAACCTGCTACCAGAGAAAGAAGCAGAGCCTCCTGACTCCGCAGGCTGGACGTGGGAGCCTGCCGGATCGTGGGGATGCTGTGTAGGCTCCGGGTTCAGTGGTGGGGAGCAGGGCTGACGGGAGCGAGGAGCAAGTCCACTGGCTAGCAACCTGGAGGAGAGGGTTTTGCAGAAATATGGAAAAATGTGGATGCCAGAGAGGGGAGAGGACTCTGTGGATTAATTGACGTCCAAGTCCCAGACATAAGTAATAATCGCTCAACTATCATCTGTCAGGAGCCTCGATGTGTCAGGGGCTCTGCCCTAGGCCCTACACACATGACTCT
Organism: Halichoerus grypus; assembly: GCF_964656455.1. Classification (NCBI taxonomy): domain Eukaryota; kingdom Metazoa; phylum Chordata; class Mammalia; order Carnivora; family Phocidae; genus Halichoerus; species Halichoerus grypus. Next base: position 85,834,852 of record NC_135722.1, on the reverse strand, counting down.
CTTAACCCTCATAACAACACTTTGAAGTAGGTAGGTTCTTATATTCCCATTCTGTCGATGAGAAAATTGATGCCTAGGAGGTGATGTGAATTGTCCAAGAACACATCCCATTAGGGTGAGCCCATGGTGACTGACGAAGTTCAGCAGCATCCTGCGGGTGCAGTGGTTTGCAGATTGTGAAGAAAGAGCTTGGGGGTGCCATGAGCTGTCTTTTCTCCCCGTCCTCCTCTTGGCAATGCCAACCTCCCTCTCCCTGGGCACCCCTGTGGGGACGTCTGCTGCCCTACCTTTGGGCACTTCCCTCTCCATTCCTGACCCTCTCCACACCTGCTGTCCCCAGTCCACCCAGGACTCATGCCTGCTCTCACTTCTTTCCTCTTGGCAATACTTCTCCCCACTAGCCCGTTGTCCATGGAACTCTGCACATCCACTTTCATTGCCTGTTGCCTATGTCCTCTGAAATAACCAGGGTGACAGCTAACAAGTCTCCTACAACTGGTCCACGCTGGCGCACTGCTGGGGGTGGGCTGATTCAGGCAACCCTGACTGCGTCATCCTCTTCCCTTGCAAGGGGGACTCACAGAACATGACACGGGTAACGCATGAGCTAGCAAAACGCTGGTTGTGAGTTAATGACCCACAACTGCTGCTCTTACCCTAGGTCAGCGAGTGGATGGAAATGACACATTTACTACTGCCAAAATACAGATGTGTGCTCTCAGAACTTAACGCCACTCAGCAATCCTTTTGCTTTCTTGGGGTCAGTTCCTTCTCCTGATGCTTTCCAAGTCTTTTAGAATTTTTCTCCAATATTTCATCTTTTCCCGTTTCTCTAACTATTTTTCCCTTTGATTTCTTCTCCTCTTCCTAAGAGTATACTGCTCCCCCTGGGGTAGGCTGAAAAAAATGGCATCCCAAAGACATATTCACTTCCTAATCCCTGGAACCTATGAATATCACCCTGTATGGCAGAGAGTAAATATTACCTTAAATAGCAAAAGATGGGATTAAGTTAAATATTTTGAAAGGAGGGGCTTACCTGGGATCATCAAGATTGCCCCTAAGTCTAATCATAAGTGACCTTATACGATAGGGTTAAGTTTTGAGACATATACACAGAGAAGGCAAAAACAGAGATAGAAATTTGGATTAGTCAGTGTTCTCCTGAGAAACAGAATTTATATATATATATCATTGACACTTGAAGAACATAGATTTGAACTGTGTGGGTCCACTTATGTGAGGATTATTTTTCAATTAAATATATTACAGTACTGTAAATGTATTTTCTCTTCCTTATGATTTTCTTTTTTTTTTTTTTTTCTTTTTATATTTTATTTATTTGCGAGAGAGAGAATGAGAGACAGAGAGCATGAGAGGGAGGAGGGTCAGAGGGAGAAGCAGACTCCCTGCTGAGCAGGGAGCCTGATGTGGGACTCGATCCCGGGACTCCAGGATCATGACCTGAGCCGAAGGCAGTCGCTTAACCAACTGAGCCACCCAGGCGCCCCCCTTATGATTTTCTTAATAACGTTCTTTTCTCTAGCTTATTTTATTGTAAGAAAAGTATATGTGATACACATAACGTATAAAATATGTGTTAATCAACTATTTATGTTATCAGTAAGGCTTCCGGTCAACAGTAGCGTTATTAGGAGTCAAGTTTTGGGGGAGTCTACGTTATACATAGATTACTGACTGTGTCTATATATACGTATCTACGAGATTTATTTTGAGGAATTGACTCACATAATTAGAGACACTGAAAAATTCCACACAATCTACTGTCTGTAAGCTTCAGACCAAGGAGAGCCAGTGGTGTGGCTCCAGTCTGAGTCCAAAGGCCTGAGGACCAGGAGAGTCAACAGAGTAAGTCTCAGTCTGAGAGCAGGAGAAGATCTATGTTCTGGCTCCCATAGTCTGGCAGAAAGCAAATTCTCCCTTCCTCTAACTTTTTCTTCTATTCAAGCTCTCATCAGATTGGACTGGTTTACTCAGTCTATTGAGTCAAATGCTAATCCCACCTAAAAACACTCTCACACACACACCCAGAAATAATTTTTATCCAAATGTCTGGGCATCCTGTGACCCAGTCAAGTTGACACATAAAATTAACCATCACAGTCTTGTTGTCAAGGAATGCCAACAGCCCCTAGAATTTGGAAGAGGCAAGGATTAGATTTTCCCGTGGAAACTTTGGAAGATAGGGTGGCCCTGCTGATGCCTTGATTTTGGATTTCTGGCTCCGGATCTGTGAGAGAATAAATATCTATTGTTTTAAGCCACCCAGTGTTTGAAAATTGGTTGTGGCAGCTCTATGAAGCTAATACACCCCACTGTGTAAAATCATTGTCCCTGAATGTTGCCTCTCCCCAGCAGCTGCTGAATTTCTTTCCTACCTTTATTATGCCAACATAATAGTCCATAATCCCTTTCCACCTCCTCATACCATGGGCCTCTCCTCACTGCCCTGCAGTCAGGCTTCCCTGCCCTGATAAGTAACCTCTTGCCTGTCTAGCCCACTGGCCAGGCCTGCTGCATTCCTGCTTCCTTCCTCTCTGCCATCACATCACATCTGCCCTTGTCTATCCTTTCCTGGTGACTACGCCTTCCTTTCGGACTTCCCTTCTTCTGCCAACCTGTGAAATGTTGGCTTTCATCTGGGTTTTCTCCTTGATTCACCACTTCTTTTAGTCCACGCACCCCACTCTCAAAGTCTTAGAAGGTCCATGGTAATCTGCTCAAGTCTTATTCCAAACCTCAATGAGTACTCCGTTTCTGCCCTCAACACCTGCAGCCTAAGCTGACTTTGCCTCTTCTGGATCTGTGGGAATCAGAAGTTATCAATCACACATTGCCACTAAACCAAGAAGCACATTCAGTTACCGGAAGAGACCACTGCTGTAAGCCGGATTCCTGCACACAAACTTTAATCAGAGCCCATTGTCTGCTGTCCTTGCTTTGCAAACATTCTCAGTCCTGCACTGTGATGGCGCAGCCAGACGGGGGCCAGAAATATCTTCTCTGCAGCTGGGGGTCACATAGGCCTCGATCCTTTCACCAGGTAATTCCATCAGTGTGTGTTTTTTTGTTTTGTTTTGGTGTGTGCGTGCACACGTGTGTGTGTGTGTGTGTGTGTGTGTGTGTGTTTAAGCTCAGTCAATAGTTTCTGAGGATATGGCCGGCTGGCATTCAGCATGAGCCCTGCCCCTTTGGCACTGACTCATCTGACCATGTGATACATTCACTCTTCTATTTGCTATCAAACAAGAAAGGATCAGCAAAAGGACCTCCAGAGGAATAAGTCAGGGGTCAGACTCTGTCTAGTTCAGCTGGAGAGGTGGCCCCAGATCCTGGAAACTGTGGCTATTTATAATAGGCTGGGCTGGTGCCTTTGTATTTTTAGAGTCACCTTCTATCAACTCTCAAAACTGAGAACCAGAATCATTTCCCAGATTACACTTACATAGGCCGGGATATTTTCAGCTTTTAAATAGGCTTCTCTGACCATAAGCTATCAGCTCTGTGTGGGTGACTCTCAAGTGTCTTCCTCGGCCACTCCCAGGCTTTGTCTTACCATCATCCACCTGGATGTCATTGCTGCCTTGATGTCCCACGTACACCTCATGCTCAGGTTCCAAACTGAATTCATTATCTTTCTCCTGCTATATTTTAATTTTTTCCTAAATTAATTACCAGATTTGTTAGTAGCCCCATCCCCTAGTGACCTATGCTGGAAAATGGGCATCACTCTTGACTACTCATGCAAGGGCACTCTTCTGCCCTTGGGCAGGCATATGGGACCAGTCTCCCAGGTCAGAAAGGCACATGAACTTGAGCAAAGCAGGGTAACAATGCCTCAGTGGCTAGGTGGGGTATGGAGGGCTGGGCTCAAGTCCTGCCAGGAAGGCTAATCAGCCAGAACCAGGGAGAGGTGACTCAGGTGGGATCTCAGTCATCTGCACACTGGCCTGGCAGGGAGTGGGGTCAGCGCAGACTTTGCTAGTGGTGTGGAGCCTGGAGCAGCAGCAGGAACGGGGTCTGGGCTCCAGGGTCCTAGACCGGGGCGGGGAGGGGGGCACTAGTTCCATGCATCACCCACTGCTGTCGCTGGCACTGCGGCCCTACCATGGCTTCTCCTTCCTGGATGTAGCACCATCTTGCGGATAGGACGCAGCATCATTTTAAAAGCTTTCCAGGGTAAAGGGGATGCACTTCTCACAGGGATGGTGCGAGGCATCCTAATTTCAATCATATTCCAAAGAAAAAACCTGATTTGTCTTCGAGGAATTCAGTTTTTAGCAGCTCCGTGAGGAGTGGTCCAGGAAGGGAGGCAAGACGAATCCCATCAGTGGGCACCTTGGGCAGGTGAACACAGAGGCCGACAGCCCTGGGGACACTCTGTGCCTGTGTCCCAGGGCCCTCAGTTTCCAGTGGCAGAGGACCCTCTTCCTTCTCTACTTCTCTCAAGCTCTGAAGCCTTTCTTTGTCAGGCTGCAAGGCCCTAGAATGGCTTCGAGCCCCCTCCACCTCCCCAGCAGGCCCACGGCCAAACTGGGATTCTCCCTTTGCTTTGATGTTTCCCAGGATTTCCTAGGAAGGTCCCACAGTCCTCAGTCACCTGTTCAAGGGCTTTGTGACCTTCTCTGTCTTGGAAATACTTCCCCATCTCGAGGGGCCCACAGGCTAAGTTCAGTCATCTCCTCTGAGGAGTAGAACAACAGCTTAAGTCCTTCTTTGGGGATTTTTTTTTTTTTTTTTTTTTGCTGGTTCTTCATCTTTTCCTGGCTTCACTGCCCCCAGTGATGGATATTCCAGAAGGGCCCTGTTCAGCTCCTGTACACTGGCAGGAAAGCAATTTATCACTGCATTTTAAAAAAATCCCTCATTAAGGCAAATTAAGGCAGCAAAGCTGGCAACAGAGGGTTTTTGGAAAAAAAAAATGGTGTTCATGAAATATTTATTAAAACAGCCATTGTAATAAATATTTGAAAACCAGTTATTAACGTTAAATCATATCAGTGTCAAGCATACGTTATACACCGTCTGTTCTGCTAATTGAGTGTCGGGGTCAGACGCTCCGTCTCCCGGCAGGTCAGCTGGAGCAGCATGTCCGTGCGCTCTGCCGGCAGCCCGGAAGCCTCTGCTGAAGACTGCTCTAGAACCGAGATCCCCTGAAATGGAGCAGCTCCGGGCCTTGAACGTCTCCTCGCCCAGCGACAGAGACAGGAGGTTGGGACAAGAGTGACTGTGGCAAAATCAGCAGGAGGAGGGAACTGTGGGGTCCCCTGAGATGGAGAGTTGTATCTGCCAGCAGGTATGATTTCTTTGGAGAGGAGAGGATTGACTGTTGAGTTCTAGGAAATACTGGAGATCACATGGAATAAGCCCTGGGCCCAGCCCACTGTGATTTTCATTACACCACCTGTTTTTGTTTCAATTTTTTTGCTTTCCCTTCTTGATAAACGTAATGCGTCCATCACTGCACCTGTAAATGCCGCGTCCACCCCAAGCCGCACACTGGGTATTCATGAAGCCCACGGCATGCACCCTGCCTGCGCCACTGTGACTGGGACTCCTGCCCTCAGCCCATCTCCTTCACGTTCTGCTTGCAACCAGCCACGCGCCTCACCACATGTCCTCTCATTTCCATCCACCTCCTGTGCTTTAATGCACAGAAATGTTTAAGAAGAAAACACCGTCCACAAGCCTATCACCCAGAACAAATGTTGCCACTTATCCCTGCTCTTTGGGCCTTATTGGAATTACTGTGGGCTTCCATTGTTCTGACCACTGTTCCATGGGCTCCTCCCTCTGCAGAGAGGCTGACCTTCTTCAGTTCCTGTGCTTGTGGAGTTCCTTTCAGCCATGTGGCTATTTACCTGCTGTTCCCTTGGCCTGGAATGCTTTTCCCTCCATCTTAGCAAGTAGCTACCTTCTCCTCCTCCTTCAGTCCTCTGCTCAAGTGCCACCTCCTACGGTTCCAGCCCGATGATAAGCTTTCACAGCTCCTCATACCTGTTCTCGTGGACCTCATCACAGCCAACATTTCATTTGTTTGTGAGACTAATGGCCCAATGTCTATGTTTGCAACCAACTGTAAGATCCATGAGCAGGATTGTGTTTTGTCTCCTCTGGAATTCTTACACTTAGCACAGAGCCTGATACACATAGCAGGTGCTAAATAAATATTTGTTGAGTGAACAAATTAAGGAGGGAATGAATAGGTAGATCTCCCTACAACTGTGTTCCCTCTGGACATTTTGTATGAACTCCTACATTTTGACATCATATAAACACATATTATTTGTATATAGCTACATTTATGAACCACTATACATAATGTTGTTTATTTAATGCACAAAACCAAACAATAAGCATATTCCTACTATAGACTATTGTTCCTAAGTGAAGACTCAGAGGCTCAGAGACATTAGGTAATGTGTTTAGGACCACATAGCTAGTAAAGAGTAGGTCCCAGGCTCACTGACTTCCCATTTCATTCTCTCTCCACTACACCTTGCAGCTCTCTCTAAAGTTTAGCCTCCTTGTGAAATATTCCAGTGCACAAGCCACAGTGAGCATGTGAACATGCAGAGCAGTTTCCTTGGTGCCTACATTATCTCACTCCCTGCTCACTTCTTATGACCACCACCCAAGATGCTGCACATCTGGGTCGAAGGTAGTTTTCTGGACATGAGAAGTGGAACGTTAGTGTACTTTGTACTGTTCACTGCAAACGGGGTCCAGGAAAGCTTAGAGTAGGGACCTCACGTAAAAGGATTCATGTTTCCGAGTCCTTAACGGTTTCCAAATCTGTAAAGATGCTATCACAGTGTACCAGCAAACATAATCATAATAAAGCTGTTCAAACCTGATGACGGGGCAAAGCCAATTATTATTTTTCAATACAATATAAGCTGAAAGATTTGCCAATGGGGCAAGATAATTATCCCAGGAGCATTCCTGAAAGAATGGAATAAATGTTCATTCTATAAACTATCATCTCATGCAAAGCAAAGCAAGAAAATAAATCTTCATGTCAGGATAATAACAGATACAGTAAAATCAATATTGATTATTTGGAGAAAAAGGCAGTAAAAATGTTAAGTTCTAAGACTAAAATTATACTAAAAACCTGGAGTTTAAATACAGAATATGGCTCGAGAATGCATATAAAGCATTTTCTGAGCACCATTACTGATAGTTTATTTCTGTTGTCAACATGCTCTGCTTTACGAGAGGATGTGGCTACATGTCTGGGGTCCTCAGAAGTGGCAGGTGGAGAACAGTCCCACTGGTCTGTATTAATTGGGATCTTGTGGGGTCTATAAATCTCTTACCTTTGTCCCTGGCCCTGCCATATTTCTCCACGGCTGTGGGGAGAACAATGGAGATCTATGTGTCCTTCACATTGATCTAAGTGTAAAGAAGAAACACAGAGTAAAAAACAGCCAGGAAAAAAAGTAAAATCAGCTTCTCCATAATGTGATGTATAACATCGGGCGGGCCCCTTGCTCAGCTTCCTTCTCTGAAGGTGTCTGCAGCTAGAATGAAGAACCATTACTCCACGGAGGCTCGCTGAGGCATGTGAAGGGCAGCTGAAGGCCAAGCAGAGGTAAAATACAAGATAATTTAGTTTATTTTGAAAGGGAAGGTGGTCTAATGCAGATGAAGCATATCCATGTTAACAAGGAGAAAACACATTCCAATTCAGTAAGACTGAACTGTGATCCCTAAGACATGCCTTCTAGTCTGTTTTCTTTATAGTGCAGTTAAGAGGATGGAGTCAGGAAAATGGGAAGATGAAGGTAGAACACAAAGAGCACATTTGCAGGTGAAGGGGAAGGATGGGACTAGAAGAAGGAAAAGGGAGAGGATAGTTCAATCTTGGGAGAGACAGAGGAAAGATGTCTGCTGGTACCTATGAGCCCTGGCTCTACTTCTAATTTCATAACCTGAGGAAGGCAGCCTATGACTCAGCCTCTCTGGGCCTCAGTATCCTCTTCTCTAAAGGAAAGAGAAAGGACGAGAGGATACCCAAGGACTACATTGGGGGCTACAATGTTCTGAACCATGACTCACCTGGATTCTGTACCTCAGTGAAGCTCTCTGTTATCAAATCCGCTTTTGAGGTTGTAAATTCAATTCCTATGAAGAAAGTCTACGCATAGGGTAATAAATCCAACAGTAGAGAGCAGCTGATGATGCAGACAAACTGTCCCTGGCCCCCTCCCCAACCCCTCTACTTGCAATCCTATTTGAGGCCCTCCAGAGCAGGGGCTCTCAGCCTGACTGAACTTCCCATTCCCCCGGGGACTTAAAAACATCTTTGGAACTTTGAGATGTTTTTAAGTCCTGGGGGAATGGGAAGTTCCCCCGGGAATGATGTCAGAATCTCTGATTCCCATTCCCCCGGGGGAATGAGAAGTCCCCCCAGGAATGATATCATAATCTCTGGGGTGGGGCCCAGACATCAGTGATCATGGTCTGGAGCCAGGGTGGAGACCATGTTCTAACCTAAGAAGTAAGTTTAAAACTGGACTTCTTGATTTATCAATTTTAGTCAATATTAAATTACTTCTTACATGGATGATGAAAATTTAGGTTATTATTGCTTCTCTCTCTCACACACGCATCCTGTTAATATTTAAAATTTTATTATTGTTTTCAAAAATTATCCCATTTGGTTACATTTAAAATTACTTAAATATACTTAAATCCTTATTTTTATAGCATCGCCTTTTGACAGTATTTTTTGAATATTCTCTGATTAAGAAGAGGGCATTAATACCCTAACTTTTTATCCTTCCTTTACTTCCTCTTCTATATCATGCTCCTTTCGCTCTCATTGACAAGGCTGATATACATTATTTATATTCTGGTCTGCAGCACAAATAAGGCTTCTGCCCAGCCCCCCACATACACAGAAAACATACACAGGTTTTCTTTAAAAGTTGAAAACTAATAAATAGCATTTATATTATTGTGACCGTGAAAAATATTATTCAATCTCTGGCCAAGGAGGGGGCTGAGATTACATTTCCTTCTCTGTGGGTGTCCTCTCGAGGAGACTATTCCTTGACTCAAAGTCAAATAGATTTCTCTTTTCTCATACCCTATCATTTGCCTAGAATCATGCCTCATTTTACATTGCTTCTTATTTAGAACATGAATTTCTGATACAATATTTTTTTCGTGAGGAATAATTACCTTTCTCCTGTACCGCTGCCTTTGTTGTGGCTTTAAATGTTTTTGAAACTCTCAATTACACCATCTATCCTCAGAGGTCTCCATTGTTCCCTGTTCACCTCCATCTTGGAGATCCATTCTACTCCAGTCTCTGTGGGTGGTTTTTTAGGCTTCACACATAGCAGCTATCATGAAATGTCCTCTGCTGCTCTCTTAAATGAAATCCTGTTTCTTGGATCACATTTTCCTCTTCTGGGATTATGGAGTACATTCTCAAACAATTTCCCCCAACAAAGGTGGTTTAGAAGCAAAGCTTTTTAGTCCCTACATTTTAAAAGTGAGTTTCTACCCTTACATTTGGATGATTGTCCAGGTGAGCACTCCAAATTAAAATGCTCTTCCCTTCGTCGTACATCATAAACATTGCTACAGGATCTTCCTACATGTAGGTTGCTAATTGCAAGTAAGATGGGGTGTGTGCCTGATTCTTATACCTGCTTAGGCAACTTTATTTTGTTCCTCTGGAAGCTTTTAGAATCCTCTCTTTATCAATGAAATATATGGAGATGTAAACCTTTTTCTTTTTATCTAAAAACTCATTATTTTTCAGCTCTGGAAATTCTCATCTATTGTCTTGTCGACGATTGGCTCTTTCAGCTATTCCATTTTCTCTCTCGAAGGCTCACTTTAGCTGATGTTAGATCTTTTGAATGGCTCCCCCTTACCTCTTAGATTTCCCTCTAATTTCTTTGTCTTTGACTTTTTGTTTTATATATGGGCTATTTTCTTAATTTCATTTTCTAGTTATAGCACTTAAAATTTGTCAGTTGTATTTCTAATATTTGTGAGCCATTCTTGCACTCCAGTTATTCTTTTTTCATAATGGAGAAAGTATCTTCTCAAGTCCATCAGCAATGATGATGATGTGATGATGGTGATGATGAAGAAAGTTCTTTACTGGTTTCAAAATCATGTCTTTTCCTTGCATGTTTTCTTTCTTTTTTTTTTTTTCCTGTTTGTTTGTCTGAGTCTTTGTCTTTCCTGCTTCTGGTTCCCCTATTCCAAGCAATCCTTATTTACATATTGATACTTAAGGAATAATTGGGAATTCTGACTGTGGGATCTGGGCAATAAGAGGCAGAACCACAACAGAGTATCAACATGTTTAACTAAAAGTCTTAACTTTCCACAATGTGTTCATTACTTAACCTCTTTTGTTTTCATTTTGACTTTTCATTCCCTCCCTCTGCTATGCCTGCTCTCTTCCAGCTCAGAGCCTCATAGGGTTCCATGGGGGAGATGGATTCCACCTCACTTCTTAGCTGCTTGTAGGTGGTAGCCTTTTGTACTTGCTTCATTAGTCAGCTCTGCTTTCTGTCTCCAAGAAATGCATTAAAATGCCTGCTTGTTAATGACACCCCATATCGAAGCCCTTCTTCTCATAGCTATTAATGTTAGTTATATTTTATTCCTTTTTACACTTCTGTACTTACATTTCAATAGTTCTTTAGAGGAAACTGGAAGCAAGTGAGTGTTAATCTAGTCCACCATTGTAATCCCAGCAGAGTACTTTAAGACATTACACTATTGCTGGAAAAAAAGGTCCTCAGCTCCAATTTATTTTTAAGTCATCTGAATTTTTGTTCTGGATAGGACAGCTATCTGGGAAAGAAAACATTTTCTGGACTCAATTGTCAGGGATCCAAGCTCTATTACCCTAAGCCAGATAAAACCCAAGTCGAGGACTAGTGGTTTCTCTCCTCTGTGATAGGCACCCAGTGATCATAAAACCACAGCCCCAGAGAACCAGACAGAATCAGACAAAACCTCTCAGATTATCTGGCAATAGCCTCTCAGTTAGGAATAAGGAAGCAGCAGCTCAGAGAAACTGACCTGCCTAAATCACACAGCCAATGAACCTATAACTTCTCTCACTCCACTGTTCTTTCCACTATACCACCCTTAATTCTAATTAAATTGGTGTTGATTAAAATATAATTCAGATCCTTTAAGTAGTGGTTAAAAGGCTGCATTTGAATAGGCTCAGCTCAGGAAGTACACATGTGATCGTATCAGAGAATCACAACTTATAACAGCTTCGAACGTTAAAATAAAACTCAAAACTTTTAGAACATTTCTGTAGAGACCACATGATAGACTCAAGATGTTGACATGTATTGATTTCCCCTGGTTTCCACATGGCATTTTGGGGGCCCGCCCTTGAAGAGTTAAGGCCGGCAATGGTTCCACCAGAGCAAAGTGACAAGGTCCAGAGACCCTGGGATGGCCCAGGAAGGCACCTCCGGAAGCCGATGGCTTGCCCCGTCATACCAGAACAGAGACTACGGGCTCCACGTGTCCCAATGGTTTTCTCTAAGGGAAAGTGCATTCATGTTATTTACAAAGCAAATCATCTGAATTGCTGGAGGCTACATTTTTTTTTCTGTCAAAAAAACTAAACAGAACAAAAAAGGGGATAATGAAGCCCAGGCCAGACCTGGCTCACATAAAAGCTGATGTAAAACAGATTTACGACCGTGTACTGCCCTGCTTTTATGTGAAGCTGGGCTTCAGAGGGGGCCATCCATCTCTGAGGAAGCCGAAGTGAGCGAGATTTAAAAGACGGTCTTTCTTTGTTCCATAATAGGTTGGACACTTCAGAGTAAAAAGAATCAAAAGGTGTTAAGCATGATATTTATAACGGCAACATTGCACACCTATTTTGGTAATAGGTTTTAAGTACTTAAGACATAGAATCATCTTATATTTCTCGTTCCAGGCTGTGTCTCTTCCTTTGTAAATTTGTCACATAGGAGTGATGTCAACAGTGGCTCAAATAAATGGTTTTAAACCTGTAAGTTGACATCCAGAGCCTTCGTTAGCTTGGTGTTCAAAAGGTCTTAAATTCCCAGGATGATACTGAAGGCATGTAAATGGGTTGTGTCACAGGAGAGAGGAGCTTCCCTACAGAATGTGAAAACTCTGGGCAATAATTACAAAGTTTATTTAGGCTTCCAGAAGTTTAGTCTTTATATCAGGAGGTATTCAGAAATTGGGATACATCCAAAGGGTTTCTCCCATTCTCTTTTTTTTGTTAATCATTTAGACAAAGTGAGAAACATCTGTGATATATTTTGCAAGGAGGTCGTTACCTTGCAGGTGGCGTTGGACATTTTTAGGGCCTTCACAAAGGCTGGTCCTAGGTGTCGCCGACACCTTTGGATCCTTCATGGTTCTCCTGGGTGACTGGGAGAGGAGAGGAGAGGAGAGTTTGTTAAATGCAGCAAGGGAAACTGAGAAGTTTCTACTAGTGTGATCGAGCAGGAGGCGAGGCTCCGGGATCGCACAACTATCACAAAAGAAGCCAAGGAACTTCCTCATTCATGTCTGCTTGAGGAACTGCTGCAGAAACTAGACAGACACGTGATGCTGGAAGAGGTAAGAATGTGTTTCAGGGTCGGGTAAGGGCGCCTGAGCTTTGCAGAGAAAGTTGAAATGAGAACAATGTCCATATTGAGTGCAAAACAATTAGATGAGACAGTAGAGAAGACACAAGAAGACATACAGGGAGGAAAAGTTGATTAATTTCCCCACTTCTGGTGTGAAAAGTTCATCACCTGAAAAGCCAAGAGTGCATGAATAACTAGGTAATAATGCATTTCACTGTCATGATGACTCCCTTAATTCATTCCTCCCCCACTTACCCGTTGCTCCTGTCTTAGGTTATAATATTAATGTACATTTTTTGGTATCTCTTTGGATCCCAAAAGTTTGTGGGTTTTGTGTGTGTGTGTGTTTTGTTTTGTTTTTTAATGAACTCCCTGCAAGGGTCAGTGGCAAGTTCCCACTGTTAAAAAGGGAATAAGAACCTAACACAGATGATAAAAACAGACTCTCCGGGGCCTATGCTGTTTCACTGACTGGAGCTGACCAACCTCAGAGCACCATAGTGATCTCGAGGGCCTTGTGACCTCTCACTCAAAGAGGAAATATGAGTTCTTATTTTTAAAATGTTTCTGTAAGAATCTTCAGTGCACCGAGCTTTTGGTTTTCCACAAGAGCCCTCAAATGTATATTCATAAATATATGTATACTTAAATTTTGCATAATTTCATACCATCTTCCTTCCTTGTCAGTCACAGATCCAATAATAGCAGTAGTGAGTACAAGAACAACGTATGCTTCTATATACGGTCACATCCTCTTTTTCTGGAAGATTTCCGAGTAGATAAGAGAGCTGTTAGCCTACCAGTTTCTGTGTATTTCTCTCCAGGGCGAGCTAAGACCCAGATGTTCATAACACCAAACTAAGTACACATGTGGCAATTACCTGGATTTTGTTCAGTGCGGACAGCCCCGCACCTAAAGCACGTAAGATGTTTTGATCTAATCTTGTCCCGGTTTCAGTCCTGAGTTTCTCACTGGAGTCACCGCCAGGCTCGCCCTCATTAGCTAGTGACTCATCTCTATTTTGCTCTGTGCTGCGTAGATGATCTCCTGCTTAGTTTGGGCTCCACCCCCCCTTCCCCCCCAGTCTCCCGGAAGGCTCCATGTACAGTCTGCAGTGTAAACGACAGGGGGAATTTCATTAGAGCAATAGAATTTAATTATCCATTTTTAGAATTGAGCAAGGATGCAAGGCTAACAGCTCGGCACTCACCAGAAGCGCCCGGGGACCATCTTCTCTGAAGATAAGTGTGTGCAGTTGTGTTCAGAGCCTGCGTTTTCATGCTTCTTCTGCAAACCTACAGAGACTCTGCTCCATTCCCCACTGACAAGCTCACTTCAAACCCTGCTGGGTACTGAGCCCGAATCCTCGGCAGAGAATCCCGATCATTAGATCTCTCAAAAGTTTTTATTTTGATCATGTTTCCATTTATCTTGTTTTTGTCACTTACTCTCTTATCCCCAGTCCCACATACGACCGGGTCAGTTTATTGCCTTCTCCCACCACTGAGTTCCATTTCTCTTTGAGTTATTTTTTACAGTTGGATTAGCTAGTTTGAGGGGGGAAATAGAATCATTTCGGTTTTGCCCCTGTTTGAACTTACTTTGTGCTTCCGCACCTCCCACCTCTCACTGAACTGGTGGGAAGACGTGCAGCATTTGACACTCAGGAAACTACCTTCCGTCCTTCAGTTGCTGGAGAGCCGCGATTGGCCCCCGTGCGATGGTGCCACCCTTGAAAACCTCTCTTCCCGACTTCCTAGATGACGTTTGCGAGTGCGCATGGATGGAATACCACATGATATGTAGGCACCGGGGCGTTTACATGTGGGGAAATGTGTTCGCATTTTCTTGGTTTACTCATTTCTCCCAGACATTTGGCTTGATTTACCTATTGTGCAAACCTCTGTGATATTCCCGGACCAAGGGAAAAGAAAGAGCCTTGAAGTTCACAGAATCCCTTTTGCAAATATCCTCCTTTCCCTTCTGACAGTTGAGATCACTCTTGATGTTAGAGCTCAAAGCCCTAAACTCTCTCCTGAACCCCAGATTTGTCTGACTCCGTTCCTACTTCCTAATTGGCGCACCCACTTGGGGGTCTACTGCGCTCTCCCATGGAACATTTCTCAGTGTCTCCCTTCCCACCAAACCTGCTCCCTCCCATCTTTCCTGTCTTCCTAGATGATAGTACCATTGCTTTAGTTGCTCCAGCAACTATAGTTAATTGCTTAAGTGAGGATGTCTCCTTGCTTCCTCTTTTTTTCTTAATTTCATCACCCCAAACATAAATCTAACAGTGAGTCCTATCAACCCTACCTTGAAATTATATCCCAAATCTGTCTTTTCTTCATCTCTGCTGCTACCACTCTAGCCTCAGCTCCCATAAACTTTTATTGGACTTTTGCATGAACCTCTCATCTCTCCCTCGCCCTGTCATCTATCAATCAATCATTTATCTACCTAATTTTAAAATAGGGAATAAAAGATCATTTTTTTTCATGGTTTAAAAAAGCTTAAAGGGCATACACTAAGAGTGCACCTCACAATACTGTACCTCATCTATTCACTCCCTTATAACAAATATCAAATAAAACAACAACAAAAATAAATAACAATTTGTAGTCCAAATCGTATGCAATTGCTGATTTTATTAAAATCATTTTGACTTCCAAAAATGACCACTGAATATGCTTTGACCTATTAGCTTCTTGTAACTGCTTTTAGATATTTTGCAATGTATATACATGCAAATCCCAACAAAGTCTCATTTGTACCCTGTCCCCCATTTTACACAAAAGAGCAGCATCTTTTACAATCTGGTTTGTATCAACTTCTTTTTCATTTAATAATTTATCTTATAGATATTTTGTTAATCTTAAGTAAAAGGGGTCTTCTTTAAAAAAAAAAAAAGACTGTTGAGCAGCCCTGTTATATGGAAAGACCATTATCAATTTACTTCCTCTGCTATTAATGGGCAGTTAGGCTGGTTCCAGTATTTTGCCATGACACCACGCTGCCCCGAATAACCTTGCACATGCATTGCTTTGTAAGCACTAAACTCCTAGCTGAGTTCTTTGCTGTAACTCTTCCCTTCCTCCCAACCATTCTCTAACAACCAAGGTGATTTTTTAAAACATAGTTCAAATTATGCCATCCTTATGCTTAAGATCCTCCAATGACTCCCCGTCACATTCAAAATAAAAGCCCCAATGTCATGATAGGCCTGCATGGTCCCAAGTGATTCAGCTTCTGTCAATCTCCATCCCCATCCTGTGCTTCTCTCTCTCCCCAGTGTCACCAAACTTCAGCCTTCTTTTTGTTCCTCAAATACACCAGGCTTATTTTACATTGTAGGGCCTTTGCTCTGATAGCCTAGAATACCCTCTTCTGGATCTTTACACTGCTAGTCCTCTGCCAGGTAGGCTCAGGCGTAGATGCAGTGGTACACTGGTAATTGATTGACAGGCAGCTCTCTGGAAGAAAGAAGCTGTGGTTTGTCCCATTTGCCAATTTGTGTAGATATTCTGCCACGGCCTACTTAAAGCTACCAAGGTAATGTCAAATAGCAAACCAAATTGCGGAAATCTTAGCCATCTGTTCTTTAGAATTGATGGCTGCCTCTAGCCAACAGTGCTTTAGATACTGCTTTTCCTGAATACCTAATTTGAACCAGGCCCCAATCACTATTAAATTGGTTTCTTTTATTTTTTTATTTGAACCATATCACTGTCAATCTAATCTTTTCTTGTTCATTTACTTATTTGACTATCAAATGATTCCTGGCCCTCCTCCTACCCAACACACACACACACACACACACACTCACACACACACACACTCACACACACACACACACACACTCCCCTGAGCTTCAGGAAAGCAGGGACCTTGTCTGTCTTTTTCAAGGTTTCTCTTTCCTGTGCTTAGATTGATACCTAGAAAATAATACGATCTCAGAAAATGTTTGTAGAATGAATATGTGAATGAATGAATTTTAGTTACTGATTAATTTCCCAGTGAAATTTTGACGCTAAATCTTTAAACGTTGTTCCTCCCCTTTTCCATTTGAATGTATTCCAAAAATCTGATGTGACTCTCATAAGGCCAGTCACATTGAAAATGTCTTAGCATGTGGTGACCGTTTCTTTGATTGCTTAAATTGCAAATCTCTCTGTGCTCTGATTCCATGTGACCTGTGCAGCTTCTCTCTACTACGCTCCACGGTTTGCTGGGTTTGCGCAGTGACTTCCTCGCACCAAGAGCCATATTGGTTCCCATTTCTGTACCTCTGCCTATATTTATTTACTTCTATTTGACTATTTCTTCTTTGTCCTCTTTTCTAGTATCAGTTCTTCAAAGTCCAATTCAAAGCCTACTTCCTGCTTGACGATTTCTCTTTCCCTTTTCTGAACCTCTACTATATCTGCAGTTGAGGAAATCTCAACACCTGACCTAAAAAAAAGGGTGCATCTTAAATATGGATTGTATACTCTGATGATATTAACCAATTAATACTAACTTTTTAAGGGTTATATAGAATGTCATTATTTTTGGAAGACACATGTTGGAAGTATTTAAGAATGGAGTGTCATAATGTTTATAATTTACTTGCAAATTATTTTTGATATGGAAGGAGAGAGGAAGAGAGAGAGAATGGAGGAAAAATGTTAATAATTGGTGCATCTAGATGGGGAGTGTATAGGTGTTTATTATTATATTATTCTTTTATTATTACTGTATGTTTGAAATTTCCAAAATAAAAAGTTGAGAGAAAAGTGATGCCTGAGATATACTTATTAGGGTCTAAAATATACAGTTGTCTATCCCTCATCCATGAAGATCTGTAGATCCTGATTCAGTAGGTTGAGGTGTTTATGTCTAGGTACAGATATTTTTACAGACTTCCACAGATGATTCTGATGTGTCGTGTTTTAGACCAGGTTTCCTAGAAGCCAGGTGTGAGACTACCCACTTCCCTGGGGAACAGCTCTCAGGAGAAGAGAGGTGAGGCAAACCAGAGAGGCCCATGGAAAAAAACTAAGCAAGGATGTGGTCTCACTGGGAGACTGACTTCAGGTTGATTCCATGGGGAAACTCTGCAGCACAAACACACTGCAGCTTAGTCTCCTTTTGCATCCCCTGGCCATTCAGTCACGGCTGAGGTCTGGTCTAGCAGAGGGGCTGGTGGTGGCGGGAGGTAGCCGCCCAGATGAAGGTGTGGCCAGATGACTACGAGTTATTCATCGCCATTCAGCTGGGGCTCAGGCGCGCCATCCAGGGAAGGGGACCTGGGCGGGACACGGGCAGGCTTCTCTGAATGCTGCCTAAGCATTGAGAAGTACCATGGTTTAGAAATGTACGGCTCCTAATTTTGTATGTCCTATCACCCCAACCTGAGGACAGGGACCCTGTCTTCACCATTAAAGTTTCCTACAGAGGTTAGCACAGTGTTGGGCATGCTATAAACAACCGATAAATTCTTACTGGCTAATTGACTTGGCCTAGTTCCATACTCTTCTCAGAGCACCTACCCAGGCCACAAAAGAAGTTCTCTTAGGAGATAAGATTCCTTGACTCTGGTGTGGCAAGGAGGAGGGTGTAAGATGAATGGTAGAGGGTTAAGGGATATGGTCTACCACTTGCACAAGCATTCCATGGTATAGGTGCGAGCCCCTTCTCGTTGTTTGCTCTATCTCAAACAATAGAGCAATGCATACTATCTTAGTTGGGGTCTCCTCAGAAGCAAAACTAGAGACAAGGATTCAAGTGCGGTAGTTGATTTGGGAGGTGATTCCAGGTTACACCAGTGGGAGAGTGGGGCCTGAGATGGGAAAGGGAAGGCAGCCAATACGTGGCATATCACTGAGCAAGTTACCACCATGCTGCCTGTGCTTAGCCCCATAGGAAATTCTGGGCCCAGTGTGGAAGACGCACCTCAGCATTTTCAAACCTGAGGCTAGGGAACTAGGAGATTTATATGGCAATGATATCAATCATTGCTCGAGGGCTTGGGAGGCCTTGATTCACTTGGGGGCAGAGCAGTCTCTTGTGGGCTTGGGAGGCCTTGATTCACTTGGGGGCAGAGCAGTCTCTGGCCACAGTAGGAGGCCCTCAGACAGAGTGATGCAGAAACATGACACTGGCAAGGAGCATCACATCCCCCCTCATTTTCTCTGTATAGCAGTGATAGCCTCTTCTGCCGACTAAGAAAGGGAGACCCAGAGAAGTTCAGCAGCTTCTAGATGTTGCCAGTTTAGTAGCTGGCAGAGCAGAATTTGAACTCAGGTGCCCTGTCCCAACAGTCTGTGCCCTTACTTCTGCCTGAAATAGCTCCTTGACTTACGGCGGCAACACAGGTGCTAAGAAAGACTTATGGTGATCACAGCAATGACGACTGCTGGATGAGTGGATGGTCTGAGGTGTGTGGCAGCCCTCTTCAGGCCGAGCTCAAGGGTGGATAGAACTCCATTGGGTGTCAGTGCTTTGGAAATGGGCTTAGAGGTGGCATACACCCTAACTAAGTGACAAAGGTCAGCCTGTCTAGAGAACCATTCGTGTAGGAACCAGCTGGCGTTGATTTCTCTGGAACCGCCCAAGCCCTAAGAACACCTATTGTTTCTCTATCGGTCACAGCTCTAGCTCACGTGGGGTTCCAGTGGCTGCCTCCCCAGCCTGCACAGAAGGGCAGGGTCCCTCACTCGCTGCCTTGTTCTGCATATCCACCAGCTCTCTGTCAGGGCCCTGACAGCTTTCTTCCAGAGGAGCCAGCTCTGTGGCGCTGATCGAAGACTTCTGCAATTCATAAGCACAGGAAGGAAAACGAATGGGGAGGGGCTGAGGTCAGAAGAGAAAAGCAGAGCTCCAAGTTAATTCACCAGGCTAGCAGTCTCAGGATGGACGAGCTCTCACCACCGCAGGGATTCCTGTGTTCGGGGTGTTGATGAGTCTCTCTGATGTCTCATTACTTCTTGCTGGTTTCCCCACGTATGTCTGCTCGGCTGCCCTGTCGGCCAGTCCTGGGACACCATTCACATGAAAATCTATGTCCTGTACCTGGGTCCCATTCTGTGTTTGCTGAGTCAGCAGAGTGCACAGCGCTTCACTGGGCCTAGAGTTAGGACACGTAGATCTGAGTCATAGAAAAGAAGTGCTTAATGTCGCCATAGCTACAAAAGCATGGCAAAGAAAATCACACAAAAAGCTGCAAACCCAGAGCACTCAGGAGAAGGCTAGAGGTTAATCCTGGAAATCCTAGCCAGGGTGGGTGGGAGCATGCAGTTAGATTAGAGGTTCTCTAAACTTCCTTCCCAATTCTAAGGTCCTGCAATTCTAGATCTCAAGACAAAGAATGTATTTTTTAAAGATTTTATTTATTTATTTGAGAGAGAAGGAGAGAGATATCGAGAGAGAGCACAAGCACAGGGGAGATGGAGAAGCAGGTTGGACCCTGGGATCATGACCTGAGCGGAAGGCAGACGCTTAACTGACTGAACCACCCAGGTGCCCCGACAAAGAATATTTTTGATTCCAATCTGTTAAATAAATTTGAGAAAGATCCTATATTTATTTCTTTATGAATTATGTATATACTATTGTACTAATGTGTTATTTATATTATAAAACTTGTATGTACATACTTTCAAAGGGTGGCATCAAAATATAATTTGACAAGCTAATATTTTCCTCTAGGTCCCTGTTGGATAAGCATACACACCTCCCTCGAGGCGTAAGCCTTCTCATGTGGATACCACAGCTATTGTCATAATACTTCCTTTCCCTGCTTACCTAATACTCCTTTGTAGAACTGATTCCAGGTGGGCAGTTTGCAGAGCTACTCAGAGTAGAGGGGCTCTGGAGTCAGAGACACCCAGGTTTAAATCGTGGCCCCACCAATTTTTAGCGACACGACCTCAAATTGGTTACTTAACTTATTGAGCCTCAGCTTTTTCACTCATAAAAGAGACCCAATTATAGTAATAGTCCCCGATTTACAAGGTTGTTGGGGCAAATGGAGATGAAGCATGTAAAATGCTTAGTAACATGCTTAGCACCTAATAAGGATATAGTAAATGGCAACTGGCATTGAGATTTTAAAATTAATATATGCTTCTGCCTGTCAACCATCTCCTTCCCCAGCATACAGTTAATTGGTGCTCTGGCTGGAAGATCCAAGCGTCTCAAGAGCACGAAAGCTCATAGCTATGAAGCTGGTTGTGGCTGGACTCAGGCACCTGTTGCTTCCTCCTGAAAAGTGCCTTCCGGTGTGGCCTCATCCTGCCCGAGCATCATCACGGCTCTAGTGTTATGGAGAAGGGAGAAGGAAATCTTCCCACTGTAAGAGGAGGGAGCAGGGACACACAGGAGGGAGAAAGGACGCCTCTGATTTTGGACAGGACTTGAGGAGTTCCCTCGGGCCTCCACGGCTCCCCTCCAGGTGTCCTTCTTCCTGGAGAGTGAAGTTGCCACTTTCACCATCTCTGTTTTTCTATTTTGGAGCACAGCATATTACAATTTTTTCCTGGATAAGATTAAAAAAATAAGAGGTGGAGCCAGAATCTGCCTTTTTTACTAGCTGTGTGACATTGGGGAAATTATTCCTCTGAGTATCAATTTATTCATCTGTAAAGTGGAGATATAAATTAGCATAAAGATGGGTGGTGTAAGGAGAAGTGCTTGGTATCTCTTTCCATACCTATCTACAGGATTATTTGTGGTTCTTCCTCTGAGGGGAAATGGTCTGATAAAATGGCGAGGAACAGAACAGAAACTCTATTTTGCTACCACACGCCTCTGTGGATCTTATTATTGAGAGAGAGAGAGAGAGAGAGAACACAGGACGGACTACAGCAAAGAGCACAGGAGAGAGGAGGAGAGAGAGAAGAAGGGAGAGAGTTCTTGGTATAACTTGAGTAAGCGGGCTTTAGAATCAGAGGGAGCAAAATGAAGGGTGAGGAATTTAACTGTTATAATTCTGATGTATTGCGCCATCTAAAAAAGACATCTATTTGAACTCCTGTACAAGCAGCAATTACCTGGAAAATAAATGTAATAAGAATCTCCTAAGTTGGCAGTAAAATTAGCATTGCTGAATTTTAATTAATAGTCCAGCTTGGAAGGAATATACTTCTCCTTAGATGAAAAGAATGGCCTTAACCATGGAGCAAGATCACAAATCAGTGCTTTCAGCAGGTATTTTTTTTTCTTAGTTGCCTGGAGATTTTTTGCACCCTCGGAATCAATGGGAACTCTCCCAAAGAAGTGATATTGATCATTAGCCTCTTCCGTGGGCCTCAGTTTCTTTGTTTGTAAAATGGTAGAAGCATGGATGGGGAAGACTTGGACCCATGATCTTTTGGATCCCTTTAGCTTTAATGTTCTTTATGTTTTGATCTGGACACAGGTTGATTCCATGTTTCTCCGATTTCTGTTTTAAATATCACCATAACAGGGGCACCTAGGTGGCTCAGTTGGTTAAGCATCCGACTCTTGATCTCAGTTCAGGTCTTGATCTCAGGGTTGTGGGTTCAAGCCCGTGCATGTTGGGCTCCATGCATCACCATAATAATAGCAATGATGACAATAGTAAGGTGGGGAGGGGGTTATGAAGAACCCAGGATGTGCCATGCGCTGGGTGAAGAGCTTTATAAGTATTATTAATTGCAGTCTTCATGGCATTCCTTTGAGGTAGGTATTATTTGTATGCCCATTTTATAGATGAAGTGACAAATGCTCAGTAAAACCTGTCCAAGGCCAACCAGCTGGGCACCAAATGATGATGGGTGGTGTTGGGGATGATAAAAATTAAGTTATTAGAAATCCCAGATTGCTTTGGAGAGTCAGAGAAATGTCCTGCTTCTGGGACTCTCAAGACTTCTCAGGGCCAAGTCTCTCATAAGATTCACAAACCCCTAACTCATCTCATTCCCCTGCAGATTCCCTGCGCCCATTCCCATCAAACACAGGGCAACTATTTTCTTATTCTAGAACTCTGGACATTTTGAGATCACCTTTGATTTTCTCCTCTTCTTCATTCTTCATAGCCAAGCATTCATTACACTCCGTTCTTTCATTACTTAATTAATTCAGTGATAATGTGTCAGATACTGCATGAGAAACTTAATAATAATAGCTCCTTAATTTATATAGTGCTTTAGAGTTTTCAAAGGGCATCCACGTGCATTATCCTATTTAATCCTCCCAATGGCCCCTGAAATAGATGATCTGTATTTTATGGATGAGAACGCAGAAGCTCAGAAACAGCTCACACGAGGCAGAGCTATAATGGCGCCCAGGCTTCACTTGGAGTTTAAAGTCCAGCGCTCCCTGCACCATGGTTCTCCTCAGTGTGTCCTACAGCTCTATTTCATTCTTCGTTGCCACGGTTTCTACCAAAGCCAAGCCCACAACAGCTCACCTCTGCTTTCTACAATAGCCTCGTGGTTGGCATCCTTGGTTTCAATCCAGATTTAAATTTGACCTTGTTTTTACACCTAGGGCGGGTCCCTGTGGGCTTGGATTGAGGTTACAGGCCCTCGAGGAATCTGTCAAGGTTCTCCATCATCTGTCCTTATCCTACATTTGCAAACACACGCCCCACATTTCTCTCTTATTGTGTGGATCTCCCTATCAGCCTCCGAATCTATTAGGCCCATTTGCTGGAGTTGTCCATTAACTTATGTGCTTCTGAGCACATCTGGTTCATCTTCACATCCCCAGCACTTGACACTGTGTCATGCACTTGGCAAGCACTCAACACATTGAATAAATGGTGGTGACCTTTGCATTCTAACTTTATCACTAACACTAAAAGCCTCAATTCTTTTTTAAAAAAGATTTATTTATTTATTTATTTTTTGGGGGGGTGGCAGAGGGAGAGGGAGAGAGAGAATCTCAAGTAGACACCCCGCTGAGCATGGAGCCCAATGCAGGGCTCGATGCCAGGACCCCGAGATCATGACCCGAGCTGAAACCAAGAATTGGATGTAAAAGCCTCAATTCTTAAAGGCCTACCTGCATCACCCTGGGGTAATTCTAAATTCTGGTTAAAACTCATAGTTTATATTTTTGTTATCCAAAGTGTGGACTAACAGGGTAAATATCACCTTGGAGAGAGCTTGTGAAACATGCAGAATCTCAGGGACCCTCGTACTTAAGATCTACATTTTAACAAGGCTCTAAGTGATTGGTTTGTACACTAGGTTCTGAGACGCATTGAGCTAAAGGTTCTGGTCATGATGTGATGGGCCACTCAGAGGCTTTAGTTCATAAAAGCCTGGTTTGAATCCCAGCTCTGCCACTTACCAGTCACATGACCTCAAATAAACTTGTAAAATTCTTTGGGTCTCTGTTTCCTTATACATTAAATCATTAAATGAGGTTCATGATAAGTCACCCACCATGAGCGAGGCATTCTATATGCATCCGTACTAATTATCCCAAACTCTTGCATCTTGAATATTCTTATTCCATTTTAGAGCTGAGAAAAGTGAGCCTGCATCCTGCTGGCCAGGTACCATGCAATGCATTAGCTGGTGGAGTTGCAATTCAAACCTAATCTATTTGATGATAAATGCCATTTTCACTCCCCTCCACCATTCTGTTTTCTCTATTATCAGGTTAGATCACATATTGTGAAGATCGAATAGGATTCAGTGTGTTTGGTGCTTTGTGCCCTGTAGAGCTGCATACAAACTTTATTAGTCATTAATTGTATTACTAGCTCGAATTGTTCTCTAATTGCCTTACATATTTTACTTTGTTTCCTTGCAGTTAATAGCGTTCTTCCTTATCGCTTGGGTATTTGATGAATTTGAGGTACCACTCCTTGCTGCAAACAAGAACTATCAAATAAACACGGGATGTACATGTGGATGCTTGCACAAGCTGATTAGTGATGAGCAGAGATGAAATGAAAGGAGGCAGAAAATAAGGAAGAAGAAGATAAATTGGCATTTGATTTATCTGGAGGACAGGAAAGTGCGAAAGAAAATTGATTAGAAGTAGGGCTAGGAACGTAAAAAAGATGAACCTGCAGCATTTTAGATTATTCAAAAAGGAAGTTAGAATTCTTGAGAATGTCTTAGGCTGAAAAGCAAGGACAGGCACTGACCATTGGGTTTTAGATATGGATTCCTATAAGCTGCGGAATGAGTGTAGTATTTTTTTCAGGAAGTGGGACTTTCTCATGCTTTGCTGTTCGTCCTTTTTGTAAATTAATGTATTATTCACCCATCACTGCTGTTGTGGGAGTTTAAAATGTGAAGAATAATAGGGTGATCAAAGCAAGACTTTACCAACATCGAGAAAGTAGAGAGAGTGGGTGTGTTCCTGGAAGTCCCAGAACACTTTGTAATATCACCAGTGCATCTACCATCACCGTGGACCATGCTCCTGCTTTGGTGAATGAAGCGGTCATCACTGTGTTGTTGGCCCTCAGAAGGGACCTAATTGCCCATCTTCTAGGTACACCCTCCTGGGATCCTCTGTTCTCAGTCATCGGAGAAACTAAAGCAGCACATCCAATTTCTAATAGTGCAGGCAGATTTAGAACCTGGGAAGAGAGGGAATATTAATCAGCTTGGGATGCCTGGAACTACTTTAGATTTTAATCTCAACCCAAGGTCTGGGTCTAGAGAACTGTGGAGAATGCATTTCTTACAGAATGGAAGCTGAGAGAGAGTTCTGGCTAATTTAGACAGCTGAAGTCTTGTGGAATGAAGAAGAGAATCCAGACTGTCTTCCTGAGCTGGGTCAAGCCGGACAATGCACCCAACTGCCCACCTATAGTTTGTGGATTTGTATACAATCAGTGTTCTCAGGTGCCTCACACTGTGCCTAATTGGGTCAAGGATGGCCCTCTACCCAGGAGAAGTAAGGGAAAAGACTGGATTCCAAAGTCCAGTTAAAGCAGCAACGTGCTGGCACATGCTTTGGTTTGGGGAATAACCCCATATTGCATTACGCCTCCCAGAATAATCTACTTGAGGGCAGGGAGCAGAGAAGTGAAATACTCTTAGAAAAATACTGACCTGAGAATCAAAATATTTTTTCTCAAATTTCCAACTTTGTCATTTAATTGCAGCAGGCTCTATAAATGTACTTAACCTTCATCTATAAAATGGAATAGTAATACATTTCAGGGATATTAAAATAAATATGAGGTCTGAGAAAATTTTTGTAACTGCTGGTTTAACCTATATGCTTCATGTTACTATATTGTTTGAAACCTGATTTATATATGGAAACTTTAAACATCAGTGATAGGCACTGGCTGAATGCTTGCTGTGAGCCTGCACTAAAAATATTATGTATGTGTTGTCTAATCCTTGTAATACGTTTGTGAAATAGATACTGTGTGTTGTCCACATTTTACAGATGAGTCAATTAAGGCCTAAAGAAATTAGCTGACCCCAAGATAATAGAGTTGCTAGATGGCAGAGCTAGGACTGGAAATTCCATCTGTCTCTCTAAAGCCTGGACCACTTTGGCCTTTGACTTCAGCATCACGAGGGACAAGTGGTTGGAATTCTTAAAAACCGGTGGATTTGACTTGTAAGAAAGTGAGGGGGGGAGGAGGCAGAGGCTCTTTCCTATAGGGACTTAGTTAACTTTGAATTTCAAATAAACAATAATTTTTTTAAAGATTTTATTTATTTGAGAGAGAGAGGGAAAACACAGAGGGAGAGTGAGAGGGAGAAACAGACTCCCTGCTGAGCAGGGAGCCCGACATGGGGCTCAATCCCAGGACCCTGAGATCATGACCTGAGCTGAAGGCAGACACCCAACCGACTGAGCCACCCAGGTGCCCCAACAATGACTAATTTTTCAACCTAAGTACATCTCAAATAAAATTTGGAACATACTTACACTCAGTATTATTTTTATATTTTTATTTGCTAAATATGACAACCCTATTATATGAAGACATCAGCCCCAGAATTGTTTAGAATCTGCTAAAACCTACACCTACGATTTGGTCTTTGGGCTTAGCTGGGACCCAATGAGCGTTTCTGGAAGTGGGTGACATGAAGGTCAGGGAAGCGTCAGGGAAGCACAGAGGGAATGTGCACTGGGCCTCAGGACACCTGTATCCCAGTCCTCACTCCACCCTGCCTGGACAGCCTGTCACCTCCCCTGGGTTATGCCTGGTCCACTGGTCATGATGTGATGGGCCATTGTCCACTGGGCTATGCGATACCTCCAGGTCTTCCCACAGTTTCTGGCATCAACATACCTTTTGTGACTGGGCTTTGGAGAGAAAGGCACTGGAGTCTTTGCAGTGTAAAAGCGTGTTGTTTCCAGGAGACAGAGGTTTGGACAGAGAAGTGGTAGTGAAGCAGGGCAATGTCCCAGGACTGTCTATAACAGCGAGGGGTGTGGAGAGAATTTACATGTAAAGACTGAAAACCAATTCATCCAGAGCCAATTTCAGCTCAGACCAGGGGGAAAATTGTTGTTCAAATTGGTATTTCCATTGCCAGGTTTATTGACAAAATGAAATAAAAAAAGCCTCTTTGTTTTATGAATTTGTTGTAGATTACAAAAAAGGGGGGCAGAAGGGGATTTATCCTCCCCAGATGGTGGCATACTGGATTTTGACAGGCCTTGTTCTTTTATAAGTGTAAAAATGGTTACAGATGAGCCAGAATGCACCCCAGGTCCATGAAGATCAACATGACTCTGGGTCTTTGGATGGAATCTCTCATCTGAGCATACATCAGTGAATTCTTCCCTCCCTCCTGGAGGCTGGAAGCTGCCTGCCCTCATTTTAAAACTGAGGAAGAAGGATCCAGATGACTTGGGTCCAGTGACTTGTCCAAGGTCACAGGTGGACGAAGGGACGAGTAGCTGCTGGGCAGAGCAGAGGCCATCCTCTACAGCTGATGGCCCCCCCAGACCTCCCCCTGGATCTGCTCAGGAAGCACTGGCTGTCTAACCCCCCTGGAAACATGTGGCACGGCCCCGCCTGCCCTAACAAGTTGACAGCCACCTCAAGGCCTGGAAGCCTGCCCCTCGTCTCTGTTGCTTTGCCATCTCCTAGCCCTTTCTCATCGGTGTTTGCAATCCTGCTCAGCTTCCCTCAGTCTGAAATGTGTCGGGATCATAACTTGTGGGGTCGTACAAGAAGCCAGCAGCCCTTCCATAATTGCCACTGATGTGGAAACACAGGAGCAAATGAGTAGCAATTCATATGTCGCTGCATGACAGAACAGAAACCTCTACTGAGGAATTAAAGCCATAAATATCCTACAGGGCTCCTACCTGGGAGCGTGTTGCTGACATCTGGAATGGCAGCTCACTGGGGCCGCTCTGTTGTCAGCCCGCTGCTGCAGAGCTGGCTGGCTGCATTTAAGCAGTGAGAGCAGAAGGGACGGGAAAGGCAAGTGGTGGTGGTGGTGGGAGGGGTGCGGGGCCACCAGTGGGAACCTTGGGACAAAAAGGGCCCTTTCCCCCACAGTGACCACAGCTGACGACGAGGGCCCCCGCCCACTGCATGGAGGCTCTCGGACAGCCTGCCTGTGACCACGGGCCCTGTCCTTGTAAGAGGCATTAGCAGCTTTGTGGCTGGCCCCCCATCTGGTTGACAGGCGTGTGATGGCTCCGAGTTGGTGCTCCTGGAGGGGAAGCGACTTCAGGGGGGAGGAGAGGGAGAACAGTAGCTCCGGTCACCCAAGGTCTGGGCCTGGGCTTGCTCCAACGGGCTGAGAGAAGTTGCCTGTCACTGCCAGGGGTGCGGGAAACGTGCAGAAAGCTCCGAAGAAATCCACTCAGAGATCCTCGGAAGTGGGGGATTTTGCTAATGGGGCTATCTTTTGGCAGATGTTCCCTATTTCTGGAGGTGGGAGGGATGTTGGCGGCAGGCGATTGCATCCTGGGCTAGAAGCAGCTGGTGAAATGTGATTCTCCTACCTTGGCGGGGATTCCCAGGCCCCATGCTTTTTGCCGGGACCAACAGTATTTGCTGAATGAAATGGATCCTTAGCTGCTCACCGAGGTTTGTACAGTGTTTTCAGGGCCTGCAGCCCAGTGTGGATGGGAGACACCTCGCCTTTCCTTTTTCCCCTTTGCTGACGCTCAGCATAAGTGTTCCGGCAGGTGACTCCTGCACGCAGACCTGTGCTAGGGAGCCATTCTTCAGAAGAATGGCCTCGGGGGCCACGGGCCACTCTTTCTTTGGCCCTTCGTGCCTTAGTTTCCCGACTTGCAAAATGGGAAGAAAAATATCAGCTGTACACCATCTTCAGGTACTAAAGGCAGTGAGTGAGGAGCTGAGATTTGAGATCTCAAGGTCGGTCTGCATCCTCTAGTTTACCCAGATGGAAAGGGCCACAGCCCAGGTCTTCCCGTTTCTAGGGAAATTTAGAAGGGTAAAAATGAAGAAAACAGAAAGGAGCCCTTCCCCACAATAATTTAAGGATATAATTGAAAATACGATCTTTTTCTGTATAAGCCAATTTTGAAATTTTATGAGCTGGAGATAAAAATAAAGAGCAGGAATAGAGACGCAGGTTATCCTATTTTACATCCAGGCAAAGATGAGTAGGTATTAGTTCCGGGCGCATCCCCAATCCTGGTTAGCAGGCAGCTAACCCACTTTTTAGTCTCCAGGGAACACCTCAGATGAGTGCAGGCGCTGACCAGCCTTGGGGAAAAATCTGGATTCTACGCTGATATGCTCTACAGGAAAGCCGAGTGTTACAGTCACCAAACCAGGAGTTAAGCACTGAGCCCTAGCTTCTTCGGAGCACCGCACTAAGGCTTTGGCATAAGTCAGACTACATTCCCCGCCTTACTGTACTCACGTGTTGCTCTAAAAAATTCCTGGGCTTTTCAGCATTTTTAAGATTTTGTAGGGCAGGATAGCAAGGAGGGAGAAGTTTGGGCTCAGAGAACATTTTCATTTTCAAATCCTGATTCCCCACTAATGAATCGTGGGACCGTAAGTTAACTCTCCTCTCTGAGCCTCGCTATCTTACCTGAAGACGGGGATAATAATCCTCACCTACCAGTGTGGTGGGAGGGGTGAGAAAGCCACTGCATATACTTGCTCAGCACATACCAGGCGCTGAATTAATTGTTTCCTGCGCTCCGTCGCCCTCAGCAGTAATCATCAGATGTCACTGCTTCTGCTAAAGGAGAGAGTGAAAGAAATCAGCAACATAAGCTATTATTTTGTATTTATTTTGTGTGGGGAGATGGCTGTTTTTAGCCCTCCCATCTCCAAGTTTGAACCCAAGATAGTGTGTTTGCTGAAAAAGCAAAGAGAGTACATTCAACCTACAAGGTATCCTGGGGTTGGATGGATATTCATGCAAATGGAAATTAACAAAGAATTGGAAGAATCTTCCAGGAGCCAGGAGTCATCCGATCTGAAGTCCAGTATAAAAATTATATAAATCAGAAAATTATGTTTGAGTCATTTAACAATATTTTGAAGATTCCCACTGAGATTTTACTTAGGTGAATATATATGATATCTTACCATTTATGTAAAATAAGGGGGAGAAAAAGCATATATGTGTATATATGTATATCTGCTTATATATGATAGACTATTTCTGGAACAATAAATAAGAAATCAGTAACTTGGTGACACTAGGGAGAGGAACTTGTGTGGTATGCACCAGGAATTAAAGGAGATGATATCACTAGGTGCCCTGTGAATCTTTAGAATTTTGAACTGTGTTGGGGCTCCTGGGTGGCTCAGTCAGTTAAGCATCTGCCTTCAGCTCAGGTCATGATCCCAGAGTCCTGGGATCGAGCCCCATGTCGGGCTCTCCCTGTTCATCAGGGAGCCTGCTTCTCCTTCTCCCCATGCCCCCCATCAAATAAATAAATAAAATCTTTAAAAAAAAGACTTTTGATCTATGTGAATGTATTGATTAGCTATTCAAAGTTAAAAAAATAAAAGCTAAAATACACACTCTATCTACTAAGCAATTACTTAAATATTTGTAAAATCATGCCATGGCAAATTGTCCTTCAAAAATAAAATGTGGGGCGCCTGGGTGGCTCAGTCGGTTAAGCGACTGCCTTCGGCTCAGGTCATGATCCTGGAGTCCCGGGATCGAGTCCCGCATTGGGCTCCCTGCTCAGCAGGGAGTCTGCTTCTCCCTCTGACCCTCCTCCCTCTCGTGCTCTCTGTCTCTCATTCTCTCTCTCGCAAATAAATAAATAAAATCTTTAAAAAAATAAAATAAAATAAAATAAAATGTGGATTTTGGTGAATACCCAGAAAATATCACCTTAGTTTAGATCTGTTACTATCTCACCAAAGATTAACTCCCGGAAGTGGAGTATTACCCATGTTAATTACCATGTTGTGTGTCTGTGGATAGTAAGTCCATCTGGTTAAGGCTCAGCCCCCAATGAAGTTGAGATCTTGCGTTTGACCCACAGATTGCCAATTAACCCATATTATATATGTTTTATATATATATTATATGTGTATATAACATATATATTATATATGTAACATATATATATAACCCATGTATATATTTTATATATATATATATTATACATATATATTTTAGAGAGAGGGCAGAGGGAGAGAGAGACTCTCAAGCAGACTCCCTGCTGAGCATGGACCCTGACATGGGGTTCACTCTCACAACCCTGAGATCACGACCTGAGCCGAAATCAAGAGTTGGATGCTTAACTGACTGAGCCACCCAGGTGCCCCAATTCCACTATATTCTGAGGGCACAGATTATGCCTCTCACCTTGATTAGCTGTTTGTGTATGTGGCCATTGGCCTGACAGTGACAACCCTGCGTGAAGTTCTGAAGAACCCCACACAAGTTCATCACTGAGTAGAAGGACAGCTGGGGGGTTGGAGGTGCCCCCACGTAGGGTGGAGGTAAATGGAGAGATTGCCAGGTCAGAGATGAGGAGAACTCAGGAAATATGGCAGGACACCTGGACACATTATGCCTCTATGGCAGGAATGGGTTTGTTACATGCTGACCTAGCACATTTCATCCAACCACACTCTCCTCCTGTTTCCTGCACACGGCCCTTTCTTATTCGTAACCTTGGTTCTTAGACTTCACGGCCAGAGTTGGTGCAAGTACGTCGGTATGTTGGGATGGGGATAGCTGTGTGGCTAAATTACCTCAAAAGCTTATTGGAAGTTCAAACTATAGCTAAACACTTTTGGGGAGTCTTCAAACCTTTAGAGCATGAATTCCTCCTCTGCATTCTGCCTAAGATCAGCACTCATGATATTTTATGCATGAGAAAGTTTTGTGAGAGTGGCTTGCAGGGGTGTGTGTGTGTGTGTGTGTGTGTGTGTGTGTAGGGAGAGATTGCAGCATGAAAGGCCTTTACGTCCCTTCTTAGGACTGAAGGTTTCTAGATACACTAAGGGTGGGAACAGGGTGGAGGAGGATTCTAATCCCTGTCGGACCATATCTGTCTCTCCTACAGTTTCCCATAGAACATCCCAGTTCCCATAGTGTCAGCCAGCTTGGAATAATAGTTTTAATAACATTCACTTGTGAGATTTTAAATTTCTAACCTTGCTCCCATGTTAATTGTTTCATTCACTAGACAGAACAAGCTCATGAAATAAGCTTATCTCCATTTTACAGATTTAAAAAAAAAAAAAGAAACTAGGGATAGCCTCAAGTGTCTTGCTCAATGTCCACATAGAGCTCTCCTGATTCCTGAACATAGCTATTTCTCATATAGGAATAAGATGTCTTAGGATATTTGGTATTTATGCTTCCAGGTTTGATTAAAAAGCCAGGAGGGCATGCTGTTGGTAGGGAGCTTGCTCATAAATTAAATTATATTCTTTAAAGTAAGTTTTCATTAGAGCCTAGAGTTAAACCAGAGTCTGAGCTAGTTCTCATTTCACCTGAACTTAGTCCTACCAGCTTCCTGTCAGTGCTTATTGGTGCTTACCTAGCGGGAAGTTATTGGTAAATATGTGTTTACCCAGTAATTACACACCCATGCACATTACTCACTAATTACCCTCAGCAGGTGCAAAAATCATTAGCACAACACATCCCTGGCACTGGGGGTAAAGGAGACACACTGTTCTGTATTAATTTAAGAATTGCGTATTATTTACCATATCTAGGGTTATTTCGCCAGAGAATAATAGAGAGCTGCATGGCTCACTGCTGTCGCCATTTGCCAGTGCGAGTCAAGGGTGGTAGGACTGCTCCCTCCTTGTGTGAACTATGGGGCAGCCAGACTGTGAGGTCTCAGGCCAGCCGCGGTGGCCGGAGAGTTGGGCCTTAACAGTTGACTTGCCATTACCCATGTGTGTCTATCCTAAGCAAATTGAAAATCCTAGGCCAGCCTCCCCAATGCCCAGCATGTTCCTGAGCTGCTGTGTGCTCAGGGAATTAAAACTAATTTTAATATTAGCCCTAAGCAAAGCATAATTAGAAAGATAAATCTTCAGCAACTCTCTCCTACCCAGACCTCTCCACTGCCACCTCCCACCCTCATCCCACCTCCCTGCCATCATGCATTATGAAGCCAAATATAAATGGCTTTGAGATGATCTGTAACAACACTAAACACATTTGTTCAGCTAACTGAAGGCTGGTTCTGATGTCAGGCAGACACTGGGCGTGTGACACCTGTGAGGGTGGGGCAATCTCTGCCTCTAGATGTTACGAGGAGGGAACAGCTGGGTGTGGACCTCCCCCAGCGTATGTCTTTAACTGAACACCAGCACATCATTCATTCCCGGAGCAGCCACTTGTTTATCGTGGCCGTAAGAACCTATAAAGCCAAAGGTGAGATTTTTCTTGCACTAAATGATGCTGTCTTGGACTTCAAATGCCCATCATCCTTTCCAGAAATAACTGTTCATCTTCTATAGCTTTTGATGGTCACAGAGAGACCCTCCTTGTATCTCCTTGAGGGGCACAAGCAGGTAAGAAGGCAAGTGTCTGGGATTTAAGGAATGGGAGACTATGATGGCAATAGGATTGACTTGCCTTGAAGGTAGCCAGTGTGGTCTGTAACGGTGGTCTGCTGTCTCCCTGGTTCACACCAGCGAGAGCTGAGTCCCGTGTAGACGTGAAGGCAGCTGATCTCTCCACTACTGAGAGCAAAGGAGGTCTAGGATTTAGGAAGATCTTGGCATGCAGATTGGATAACTTAAAACTTTCTGCTTCTTCTGTTGAAAATGAGCTTGGCCA
Source organism: Halichoerus grypus (assembly GCF_964656455.1). NCBI lineage: Eukaryota > Metazoa > Chordata > Mammalia > Carnivora > Phocidae > Halichoerus > Halichoerus grypus. The sequence continues at coordinate 85,801,043 of NC_135722.1, read as the reverse complement.
ATGGTAACAGGCCATCTTCCTTCAGAAGACAAAACCCTTATTTCTCATGCTTATTTATCCTTCAAGGACCTACTAAACAACCAGCACGATTTGCCTTCTCATTCACGTGTCTTGATGATTTCACTGAAGGCTTATGGAACACTTCCTCCTTTTAAAAGTGCTAAGTACTTTGCGGACAGCATTCCCACCATCAGAGCCTGCAGAGTCCGTACTAAAGAGAGAGGTGAAGGAGATAAGTGTGGGAACAGTAACCAGGCAGCCCCAGGAAAGCCAGGGTCAGCCTTGTCCTCCCTGGGGCAAGGCATGAAAGGACCAGGCCAAAAACTACAGGGGACTCGGGTCCCCGAGTCCCCGCACTGCTCTCCCCCAAGCCCCAGGCCCGGCTATTGTGGTTTTCTTGTGGACCCCTCCTGAGTTACTAATAGCAGAGCAGAATTCTGAGCCTTCTGTTCCTCGCATATTTCCCACACCTTTTTTACCCTACAACTGTCATCTTTGGCTTTCTTTTTAAATTTCTGCTCTTTATATTACAAGGTGTTAAAAACGGGTGGGGGAGCGGATCACAGCTCAATCAGAGAACTGTGGAGTCAGCTGGATCCCTACTGCCAACACCACCCCCCCGCCACCACTCCAAACCCTGCCCCAAGTTCAAGTTCTAAACCTGGAGGGTCCCACCAACTCGCTTACTAGCATCCTCTGTGGTGTATGCCCCCGAACCTTTCCTCACAGGTCTTCCAGTTAGCCTGATTTCATGGCCTGTGAAGACGGTTGAAGGTGACAGAGGTATGTGTACATCCCTCCTCTTCCCTCCTGCTCCCTGAGCTTCAGGTGCTTCTGGGGAACTTGCAAATGTACCACATGCATGGATTCCTCCATGGCTGTTCTCATGATCCTGCCTCTGCAATTTCTTTTTTGTTCTTTCTCTTTTTTTGTGGGGACTCTCATAGTTACCCCTTTTTTTGATGCTTTCCCCAATGACTTCTAGGCTCCTCTGATTCCCTGTTGCCTTTAGGCACAGACAGAGCAGTCAGGGGGATGATTCTTCTTTCACTTGCAAACTTCTTTATGAGATCTGGGCTCTATCTCATTCATTTTAACCATCCTTGACGCCAAGGATGCTCTCAAGACACAAAGCAGGCCCTGAATGAGGCCAGAGCAGGCCTAACTCCCAAGGCAAGCAAGACTTTCCTGTGGGAGAGGGTCACCTTGACCTTTGCAAGTACTGGGGAATCTAGTGGACATTGGCAGAATAGTGGTGAGTAGGGCTGCCTTCTTCCAAACAGGAATCTATGTGAAGGGGACCTCATCTCTTAGTGACTGCTACATGCTAAATGCTTTGATAAATCCATTATATCGGTTACTTCATTTAATTCTCAGAATAAATGAAGTAGGCATTTCCATCCCCTTTAACAGACGCCCAGAAAGTTTAGAAAGGTTAAGAGCAGATCTCATAAAAATGGCAGATTCCTCTGTAAATTCCTGTCTCTCTGGACTTTCTTCCCCTGTGCAGCTTACTCAGGGAGCTGAGCGGGAAAAGGAAGTTCTTCCCTCTTTACCAGGAGCACCTGCTTCTGAGAACTTGGCCTTCTTCCCAGCCTCTTGGGGATTTGTCAATCTTCTTTTGCAGAAGTTGTCTGACCCTGCATGAGGGAGGCCAAGTAACATTCAACTTCTTCATGTGTTATGCCTCCTGATTAAGTGGCTGATTTAACTAAGCAATTTCTGACCAAATTTTAAGCTCTCCCTTATGCACTGTTTTCGATTTTCTGACAGCCTCTGCAATTGGATGCACAGGGAAAGTCAGTCTGTCTCTGGAGCGGTGAAATCGTGAATTCACTTTGAATATGGGGAATTCATAATTGCTGCTTGGAAACAATTGACTTTTCCAAACATACTCCCTCCGAGCTGGCCCACTCACCCCCTCTCTTTTGTTAATAGGCCACTTATTGGGCTTTTCAGCCATATAAAGCTTTTATATGATCTATATAAGCTGACTCAATTGCTGCTGTTTATTTATTATGATTGCATTTGAATTGCCATGGAGAGCCAATAGTGACTTGGCAAAGGGCACCCAAAGACAATGTTACAGTATTGTTTTCAGGAAGGCAGCGGGCCTGCATTATAAAGTGGAGGCAACCGAAGGGAAGGGATGGTCCTGCTGACCAGAGTGGCTGGGGTGTAATGGGGAGCCTACACTGAGTTGCTCAGTTAAGTGTCTATTTAGGGTAAGTGCTCCTAGAGGCAAGCAGCTGAGAATCTTCCTGAGTGTTGTATAGCACTTGTAGGATTGACTTAAGGAAAATATGCTGTACTTCCTATACCAAAATAACACTCCCAACCCATACTCGATGTTTTTTCCAGCAATAGTGATGGCTTTGCTGTGATCCAGCTACATACCCCCTCATCCAATCCCCGTTGGGATCAGTGGTCAAGGACCGAGTGAAATAAAAATGAGCCCCAAGGCTGTCCACTGGTCAGCCTCACATTCTAAGTGGCCATCTACAAGCAGGGTCCACCTACACTAAAACCCAATGCTCTGTGAAAGGGCTTTGCTAAGAGCATATGAGCTGGGTCATCATAGTTCATTCATTCAGCAAAGATTTATCGAGCTTATAATATATGCCAGTCCTGGGCTAGGTACTCCCCGCCCCGCCCCCATCCTTAGTGACCGGGGATTAGGAGTGGCTGGTAGTAACTGCAAAGAACTGTAGGATCTAGTTGCTATCTTCATGGAGCTCAGCCTGGTGGAGTGGGTGAGGGGGGACAGACACGCAGAACCGCCCGGAGTAACATCACCTGGCAAGTGAGCAGAGTGGACTGCTCCCTCCTCTGCTCTACCAAGGCATTAATAAATGGGCCACGTTAACATTCTCAGGTGCAGAACCAACATGTCAGCACATCCCCTGTCCTCGGAGTCGTGTCTTTGTCAGGAGGAAGGAAGAGGACAGTCAGCTCTTTGAGGAAGCAAACACTCTGTTCATTGTTTCAGTGGTAGCTAATATCTTTTCCTCAGAAAAGGCATCCCAGTTCTTCTCCTGGGCTTTTTGGAGGAAAAGATACTATAGGGAAGAAGTATTTCTGCCCAGGGGGATGAGAGTACCAACAGAGAGGCTCGGGAGGAGAGTGGGCAGCCCCAGCAGGGAGACGGCAGCCTTCGGGGGGTGACGGCACGGGGGACAGCCAGGGCACAATCTGCTCCATGGAGAAATGCAGGAAGCGGGCCGTCTGTGTGCAGAGTGGCTGGGAGCCAGGCAGGCGCAGGGAATCTTCAAGGGGATAAATACTAAGAGATTTCCATCCCTTTTGGGACGAGTGCCAGGGAAAGAGGCCAGGATTCCAGGGAACACAGCCAGGACAGGGTTATTATAATCCCTAGGAGGATTCATTTGCCAGCTACTAAAGCAAAAGCAAGCAGCACCATGAAATGGAGACTAGCTATTTCGGAGCAATTAGCCATTGGTGCCTGCTGCGGTCTTTGGAGAATCTCCAGAAGCCAGCGGGGTAAGGAGGAGGGCAGGAAGCTGTGGCCTGCTGCCGGGGTGATAGCTCTGCCCTTGGCACCTCTTCTACCTGACGGCTCACTGTGAGGGCAATGCCACACCTGACTGTCCCAGGGGCCCCTACTCCCACAGGGCCCACATCCTGTCCTCAGGACGACCCCGGGCCATCATATCCTCCATCCACAGGACACTCCCCACTGCCCCAAAGTGTGACATCCAGGAGGTTGGACCGGGCCAGATGCTCTTGCTCACATCAGGCCTTCTTAGCCTGAGACCCAGGGACACTTGAGGAAATTTGAGGGACAGTGAATCACCAGAAATTTTTTTATAAAAAACAGAAAGGCTAAAGAGGACGTTACTCCTCCCATGCTGTCATTAATGTGCTATTAAAGTGCACCTCCCAACATAGTTTCTTTAAGAAGAATCAGCAAGACCTGGACATGCTGGGGGTAAAGGCAGGATGGGGGTACACTTTGCACTTAAAATCATTAGGTCATTGCTCAATAAAGGAATAGCCTCTGGTTTCTGTCCACCCCCCCATACTGCCCGTTCTGGAAATTTTCCAGACTCTGGTCTTACTGACTTCTATGCCTTGGGGTTTCTTTTTGGCGTCCTGGGGCTTGGAGCTCCTGGTAATAGCTCTAGCCCATTTCCCTTGGTCGATGCCCCTGCATAATCCTGGGGTACGTCTTGTGTCCACTCCCCTGCCTTTCCCAAGGCCTTCTTCTGGGCTGTGGCCACCCCCTGGAAATAAACTCATTGGAGTAGAAAGAGACTAGGTGCCATTACAGTTGAATAAAACAGGAACAAACTTCCAACTTTATGAAACAAGAGAGGTGGTGTGTGTTTTCTTTAGTCTCAGGACAAACTGGTGAGGAGGGAAGTGCTCTACCCGCCTGGACCGATGAATACCAAGGAGGGCAGAGACGGGATAAACAGGGTACGGCAATGAACTATCATACTGATGCCAAGTACAAAGGCAGGAGTCCCCAGCAACTCTTGAAGTAAGGTTCTCTTTTGTGCATTGAAAAATAACTTTTGAACTCTTCATTTGGTGCACTGACCATTCTAGGTTCTGGTCATCTTCCCATGCCACTCACTGTCAGCCGCTTCCCCAAAAGAGGCCTGACCATAGCCAGGGTCATGCTCCAAGCTAAGAAGAGATATATTTCACACTGTCTTTTTCAGATATTTTTGTGATAGGATCATTGTGGTAGATTAGGGTCTTACCAGCCTGAAGTTGAATTGGAATCACCTTTTGAGGAATCACATCTCTGTGGACGTCTGTCTGCTGAGACTACTTGGAGGTAACAGACAACAAAGACCAGGATCCCAACAATATTCTTCAGGAAGCAGCCCCAGCAAGCTCTGTGCTGGATGCTCAAGTGGGTAAGAGAGAAGAGATCACAGAATACTGTAGAGGAAATTGACTGGCTAATCCCCAAAGGGCTTCACCATAGGAGTCTTTGCTCCAACTATTCAAGATGTAACTGATTTCCCTGCAATTCTCCTTTTTCCTGGGAGGACAGGTGGAGAGCTGGTGACGTCTGGCACACGTAACTCAGTGGATTCTGGGTGTTTCTCTGTGCTGTCCAGTCTCTCTGAGATTGTATGAGGATAGAGAAGTGGGGAAGGGAGAGGTGTGACTTTGCTTCAGAGGACTCCTACGGACTCACTGTGACATCCACAGGAAGTCGTAACTGACCCCCATTTTTCTGACCCCTGTAGGAAGCAGTAACTCTGCAGGTGACCCAATCTCCCAGTCAAGGGTGTGTGTTTCTTCACCTTCACAATCATGTTTTACAAGGAAACACATTTTAAAAAGTTGGTATTTCTGAAGCACCCACCCTCTGAAAGGCAACCCAGGGAAAGGCAGTTTGAGATTAAACGTGTGTTTTTAAGGCTTGAGGTGAAGCCTCAGGCTGTGGTGCTGGTCCTCCTTTGAAACCCCTTTGCCTTAAGACCAGGTCACTCCCCCACTGTACCTAGACACATCTTACATGTAGCAGTACTCTTTCTCTTTCTTTTTCTTTCTTTCTTTCTTTCTTTCTTTCTTTCTTTCTTTCTTTCTTTCTTTCTTTCTTCTTTCCTTCTTTCCTTCTTTCCTTCTTTCTTTCTTTCTTTCTTTCTTTCTTTCTTTCTTTCTTTCTTTCTTTCTTTCTTTCTTTTAAGATTTATTTATTTTAGAGAGAGATAGAGAGAGCGCGCGAGTGAGTGCTCAGGGGTGGGGAGGGGCAGAGGGAGACAGAGAGAGAAACTCAAGCAGACTCCAAGCTGAGAAGGGAGCCCCACTGGGGGCTCAATCTCACCACCCTGAGATCACGATCTGAGCTGAAACCAAGAGTCCAAGGCTTAACAGACCATGCCACCCAGGCACTCCAGCAGTGCTCTTTCCTGTGCATTGAGCCTTGCATCAACCTCAGGACCCTAGCCTCCTGGGTTCAGAGGATTTGCCCCCACAAATGGCTTAGTGCAGGGCCCTGAGGGAGTCAACAGGCTAGCAGGTGGAATCAGGGGTAAGTAATTCCTTGGTCCTTCTCTCCTCCTCCCCACAAATCCCTAACCTTGAAGTATAAGTCAAAAAGATGATAAAGGGATAACCACAAGCTATATGGGAAGGAGAGATGGAAGACCTTCTTGTACACATGTGATCAAGTCTCCGTGTGTTTATGGTAGTATCCGCTGGTTGGCTGGAGGAGTGCTTATCTCCTCCCTGGGTCATTGCCAATTCACCTGTGGTAACTTCTCTGCCAGAGTCATAATCAAAAGATGACTTTGGGCTCAGGAGCCTAAGATCGTGCATCCCAGCCCCGTGCGAGGGAGGCGGCAGGCTGTGGGCTCTGGGGAAGGACCAGAGTGTGGGGCCGCCCGGGGCTCCCGGCCTGCGCTGCAGCCACCGGCCAGCAGGGGGCGTCCGCTAATGAGAGGGAACCTGTTGGCACGTGCCGCGGAGTCCCAGCGGATCGCGGACAGGCGCTGACAGCGCGCAGGACCCGAGCCAGAGGGTAAAAAGGACTTGGAGAATTCGGAGAGGAGACTGGAGTGCAACAAAGAGGCTTGCGAGGCTGACAGGAAGTTGGTAGCCAACACAGGCGCAATCTGCCGGCCTCAGAGGGGAGATGGGGGTCTGGCTGGCCCAGTGTGTGGCTGCACCATCTGAATATCTTGATTTGCTGCTAATTGAGCAGCCTGACACCAGCGCGAGCACGTGACCCACAGGCAGCTGAGACCAGAGACTCTCGCTCCCCTGGCTCACTGGGGAGCAGGGAGAACCAACTGCCGCGGGCTGCCGAGAAAGCTGGCCGTGCCAGGGAGAGCGGGCCGGGCTGGGTCTGCGAGCCAGCCCCGATCCAAGGGGCTTGGCGGCCGTCCCGCGGAAGGCCTGGTTGCCGGGCTCCACTTCGCCACACGAGCCCTCCAGCTGGCAGGACGGGCATCTTCTGAGTCATGACAGTGATAACAGCACCAGCCAGCATTCGGGGCTCGGCGCGTGCAGCCTCAAATGCTGCCTTGCTCCATGCTCTGGACAATTTCACATGGTGCAGGTTATCCCCATCTTAGGGGTGATGAAACCCGGGGTTTAGGAGGGTTAGGTAAATGGGTGACAGCTAACAAGTAGCAAGGCTGGGATGGGACCCCAGGGATGCTTGGCTCCAGAGTTAATGCTTGAGAGCTGCAGATAGCATAATCTGGAAAAATTTTTTTCCTCCTTCTATCATTTGCTTGTTTCATTTACCCATAATGTCCTCCGGTTCATCCAGGTTGTGAATATGCAGGATTTTCTTCTTTTTAAAGACTGTATAATATTCCACGGCGTGTATATATCACCTATTCTTTATCCATCCAAACATTTAGGTCGTTTCCACATCTTGGCTATCATCAATATAGAATGTAGATATCTCTTTGAGCTGCTGATTTCAATTGCCTTGGATAAATACCCAGAGGGGAGATTGCAGGATCATTTGGCAGCTCTAGATTCCACTTCTATGAGCATTCTAAAATAGTCAAACTCATAGAAGCACAGAATAGACTGGTGGTTGCCAGTCACTGGGGAAAGGGGCAGAGGGGGAAGTTGCTAATAAGTGGGTACAAAATTTCAGTTATGCAAGAAGAATAAGTTCTAGTGATCTGCTGTACAACACTGCCTATAAATCACAATACTGTATTGTACACCTCAAAATCTGTTAAGAGGGTAGATTTCATGTTAGGTATTCTTGCCACGGTAAAACAAATGTTTTTTAAAAAGAAGGGAGGAAAGAATTCTTGGTGACCCCATCAGTCATATCATTCATGAATTTCTTGAAAACTTTTTGATTCTGATTATAAGTAAGGAAGATTTGTGTCCCTGGAGTAATAATTATCTTGTACGCATCTGATGCTTTACAGTCTAAAGAGTGCCTTTACATCTGTAATCATATTTGGTCTTTGTAACCATCCCAGGAGGCAGATATTTTCTCAATTTTCAGAGGTGGATCCACTGAGGTCCAGGTGATGAGGAAACCCCCGTGGTAATGGTGCCCACCTTTGGACGTGAACTCAAGTGCCCGCTCACCACTCGAAGCCAGGGGCAGAATCAACGTCGGGGTGCAGCACCAAGCAAGCCCCTGGCCTTAGCTCTAAATCAAACCTCTTGCTGCCCAGCTTTGATTTGGCAAACGCTAAATGAGTCTGTTTTGACCACTGTGCTCATTTCTGTGGTGTCATCCTTCAAATCCATTTGTTCCATTATTTGATTAATCCAGGGATTAGGTTAGAGCGAGGAGGCTTTGATGCAGTGGGCAGGAGTGTTCAAGTACCTCTCTTCCTCTCCCTGTGTATCTAAGTGCTTCTCCCTTCCGTTTTTACCTAACAAGGGAAGGCAGGGCACACACAGGTGAGACGTGCGTAAGAGTGTGCATCCCTGCAGATGAGTAAGGCAGCTGAAATGAAGGGAAAGGTCTGGAGTCTTACATTTTTTTACTGAAAGTAAAAAATCAATCCATGACCTTAAAGAAGTTTATGAATTCCTAGCTTAGGAATCAATGCACATTGATTTTTGTGCCTCTGCATGGGCTGTTCATGTACACTATCAAATGATGAAAGCTGTATTTTGTTGGGCTTGGAATGGGGATAAGCAGGTGCCATTTTCTACCAGGTTACCAAGAGTAAAAAAGGAAAAAAAAAAAGTTCATTCTGCAGCGGTCTCAGTCCAGAGCCTGGAGCCTCTGGCTGTGATGGCTGAGTTCTGACACTGGTCCTGATCAGAGGGTCAACATCACGGATTCTTGAGCACGACACCCCAGTGCTTTCCCTCACACCCCTGTCCTCTGCAGCTCCAAGCCTTTTCCACTTACAACCTCCCTTTCCTGAGATGGTTTTCCATGCTTAGCTTCACAGGGTGAGGGATTGCTAAGCAAAAGAAAGCTGAGAAGCAGGGCAGAGATAAGTAATGTAGAGGTGACTTAATAATTTACATTTGAGGGCGCCTGGGTGGCTCAGTTGGTTAAGCGACTGCCTTCGGCTCAGGTCATGATCCTGGAGTCCCTGGATCGAGTCCCGCATCGGGCTCCCTGCTCGGCAGGGAGCCTGCTTCACCCTCTGACCCTCCCCCCTCTCATGTGCTCTCTCTCTCTCTCTCTCATTCTCTCTGTCTTAAATAAATAAATAAAATCTTAAAAAAAAAATAAATAATTTACATTTGAGCCACATATTCCATTTAAAGAATCATTTTCTAGGCCTTATGTCCTTTGATCACCATAACACCCTTGGGAGTTGGTCAGAGCATGTATCATTGCTCTCATTTTACAAATAAGGTTGCTGATGCTAAGAAAGCTGGTGACCTGCTTACGATCTGCCAACTGTCATCAAACCCCAACCAGCATTTGCACCTGGGCCTCCGAACTGGGATGGCTCCTCTGGTGTCCAGGGGACGGGGCGGCTCTGTCATGATGGAAGCTACAGTGTAAGGGGAGAAGAATAATCTTTATGCGTTGGGAAAATGTATCGTAGCCATATGCACACACATTTCAAGAAGGTAATGCAATTGAGTCAGTGTAGAAAGATAAACACAAATGTTTGGGGGACACTGAGGTAGAAGAATCTGGGCAAGAGAGACAACCTGAAGGGGTGGCTTGGGCTCCTGCTGGGCTTGGTAGGTGGAGCCCCTGGTGGGATGGCAGCTTTAGGAATGCTGGCTCTGCTGCTAGGGATGTCGCCTTCATGAATGAGCCCTAGACCTCAGCTGTCCCCAGGTGATCCCTTCCCCTGCCCACCCCCCACACTCCTGCTCCTGCTGTAATTTCTAGCTTTGTTGGTACCATACTGCCATAGGCCTGGTCCAGGAGCCCAGAGCCGCTCTTTCTACCCTCTACTTGTCATCAGTTTCCAGCTCGTATTTATTTTGCTTCTTATAATTTTTTTTTTTTTTTTTTTTTTTGTTCTCTTCCTTTATTCCTTCTGTCTTACTCCTGGTTCAGGTTCTCATAGTATCTTACATAAAATCTTGGTGTCCCTTCCTCAGATATGCGTACTTGCTTGATTTTTAAAAAAAACAACTTGGTGGGATAAGCCACTTTCAGTGTTAACTGGGATTTCTTCCCTTTATGTCTCTTGCCCTCTACGCAGACAGGTCACCAGCACTGGCCAGGACCAGGGGTAAATGGAAGCAACCCATGTGGAGGGATGGTCTGTCCACTTATCTGGAATGGCTGAAGCATTCCCCAAACCTGGGCACAAAGTATGGGAGGAAGGCACTTCAAAAAGATGAAGGTTAAAGTTTTCTTTTTTTTTTTTTTTTTTTAAAGATTTATTTATTTATTTGAGAGAGAGAATGAGATAGAGCATGAGAGGGTCAGAGGGAGAAGCAGACTCCCTACCAAGCAGGGAGCCTGATGTGGGACTCGATCCCGGGACTCCAGGATCATGACCTGAGCCGAAGGCAGTCGCTTAACCAACTGAGCCACCCAGGCGCCCGAAGGTTAAAGTTTTCTAGCAACCTGGTCACATAGGGAACTTGAAAGAGAAATTAAGGTGAGTTATAAAAAGATAGATTTCTTACACACCTAAATATGTGGACTGTGATTCACAGACACTAGCCCCATGTTTTACCAATAAATTTCAAAGACTTTCAAATTCCACGTGAAAACAGAGCAATGTTTCATGTCTCTCCCTACACCCCCCTTCACACGCACGCACACAAGCTGCCAGAGTGATCCAGCTGAAAGGTGCATCTGATCATTTCTTTCCAGAATTTAAACCCCTCCGGGCTTCTGCCTGCCTGCGGGATCAAGTCTAAACGTCTTGGCAGGGTCCTCTGTGATCTCTGCCCTCCCCCACCGCTCCAGGTTGCTTCCTCGCCACCGCCTGCCTCTTGTGTTATATTCCAGTCATGCTAAGTGCTTATAAATCTCAGCGCCTCCCATGTTGTTTCATGCCCTATCACCTTTATTCGTGCTGTTCCCTCAGGCAACATTTCTTCTCCCCTAATTCCCTTGTCACCTGGATAATTTCCACTCAACCTTAAAACTCTTCTCCTCAGACATCCCTTCCTAAGTCTTCCCTGACTCCCCAGCCTGGCTCCCTTGGTACCTCCTGTCACGGAGGGGGTGGGGGAGTCGGATTTGAGGCTCTTCGTGGGTTGACTTCCACAAGCTTTCAGCACTGAAAAATAAATACTGGTGGCATAAAATATTATGTGAAATGAGAGATCAAAAAGTCATATTTAACCAAGTGGCTTCTAGCACGAAGGTCAGTTCTTCAGGAATAAAATTTGCTCTATTTTTTTTTTTTTTGGTGAGAGGTCTTCTATGTCCTTCTTTTCATTGAAGCCTAATTAGGCTAAGCTCGTAAAACCGGGGAGACGGAGAGACAAATCTCTCCCCACTCCCCACTCTTGCCCACCTCTGTGCCTCCAGGAAGAGAACAAGCTCCAGAGAGAGGAAGGGAAGGAACCCACAGACTTCTACCTGTGACTGGAATTGTCCCTGCGCCATCACCCTTGTCCCTTACACCTTCCCTTAAACTCAGTTACATTGTCACCGGCCGATTCGTTCAGCACATGGACATGGGGGTGGGAGGTTTTCCACTGGCAAATCTTGAGCTGATAATAATTAGGGACACTGATCAGTGTCCATCACTGCATTTGCTGGATTTTGAGGGCTAGCTTATGAATGTTTGGAAACGGAGGCTGTGCAGCAAACGGCACAGAGGACAGCTAGAAGGGGGCAGCTGGAGCCGGTGCCCTGGAGGGAGGTGAAATCTGCTCCTTGTGCTCCCAGCCTCCAGTCCCCCCAGGCAGAACCATGAGCTAATCAGCCCCTGGGGGCCCCTGCAGCCAGAAGCCGGGCTCCCTTTGGCACTGGCATTGTTTCTGAACATCCTGCCCAAAACACCTTTCTTTTTCCTTTTGCACGGGTATGGGTCTCTGCATCTGTGGATACCGTGTGCTGTACATCCATACATCCATACATCCATATGTATGGATAACGAGCCACGAAAAGAAGAGAAGATTGTTTCCTTTCCTCTCTCTGCAGGTTTGCATTTATTTGTTCTGGAAGGGAGCATCTCTTGGAGGACGCCTGCTCAGAAAGGTGCAAAGCTATCAGGTACCAACTGTGTGTACAGAGAGGGATAAAGGACAGGGAGGGGCTCAAACGCAATCTGCAAATCCGACTCTTAATCAGAGCAGTCTGCTTTACAAGAGGGTTTATAAATGGGAAAAAATAAAAGTCCCTTAAAGGTCCCTAGGAATATTTGCTGAGAACACACACACCTGCTCCATGGTCAGCAAACAGTCATCTCTGGGCTTGGGGGGAGCGGGCAGTGAGGAAGGGAGGAAGGAAATGACAAGGATGGTGGCGGGGGGAGGACAAAAAGCATAGTGAGGAGAAGGGGCAAGGCCAGCAAGGGGGCAAATAAAATTCACTCAAAATTGTAGTAAAGGGGAAAACAGAGCCTGGAGCCCGAATGAGCTGACTTCTCACAAACCAGTTATTCTAATCATGGTAGGGAAGACAACAGGGAGTATTATCGGGTTAATCTCTCCAGACAGCAGCCAGAGGCTATCCCATGGGGTGGGTATCTCTGCATTCCTTTGTCTGTCCTCTTGGAGGGGGTGGTCTTAGGAGAGTCGAGGGAGGAGCTAAAAGGAATGTTTACCAAGCTAAATACGAGTTTCTCAACCTCGATCACTACTGACATTCTGGACAGATAATTTTTTCTTGTAGAAGACTGTCCTGTGTGTTTTAGGATGTTTAGCAGCACCTGGTATCCACGCACTAGATGCCAGTAGCAACGCCCACCCAACACCAGTTGACAATCAAAAATGTCTCCAGGCATTACCAAAATGTCCTCTGGGGGCAAAACTGCCCCCGGTTAGGGAATCTCTGAGCCAGACTCTGTGCTGGGTGCATTACGCATGTGATCTCATCACACACGCCACAGACAGGCCTTTCTGCATCCATGTGATAGGCAAGAAAGCAGGCAGGGACCGGATCACAGATCTGACTCCAAGGCCTAAGGTCTCTTTGGTACACAGTGCTCCCACTGGAACAGAGTCTGTTGGACCTTCCCTGGCTGAGAGACAGTCACCCTGCATGGCAAAGCTATGGAGAGTCCTGATAGTGATGCCCTTCTGTGGTCCAGTTTGACCTTGGGTCTGGAAGACCTGTTTCCCTCTCTCCTCTTCTTACCTTCAACCACAGCAAAGACTCCATGGTTAGAGCGTCCATCTTTAGTTAAGACCTGGGGGAGAGGAGGGAGTGGAAGAGGAAGAAAATAGAAAGAATAATATGTTAAGCCAATTCATTTCTCAGTATGAAAAAATCACAGATCCATATTCATTAGAAAAGAAGTATCTTACTCTACTGGCTCCTATTTCAAGCAGAATAAGACCAGAATAGGAGACTTATTGGCAAAAGCAAAGGAATATCCCTTTCTCCTGATATTAGAAATGTTAGAAAAAAAAAAAAAAAAGAAAACCTGTGTACATTGTTTAGGTTTCCAGATGAGTTCACTATTTTAGTACTTGTAGTAATACTGTTATTATGGTAAAATTAGCACCACTAGACCACCAGTGGTATTCTGTATGGTTCATTCTCAATAGAGGAAACCACTCCTAAGAATCGAAATACTTCTAAATGTTCATCATTGATATTTATTGCTGCTTTTTAATTCAGGACTTTATCTATTCTTACCTAAAATTTTCTAGTGGTCCCTGAACATTTCTCTCAGTCTCCATGTCTCCACTCCATCCATTAACCCAGTCTCTGCTCTCTAGTTATGTAAGACTGCTATTTCCATATTATAAATCTATCTATACCTCTCCCTTTCCAATGCTCCAGTGTCTCCCTCTCAAACCTCAGGATTAAATTTAAATCCACTGGTGTGACTCCCAAGACTTCTTAATATGAGTTAGACCTGTTCTTTGCCACTCCCACACTGACCTTCTATTTCAATCCCACAGAGCTGGGGGAAAATGTCCAAATGCTCTTGGCTTCCTCATTCTTCTATAAACCTCTGCACCTGCTATCCACTTTGCTTGGAATTTTCTTCCCATTTTTCTCCACCTGGCTAATGCCTCCTTGTCCTTGAAAACTTATCCTAGGGATCTCTTCTTTCTAGAAATCTTTCTTAACTGCCTCCTCCATTGTGCACTCCATTTGCCTTCCCCAGTATCCCATGCAGGCCACAATGATACCTTGTGTGATGCCAAAGGAAAGTTATTTGCTTATTGCTCTGACTCCTTCACTAGCCCACAAGCATCTCAAAAGCAGGGAATATATCTTAGTCATCATTTCATCCTCAGTGCCTACCACGATGCCTGCCATAGAGGAGATGGAGGAAATACTCAATAAATGTTTGTGTAAATGGCTGGCTGGCTGTATCCATTAATCATTGTTGGTTCAGCCCAATCATTTACCTTCTTTTGACACCCTAACTTAGATAATATTTAAACCTTAGAATCTACCAGAGACACTCTCACCCAGATCTTCAGAAATTTGTAAACCATTTGGCGAAGGATCAGCTATTTTTCCAATATTCCTCTGTGCAGTACTAAGTGATTGGACCCTCAATATTCAATCTCTTCCCACCATTCGAATGCTCAGGACCAAGAGGGAGGGAAGCTGGAACATGGTAGATGTCAAGATTAAAGCAAATCTACCTTTGCTGGATTTGAAGTCCCCCTCTAACACATGCTCACTGTTCATTATCCAGAGTGCACTTTACATGTTCAGAATGTTTAAGAAACACTGCTGTGGGATCTGGGTCATCCTATGTGGTTTTCACCTTCCTGGTTTGTTACTTGTCTCTTCATGAACACCACAATATTTCTTTGCATGTGGTAGGTGCTCTATAACTGGATGTACTTCCTGACTGATGTTAGCAGTATGTTCTCCTGCATGAGGGCAGGACAAGAAAAAAAAACTTCCTAAGTTGTTTTATTCCAAGATGGGTCATGGTAAGGTTTCAAGGTGTGCTATGCTGAGCATTCTGCATGGAAACTCTTTATTTATTAATTTAATTAGCCTGCCCACCCACCTTTCTTCACAGCTGCAAATGCCTTTGGATAACAACTGTGGATTATGGAAGGTGTTAGAAATGTGTCAGGAACAGAAGGTTTGGAGTTCTGTTCAGCTGTTAATAACTTGTGAGTAGTGTCGGTGAGGCACCAGCGTGAGCTAGTGCTGAGCTGAAGGAGCACCATGGGAGTCCTGCCCCTGCAACCTTACCCCCCTTGGGCTCTCCTTTCACTGAGGGTTATCAGGGGCACTGCCCGCCATCAAGGGGAAGCAACCAATGCAATAGGATCCCGGGAGAAATCATGTGCCTGATGTTATCTGAGAAAGGAAAGAAGTTTTCTTCTTTCTTGGCCACAGCAGATATATTTTTCAGCCAAATAGGGTACTGATTTGGCAGTCCAAATGGTCAGGGTGTGAAGAGAATTCATGAAATCTTCGTAATTGTAAATGAATCTAATACACACACTATTGGTAATGAGTTAATTTTTAAAAAATATAACTGGATTTAATTTCTCCTTTTGCACCTAACCTCAGTAAAAGAAGGGCAGGGTGATGTTTGCAAAGTTTTGTTGAGGAAGGGGGCATGGGGTTGTCCCTAGAGAGGAAGGCACGGATGGTATATCTGCGTTGTGTTGCCGAGGTGGAAGGTGTATCAGGGAGAGACCAGCTCTTCAGCATGCCCCACACGTGAAGGCTGGATTCTACAAGGCAGACTGCAGCGAAGAACATACTCAAGCCTGCCCAAAGCAGAATGCCCAAGAGATGGATGGCAGATAACCAGGACCCGGGCCAGTGCTGGCCAGCAGTGTCCGCAGATGGCTGCAGCAATAGGAAGAACCAAGATTGGGCCCACTCTATGATTCTACCGAGGAAGGGAAGGAGGGGGCCTGAACTGTTGCGACTGGTAGCTGGGAGCTCACAGGAAAGTAAGCCTGATTTTGAGAAATAAAGTAAGGTGACATTTATTGGACTCTGCTAGCATACCAGCTATGTATTCTTAGAGAGTCTAGGAACTTCACAGAAACATGGGAATGAAAATAACTAGATTATTGATTAAGCTCCATGCTATTTCAGCCACTAGACATAGTGCTGCCTACAAATAACACAGTTTCTGTGCTCGAAGAACTTGCATTCTGAGAAATTCTGATAGACTATGTTTTTATAGGAGTTTACAATTGGTTGCCACTCCCTAGCACCTCTCACTAGGCAAGAAGAGAATAGAGAAGGTAGGTTGGGAGCCAATAGATTTTCAGGCCATTTTGGTTTTTTCATGGAAGCCACATTCAAACCTGACTTCCGTTGGACATAAACACATAAGCGTAGAATGCACTGACTCTGGAGTAAAAGGCAGACCGGGTTGCGACCTCTGCATGACCTTAATGACGTCCCTTAGCTCCCAAGTCTTACTGTGTCTCCACCTGGAAAATGCAATTCATCACAGTACTTACCTGGCTGCTGAGGATTCAAAACGTTATGGAACTTGCATTTTAACAGAGGAGAGAGGCTACCGACAAAGAAGTAAAGATATATTCCAGTGGCAAGTAATGAAATGTGCTGTGAAATAGAAGCAGGGCAAGGGGATGGATAGTTGCCCAGAGGGTGGTGGGTATTTTAGGAGGGTGGTCAGGGAAGGCCCACTCTCCGTAGTTGGCATTTGCACAAAGACTGGGTGGGGCGAGGTGGGGGAGTAGCTGGTAGACATAGAGCACAGCCTACCATTCAGACCACACTGAATGTTCTGCCATTGCTTGCTACCCTCTCGTTCAGCCACACCGCAACTGATTCAGGACATGAGCACGGATGTTGGTAGGAGAGACTTTAACTCACTTTCTTGTATCTGAGTGTCTGAACTGCAGGGCTCTGGCAGTGACAAGGGACATACAGTTTTCTACCTTGGAAGATGCTTTAACTATCAAGACACTACCCTTGAAAGATTAGTCAAGTAGATGTAAAGAATGACATATAAAACAAACAAGGTGATGAATGCAGGGTAAGCAAAGAGAATGCACACAGGAGTGTGTGCACATTGGTTTGTGAGAGGGGGAGAGAGACAGAGACAGATACAGAGAGACAGAAAGAGACAGAGAGACAGAGGAAGAAAGCGAAGAGAACAGGTGTAGAAATGAAGAGATGATTTTAAAACTTTTTATAAAGGATATATTTTGAGTTAATGGGTTTCAGTGGATTCTCAGTGGGCTTCTGAGCCCCGAGTTTCTTGCAGTGCATTAGCTGGACTGTATAAGGAATCGGCTCTCAGAAAAGCACAGTCATTTATTCTGTGTTCCGTATACTACCCCCCCCACCCCCCCCCCCCCCCCCCCCGCTCCCACTGCTCTGATGTCAACTTTTGACATTTTCCATCGGGCAATTTATACACTATCACCTGCCAGCCTTCTTCCCATAGTACTTGTGTTTGTTTGATCTCATACAAACTCCCCTCTCCGATCTGTTGATGAAATAATAAATCTGGGGACCTTTGAAGATAGTGCACCATAGGAGAGCACAAAGGAAAATCTGTTCCTGATACTTAAGCATTCTGAAGGCTGAGTCCCCAGTGCTGATGGGGTCTCCATTGTGCTCTTCCTTTTAGACACATTTAGACAAACCCATCAAGCAGGAGTCCCTAAAAGCCTGTAATTTTCCAGGCAATATGGGACATACCACATTGATAATGGAAGATTCTTGTAAAGCAGCATGATCCCGAGCTAAGCTATCAATTTGTTTGATTTAAATTGTTTTAAGCACTTTTGAGTTCCTGATGTGATAGCAGGAACCTCACATGATTTAACTTAAAGACATGGACCTGACCCTCAAAAAAACTTCAAGTCCCAGAGGGGATGCTTATTTAGAATATTGATATTTCTAAAACACTTTTTGGGTATCCCATATCCCTGTGTGAAAACCTTCAGGGACTCAACTGCTTGCTGATACGTTTTAGGCTCTTTAATGTGGAATTCAAATTCCCCAGTTACTCTCTCTAGCCAGACTCCCACTTCTCTCCCATAAAAACCCTCTGCTCTGACCCACTGCCTGACTCACAGCCCCGAACACTGCTGGGCATTGCAAACACAGTTCCTGTGATTCCCGCCCTAGCCATTCTCGAGAACTTACTTCAAATCTCGCTTCTTCCATGCATTCCCACGTCACTCTTTATTGTAAATTGACTTTACTCTTTAAAGCCATTTTAGGTTCACAGAAAAATTGAGCAAAATGTATGGAGATCCCCATATATCCCCTGCCCACACACACCCACAGCTCCCCTACTATCAGCATCGCCCCAGCAGCGACATACGTTTGTCATATCCGATGAACCTACGTCACACATCATTATCACCCCAAACCCATCATTCCATGAGGGTCTGCTCTTGGTGTTCATTCTGTGGGATGTGACAAATATATAATGACATGTATCCACCATTATAGTGTCATACCGAAGAGTTTCACTGCCCTAAAATCCTCTGGGCTCCACCTATTCGTCCCTCCACCCCCTCAATCCCTGGCAACCCCTGACCTTTTTACTGTCTCCATAGTTTTGCCTTTTCCAGAACATCATATAATTGGAGTTATATAGTCTGTAATCTCTTCAGATTGGCTTTTTTCACTTAGTAACATGCACTTAAGCTTCTTCCATGTCTTTTTGTGGCTTGATGGGTCATTTCTTTTCAGCTCTGAATAGTAAATACCCTGTTGTCTGAATGTACCACACCACACTGTTCTTTTTTAAACTTTGGTACTTTTCTTTTTTTTTCACTAATATCTAAGCAGAATTTTATTTTATTTTATTTTATTTTTTTGGAGCATTGGGTGTTATACGCAAACAATGAATCATGGAACACTATACCAAAAACTAATGATGTACTATATGGTGACTAACGTAACATAATAAAAAAAAACAAACAAAAATAAACTCTGGTACTTCTTAACGTATAGGCCTGTTCTGTCTGGTGCATGAGCCACTAGCCACATAAAACTTAAATAGTATGGCTATTTAAATCAAAATAATTAAAATTAAGTAAAATTTAAAATTCAATTTTTGGTTACATTAACCACACTTAAACCGCTCAACAGCCACATGTGGAACTTTTCCAATCATAGAAAGTTCTCTTGTGTAGTGCTGCTCTCGACTATAGATTCGGTCACTAGGCGTGCTCATTTACTGAGGTCCTACTGTAGGTAGATACCTTGCCAAAATTAATATACATTAACTCATTTAATCCCACTAACAGTCCTATGAAGGTGTTGCTCTTATTATTCCCATTTTATGCAGGGCAAAAGTGACGATCAGCAAGCTTTCGTGGTACACAGATTCCTGATTCTGGCTTTGAATTGGCACATCTTATTCCAGGCTTTCCTACCACCTCTGGATCCCCGGTCCCGTCTCAGAGTTTGGCATAGAGCAAGCAAATAAGGATCTGTGGAATGTTGTTTAAGGAGTGAGTATTGCTCCGACTGCTCACCACCTTGTTCTATAACTGGACCCTCACATCTGCTCCTTGTCCTTCTCAGAAGAAGCCAAATCCTAGTCCAGGAAACCAGGTGAAAGACACTTTTGTCTTGTACACCTGTCTCAACTCCCTGGGAGAGGAAAGTAGACCTCTGCCCTCTCTATGCCTCACGGGGACAGATGTATGCCACTGTCGCTTACCAAATAAAAATCTGTCTATTCAGCACCGCCTACTTCAAAGGCTTCCAAGTGCTGATTGCTGCAGGCTACAGAAGTGCGCAGCCGCCCCCGCTCTCTAGAAAACACGCCGGGCAGAGGCTCGCCGCACTGGCCGGGAGGGGGCGGGGCCTTCCAGTCCCCGCTCTGCCCCTAACGTCACCTGGGACCGTGGACACGTTACTCCCATTTTGAAATCTCCGTTTTCTGGTCTGTCAAATGAGCACTTTGGGATGGATGACGGGCAGGCCCTTTTCAGTGGAGGCATTTTAGGATTGGAAGTGAGGGAGAAGCGAAGGCTCGACATGGAGATGTCACAGAGCAAACGGGAGGAAGTGGTGACTTGCGTACCGGTGGAGTCTCCGAGTCGGGGACACGTGGCTCCTGTCCCAGCCCCACTACCCGTCCCGTGACTCTGGGGGACCAGCTGGGAGCCTCAGCCAAGCGGTGGCCGGACTGCAGAGAGGAGGCGGAGCAAGATGGGGTCTTTTCCAAAGACAGACGGTGCAGCCCACGAAGCGGCCCCCTCCGTGGGTGCCGGGTAAATGCTAAGAGCAAGATCGATTCCTGACGTTTTCTCTGTGTAGGAGAAGCCTCCTGACCTTGGTGGAGGGGCCCCTGGCTACGGGACTGACTGTGGCTTCACGCTGGCGGTAGGAATTCACCCGCAGCTCTGCCCTCCCAGCCCCCTCGGAGGGCCGAGGTCCCCTTCAAGTGGACGTGGGAGCTCCGTCTGATTCTCAGTCCTCCCCGGGGAAAAGAAAGCAAGGAAAGAAAAGGGTTGGGAGGATGGGCGTGGAGGGAGGAACGGGCTGGCTTCAGGTCGCGGGAGGGAGTTGCTGGGTCGCAGCTGTTGGGAGAGGGCCTGGGGCGCCCACAGCCTGCAGACAGGGCCAAGGCAAGTGGGGAGCACAGCCTTGGCGACGGGGCTTTCACAAACCCTGTAAGGATTTCGCCCCGGGCTCCGGGAGCCTCCCCGTCGCAGCTCAGGAGAGACTGAGGGACGAGGCCAATGCAAGCTGTGGCTGAGACGCAGGCTGACTGGGCTGCGCAGCCCGGGCCAGGCCTCAGCTCCACCAGGTGCTCGCTGCTGCAGTCCCCCACCGGGGGACCCCGGTGACCTTGCCGTCCCTGGGGATGTGGCAGCAGCTGGCTCCTTGGGCTCGCCCTGGCCAGGGCCCAGCCATGAGCCCGCTAACCCGTTCTCCTGCCTTCTTTCTTTGGCTGCCCGCTCCTCTGGGGTTGTTTCTGTTTGGGCCTCACTTCCGTGCCTTTTCCTAGCCACCCCCTGACCCCAGGCCCTTATTTCTGAGTACCTGGTGCCAAGTCTGGAAACCGGGATCTCAAATCTTACTGGCTGAAGCCAAAGGGCGGGGGTGTTTACTGCCTTCTGAATTATCTCCTTCCTTTTACCCTTGCCCTGCTTCCTTCTGTTCTCAGATGCAGGCTGAGCGGAGTGACCCTTTTAAACATCGGTTGCATTATGTCATTGCTTAACTCAGAACTCTCTAATGGCTGCCACTCATTTTGAGAGGAAAGGCTGAGCTCCCTTCCAGGGACAACAAAGCTTTACATGACCTGACCCCTGGCCCATCACTCTCTGCCTTGCTAACTTGGCTCAGGCCACACTGGCCTTCTTGTTCTCCTCACACATGCTGAGCACATCCCAGCCAAAGGCTTTGCTCTGCTCTTCCCTCTCTCTAGAGGGCTCTTCCCCTGGACACCCATGTTGCTCACTCCTCTGCCTCCTTCAGGGTGGACCAGCTGGGCTAGACAGAGAGCTTGCAAGAAGATAAGATGAGAAAGACATCCAAAGTCACCTTCTCAGAGAGGCTGACCCTGACCACCACTCCTCCTCCTTTCTAGCAATCTCTAGCCTCTGCTGTTTGATTTTTCTTTTTCCAGACCACATATCAGCCCTGGCTGAATCCAGGGGTTCAGTCACTTTAGCACTCTCTTTTCCCATCTCTTGACTCTTCTTTCCTCTGGTTAGATTTTATTCCCCTCTCCCGTGTTGGCAAAATGGCCACCAACCCTTCAGGGTTTTAGCCTCCTGTTGACAAACCCAACACAAAGCACATGCTTCATTTCCAATGATTGTGAAAAAATGCAAGGGTGGATTCTCACTGGACTGACTTGAGGCATGGCTCATTTTTAACCACTGTGAGGCCAGGGTTTGGGTTGTGCATTAGTCTCTAGAAAGGGAGTAAGGGGTGGCATCAGCTCCACCCAGAGCACAGAGCTTGAGACTGATGAGAAAAGTTCCCACAGGAACATTCTGACACAATTCCCAGGAGAGGGGGAAATGGATACTGGGCAGGTGAAAAGAACCTGTATTCACTGCAAATACTTCCCCATTTGCTTCCCAGCCTCTTCCCTCTGGGCCATCCTGTCTGCATCCTGCAATCATTCTGAGCTCAAAAACTATGCCCTAGGATCTGCGACCCTCCTGCTTATAAATCTTTGGTGCTTAGACGTTAAGTCTGAACTTCTTAGACAAGCATTAAATGCCACCACAAATTGGCTTCACCTCATCTTGTCTCTTTGCAAGCTTTCTACCTAGTCCAGTGGGTCTACTCACTGCTTCCTAATCCTGCTTCCCATGCTTTTCTGTGGATGTTGCTTTCATCTTCCTTGGTGTAGTAGGTGTTAGCTCAAATTTGACTATCTCCTTCGCTACCTGGACACGCTTTTCTGAAACCCTGTCGTATTTATCATTCCTGGCATTTCCTATATATTGTCTTACAGTGTTAGGTATTCATGAGAGACTTCTCCCATTCCTCCAACTCTATTGTAGGTTACTTGAGGTTGGAGACCGTTTTGCATGTTCCTGCGTAGCCCAATCAAGGCCTTCACACACTGTGAGAATCCAGCAAATCAGGATTGATTGTTTAAATGCCATTCTTCCTAAACTCATCCTTGTTCCAAAGATCTTGCTTCTTTCTCACCAAATCTACCAGACGGATGTTGAGAATTGGGGTTGTGCTTGACACTAAGGAAGGGTAAGTGGGTCATCTGAAGGAGATAGAAACTTAAAGACTCTTCACCTACTCTACCTCTACCTTCTGTCTCTATCTGTCTCCCCCTGTCTCCTCCCTCAAAGTTAGAATTTCCCTACGAGAGAGTAATATAACCCCTGAAATTGTTCCCAGTCGCCTTCTGTCTTCTGGAGTCAGGTCCCATGCTTTCATCTAACCTCAAGGGGTCTATGGGTGAGCAAGCCCTGCCTTCTTTGTTCTCCACCCCCTCCTCCACTCCTCGCCAACCCAGTCTCCTAGAGCTTTGCTCCTCTATTTTCACACTTTCTCTCAGATACTACTGTGCTATAGTGGACCTTACCTTAGAGCCTGGGAATCTAGCTGTGTGACGTCGAGCACATTAGTTCACCTCTCTGAGCCTCAGTTTTCATATTTGTGAAATAAGGATGTAATATGTATTTCACAGTTATGCATACCAAATGGATAAGGCATGAAAATGCTTCCAAGTGTGTCAGATGCATAGTAAACACTCAATAAATTTTAATTGATTATCATCTCTGTCTCTGTTAGCTACTGCCTCTCTTCATTACAGCTGACATGAGGTTGCCACCTAGTGGGCTTGCCATTGACAGCTGGGAGAGGCTAAGCAGGGATGGGTATCCAGGCCAATCCCAAGGTTCTCCTGAAGTGGGGAGCTGGATGTCAACTCTGGCTCTGGGGTGTAAACATTTGGCTTTCCTGCTTATGTTGTTCCATAGATAGTCCCCAGACATGGATCTCATGCATCTGCAATGGCTTCCCTTCTAAAGGCAGAGTAAAAATCCTAATATGACTCCCACTTGGCTCATGGTCGCTCTTCCCACCAACTCCTGCTTCATGCGCAGGTGGCAAGCAGGGCAGGGGGCCTCATTTGGTTTAGAGGTTTTTGGTTTTACTGAGTTCAGGATGCTCCTCTTTTAAGTAACTTTCCAGATTATCAGATAGAATGAGCGTGTTGATGGAGATACAAGTAGTGAACCCCTGGATTCAGCCAGGAATGCTCAAGCAGAGCACCTTTGAGTGATGAAGTAGAACTAAGAATAGCTCTTTGAGACTAAAATCCTACCATCAAAGCAAGCCTTAGACCAGTCAGAACCCCATTCTGAACGATAATTAAATCAAGAACTTGAGGCCACAGAAGAGGAAGGAATTCACCGACAAGCAGTGCTCACTCACGTAGCATAGCATTTCCAAGTGTGCAGATTCCCCTTGGACGTTGACTGTATGGGCAAACCCCTGGGAGAATGTGGCCTATGGTATCCCATCCCCTAGAGCTCTGCCATGCACATTAGCATATCAAAGTACCAAGGGATTTCAGAAGCCTTGAAGGAAAAAAAATACATGTGACTTTATTTAGCTGAGTTTTCCCTAAATTAGATTGGTAGGATGATACTTTTATCCTGCATAACAACTATTAACACTGCATAGACTACTGTTTCTCAGAACGTATCATAAAAAAGACAAAGTTACATATAGCTATGTGTTAGATTCTGTGTGAACAGTAGGGGTTCATTCACTCATTCATTCAAAAATATATTTAGGCACCTACTATGCACCAGACCCTTCTGCGGCAATGAATACAAAGACAAAAATCCGTGACCTCATGGAGTTTACCTTCTCCTGGGCAGAGACAGACAGACCATAAGTAAATATGTAAAACCTTTGATACATTGGATGGTGATAAGTATGGTGTACAGTAATCCCTACCTGCTTCTGTGCAGATAGGGATTCCAAGGGCAAGAGTGATGGGTTAACATTTTAAGCAGAGAAACCAGGGTAAGTATTTGAAGGAGATAAGTCAGATGGACATCATCCTAGGCAGATAAAACACCAAGGACCTACCCTTAGAGGCTGGAATGTGCCTGCTGGATTTGAAGAACTATAAGAAATCCAAAGCACTTATCTAGGGGTAGGCATGGAGGAAATTAAGGGATAGGAGGAAGGAATGGTCAGAGTGGGATGTTGAAATGGTATTATAGAGAGGCTCAGAGAAGGAGTTGGGAATAGAGGAAGGACTTGAATCAGGTCTAGAGGATGGGTAGAATATGGATACTCAGCAGAAAGAATTCAGGGTGTTCTATACATACGAAATGATCATGAGGGAAGGTGGGAAGTTGAGACCATAGCATGTGCTCTGGACTTAAAGCCATAGGATAGGCATTCAAGCTCCACACCTCGACCTTAGTTTGCACAATTATAAAGCAGGAAAGTGGCACGGCCCTCCCCATGATGTTGCTGGGTTATCTGTGTGTAGCAAGTGCTAAAGAAACGTAACATTCCCACGGAAACAGATATCCTTTGCAATTTCCCCTTTACCAGAAGTAAGTGTGTGACTTGCTATTTCCCATCAGGGTGTGGGTAGAGGCAGTCTGGTCTCTATGCCACATTGGACACTTTTCTTGCTTCAAACACCTTTTCCCAATGAGATAAGAATAACCCACCCCTCAATGAGATAAGAATAACCATCCATCACATTTTAGAGATAGGTAAACTGAATAGTTTGGTGTTTTGTTTGAGGTCTTCCAGAAAGTCAACTCTTGGAAGAGGAGCCAAGATAGGGCTCCATAGTCCTGTCTGTTCTCCTGCTGACTATGCTTCAATTTCCCAAAGCTAGCCAAGCAGTCTATAAAAATGCTTAATTGTGGTAACATATGCATAACATTACATCTTAACCTTTAAGTGTACAGTTCAGTGGTGTTAAGTACCTGTATAATGTTGTACCACCAATCTCCAGAAATCTTTCCATCTTGCAAAATTGAAACTCTGTACCTATTAAACAACAACTCCTCATTCCCCACTCTCCCCAGCCTCTGGCAAGCACTGGTGTACTTTCTGTCTCTATGAATTTGACCACCCTAGGTGCCTCAGATAAGTGGAATCCTATGGCATTTACGTTTCTGTGACAGACTTTCTTCACTTAGCATAATGTCCCCAAGGTTCATCCATGTTGTAATATATGCCAGAATTTCTTTCTTCAAGGCTGGATAATATTCCGTTATATATACCAATTTTTTAAAATCCATTCATCCACCAGTGGACACCTAGGGTGCTTCCATCTTTTGGCTATTGTGAATAATGCTGCTTTGAACATGGATGTACAAATACTGAGACCTTGTTTTCAGTTCTTTTCCCAAAGTGGAATTGATGAATGGCAATATGATAACACTATTTTTAACTTTTGGAGAAACCATCATAATGGTTTCTATAGCAGCTACACCATTTTACATTCCCACAAACAGGACACAGTGTTCCAATTTCTCCACATCATCATCAACACTTCTATTTTATGGGTTTCTTTTTCCTTTCCTTCCCTCCCTTCCTCCTTTCCTCCTTTCCTTCCTTCCTTCCTTCCTTCCTTCCTTTTCTTCCTTCCTTCCTTTTTTGATGGTAGCCATCCTAATGGGTGAGAGGTGTGTCTCACTGTAGTTTTAGTTTGCATGTCCCTAGTGATTAGTGCTGTTGAACATCTATT
This sequence comes from Halichoerus grypus, assembly GCF_964656455.1. NCBI lineage: Eukaryota > Metazoa > Chordata > Mammalia > Carnivora > Phocidae > Halichoerus > Halichoerus grypus. Next base: position 85,774,896 of record NC_135722.1, on the reverse strand, counting down.
CATGTTATTATTTGCTATTTGTGCATCTTCTTTGGAAAAATGTCTATTTAAGTCCTTTGCCCATTTTTAATAGGGTTGTTTGTTTGCTAGCCAAACATTTTTAATGATCACCAAGATAAGAAAATAAATATAAAGGACTAGGGCAAGCTGGTCAAACAGTTTATCACTATCCTGCTGGTATGATTAGACCTCTGGCTCAGAGTGGTCATGACACTAGTGATGAGAAATCCAACCCCCACCCCCTAAGATGGTGAGAACCAGCATTTGGCTTTAGGGCCCTACCTTTCATCCAAACTAAAGTTAAAGAAGAAATTATTTATGTGTAAAAAAAAAATTCTTATCCTTTTCATTTTCCCTTTTGCAGCCCAATCTGAAAATTACTACCACAACTTCAGCAACTATTTCCACCAGCACTGCTACTCACACGGATCAAGTGCTCATTGTCTACCACATCTGGCACCCCCATGACCAGAATCCATCAGTATTCAAATCCCATAGGTGAGAACTAGACAGTCATCCGAGTCATCTGATTGGCTAAACATCCTAAGTGTCTGAAAATGAGAAGAAAATGTGGGTGTTTCTTTCTTTCTTTCTTCCTTTGATTTTTCATCCATACCAGAGAATAATGAAGGCTGTGGTTAGGAATTTTAAGCAGCAGCTTCAGTCAGGCTGGGTGGTTTATAGAGATTAACTTACCCCCTTGGAGTGTTCAGCAACCAACCAGAAGGCTCTCCTAGACAAGCAATTTTATAATTAAGTGGTAATTGTTTTTTGGGTTTTTTTTTTTTTTTTTTTCCTGGGCAGCCTAGAGAAAGATAAACAGCTGCAGGAATCAATAAGCATCAAGGTCATAGGCTGAATTATTTACCAATTCTCTGCTATTTATCTCAAACTTTCTTCTCTACAAGGAAAAATTGTGTCTACTTCACAGAATATTTAGAACACACCTGGTTTAGTTTCACAGTTATTACTGTCTTTACCTCTTTATGACCGAGCAAAATTGCCACCTCACTAACAGAGTCTAGATAATGGGATCATGAAAAGGTCTGATGACAGGGCTCCTTCGCTGATCCGTGTTAGGGTGGATAAAGCCTGGCTGGGACACCACGCTGTAGGAAGTACAGGGCTTGAGGGTGGGCAACAAAAGGTGTGCACTGTGTGTACCCACTCACATAATTGTCCATTTCCATGATGACTACAATATCTCCTTCACAGTCTCTTAGCCCTCCGCCCCTATGGATTCTATATTCTGCAGTCAGCATGATCTTTCCTAAACCCAAATCTGTCAGTTCTCTGTGAGGATGTCTTCAGGCCCATTATTGGTCTCTAAGGATCATCTATATCCAAACACATCCCTTTTGAGTTTAGCAGCAGCATTCCCACTGAACATACCTGGCCCCGTATCCTCCTGCTGTTTGCTTTCCTCCCTAAACTCCTGCCATGCTTCTTGGAATTCCTCAAACATACCCTGCTGTTTCTCCTCAGGTTCATCTCAGCTGTTGGTCCTGCTGGAATAATCTCCCAGTTTCCCAGGGCAAGCTCTACTCATCTAAGTTCTGTCAGCCCATCCCAGAGTGTGCCTCCCAACCCCCATGAGAAGTCCTGAATCATTTGAGATGAAGGACCACGCTTATGCAAGCATGCATTATATCACTAATAATAGTTTAATGTGTAGCCCATAATAGACAGTCAGTAAATATTTGTGTGGTTAATGAAGGTTCTCATAAGTTACCTTGTACCATAGGGAAGGAAAGAGGGCATGTGGACAAGGTTGCCTAGTAGAATGTTGCTGTAAACTTCTGACTAAGCCTGTCTGAAAGATATCTTGCTTGCCTTCGACTGAACCTCACATTAGCAGGAAATTATTATGATGGTTTAGAGAGAGAGCAATATATAAAAATTAATATTAACAACCTGATATATTGTGAGTTGGTTAGAAGATTGGTATTCTTCTAAGCAAACCTGCCCATTTCCATGTATTTTATTGTTGAATCAATTTGTATACAACCTCCAAAGAATATACCTGTTGTATAAAGCAACAAGGCATCTGCATTAAAATAAACACTTTTTGGTGAGTCACTAACCCTTTCAGTCCATTAGCATATTGGTTAACAGGTACAGGAATAAAAAGAGTTTAGAAGGACAGGATAGCCTAGACAGAATCCTCTACCAATTCTGAATTGAGTTAAAAGCACCTACACCCCAAATCAAATTGACTTATTGTTATTTGATGTCCTTTTCGAGCACAGTTCCAGCTTTTCTTCTTTGGTAGGTAAGGCTGATAAGTAACTTTAAGTTTGCTAAAATACCTCTGTAGATCTATATGGTGCCAAACATTTGGATGGAAAGCTATTTGATATTCTGTGAACAAACTATCTGGATAAATAACTGAGACTTTTCCTTTTCTTTTGTAGTTTTGGATGCTTTGTAGACAAATCTAAAAGCACATGGCTTCCTATTCCCAGGTCCTCTGCCCTCCTCTGAGGACTTGGATGTTGACCTTGACTCTAAGCCAGGGACCAGACGTTCTGGCCCTGCACTCTCAGAGGCCATGAGCAGCTTTTAAGAGCTTCTTGATCTCTGTTAAAGGTGTAGATACCAATGATGCATTCATTTCCCATCTCTCTTTCTCATCTACCCCGGCAACTATTAATGAACTCAAAATCAATCTGTCTGTTTGCTTGATGAGATTAGAGGACTTTCACTAGTCTTACAACTGCTCATAGGAAACCAGATGCAGCAATCAGTTTATTGTGAACTGTCTTTCTCTCTCTCTCTACATCTCTGCTATTGATTAAGTAATGCCACCCTGGGGCTTGTTCCTGATAAAGCAGCTTCACAGAAAGCAAAGTGATGGGTCTCCACACAATCCTGGTTATTATTCTCTATCCATTCACCAGAGCAGAGATAGCTTAACTTAAGTAAGGTAACATGTTGATGCTAAACAGCCCCCCTTGAGAATCCTACTTTTAATCAGAGACAGTGATTATCCTGAAAAGAGATTTTCCAGGGGTTAGGTAGGCCCTAGCCTACATAAGGGCTGGGAGGCTCAACAGCATATACCACAGACTGTTTGGAAGGATTCAAATAACTTTATAGCAGGAGCTCGAATTAGCTTTGCTGAGTGTTCCAAAATCCAATTCTTCCCATTATCTTAATTATTCTAATCCTAACATACAAAGACTGGAGGGCAGCAGGGTCTCCATTATGACCACTGAAAGAAAAAAAAAAAAAAAACCCTGAAAACAAAAGGAAAATTCTGGAAATAGCATCAGCTGAACCTGGGAGACCATAAAGCCTGTGGCCCAGAAAAAGCTGGGTTTGGGGCGAGGCAAATGATTAGGTGAATAGAAAACCCTTGGAGTATCAGAGCAGGCTTACTAATTCCCCTTTCATGGATTAGACAACCAACAGAGGTTTAGAAGAATGAAGGGCTCATTCCATGCCACACAAATTAACACTTGAATCTATACATGTTCGCTGTTTTCTGTTAACTGCAAAAGTACATTTAATATCTATGCCTAGAGGGTGTCCACTTCCTTAAAGACTAGCAATAAACTGTTGTGTTTTTAAGTCATAAATTGATTCTATCATGGATAAAGTTCACAAGCATTAAAGTAGGGAGGTACGGGCAAGATTCTTTTTTTAGAGTCCTTATTCTCAGTTAAAAAGTGACAGCAATTTTCTGATTATTTTCTTTAAATAGGATAACACAGGGATTGCATGAGAAATTTGGCTTGCTATGCAAAGTTACCAATTCTCTTGGGCAAAGAAAATTAAAGAGGTACTATATTAGAATTTACTCTAAGCTGCTATTACAAAGAGACCCACTCAATAGAGTGTTTAACAAGAATAAAAATCTCAGACCCTTTATCAAAAGTGATTCTCAGGCAGAAGAAGGAGTACAAAAGCAAGGGGCTCACACATCATTTCTTTTAAAGCACAACCAGGAAGTGGCAGACCTTAGTCACATGGCCACATAGCCCACTGAGGCTGGGAAAACAACCTTCAGCTGGGTACGGATATTCACAGATAAAAGACAGGAGTTCTGTTATTAAAGGAAGAGGGTTGGCCAAATTATATTGGTGGACAATTTGCAGGCTCTTCCACGGGTGCAAACCTAAAAGAAATGCAAGGCAACATGGAACTCAAATTAGATATTAGTCTACTGCTTGGACTGAAATAGTAATTGGAATAAAACAGAGAAGGAGAAAATGAAACTTGAGGTAGGTAAAGGTAGTCATCCCAGACTTACTTAAAGAGGGTCAAACACATATGGGTATATTAGAAGTTGGAATTGGAACAGAAAAGGAGTATGTCGTCTATGTTCTTTAAATTTGAGTCCAAACTGGCTTAAATGGTGCTTAACTCTAATCAGTTGGGATGCTTGATAGTGGCAATCCTATAAGGCAATTCACTTTAATTGGGCTGAATTTGAAGATTTGTAATGACTTAGCCTTTGATTTCGAAATGCCCCTCTTTATTCCTGGTAATTCACTTGCTCTGAAATGTACTTGATCTGATATTAATATAGCCTCTCCAGCTTTCTTATTGTTAATGTTTGTTATACATATATATGTATGTATCTATACATATATATTTAAAATGTATCTATGTATTTGTATTTCAAGAAGGTTTCTTGTAGTCAACACATAGTTGTATCTTCTGTATTCAGTCTGACAATTTCTGCCTTTTATTAGACCATTTACATTTAATGTAATTATTGATATATGTAGGCTCAAGTTTATCATCTTGCTATTTGTTCTCTATTCATCTCATGTGCTTAGTTCTTATTTCATCATTTTCTGCTGCCTTTTGGATTAATTAAGGATTTTCTATTTTTCCATTTTTTATCAACTGTTGCCTTGTTAGTTATATCTTTTGTTTTATTTATTTTGTTAGTGGTTGTTCTAGGGGTTATAATATGCATTTAACTTATCATAGACTGCCTTGAAATAACATCATTTCTTATATAACAGAATACTTCCATTTTCCTGCCTCCCTTTTGTGCTATTATAATCATACATTTTACTTCTACACATATTATAATATCCCATAATGCATTGCTATCTGTTTTGCCTTAAACATTCATTTATCTTGTAAAGAAATTAAAAGATGAAGAAAAAGGCAAATACATTTTAAAGTGCTCTTTATTTCTTTGTGTAGATCCATGTTTTCATCTGTTATCATTTTCCTTCTGCCCAAAGAACTTTTTTTTCAATATTTCTTGTAGAACTGATTTACTGGTGATAAATTCTTTCAGCCTTTGTCTGAAAAAGGTTTTTCTCTCTTCATTTTTAAGGCTATTTTCACTGAGTATAAAATACTAAGTTGACAAGTTTTTTTTCTTCTTTCAGTTATTTAACCCTAAGTGGGGTTTTCTTTCTGTTTACCCTAGATGGAATTCATCGACCTTATTTCATTTGAGTGTATAGGTTGTATCAAATTTGGAAAAACTTGAACCATTATATTTTTCAAATATTTTTATACCTCATTCTCTTTTTCCTTTCTTTCTGCTAATCCTATTACATGTATGTTAGACTACTTGATATGGTCCCCAATTTCTGAAGCTCTCTTCATTTGATTTTCAGTACTTTTTTCCTGTTGGCTTCATTTTAGGTAGATTCTATTACTATCTTCACAATTACTAATATTTTCTTCTGTAATGTCTAATCTGTCTTTAATTTCATCCAGTGAAAATTTCACTTTTTCATATTTTCATTTCTAGGGCAAAGATTAGCAAGCTTTTTCTGTAAACAGCTGAATAAGAAATATTTCAGGCTTTGCAGGGCATATGATCTCTTTTGCATAGCCTACTATTCAATAGAGACTCAAGGAGAACCCTATGTAGATTTCTAAACATTTTTTTTTCTATATAGCTCTCTCCTTTAAGGAACTCTGTCCCACAACTTCCAGCTGCCACCAGTTCCTTGAACTCCATTCTTCCTATCCTTAATTCACCAAGACTGCACTTTGTTAGGGTTCCCCTTTCTGAAAGCATAGTTCAGAAATTGACTCCAGGTGGAAATCTGGGGAATCTAGAATCACTGAGTTCACCTAATTTTTTTCTCTTCTTTCAGGCATTGCTATTTTCTCCAGTCTGTTGTCCAATATCTAGAAACAGTTGGACTCATACATTTTGTGTGTGTGTTTTCTAGTTATTTATTATGGTCACATAAACCCAGTCTTTGTTACCCCTATCATGGCTAAAAGCAAGGTCTTTTTATTTATTTTATTTTATTTTTTTGCCTTTTTATTTATTTTTTTATTATGTTACATTGGTCACCATACAGTACATCATTAGTTTCTGATGTAGTGTTCCATGATTCATTGTTTGCGTATAACACCCAGTGCTCCATGCAATACGTGCCCTCTTTAATACCCATCACTGGGCTAACCTATCCCTCCACTCCCCTCCCCTCTAAAACCCTCAGTTTGTTTCCCGGAGTCCATAGTCTCTCATGGTTCATCTCCCCCTCTGATTTCCCCCCCTTCATTTTTCCCTTCCTTTTCCTAATGTCCTCAATGCTATTCCTCATGTTCCACAAATAAGTGAAACCATATGATAATTTTCTTTCTCTGCTTGACTTATTTCACTTAGCATAATCTCCTCCAGTTCCATCCATGTTGATGCAAATGCTGGGTATTCATCCTTTCTGATGGCTGAGTAATATTCCATTGTATATATGGACCACATCTTCTTTATCCATTCGTCTGTTGAAGGGCATCTCGGCTCCTTCCACAGTTTGGCTATTGTGGACATTGCTGCTATAAACATTAGAATGCATGTGGCCCTTCTTTTCACTACATCTGTATCTTTGGGGTAAATACCCAGTAGTGCAGTTGCTGGGTCATAGGGTAGTTCTATTTTTAACTTTTTGAGGAACCTCCACACTGTTTTCCAAAGTGGCTGTACTAACTTGCATTCCCACCAACAGCGTAAGAGGGCTCCCCTTTCTCCACAACCTCTCCGTTTGTTGTTTCTTGCCTTGTCAATTTTTGCCATTCTAACTGGTGTTAAGGTGGTATCTCAATGTGGTTTTGACTTGATTTCCCTGATGGCTAATGATGTTGAACACTTTTTCATGTGTCTGTTAGCCATTTATATGTCTTCTTTTGGGAAGTGTCTGTTTATGTCTTCTGCCCATTTTTTGACTTGATTATTTGTTTTTTGGGTGTTGAGTTTGAGAATTTATAGATCTTGGATATCAGCCCTTTGTCTGTAGTGTCATTTGCAAAAATCTTCCCCCATTCCGTGGGTTGCCTCTTTGTTTTGTTGACTGTTTCCTTTGCTGTGCAGAAACCTTTTATCTTGATGAAGTCCTAAAAGTTCATTTTCACTTTTGTTTCCCTTGCCTTTGGAGACGTGTCTTGAAAGAAGCTGCTGTGGTCGATGTTGAAGAGTTACTGCCTATGTTCTCCTCTAGGATTTTGATGGATTCCTGTCTCACATTGAGGTCTTTCATCCATTTAGAGTTTATCTTTGTGTACCATGTAAGGGTTTCATTCTTCTGTACATAGCTTTCCAATTTTCCCAGCACCATTTATTGAAGAGACTGTCTTTTTTCCATTGGATATTTTTTCCTGGTTTGTCGAAGATTAGTTGACCAAAGAGTTGAGGGTCCATATCTGGGCTCTCTATTCTGTTCTATTGATCTATGTGTCTGTTTTTGTGCCAGTACCATACTGTCTTGGTGATCACAGCTTTGTAATATAGCTTGAAATTAGGCAACATGATGCCCCCAGCTTTGTTTTTCTTTTTCAACATTTCCTTGGCGATTTGGGGTCTTTTCTGGTTTCATACAAATTTTAGGAATGTCTATGCTGCCCAGAGCAATCTATACTTTCAACACCATCCCGGTCAAAATACCAATGGCATTTTTCAAAGCGCTGGAACAAACAATCCTAAAATTCGTATGAAGCAAGGTCTTGTCTTTTTAGCCCTTTAAAGATGAGTTGTCACAGGGGGTGCCTGTCCTACATTTACACATAGCCTTTACATTATATTAGTGTGTCCTTCTATGACAAAATGCCTAACCAATAAGTGAACAATAAATGACAGGATGCTGGTAGGTTTAGTGATCTCTGACTTGTTTCATGAAGTGATGCTACTCTAGGTTCAGTGATATTTGACATTATGAGATTGTACAGAAATAGTAGTTATAATATAAAGTTTTGGGGTTTTTTATTGAGGGATTGTTAATAATCATTTTTTTTTTTTTTAAAGATTTTATTTATTTATTTGAGAGAGAGAGAATGAGAGACAGAGAGCATGAGAGGGAGGACGGTCAGAGGGAGAAGCAGACTCCCTGCCGAGCAGGGAGCCCGATGCGGGACTCGATCCTGCGACTCCAGGATCATGACCTGAGCCGAAGGCAGTCGCTTAACCAACTGAGCCACCCAGGCGCCCGAGGGATTGTTAATAATCATTAAAATGGGTTGGTGGTGGGGAGGTGCCTGGGTGGCTCAGTCAGTTAAGCGTCTGCCTTCGGCTCAGGTCATGATCCCAGGGTCTTGGGATAGAGCCCCACAGCTCCATGTCAGGTTCCCTGCTCAGTGGTGAGTCTGCTTCTTCCTCTCCCTGTGCCCCTCCCCCTGCCACTCGTGTTCTCTCGCTCTGCTCTCTCTCTCTCAAATAAATAAACAAAATCATTAAAAAATAATAAATAAATAAAATGGGTTGGTGGAAACACCCTGCTGCATACCACTGCCTCCTACATGGGAAGAATATTGTTGAACAAAATAATTTTTATTAAAAACTCAAAATAACTGTAGTAAGTATGAATTCACTATCACTCATTTCTCTCCACATTCACACCACTTTACAAACATTCATGGGTTATATCCTGGAGGTCCAACAACTATGAGGGACAATGGAGATACATTTCTGTGTGAGGGCGGTATGCATATGCAGGGATTCAAATTGAAGCCTAGTAATTGAAGCTTGAAGCATGACTACAGGGATTCCTCCATTGACAAAGATGTTGAGCAGCCACTCAAGTTGTAGATGAAAGAATAAATATCTGTTTAACTTTGTCTTTAGTTCCTCAAGGTTAGAAAGCAGAAAGGACTGAAAATTGTCAGGATGTGAAGTTAATACTCATGGGCTTGACGGTGAAGGGAAGGGCAAAACATCAGAGGCATTTTAGAAAGTCTCATTTTGAACAAGCAATCAGCATACTTTGTTGGGCTGTCTCTAAAAGGAGTCACACACTGTGTAAACAGTCCTATTAGGGCCTCCCTATAAGGCATACCTCAGAAGTTTAATAGGTGTGCACTGTATTGCCAAACAATGCATCAGCAGTTTTATTAAAAGGTCAAAGGCCAGAGTTGTCAAGCAGAAGAGCCAAAATACCATCAGGGTGTACAACCTAGAAATATGGTTTCCAAGTTGATCTTGGGAATAATTCAGGGACCTATGTAATTAGTAGCTAATTTTACATAGATTAGGGGGAAAATATTTTACTATTCTTTTTGGAAATATTTTAGACTACCTAGAAATTGAGTAACCCTTAGTATTGAATACAGGAGAATTTAAGAGTTGCATAGACTTTATTTGAATGTAGTCCTAAAATGATAATTTGGGTTGGCACATATATACTCCAATGCTTTCCTGCTCAACCAGAGTAGGAGGCTCTCTGTACCTCAAAAGATGTTGCTACTAGAAATCATGTTAGCAGCAGTAAGCCGAGGCCAAAGAAAAAAATCCTCTTAACTGGTTTAGGTAAGACCACAGTTACAGGGAGGTAGCCCTGACTCAGAGCAGGAATTGGAGGAATCCCACCATGACGGATTGTCCTCACCATTCCAGCAGATAGTTGTCTATCAGGAATCAGCAGAGTTTAAGTTTATCTGTTCAATTTTAAGATTGCCTTTATCTAGCTGTACTTTCCATGAAACCTTGTTTTTTATTTATAATTTTTTTTCTTATCCTGGAAAAATATGTGTTCCTGTTTTGAGTTCATTGGAGTTCAAATTCAGAAGAAAATGGTCTTGTGCTGCTTTTCTTTGGCATCAGAATGCAGAATTTGACAATGTGTTGGCTTTGAACTTTCAGGCTTGGTAGTAGAACCGGTACCGAAATGGCTTTGCATTCATCCAAGGAATACATGGAATGAACCAGGGATACTGCAAGGTGATGAAGACACAAAGAAGATCAAAGTGCACGTGGTCCCTGACTTGATGGAGCTCACAGTCTCACGATAGAGAATAAGTATTAAAGAGGAATCACCCACATAATTATTTGAGTCCAGTTGTGATCATGTCTGTGGGGGAGAATACATCTAAAGTGCTCAGAACTAATGGTAAGGATTTACTTTAGTCTGGAAATTGAGTGCTGAGGAATGCAAGATGAGAAGTAGGTGACAAGGGGCAAGGGTGGGGGTGGATGTGCAGATGGAGAAGTGGGAGGGAACTTGACAAGTTTGAGGAAAGAGAAAAGGCCAGTGTGAAGGGGCTGAAGTGGGAAGGAGGGAGATCAAATGAGGTGCTGATTAGGGGCTTACCCAAGCTGGACCACAGGGACCATGCTGAAGACTTGGAACTTGATTCTAAGATCAATGGGAAACCACTAAATTCTTTTAAAACATGATCATGACATGATCAGATCCACCTATTTGAGGGAGAATGGACTGGAAAGAGGTAGGGATGGATGCAGAAAAATTTGCAGAAGGGTGAAGGTGAGCTAAGATGTCAATAATTTACCAATGGTCTCTGCCATTCTCTGGTCCTTCTGTATGCTCCAACCAAATTAAATACTCTTTTGTAAGACTTAGGGGACAGATGCCCATTTATTATGTAAGTGGACAAAGAGGAAAAGAGAAAATGGCACAAATTACCTGCTCCTCCACTGTCGTTATGCCAAATGTCTGACAGACTCTCTCTTGGGTGTGCGTGACTTATGATGCTCATAGAGTTCACGGTTCCTCTGGAGAATGGCCCCACCTTTCCCATCCTGGAGAGAGCCCAGGGGAGTAGATGTGGATATCATGTATCATTGTAATGAATCTGGATAGTATACCAACCTCAGCAGCCCTGGTCTGTGACCAGATCTTTTGTAATTCCTTTTCCACTTCTGCCTTTTTGAACAAAACTAATTTTTCGCTAGATCCCCCATCCTGAGCTATCTAAGAGGCAGTGACCTGTCTCCTAGGACTTACTTCCCCAAAATTCAGGAAAAGTTTGGGTGGGGAATGCCAGAGTCCAATTCTCTTTGGCTCAACATATCTCTCTTACTTAGACAAGTTGAAGAAATAACAGCTACAAGAACAACAAAGCACCCAAACAAAAAAAAACCAGACAAATAAAAAAAGCAATCTTCTACCAGAGGCATATTAACCAGTAAATAAATTCTTTTTTGGTTCACACGGTTTAGAATCACACATATTGAATATCTGCACTTCAACACTGATGTGGCCATGTTCTTGCTTATTTTGTTTTGCTTATTTGCTTCAGTTTTCAGGATAAAGAAAGAAATCAGTAGAGGAAAATTCCCGTATAGAGGCTGAAGCGTGCTTTATAATGTTTCTTCCCATCATCCAGCGTTAGATAACCACAAAAACACTCTTTTATAGCACTTAGGGTAAAAGATATTTTAAAAATATCCTCTTCAGGAGAACTTCTCTGTGATAAGATCGTTTGAGACCAAAATTATCTTTGCTATACTCAAGCCTAGTTTCCATTTCTTGTCTCAGAAGATCTCCAGAAGTGATTGAAGTAATGCTATTTAGGTGTGGTCTGAGGATCGGTGCTAGGCCAGGACACATTTGTCATTGGTCTATGATTAAATGCATATACAAACTGATGATAAGCATTTAAATTTTCATTAAAGTTCCTAGAATTTTATGTCTGCTTTATTAAATCTAATAAAGATTTTGTGTAGTATTTTATATGTCTCATAATTTTTTTTTCATTTTCCTGTTAACTCATTTCTGTTGTATTTTATAAAAAAAAAAAACAACAACTTAATCTACAACAGATTGGGGAAAAAAAAACAAAAACAAACCCTAAAACCTAGCTCTCTGTGTACTATTCTATTTTTTGTAACTTCTTTTGAATCTATAATTCTTTCAAATAAAAACAAAACAAAAAAATGTGAAAATATGGAGCTGGTCCTTCACCACAGAAAGTTAGAGAAGCATCGAATCAGATGCATATGGGAAGAGTAACTAAAAAAAAAATCCTCAGTTCATGGTCAGTAGTATGGCTAGACTCATCAGGATGTAATTTGTTGCTACCCTTTAAATCCATTATCTATTACAAGAATAATGCTGTGTAAGAAAACCAAAGACACACAGGACAGTGGTACAACTAGTGAACATTCATCTAGCTCACTGGCAGCTCTTCAGAGCTGGACTCATCAGTGTCTGCAGTCAGCCTGCTGCTCAGCTGGCAAATGGCTAGTCCTCGCTGGCCTCAGGTGGCTGGCTCTGGCCCGCACAGTCTCCCAGTCTCCAGCAGACCAGCTCAGGCTCGTTCCCGTGACAGACACAGGTTCCAAGAGAGCACACATGGGACTGCAAGACCTCTTCAGGACTAGGCTCAGAACCAGCACATTGTCATTGTCACTGCATTTTACAGGCAAGTCACAAGGTCAGAACAGATTCCGGGGAGGAGGATAGATTCCACTTGATAGGATATTGGATTAAAAGAAAGAAGAAGAAGAAGAAGAGGAAACAACTGGGGCCCTTTTTCAATCAGCTTACCAGGTCTGGGCTAATTGTATGAGCTTCCACATTTTCCAGGATATCAGGGTGATCTCAGGTTTCAGATGGTAGTGCCTGATTTCCTGGCCCTAAGGGCTATTGATAAAAAACTGCCCCTCTTCCTCAAGTGATCAAAATAGACACCATTAATTGATTGCTATACTCTGCTGATTAACTTGGGAGTGACTTTTGAATCTTTCAGAATTGGGTTTACAAATTAAAATCTGTCACTCAGCGCTCCAATTATGGGCAGTTGGGAGTACCTCAGGGTCCACAGCCTCTCAGAGGACAGGGGGCATATTCCTTGTGGTTAATAACAGGTAACTCTTCCCTCAGGTATTAATCTTGACCCCCTCATGGTTAATTGTAGCCCAATTACAAGGCCCGTGAACATTTATCTACCAATGGAAAGGCAAAAGAACAGTCAGGTCTTTGTCGAGGAAAGCTTATGTTCTTCCACATAGGTTAAGTAGCCTCAGGCAGCATATGGGCTTCCTGGAGCTCCTCTGCGTTAAGATATTAATATTTTTGTTAGTTGTGGGATTATCAAGGATGATAAGTGGGATTATCAAGGATGGTAATGTGATTATAACACTAGAAATCCTCAAGAATGGCACAAATAAAGCCTGAACACATTAGGTAACATGCTAGGTCTGAATTCAGGCCATGGGTAAAATATTTTGGATGTTCTCTTGGAGCACTAGAAGATAGAAGGATAAGGTAGAGGGAACTGGGAGCTGTACGGGAAGATGAGGATTTCTCGGCTACAAGAATGATGTACTTAGCTAGTGGGCCCTAAGAGTGGCCAGCAGGTTCAGAGAGCATGGCTGAATCTAGCACTGGAGAGTCACAGAGATTTGCTGGAATTCTTAACAAAATAAGAGGTCTCCCTAGCTTGGCATTAGCTGAAGTCTGTCTCTGTAACAATGATAAAGCTCCCAAAGAACAATTATGGAGCCCTGGGGACTTAAGAAAAGCAGAAACTATTCATCAGCTTTTTTTTTTTTTTTTTATCAGTATCTCTGTGCCAGACACTATGATAAAAATCTCACATAACCATATTGAACCTTTACACCAACTATGTAAGATTGTAACCCCAAGATTCCATGGGGAATCAGTTATACAGTCAATATTCAACTCAGACATGTGACATTAAGACCTACATCCTGACCACTGTACTCTATAACCTCTCAAGAATTTTAAACTTTTGATAAAAGGGGTCAGCCTAGTTTGTTCCAGGGGTAAGGATAAGCTTCAATGGTGGAGAAGCGAAAAACAGCCACAGTCAGGTCAGGGGCAGAGCATGGATCTGAACCGCTTTCCTCTGCAGTCTCTCAAAGACACAACAGACTTCCAAGGGCCTTCCCTGTGTGCTTTGGCCAGCCAAATAGGACTCGGGCCCCAATAGCAGGCAGACTGGGAAAGATATCAAGCTTTGGGGCTTAGATGCATGACAAACCTTAAGGTGTGGGATTTGGACATGTACAGTCTCCTTAGGACTTGACAGGACTTGAAGAGCTTCCCATCCCACAAGTCTAGTAAGAGGGAGCTGGTGTGCACCAGAGCACGAAGGGGAGGAAGGAATGGAGATGTAAACAGGTAATAGAAGTCCACTTGGACAGTCAGCATGGAGGGAGTAGACAGGCATGAGCAGGCCCTGCCATGGAGTGGGGGACACAATGGCAGAGCTCAAGTCTTGCAGAACAAGTGAGTCCAGCAACAGTAAGGCAGAGAGAACATTAGCCCCGCAGAGACCAAAGTGCGAGAGAGGGCCGATTGCAAGGTGTGCCCACTCCTCAGCCTCAGTTACCAGACCCAAGACAGACCCTCAAAGGGGACAGCTGAGAACAACAAGTCAACTGGAAAGACTCTTCAGCTGCCCCCCTGTGGAGGACGGTAGTGGTCCCACCCGACCCGTGCAGGCCTGAATTCACAAACTTAGAATGATAAATTGTCACTGTGGCAGAAGATGGTTTTTAATTGTTGGTGAAGGGAAGAGATTTCTTCATCCTTGAGTGTCTTTCCTGCCTGTGCCGGTTCATGTCAGGCCCTGCTTTCATACAGGTCCAAGATTTCAGCAACAGAGCCTGGTGGACGCCATTTAAATTTCTTTCTTTGATGCTGTAGCATTTTGAATCAGTACATTGTCACAGTTTCTTACTGGGTTGGTCCACAAGAACATAAAATTGGCTGGAATTATAGGGGAGGTTTGAGTTAGACATGTCAGAGGACTTCCTGGTCTGAACAACCCTGGCAGGAGAGAATGAGTTACTTCTGTCCTGGTCATACTTGCTCTTTTTCTCTGCCTTTTTCCCTCTCTCTTTGGAGCATTTATTTTTTTTCCCTCCTTCTGCATTTCACTAATTGATTTTAGCTGGAGCTCACAGAGATCTTCCTTACTGGGGGCTCACCCATGGCTGTGGAGAGATGGAATGGGCGCCGTTGTCCTGTGCGCCGGAAGAGAGTGCGGGCGTGACAACCTTATGGTAAATTTATGTGTTCGCATTTTTGTTGAGTATGGCTATATTTCTGTACATTTTATTTCACCCTTCAAACATTTATGTTCCTGTGTTATGATTAATTAAGTGTAGTAAAATGAAGTCTTTGTAAAGTATTAAAAAACCCTCACTTCTCTGGAGTCTTTGTAGTTTCTTTTTACTCTTGCCAATCCTTATTTCTCTTTGCTCTTTTCTTCTGTTTGTCACCTTTCTTTATTTCTCCCTTTTGTTCCTCTGGGACAGTCCTCCAATCCCCACTCCATTAAAGGATTTGCTGATGCGGAATGCTTTCAAGACAATAGGGGTTTATTCTCACTAGAGAGTCAACTCCTCTCTCTCTCTCCTCCCCTACTCTGCCCTCCCTTCCACTTCCCTTCCTCTCTTGTCTGGTTTCTTTCCTTCCCTCCCCTTCACTCCTCTCTCTCTCTCTCTTTTTTTTTCCCACCCATTTCATCTCTTTCCATTTCTCAATTTCAGCCAATCCCTCCCATAGTAATAGTTTTATTGAGAAGATGGCAGTGACTAGTAGAGTTGTTCTATAATCTCACTAGCTGAGGGAAATTCACTGGCAGTGCTAGGTGGGGGTCTCTTGGCCCATGTGCCCCATCAGACAAGGAGATAAGTTATGGATAGGAGAAGAACATTCTGGGCCCACTGTCCCTTACTTGCAGGCAAATACTCTTCATAAAGGGACTACAAGTAAACTTACGGTCCAAGTTGATTTGTCTAAACCTTCTGATACTCAATTCTCAATCAGTGTGAAGAAAGGCTTTGTAGAGTGCTACTTTAGAGATGCGTCAATGCATGGTTTAACTGATTTACTAAGGGTTCTCAGAGAAGACTTAAAGGTCACCACTGGACAAATAATCGTTTGTCTAAGTCAGTGGTTCTCAAACTTCAAAGCACAAAGGCTTCACTGGGTGGGCTTATTAAAATGCAGATTCTTGGACCTTATCTCTAAAAAGTTTGGTTCAGGGCGCCTGGGTGGCTCAGTTGGTTAAGCGACTGCCTTCGGCTCAGGTCATGATCCTGGAGTCCCGGGATTGAGTCCCGCATCGGGCTCCCTGCTCAGCAGGGAGTCTGCTTCTCCCTCTGACCCTCCCCCTCTCATGTGCTCTCTCTCTCCTCTCATCCTCTCTCAAATAAATAAATAAAATCTTTAAAAAAAATAAAATAAAAAAATAAAAAGTTTGGTTCAGGGTGTCTCGGGAGGGGCCCAAGAAGCTGCATTTTAAAGAAGGTCCTTGGGTGATTCTGAAGCAGATCACTCATGGATGACACTCTGAGAAACGCTGCTTCCGTGAGCAAAGGTTGTCGTTATCCCTGAAATGAGGGTGAGGGGAAAAATTGGGAGTACTCCTTGATATTATGCAAGAATTTGAGTCCTCTCTGTATGAAAAGCTCTCTGCCAGGCACTGAGTGGGAAGCAAGGAAAGAGAAGCCCAGGTCTGTGTCAGCAGTCCTTCGCCTGTCTTTAATTTTTCCTCCAAGTTTGGAACTGGGATAATTTATCCATGTCACAATATACTCGGGTACGCACTTTTGCATTCACTTCCCTAGGCCTCCTACATGGGCTGTCTGACTACTGTGTAAACACACAAATGAGTCATGAAAATAAGGTAATAACTATATTATTAGCAGTAATGGTAATAGCTGAATGAAAGTCTACAAGAATGTCTTATAGTTTATATGGACATGGTGCTAAGCACATCATAGCATGGCCTTTCTTCTATAGTTCTTTGAAAGTAGGAAAGACAATCATACCTCACTCTTGCCTTTGATCAGAATGGCGTTTGTATGCCTGCCATGCTGCTTCTGACCATAGCCAGGATCTCAGGACTGCATTCCAGAAGGTTGGGTATAAACCCTAATGTTCCGGCAGAGCTCCCCGTGGGAGAGTTGCCTTCTTCTGCTTTAAAACTCTGCAGCAGTCACTCTGATTGCCTAAATTCTGTTTCTTGCCTTTCTCTCTTAATTATGATCTGGTAGTCAGAAATTAGTGGAATCATCCTCACTGCATGTTTTGGGGCAAGATATTTTCCTTCTCTTTGCTTCATCTGCAAGCCATGAACAACCAGCCTAGAGCAGGGCCAGGGCTGGTGAGATGCTTTGAAAGGCCTGCATGATCCTGGGAGGCAGGATGCTGCAGAAACACAGTTTTCAGTTCTCTAGTTCTCTGTAATAAGCAGCAGCTATGGGAAATGTTAAGACTGGGCCAGCGAGTGTGTGTGTGTGTGTGTGAAATCTGCATGTAAGTTCCTGGAGTAGACCTCTACTTTAAAAAGAGTGATTTCCAAAGGGAATTCTTCATATCAGCTTTTTAAAATTTTATAAAAGGAGTATTGAAAAATCTTGATGTAATAATCAACTTGGGAATTTTACACATTTTAAATTGGTGTGCCATCAATATTCTATTTGGTATAAGCCAATTTATCTTAATTTTTTTGAGGAGGATCACAAATCACCCCATCCTTGCCCCAGTGAAAGCTATGAATGTAATTCCCAAGAAAACTTACATAAACTGAATGTGGTATTTTAAATTTCAAAGGACTGTGGACCCTGAAAAGTCCATCCACACGCTCTGGGTTAAGACATGCTTGTTGAAATGGGTAAGAAATGCCTTTGCATTTCTTGAATATAACCTGGAGACAAGACCCAGAAAAGGTGGCCATCAGAAAGGCTGTCAACTCTTGGGGCGCCGGGGTGGCTCAGTTGGTTGAGCGTCTAACTCTTGGTTTAGGCTCAGGTCATGGTTTCAGGGTCATGAGATGGAGCCCCACACAGAACCAGCACCGGGCCCCCCGCTCAGTCTGCTTCTGTCCTTCTTCCTCTGCCCCTCCCCCCACTTGCATACTCTCTTTCTCTCCAAAACAAATAGATAAATCTTAAAAAAATAAATAAATAAAAGGAAAGGTTGGCAACCCAATGCGGATCACAGAGTTGATTTGGAGCACCTTAATCCAAAAGTCCTGCAGAACCTGGGAGTTCTTTTACATGACATTTTAGTGGTTTTCCTTCTGGTCTGACTAGGATTGAAATGTGCATGAGAAAAAAATAATAGTTATTTAAAAATGGCAGGCATAATATTTAATTTTGTGTCTATTCAAATATATATTATACACCTACATTTTTTTGAGTGCCTGCTAGCTGTATTGCATAGCATTAGGGTGGAGGAAGGAACTAAGATTTATCAATCCGATATATGTTGGGTGTTTTCACTGATTTTTTTTTTCACCACAATGCTATGATGTGTTTATTTTTATCCCCATTTTGCAATGAAGAAATAAAAGCTCAGAGAGGTTAAATTATTTACCCATTGTCACACAGCTAGTGATAGACGACTGGCCTTGGTTTTGGATCTTTCTGACAGTGTTCTCTACCCTCTGGCCTCAGCCCTGGTGCCGCCATCATGGAGCTGAACACCAAATGCAGCCACAGAGACACCTCGCCTGATCCTCATGACCATTAGCTTGAAGGGCAGAACCAATCTAAATTATAATCCCATTGTGTAAATGAAGGGACGACAGCTTAGAGAAATGAGATGAGATTCTCTGGTCAGTGCCAGAGAGTGATAGACTCCAGGCTGTCATGTGACCACTCTTGTTCCACCACCACCACCATTTCATATTCCTATTATGGACTTTTCTTCATCAGCACCTACTTCGCCTTTCAGACACACCGTGCGTCCCCTGAGCGAGCAGCCTTCTTCACTAGAGCCAACAGAACTGAGCCAGGGCCTCCTCTGCCCTCCACAAAGCCCGCAGCTCCAGGTCTCCTTGGTGTCTCTTAGGACTGGTGTCCACGAGGCCTCCCGGACTTGAGGTGATGTCCAAGGAGGTAACGCTCTCCTCACCACTTATCACACAACATAAAACTCTTAGGGAAAAAATAAATTAAATCCAGACCAAAAAAAAAAAAAAAAAGCAATCCTTTCCTCCAAGTTAATTAATTTGAGCACTATTTTCAGGAAAAGCGTTTCTTAAATCCCTATCGCTGAAGGCAATTTTCTTGCCACAATCACTCAATGTTCCTGACAGAAAGGAGCATAATCACTCCTTGACAGAAGGTGACTGGCAGAAAGAAGGCTGAGGGGAAAGCAGATTTCTACAGCCACTGAAGGGGCTGCAGATGCCTCAGGGGACCCTCCACCCCTGCAACCCCAGGGAAGCGCCAGTGTCGGATAAACATGGTTCTATCAGCAGAAATCCTGACTGCTGCGGGGTGCGTGGTATGGGGCTGTGTGTGTGCCTTTGTGTGCATGTTTGTGCATGTGCTTCTGTGTGCACCTATATGCACATGTTTGGTGTGCATGCATACACATATGTATGCCATGTGCACGTGAGTGGTGTGTACACGCATGCGTGCCTGCATGCGTGAGTCCGTGTGTGCCTGTGCTGGGGGTTGGAAGGAATAGCAGGATCTGTGCATCCACGGGGACCCCGGGCACATGGTCATTGACCTCATCCAAGCTGGTTTGCCTGGATCATGCATAAGGACATGCGCATTCCTGAAGCACTGGGGGCCTCTGGTTTTAGGTCATCTCCGTCCCTACCTGTGTGCCTTAGCATCCTCTCAAGCCCAGGGGCAGCTGGGCTTTTTCTGGGGGATGGAACTGACCATTATTGATGGGAAAACTATGGTGGAGCTTTTCCCACTCCTGGAAATAGGGGTAAAATATGGGGTCAGTGCCCCAGTTCCCTTAGCCATTAAGAGTAATAATAGCTTCCATTCATCAAGCAATCAGGCACTAGGCACTTTGCATATCTTATTTCTTATAATCCTTTTAACACTCTGGGGAAGTTGCTATTTTAATCAGTGGCTTACAGATGAAGAAACTGAGGCCCAGAGGCCATATGACTCAATCAGTTCACTGACTTGAACATCAGTCTGCTTGATTGTCAAAGCCTTGCTCTGAACACATTGCTGTCATGCAGCCTGTTATCTGGGTACTGGGCACACCTCATGCTGTGGTCCCAGGACAGCCTTGACTGGGAAGACTGTCAGAACAAAGGGCTTCTCCTTTCCTCTAGAACCTGAGATTCTCCATGCACTTCCCCAGCTGGAGGACAGAATCCACTCCTTCTCTGACGGGTGAGGGCAATGCTGAAGAGAGATGGTCTTGAGAGTGCTTGTGTTCACCAGGGCACTGGGTGAAGAGGTAGCAGGCTTCAGAGCTAGACAGGGCAGTGACAATCCCCTTGGTGCCTCTACTCCTTACCAGCAGTGGTCTCGCTTACATCATCATCTCTGAGCCTATAATGATTCAAGAGTAAGTTGCAGATAAAATATTTGCCTCTCAGGGTCTTGTGAGCATTAAATGAGAGAATATATTTAAATGGCTTAACACAGTGCCAGGCTAAAAGAATTGCTCAGGAAACTATTATTATTAATTATTTTCTCCTCCAAGTGGCAGGGAGCAAGCCTTCATTTCATGCTGTACATCGGTACCCGTAAGCATCAGAAGTTCGAGCCAGGCATGTCTCGATCCCATCTGGGTCTGATCCTTGTCAGTCTTGTGACACCAGGCATAATATTTATCCTCTCTGTGACTCATGTTCCTCATTGGCAAGATGGGGACGTTCATAAGGTAGTGTATAAGGAAAGAGGAACACGAGGGTCCAGCTAAAGTATGCTGCATGGTTATGGCACAGAAGAGGTGCTCAGAAATGTTAGATATTGTTGTTGATCATCATCATCATCATCATGCCATCATCATCATTAGCATCATTGCATTGCCAGTTCATCAAATCATGTAGGAATTGTCCCAACTCTTGTGGAAACTCAGGCTGCAAAAGAGTATTTTCCTTGCCTGGAGATTAGTATATCAGTACAATTCATAGTTCATTAGAAGAGGCTGTGTGCGCTAAATGAGTCCCCTAGGAGTTGAGGACATTTCTAAAAATTGTTTTAAGTTAATCTGTGGAGTATAAAGCAAAGACAGAGAACGGTCTTTTCCTCAGGCCTCCTTTGTGCTCACTTTGCGCCAAGCACACCCTGTGTCTGAGAGGACATCTCTCTTCTTTCTTTTCTAAATCACATGGATGGAAGCATGTCTCTGGGTACGGGTGTGTCACCCGAGAAAGCGTTCTGCTAATGACAATAGAGGATGTGTTCGCTTTGCACTGGGCATCAGAACTTTGTCTAGATCCTCCAGCTTTTGTCCATCGGACCAGGCCAGATGTAAGTGTTCTCACGTCTTTGGTCTTTCCGCTCCTGTCTCCCAAATTTATTTACTTGGATTTTATGTCCCTCTCTAGTTCTAACATGTTTCTCTTCAATCTATTCATCTATAAATGTTTGTCTAATTTGGTGGATCTCGATCTGGTTATGTTAGAATCACTTGGGGAACTTTAAAAAATATTAGCCCATAGAGGCTGAGGGGTGGGGGAAAGAGGAGATGTCAGTCAAAGGATACAAACTTTCAGTTAGAAGATTGAATACCTTCTGGAGACCTAATGCACAGCATGGTGACTATTGTTAATAATAATGTGTTGTATACTTGAAATTTGCTAAGAGGATAGATTTCAGGTGTTCTTACCGCCCACGCACACAAAAGGTAACTGTGTGCGGTGATGGATCTCTGAATTAGCTTGATTATGATAATCATTTCACAATGTGTACATATATCACAACCTCATCTTTGTACACCTTAAATATATACAATTTTTTATTGGTCCAAAACCAAACAAAAGAGCTAGTTGGAAAGCTCTACATAGGGAATGGCGAAGGAAGGAACATCTGAGTGTGGGATGCTTGGGGTAGGGTGTGCATGTAAGGCTGGCTGTCAAGGGGATTTAGAGGAAAATGGGAGTACAGAGCACGTGAGGGACATGGAAATGGGAGGCACAGAGGGATTTTAGCAAGTTGAAGATAAATATGGGTTGTTTTAAAGCAAGATTGGCCAACGATGGCCCCTGGGCCAAATCCAGCCTTCTGTCTGTTTTATTTCTACAGCTAAAGCTGTTTCTACATTTTTAAATGGTTTGGAAAAAAAAATCAGAAGAAAAAATAATACTTGCGACACATGAAAATGATATAAAATTCAAATTTTAGTGTCTATTAATTTTTATTGTACCACTTATACAAAAATAAATACTAGCACCTGAGTCCCATCTCAGACCACTAAAAAGGGATCTGGATTGGGCGTGGGAGGAGGGGTCTTGGGTAGTAGTAGCTCTTTAGAAGCTTCCCAGGTAACGATGTGGCCCAAGTTGAGAATTAGTAATCCACTTCTCACTCTACGTTGGGAAGAATCCCAACCTTGCAAGGCTGATGAGGAAATTCAAAATGTGACCATGTCTGTGGAAGTTCTTTGTAAACTAGGCAGTAGCATGCGTACCAATGCTTCTTGTCGCCTTTGGCTTTTAGACCCAGATCCCCGAGTTGGTGTCCAGGTGCGGGTGCTGTCAGTGAGCAGTGAGCATGCTCTCTCCATGCAGTCCTAACCTCCTCCCCACTTGCATGCTTTCAAGCTCTTTTCTCTCCAGCTCTCCCTGGGCAGCTGGTGTTGACCTGCACCTCCCTCAGGGTGTCTCCCGAGCTTGCCTGACTTCAGGGGTAGCTTTGTGCCACAGATCCCTGTGGCAGGACAGAACCCACAAATTCAAACCAATCTGACTTGCCACCGGGTAGGAGACGAAATGGTCCCTGACAGGGACTAAGGTGACCTTCTGAGTCCTATCTTGTCCACCTAGGGCAGCGCTTCATGGAAGCAGGCCCTCGGCCAGGTGTGCCGGGCCATTAGCGCCTGCGCGGAGAATCAGCTCCTTGCAGCTGTGTTCATCGAGGCAGACAGCACCTGTGTAAAATCCGTTGTCGCACACTGTTACCCTGGCCCTGGTTCCGTATGTGAAATCAATTACCACACATTAGGGCATGTTTAACACTTTAACGGAGCGTTTTTCTGTACTATTGTTTGCATGGGGGTGCAGGAAGAATCATTATCAAGTGATTGGAAATGGATTCTATATCAGCACAAAGGGACCAGAGGCAGGAGCTACGTTAAGTGAATTCAGAGTGTCCGAGGGCACTCCGTGGAGCCCCAGTGCCAGCCTCCCAGTGACTGGAGGGTTCTCAGAGGAGCTGGCTGAGGGTACACCAGGCAATTGTGAAAATACTTGTTCAAACCTGGTGGATGAGAATAATTTCTTCTGAGTCTTGTAGGTGGACAGCTTGACTCCAGAGTGCTGGCTTTTGTCCATGGTGCCCCCCGCCCCCCGCACCGCATATTCCCTACCCAAGGAGGTACAGACACCTGCTTGAAAGCACGGGCTTGAAATCAGGCCACCTTGATATGAACCCCAATCCACCCCGTTCATTGCTGTGAGGCTTTGGGCAAGGCACCCAACCTCTCTAAACCTCAGTTTCTTTATCTGTAAAATGGCGGTCATAACAGCACCTACCCAATAGAACTGTCAGGAGGAGTGTAAAACATTCAGTCCTGTGCCTGGTACTATTTCATAAATATTAATGTCATAGTCCATTTGGGCTACTGTAACAGAAAACTGTGCTGGATTATAAACAACGGACATTATTTCTCACAGTTCCAGAGGTTGGGAAACCCAAGAGCAAGGTGCTTGCCATTTTGGTGTCTGGCCAGATGACCAGGTTCCTCATTCATTATTGTTGTGTCCTCTCCGGTGGGAGGAATGAGGGAACACTTGGGGGCCTCTTTAATCAGGGCGCTAACCCCACTCATGACCCACAGCCCCCATGATCTAATCACTTCCCAAAGGCCCCACCTCCCAACACCATCTCACTGGTGATTAGGTTTCAACATGGGAATTTGGGGGTGACACATTCAGTCTATAGTACTAAATAAATGTTTTAAAACACAGGGATTTTCTCCCCCTCCTCCTTGATCACAGAACTCCTTGTCCTTCAATCATGCTAAACACCTTCCCGGCAACACCATATTCTGAAGTCGCTTTTCCTCTTTCTCCCCGTCCTGTGTGCATGTCAATGAAGGGGCTGGTCTTGCTTATCTCTGAAACCGTTCCCACCTCCAGACTCCTAAGTGTGGCCGGTGAATTCAAATAAACACATACACATACACACACACCCTCCCTTGCATGCACAAAGACAAAGAAAACGGAGGAAGGTTAATTTTTTTGGCCCCTTCTCATAATGACTCATCCATAACGATTTCTACTGGTTGTATTTTCTTCTGTGACAGAAACAATTTACTGCATTCCTGCAAAGCCCATTTTCTCAGCATGATCTAGTTGTGTGGTGGTTTGGGAAGTAATTTACCTATATTTTGCTTCAAAATAGCTTACAAAGACAAAGGGGTTCTGTTGACACCAAGGTGCATTCCTTATGGGCTGGAAAAATAGGATAAAACAATTTAAAAAGTAAAAACATGGTATTATCATCACTTTGAACTTCAGCTATAAATCACACACCCCTAGCTGAGACTGGCCTCTCCTCCCCTTCATTTGTGCATCTTGCTCTGAGTGCTCTGCAGTGGACTGTTTGCAGGGGCAAATTCGTGGTACATCTTGTTGGAAGCAAGTTTTTCTGTTTGATCATGAGCCCCATCCTCAGGACGCTAATGCATGTTTTTCTTCCATTTCTTGCCTTTCATACCTATGAAAAGCAGGTGGCAATTGCAAGACCCGTAACTAAGGAGTATTGCCCTCACCTCCCTAGATGCTGTCCTCCGTCTCAGCTCTCTCTCTCTCCCTCCTCCCCCCTCTGGACTTTCCTCAGCCTGGGAGTGTTGATTCTAGTTCCCCGAATCCTTCTCTGTTCAAACTGCAGACTAGAGAACTATCAGGCTGATCTTTGTCAGTCCCCTGACTTTGGGCAGGAAGACTGAGCCTGTCCTCCCCATCCTTGAGCTCTCCAGGGAGGGAGAATCCTCAGTCTTGCTCGATAATCCGCTCTAGCCTGAGCTCTCCAAATTAGACAGGATTTAGGCCTCGTATTGGTCTTAGAGTTGGCATACATTTGTTATTAGTTTTGCCCAAGGTTTTATACTCCTTTTAAAATTAATAATGATTTTAGGATTTTATAATGGGCAAGGTTTATGATCGTCAGTCTAATCCTATAAGCCTAAATCCTAAACCAACATGAATTATGCTCAGGACAGCCTAAGCAGCAGCACAGATCTTTGATTTCCTGAGCAGTTGACATGAGTAAGGGGAGAGAAACTGCCATTGTTATCTCCACACTGTGTTCTCACCAACCTAGGGGAGCCTGTGGAAATTTACTTCTAAAGAAGAGGGCTTCAAGGACCTAATCTAGATTACATTTTGGTAAAAATGCATTTGTTTAAGTTGCATTCGTAAAAGTAGAATATCTCAGCCATCAGGAAGGATGAATACCTACCATTTACGTCAACGTGGATGGAACTGGAGGGTATTATGATAAGTGAAATAAGTCAGTCAGAGAAAGACAATTAACACATGGTTTCACTCATACATGGAATATAAGAAATAGCACAGAGGATCATAGGGGAAGGAAGGGAAAACTGAATGGGAAGAAATCAGAGAGGGAGACAAACCATGAGAGACTCTTGACTCCAGGAAACCAATGGAAGGAGGGTGGGGGGATGGGGTAACTGGGTGACGGGCATTAAGGAGGGCACGTGATGTGACGAGCACTGGGTGTGATATGCAACTGGTGAATCATTGAACGCTACACCTGAAACTAATGATGTACTATATGTTGGCTAATTGAATTTAAATTAAAAAAACAAAAAAACAAAAAAATTAAAAAAATAAAAGTAGAATGTGATCCTCTCCATTTTTTAAAGAAATGTTGAGTTCCTATACTACATTTCTGGGCACTTTATAATTTACTCTTTATTATTTGCTCATTCACAAATATCTGTTGAAGACCTACTCTCTGCTAGCCATTGTGGTAGAGACTTCAAAAAAAAAAAGATTTAAAAGTGATCTTGGCTTTGGAGGAGTTCCCAGTTTAGTGGATTATGTCAACGTTCTCAAAAATTTGAGTAGGAAGATCCTTTTCTTTCTGTATTTGTTTTCGCTCGTTTAGCTGGCTAGTTGGAGCTGAAGAGTGACGGGGTCTCCCAAGAAGCACTGCTGACTTAGTATGGATAATGTTTCCATCCACATTCATTTCTGCCTCCTGACATCTAGACTCTTCCTTCTTTCTGTTCCTGCCAGCATAAGAAGATATATGTTTACCTATAAACAAGAGTACCGTGACCCATGAGTCACGAAAAGATCTTAGAAAAGGTCAAGTTTCAAAAAGTAATCTAGAATCCTGCCTGTCTCATTTTCATCTGTCCTGACTTCTGTTGCTTCCTGGGCACGTGCTAATTCATACTGCATTATCATAGTGACAATTGAGTTCCAAGGACAGAAGTTAATTCTCTGTTTCTCAAGTCTCCAGAGCTATGCAATCAGGTAAAAAGTCCAGTGGGTCTCCAAATAGGATATTTAAAGCCTCTACTCCATGTTCATGGCCAGCACCAGGGCCCTTGAGGAAGCTGGGAGGGACAGCACCAAGAAGAGTCCAACCGTGATCACACTGGGCCTCTTCTGGGCCACTTGGCCACATTAAGGGCATTGTCTTCCTTGTCCTTCCCTTGTGGAGGCGGCTGAGCACAGCTAAGTGGTCTTGGAACCCTGTGGAGGAGGCTAACAGTCCTCTTGATCTGCCGGGAAGCCCAGGAGAGACACGTCTGGTTAATAATAGAATCAGCTACTTGACAAGGCTCTTTTAATTTATTAGAGGGACCCTTGAGGTGGCAGGTGGTTGGAACCAGGAAGGAAAAAAGTGCACAAATAGTGTTTCTTTGTGCCTGTGGCATCGGCTTCTGAAACGACTCCCACTTCCAATCTCTTTGACACTTTGGGGGCTCAGCTGATCACCTCCAGTAAGAGAAGACTTTGCCATAATGCCCCTTCCCCTCCTCTGAGGCCAATGCGTTTTATTTAATTGACATCACCCTATGGTACCTGGACATCTAGAATTTGTCCTAATAGCCTTCCTTATGCCCCAGGGAGGACTCTTGAGGCCAACCCAGAAAGGCAGCTTTGGCCGTTGAACAGGCTACTTCATTAATTTGGGATGAACTGAGTGTCAGCAAATTGAGTTTCAAGGGCAGCCCAGGAAACCTGTCAATTTGAAGCAGTCTGCTGTGTGTCCAAAGGATCCTCAGTAGCTGGATTTTGGAGGCTTGTTTACGTTGGTTTATGTAACAGCCACAATCCCCCAGGTAGATTAAGTAATTTCTTCATTTAGAACATCCAAAATTGTATGACATTTGAGAGATTTCCTCAACCTTGGCAAGGGCAAATGCTCACTTTATTGCTTTCCCTGATTCTTTACTTAAAGACAATAGACTGCGTTCTCCCTTAATGGCCACTGCAGGAGCAGAGGTGAGTGGAAATTACTTACAGATGTTTTATGATGCTCAAGCCCTTGCAGTTGTGCTCCCCAAACTGGCAAATAGCTTCTCTCCTGTGTTTTCCCCTACTGTCTCCTGTAATTTTTCCTCCCATTTTCTTTCCAAGTCGGGATCTTTGCCCTTTACGTGAAGCATAATAATACTTAGCATTTATGCAACACTTGGTATTTTTAAGACCCCAAAAGATCATTAATTAGCTAATCCACACAAGATAATGCTTGTACAGCCAGTCAGCTGTTATCCCATTGCACAGATGGGAAAACCGAGGCCCCAGTGGACCGACTCACAACCCAAAGCCAGATAATCTTCCTCCCACATCAGAGCCTCTGGCTTCAAGAGGAGGCTTCCTCCGCACTTGGCTCCCAGAAGTAAAGTCAAGAGAGAAAGAGGAAAAGATCAGAAGTGGTTTTCCCTATATACTTTCTTTATTAAAATCCAACCTGTTCCCATTTTTAACTATTTCCTCAGTAATTTGTCTGAGCTATGGAGAATTCCAGGCCTGGTCAACAGGGAGTGTCTGCACAGCACTTTGGGGCTACTCATGACTTAATAAGCTCATCCATGCTCCTACCCTCCACATCATCAATGGAAATTGGAAATACTTCAGGACTCAACCAGTTCCTATCAAACACCTCTTCTGTGGCTTCCTTGGAGTGTACCCACTTTCTAGCATAGTCACCTAGGCTATGTTTTATTAGCTTACTTATGAGCCTATCACAGAGAACAGAACCTTGCTGTAGTAAAGCTATACTTATTTATTAACTCACCATTTCTACACGGTCCATCTTGCTCTTGAGATAAAAGTAAACTGGATTGGGGCGCCTGGGTGGCTCAGATGGTTAAGCGTCTGCCTTCGGCTCAGGTCATGATCCCAGGGTCCTGGGATCGAGCCCCGCATCGAGCTCCCTGCTTGGCAGGGAACCTGCTTCTCCCTCTCCCTCTACTGTTCCCCCTGCTTGTGCTCTCTCACTCTCTCTATCAAATAAATAAATAAAATCTTAAAAAAAAAAAAAAAAGTAAACTGGATTGGTCAGACTTGATGTATTCCTTTCAAAGCCATGTTGGTTGTCACCCAACACCCAATGATTTCTCTCAATTAATTCTCTCTTCATTTGTCTTGAAGTTGTTTTTCATAGGCAAGTTAGGCATTATTACCAATATCTACTTTTCTGAGCCCTAATCTTTCTGACGTTTTGAAAACCATTACATTGGTCTCTTTCTAGTCTTTGGGAACTTCATCCAGTCAGTCATGAGTTCTCAAAAATGAGATTTGTTGAAACTAAAATTCTATCAGTCAATGTTTAATGACAGTGCCCACTAAGTTATAAGACTCCGAATGGCAGAGGCAATATTTTATTTTATTCTTTTAATTTTTTAAAATTCCCCCTGGTGCTGAGCATGGTGCCCTGGCAGATTAACAGGTGCTTAAAACCTGTGTGAAATGCACCCAGCCCTCTGGGAAATGCTGCAGAATATATTCTTTTGTCCAATCTTCTAGGAATTTTCAATTTAGGTGGACAAGCAAGTTTTATATCCATGAAACTTTTAGAAAATAGTAAATGACAATATGATCAAGGGCCAGAACAGACCATAAAGACCATGTGTATAATGCTCCAGCAAGTAAGAAAATTAAGAATGGGGTCTTGCATGGGACATGCCTGGCTGTGTTCTGAGTACATCTGGAAGCAGTGGCAGGGTGGGGTTCCATTTGAGCTTTGGAGTCAGACAGTTTTGGATTCAAACTCAAACCTTCTGCCATCGACTATCTGTGTGTGATTTGTACAAATTACTTGACCTTTGCAAGCCTTGGTTAACTCCTCTGTAGTATAGGAATAATAATATTTCTAAGAATGCAGAGGAAAGAGAATGTTGTCTCTTTTGTTCACTACCATACCCTCATAGTAAAAGATCAATAAATACTTGCAGAAACAATCCACATCATGTTTTCATTAGTTTAAGTAATACATTTATGTTAGAAATTTAACACAGTATTCAGAATAGTAAGTGCCAAATAAAGATTTTTTTTTTAAATCATTATCATCATTTCCCCTGGGCTTAGGAGTACTAAGCCTTCTGGCCATGTCAGCCTTGAGTGTTATTTTTCCTGTAGCAATGACACAACAGCTTTTCTAAAAGAGTATCAGGTCTGTCAAAAGCTGTACATACATTCTGACCTGTTTCATGAATTCTTCACTAACTTCACCTAGCTACTTTGTCATTGGTTGATTCCAGTCTTTCTAGATCTTTGATTTCTTTGTTATTTCCCCCAGATTATATGATTCACTTGTGGCACTTCTTTTCTTTTTTTGCAGCCTTCATCTCAGCTTGATGGTTGGAGGTGATTTTCTTATGAATGACCAATGTCCAGTGTGAATCCATAAGATAGTCAGAAGTCCTACCAGCTCCTGGATAACTAGCTTATAGTTCTTGGGAAGGAATGTCCTCAGATCTTCTCCAGAACTGGAAGAACTCCCTAGCAGACAGGAAGCACTTCTCGTTCTCCCTGAATTATTTGAAATTCAGAACAGGACTAATCTACATAAGAGGTATTACTTTTGTAACGGGAGCACAGACTTGGGATCTGGGCTCTACCACTTACTAGCTGTACAATTTTGGAGAGACCCACCCCTGATTTTCTATTTCTTCTTCAATAAATTGTGGTTAAAAAATACCAAATAGGGTTGTGATCAGTATTAAGAAAAATGATGTATATAAAGCACTTTATATCCTGCCTGGCATATAAGTTAATTTTATTTTTCTGTTTCTTATTTCCAGAAACCATGTCCAACCATTCAGAAGTTCTCCAAGAGAGATCCATTGGTCCAGAAGTTACTTTTCACACATGAAGAGAATGATGCTCCAGGAACTGACTTCTCACAACCAACTCTGAGTGTGGCCTGTACTTTTAGACACTGCAGGATGCTGGGTGCTGCAAAGAATACCAAGGACTACGAAATCCCCAGTCTAAATAATACTCTAGACTCACACTAATACATAAGACCACAGTGAGCAGCACAGATAGCCTTTACTGAGTTAAATTAAGTAGTGTAAAATCCCAGTGCTTTGGTCATTCAGAAGAGAGGAAGGGCAATGAGAGCTGAGTGGTTAGAAAGAGCTTCACTGAAGATGGCCTGGAAGCTTCACTGGCCCTTGAAGAATGAAGGTGAAAGGAGGAGATAGGGAGAGACTTTTGCTGTCAGCATATTGTAGGAAAAAAAAGAGATTTCCTTGTACTAGACCTACCAGATGCCTTACAGGTAGTATGAAGATGAAGAAGTTATATATACTACCTGGTAGTCAGGAGACCCCCCACCCCCACCCCCAGTCCAGGAAAAGACCATACAAGAGCAGGTGAAGACTGAGCATTGACCTCCATAGTGGTCAAGACCCACAGGAGACCTGGGACTCAGTGCCCATACTTGCAGTTACAGAGGTCAAGGCTATACCTAGCTCTGCAGATGCTGTCCTGGCCAGCAGGGGGCATTACAGCAGGTGTCCAGGAGGGCAAGGCGTACACAGGGGCACTGCATTTTACAGCTCCAGGGGCACCATTCATATAGAATACACTGGGAAAAGTGCCATCTGAAGTCAACACAAGGTGGCCGCCCCAAGTGTAGTCCATCCTTTATGACGGTATCTTCTGCAGTCAGCATATACGCTGGGAAGATGCTACTGCAATGATATAGTCCCATGTACTTGATCAGCATGGGATGAGTGTTCAAAAAAAAAAAAAAAGTTTACCAGGGCATTATACATAGTACAGTGATTTTGTTACTACCACAACCATATAAAAATATGTCACATATGACAATTCAGCAAAGTGCATCGTGCGTTGTTTTATTTTTTCTATTATGTTATGTTAGTCACCATACAATACATCATTAGTTTTTGTGTGTGTTGATTTTAACTTGGAATTCCCATCAGTTCAAAGTGGCTTTTTATAGGCACATGTCCCCCAGAGGCTAAGTAGGTTGAGATTGTTTGAAGAGAGAAGGTGGTGTAAAATGGTCCCCAACTGTCTTCATAGACCTGCTCAATTTTTGATTTATTCCTTCTCTTTCTTTCTTCCCTTCCTTGCCCTCCCTCTTTTCCCTTCTCCTTCCCCTTCTTTCCCCTTTCCTTCTTCCTTCCCTTGGCAAAGGCAAAAAGTACAACATGCCTGTAAGGAGCTCCGGGTGTGAGAACCACCTTCCACTAGAGGGGAAAAAAAAAAAAAAGACATGAGGGGACAGCTGAAGACACATCTGGAACTTGTCTGACTTGTCTGTCACACTCTGCTCTCTCACTTTCTCTATTGTATTTTTGGTACTACCTTTGATTCCTGACTCAGTTCTTCTCCATAGGTTTGGTATATGAAGTTTTTTTTAATCTTAAAACTTGTTTTAACTGTGAGACACAGTATGAACTATATTTTATGTCCTTAACCCATGCACAGGTACACAGGTACACACATAAAGCAAACAAAGCCATTGCTGAACCATATTTAATCTTACCGTGAGTGACATTTTCTACTCTATTCTGTTCTCTTCTGTCCCATCCCATGCATTCAGTTTCATTTAAAAATAATTCACTGGGTCATAAGCCACTAGATTCATTTCCTAAATAATGAATGGATCATAGTTGGTGGTTTGAAAAACTATTTTCGATGATTACTGACTTCTGAATTAGTCCCATCTCTGTGTGGTCTTTTGGTCTCTTGTTTCTACCTGATTCCAGAATATTCCTAATTGGATTATCTCCTTGAAATCCTGGCCAAAAATGATGAGATGCACAATATGTATTAAAGAGCACGTAAAACAGTTTGAAATGATTTTGTGGAAGCAAACACATGGAATTAGTTTAAAACTCGGGATCTCATGTGTTATTCAATATATAAAACGTTTTCTTTTTTTCTATTCTATTATAATCCCTACCTGCATTTGGATGTGGATGCCGGCAGGCCCATGACTCTTTTGCTTCCTATGAAGCAGATGTGCACACTGGCCAATCAGGATGGACATTGGCAGTAGGCAATCCTTATGAGTGTACTGAGGCTGGCTGGTTCCATATCAGATTGGTTCTTAAGTAAGCAATCATCTATTTAAGTCACAAATACAATCTGAGTTAGGAAATTAGAATATGCAGCCTAAGATTTTCATCAGGATTTGGAACTTGATTTAATCAAATCAACACTCTGCCAGAAAGACAGTAGCCTTCTCCTCTCCCCACTCCAGCTTGCAGATAAGCTGTGCTGGGGATGGGCAGTGGGACTGAGGAGAGAAAAGTGGTCATAGGACTTGAGCCAGGCTTCTCATGGCAGGGATTAGGACGTGCCAGCTGAGGAAAAGGTGCATGCCCACATCGACAGAATAGGTGCGAGGTCCCAAGTGGGGATTGTCATGGACCTTTGCCCTTGTGTCTCTTCACCCTTTGGAAGGAGCCCTCTTAGGCAGAATTCAAACTGGCTCTGGCAGACTTTTCCTTCTTTGGCATGGCGCATGTCTGGCTATAGGTACCTGGGAGTGCAGGCTGATCTGATTTATCCTTTTCCTGTGAGTTGGGTACAAGTCTGCTCTCCTTCACACTGACCACCAAAAACCTGGCCAGGAATTTTCGTTAAAAAAGAAAGCATACTCCTTCCCCACAGGGCTGGGTGTGGAAGCATGGTGACGGCTTCTTCCAAAGAAACACTCATCAGATCTTCCCTGGACTCTTTTATGTCTTGAAATCATGTGAAATGCTTAGAGCTGTGCGATGAGTTTTCATTAATTTCCTCTGGTAATCTACATTGCTTTGACCACTCACTTTGAAATTTCCTACCTACTGTATTGTGGCACCTTGGCAAAAACTTAAATCTTTATATCCTGCCACTTTATGAAAAATATTTAAAATGACATGAGGTTAGGGGCGCCTGGGTGGCTCAGTCATTAAACGTCTGCCTTCAGCTCAGGTCATGATCCCAGGGTCCTGGGATCAAGCCCCACATCGGGCTCCCTGCTCGGCGGGAAGCCTGCTTCT